>NC_135632.1:19810000-20435000 GCF_053574225.1 Canis aureus
TAGTGTTGAACTGGTTTTGTGTATGTACTACTAGTTCTTCGGTGGCTTCAGTTTTCTGGCTGTAATTATCTTAATGGTATTTCATATCTATAGATAAGTAGACAACTAAATTAGGTTTTTCTCTAGACACACAAAATTGTGATACATTAAAAAAATGTACAAACATGAAGGAAGCTAAAGAAGTCAGTACAGAAGAAAAATAGTGACCCAAACTGAGAAACTTGACTTCCTTCATTATTATTCCAAAATAAAGACGGAGGACAAAATCTGCTATACTGTAGGACAAAATCTGCTATACTGTATCCCAGACCTACACTAGATACATGTTTGTGTGTGTATAGGACCTAAACTCTGACCTTTCTTCACTGATCGTAGTAAACTCTGACCTTTCTTCACTGATCGTAGTCATATTGAGATACTTGGTTCTTAAGGAACAGTCTACATTTAAGATCTATTTTTCTAGGATGTTAGAGCCTTTGTGCCTTTGAGAAAACTCCTTTCTTATATGAGTTATATGATAAATTCACTGTCTTCATTATGCCAGCCTTATTCAGGGTTTTTCATTGTTGAGATTTTGCCAGCCAGAGTGTAAAACATCTTAATTACTTGAAATTCTTGGTTTCAAAAAATCTACCAGGAAGAAAAACAAAAACAAAAAACTTGGGCCCAGCTAGTGAGACAACTTCCAAAATGGATAAAAAAGAATGTAGTCCCAAGATATTAAAACTTAAATCTCAGGATAATCTTATCACCTAAACCATTCAAATTCTTTCCACAGCTACTTGGGAAAAATGTCCTGATGCCAAGCTACTTTTTGAAAATAAAAGAAAACACTGGTTCCATTTAGGAAAAAGCATTTGAAAACAAGTACTATATAGTTAGTTCATATTATAGCTTATACTGTACTGAGATTACTCTTCTTTTCACTCTCTGCCTTTAGTTCTCACCTCTATAATTTAGGTACTCTGGCTACAAAGGTGATTTTATAAGTAAAGTAAGTGTTCAAAGTTGTAGAGGTACTCCCTAAACATTCTAGTTTCTTAAAATTACAGTCTGGATAACTAGCATATCTTGCTCTTGGGTTGTTGTTTTTCAGTGTCCTCTGAGTTGACCATCTTTTTTGTTTATATATAAATATATATGAGTATTTTGAGTTTCAATTTTCTTATATCCATAATGTCTTTTTCCTCAACATATTAATTTACCCACTTATTAGAAAAAAGTCATTATAGTACAATGGTTAAGAGCACAGAATGGAGGCAAACTGCTTTGGTCTTTGGGACTGCATTTAACATCTCTGTGCCTCTTTGTATGTAAAATGGGAGAGTGATGATAATATCAATATCCATCACAGTTTGGAGGATTAGTTGAGTTAATTCACAAAAAGCTTAGAGTAGTGCCTGGTACATACATAGTGTGTGTCAGTAAATGTTAACTTTATTATTATTGAATTCTAGCCCATAAAAAAATACTACATATAAAAATATTCCTGTTTATTCAGTGTAAGTTAAGCATGTTTAGTTTTTCTCATAATGACTTTACAGCTATTACAGCAGGAGAAAAGGTATTTCATTCCAGAATATATGGAATGTAACAAGTTTCCTCAAACTTTAAAACAGCGGTGCACCTGGGTGTCTCAACCACGGTGGCTCAATGGTTGAGCATCTGCCTTTGGCTCAGGGTGTGATCCTTGGGTCCTGAGATTGAGTCCCACATCAGGCTTCCCTGCAGGGAGCTTACTTCTCCCTCTGCCTGTATCTCTGCCTCTCTCTGTGTGTCTCTCATGAATAAATTAAATCTTTCCAAAAAAAAAAAAAAAAAGTTTTTAACAGCCAACAGTTTATTTTAAAAGGAGTTCAAGTAAATGTGCTAATTTTTGTGGTTTAAGCTCTCATTATTGGCCCTATTAAGCATCTTCTTATATTTTTTCTTACTTTTTCTTACCCTTTTGAATATCATATATTCTTGCTTTTCAAAGGACATTATGAATAAATAAAATCTATCCAAAAAAAATTTTTAACAGCCAACAGTTTATTTTAAAAGGAGTTCAAGTAAATGTGCTAAGTTTTGTGGTTTAAGCTCTCATTATTGGCCCTATTAAGCATCTTCTTATATTTTTTTCTTACTTTTTCTTACCCTTTTGAATATCATATATTCTTGCTTTTCAAAGGACATTAAGAATAAAGCCAACTCTGAAACTTACCTTAATGCTGGAATTTTAAAATCGTAGACTCTGAACCTCTTAAAATTTTGGTTTAACATTCTGAAAATTTCTAAAGATTTTTACTACCATGTATCCCAGTAGTGGCTGTTAACTTGAGCACAATCACAGTCTTGGGAATCATAATTCCAACTATTTAAATCAAATGAAATATAGTAAGATGCCTGCATAATGAAGTGGGAAATTGTACAGTGAATAAAAAGCACTATATTCTGAAATCCACAAGAACCTAAATTCTACTCTCAGCTGCTTAAAGGGATTTACCATATAAAGATTAGTTAAAATATACAGTTTCTCTTTCCATTTACCTAAACCTATTGTTACTTGTATTTCTTTTAATGGAATCTGACTACAATTAACTTTCTTGAGCACTCAAATAATATTTAGGTTGCATCCAAATCTAGTCCAAATTTTACAGCTAAAGGCCTTTAGCTTCTAATTTTTGGTTCCTTCTCATTCATTTCTTCTTTAAATACTTCTGATTAGTTTTGGTAGGTTGCTTACTTATTTGCAATGTTAAGTATACAACTTTTCAAATGAATTGGCAAGTTGTCATTTTGTGTAAGACATATCTGCTTTATGATTGACCTTTAAAGGAATACTTGCCTCCAACTCCAAAGATAGCTCCCTAGACAGCTTCTTTGCATACTAACCAAGAAATTTAAGGAAATAAGCATTACTACCTCCTAGCATCATTTTTTAGAACTCTGTTCATAGTTTGGTAAAACAAACACATTACACATTTAACCCTAGGATTGTAGTATCATCTATATTATGTATACTTAACATTTCATTCAGTAAATATTTATTAAACACCTACCATGTGCCAAGCACTATTCTAGGTACTAGCAAGGGAACAGTGAACATTCATCCTTTGAATACTAGGAGTTTTAACCAGTTAGCACCTATCTGTTCTCATTGGAATGCCTAGGAGTCAATTCAACAGAATCACAGAATGCCATAGAACCTCATCATTCAGATTCAGTTATAGTTTTTTTGACTCTATAATCCTGAGACGTAAGTTTTCTAAGGTCACGTAACTAGTCAGTAGCCTGGCTTGCTTTTTGTTTTTCTTTCAGTTATTCAGCAAACATTCTCAATTTGTTTTTTCTATTGAAAAGATAAAAAAAAAATCCTCCATCAATCTCAAAAGACCCCTCTAGCAGCCATCTTTTTTTTTTTTTTTTTTTTTTTTTTGGGTCTTGACCAACTTTTTTATAAGAGTTTGACTTCTTTTTCTTTCCACTGCAATCTGACTTCAGCCCTTTTAATTCCACTGAAAGTGTTCTCCTCAAGGTCACTCACAACCTTATCATTGCTGATATGAGATACTTTCTAATCCTTAGCTTGTCTTTTCTTTGTGGCATTTAAATTACTACATCCATTTTTTAATTTTTTTCTTAACATTTTTTAGTGTTTTCTTTGCAGAAGATGCCATATTCTTCTGGTTTTTATTCCTACTCAGACCATTTCTTACATTTCTTCACATGCTCTTCTTTCTCAGCCATGTTATATATTTTTGTTTCCCAAGATACTTTTGTCCACCTTCTCTACATAATCTCTTTGAGTAATCTGGTGTACTTCCATCGCTTCTGTTGCCATCTAAATGCCGAGGACTCTCAGATATTAATTCTTGCTTAATAAATTCTTTCCCATGGGCTTTGAACTCCTGTAATGAACTTCCTACTACACATCTCCAGTAGGATATTTTTGAGGAATATCAGATCATCATCTCCAAATTGAACTGTTAGGTCAATGTTTTTTTGTGTGTTAACTATTTCGGTGATTTACCCATCATCCACCTAATAGGTAACTACCTAGAACTTTAGGATTAATCAATGTCCCCCATTCTGATTAGTGCATAAGTTCTATGCTGCTGTTTTAATTTCTCCTCAAACTGTTTCACGTCAAAAAAAAAAAAAAAAGTGTTTCACATCTTTACTGCCAACATTTTATTTTCAGGCCTTTATTCTAAATTATTCCTATGGCTTTTGTTAATATGTGAGGAAACATAGAATAGTGATTAAAGAGCATGGATTTTAGACAGAAGAGTCAGATAACCCCATATTTGGATCCTTACTCTGTTACTTAGAATCTATGGGTGTTCTGAAGTTAAGTTGCCTCATCTGAATAGTAGCACTTCATACAGTGATTGTGAGATTTAAATTTATGGCCCATGGAACACAGTACCTGGTACATAATAAGCATTCAGCAGAAGATTGTATTTACCATTAAGTAGCCTCCCTGTTCCACATCATTCTCCATTCTGCTTAGAATATGATTCTTTAAAACAAAATTCTAGCACTCTCCTGATAAAGAATTATTTTATAGTAGTTCTTTATTGCCATTAGGATAATACCCAGATGACTTAACAAGGGTTTTTAAATGATCTTCTATTTAAATGGAAATGGATCCTGTTTTCCTCTTCAGCTTTCTCTTTTGCTCTCTCCTCCCTATTTGTGCCCTAGTTGCAATAAATTAACAGCCTCTCAAAAGTGTGTTCAGGCTTCTGAACATTTTGTGCCGTCAGATACCTTTCACTATAGCTAGATAAGTTTTAGTTGTTCAAAACTCAGCTTACATGTTACCATCTTTGGGAACCCTTCTGTGACTACTTTTAACTCTGGATTAGGCTTTCCAACATAGTACTCCTTATATCCTATTGCAGCTGCCTGTTCTCTTGTCTGTTTCCCCTAATGTATAATGAATCTTTGAAATTAGAGAAGGTCAAAGAATGTTGAGTTTTGGTTGTTGGATGTTCATCTGCAGGAACAATAAAGGTTTTAAAGACAGTGTTCTTTTTACTGTTCTGCAAAAAAATGAGCTTATTCTTCCAAATACTACACTCATTTTAGCAAGAGGAAATAAATGTGTGTAATTTTTTAAGTATCTTTATTTGGGATGTGAAGATCCCAAAAGGGAGTGAGTTCTGCCATCTGTTTAAAAAAAAAAAAAAGTAGCTTCAAGAACTTTAGTTTAATAGAGTACTCTTTAAAAGTGATTTCTATATCATCCACCTTTGCTAATTTAATAACTCTTCATTACTATTTTAAATATCTATGTCATTCTGAATTATCTTCATGTGTCTTCCTCATTAGTACAAATATGAGCTCTGACATCAGACAGTCTGGTTTCAAACCCTTGCTAATAATGACTACTTCTAATCAATACAAATACTAAATTATGTAACAGTAAGCCCTTCAAACCAGTGCCCAACACATTTAGGTGCTTGATAAATTTAAATTTCCTTTTATACTTTTCAAATGTTTCACATTGAATGTTATATGGCCATCTAATTAAATTCTGTTCACTCACTCAATTTTAAATTAGAGCCCATCCTATTATGAAGGTCCCTCCATCTCAGCTCTCTTTGCTACAGTTAATACCAAAAATTTTGAATACTTAATTACTCTCTGATTGGTCTAATACCCTGATAGGATGTTAACTCTTTGAAGGCATGGACAGTCTTAAAATTATTTTTCTCCCATTGGTATTTTGCAGAGTGCTAAGAATATGGGAGAAATTCAATATATATTTGTTGCTTAATTGATTTTTTTCAGTGTGCTGCTGTGCTCCCTCACCATACTACCAACTAACATGTATTTAGGAAGATTAATAATTTTAGTATCAACCCAAGTAAACCATACTTATAAAGGAAAATATGTTGGGAGAAACTATACTGAGCGTTCCTAAGCTAAATAGAATTGAGTGTTTGGGATTATCAGTTTTGCTGCCCCTTCCATTAGGATAACTAGGAAATAACTATATAATTTGGTTCCCAACAACAAATTTGGTTTTATGAATTTCCTTAACAATAAACCAATTGGCTACTTTCCATTTATTATTTCTTCTGGATCATTTTTCTAGGAGATTGTAATTCATGTTTACAAATTTGAATGTGTCTTACAGGAGGATTTGTTGGTATTGAGGAAAACAGTGAAATCCTTTTTGGCTGTTTGCCAACAGTGCCTATCTAATGTTAATACTCCAGTGAAGGAACAGGTAAGAAATTATCAGTTAAGAGCTCTCAATAAAAAACAAATATACTGAATAATAAGATGTAATTTTTAATGGCAGTTTAGTGTACGAATCTGTCCCTAACATTTATGGAATCTGGAAAAGAGTATAGATGAATGAATATTTAATTTAACAAAGCAAGCTAACTAACTTGTTACAGGTCTTTTTACCTAGACAAGTATACTGTACTAATGATGTAGTTCCATAATTCCTAAGATTCCTAAGAATTCTGTCCTAAAACAGGGAGGTTTGGGGAGCTGGAAGAACTTCTCACACACACATGTAAACACTTCAGCCCACATGTCCAAACTCTGTCATTATCTCCTCAAACATCTGCCCTGGGGCCAACAAGTACACACACAGGTGATACAGTATGCGTAGGGAAGAGACTTGTGCAGGCTTTGGTAGCAGAATCAGGTCTCTTAGCGCAAGGAATCCCTGAGTCCCTGCACCTGAAAAGTAGGGGTATAAGTAGGTTTATCCCATCAATTCAATAGACTCTTCATTCCTTGGGTAGGGCAGTACAGCCCAAGGCAATACCATTTCCATGAAGTGATTTTGTGAGCTGTTTAATTATACTAGTCTGTTGGAAGTACTTTTATATAAAGTACTATTATATAAAACAAGATACTTTTTTTCATATTTTTTTATAATAATACTGGGATAGAAAATGGCTAGTTGGTCTAGTTAAAGAATACTGTAGTACTTAACCTTTGCTATCCCTTCTTACAAGTAGGTTATCACAGGTCTCTATTAAAGTTATCAGGATATAACTTTAAATGAGAACAGATATGGTCTTCCCTAAATCTTACTCTCTAAACCTTCTGAACCCCATCAGAGCTATCTGAAAGTACCTAGCTCAGGACATTTAAACCAAAAATTCAGTGTTTCTACATCATCACTGGTGATACTTCAAACTGTGGCCTCCATAAAATATATATACACTTTCTCCTGGATTCTCTTTATGCTCCCCTTTTCAAATGGCTCTTTCTAAGTATCTTTATGTAATTCATGATTGTGTAATCAGAGCATGAACTGCCATGATTCTCACTGGAGATGGATAGCCTAGTATACAACCATCTCCAAATACATACCAAAATTATGTTTTCCCATGGATATCAGTATTTAGAAGGGGGTAAGTGAATGATTTTGAGTTATCAGAGTCCACAGTTATCCCACAACAAAATCATTTATAGTAAACTGATGACATAGGCTTATTTCATGCTATTCATTAAATAGGGCAAATTTGACAACATTAACTATAATACTTTTCTTCAGGGGAATTTTTTTTTTTTTTTTTTTTTTAGGGAATTAGGGAAATGTTTTGAAAGTTCCCTTCTGTGATTAAATTTGTTGGCAAGCTTTCAGATCCTGGTTTCTATATGAATGGTCTTAAATTCAGTTTTAAATGTTAGAGGGGTTTTGTTTTGTTTGTTTTGCATTCGATTTTTTTAAGGAAGAATCCTAAGAAAAAAGAAGAAGAAGAAGAATCCTAAGTAGTAGCTTTAAGGTTTAGAGTACTGCATTGTAATTTGTTTGGATAATATAGTTTGTCTTAAGTTTTATACTTCTTATTTAATTAAGCAATATATGATTGATTTCTAACCTCTGTCATAATTTATTATATTAATTTCATATTTCCAGAGTTGGCTTTAAGTCATTTATTTTTTAAGTTGAAATCAGAATCTCTTAACTATTTTGAATTAATACAGCCAAGTAAAAGAAATAGACTATATTTAGGGAGAAAAAGTCTTAAATAGGACTAGTAGTATTTAATGAGAAAAAGTAATTTCATTAAGTTTGGAAATTAAATAGTTGAAATTTAAGTATTCTATTTGTGCTATGGTATTGTTATTGAGGTGCACTTAATTTAGTATGTTTTCATTAACATTGATCTGACTTGTAGTTGTATTTATATATTACTGATGAATTCCCTTTGCATTGCAGGCATTCATGTTACTCTGTGATCTTCTGATGATATTTAGCCACCAATTAATGACAGGTGGCAGAGAAGGTCTTCAGCCTTTGGTGTTTAATCCAGATACTGGACTCCAGTCTGAACTCCTCAGTTTTGTAATGGATCATGTTTTCATTGACCAAGATGAGGAGAACCAGAGCATGGGTATTTGTAGCTCTTATCTTGTCAATGTTGACCTTTTTTTTACCAACCCCAAAAGATATCAGGAAATAATTTAAATTCAGCTCTAAAAAAGTAGAATTTCTCTCTTTTAAAAGGGTACCTGGGTTGCTCAGTCTATTAAGTGACTCTTAAGTTTGGCTCAGGTCAAGATCTCAGGATCGTGAGATCAGGCAAGCCTCGGGCTCCATGCTTGGCGTGGACTCTGCTTAAGATTCTTTTTCTTTCTCTCTCTTTCTCTCTCTCTTTCTCAAAATATAAATAAAAATAGAGTTACTACATTCTTGTAGTTCAGAAACCAACAAGAATGAAAATGTACACAGTGAAGTCTCCCTCCTTTAGAACAGTACCTTAGAGGTCTTTCCCTGACACTACATATAGAGCTTCTTTATTCTTTTTCCAATAGCTACAAAGTAATTTATTGTTTATAGCATATTTTATGTTATCCACCTCCTATTGATGTTTGGCTCATTTCCAGTCTTCTGCTATTACAAATTATGCTATAATGAGTAATTGTGTACATTTGTTATTTCCCACATATGTAAAATATATATGCAGATAGTTATGTTTCTAATTGAACTATGTCCAGGTTCATAATTTTTCTAAAGGAAAACATCCAAGTTCCTTTCTATTCCTGAATAGTCATCATATATTACTTAAATTAACAAAATATAAGATATTAAGTATTAAAAGATTGTTATCAAACCTCACCAGTCAAAATTTTGCCAAACCTGCATAATAATAATGTAGCATAATTAGACCAAATAGAAATAATTGTAAATAAGTGTTGCTTAGCTTATTTGTGAAATAGATGAGTTAGGATCTGTAGCATATCTGATCTGTGGATCTACTTGGTGCTATTAGAGTATTTTTTACTTAACAGAACATTTTAGAAAACACTAAATTGTGAAACAAAGTCTCTATTTAGGGTCCATTTTAATCTCAGGAGATAAAATTTATTTACTACTTGTTTTAAGCAAAAAGATTTCCAACTTCTCAAAGCAATGGTGCTTCACAGCAGGACCAATTAGTAAAAAGGAAAGAGAGAAGTTGAGTAAGTTCTTCCATGATTATACACATGTGAAGAGGGAAAGAAAGAACACTCTGCAACTAAGGGCAAGCCAAGACGTGAGAAAGTGCACATTTTAACAAATGTGTCAACATCTGAAGCCTTGTGAAGAAATTTTTTCTAGGATTTAAAATAGACACACCAGTAGGGCCTGAGATTTAAAAAAAAAAAAAAAAAAAAGGAAAACAGGAAGAAACACTACTCATTTTGAAAGAATTTAATAGAAAGCTTTGTTTTAAAAATTGTGTATGTGTAGGGGCAGCTTGGGTGGTTTAGCATCCCAGTTGGTCAGTTAAGCGTCCAACTCTTGACTTCAGCTCAGATCTTGATCTCAGGGTCATGAATTAAAGCCCTGTATTTGCCACTCACCCAGTGTGGAGCCTACAGTTAAAATATATGTGTGTGTGTGTGTGTGTAGACATAAATGGTTTGCAAAATATATCATGCTGATAATGTAACCATGTTAAGGACAAGCACTGAAAATTAACATCTCTATTTATTTCCATCACTCCCCACATATTTCCTTCTAAAAGAAAGCCTTTCCCTATATCTTAAAAATTTCCAGAAATTTCTTCTCTGTTGAAATACAGCTAGTAGCATATAAAGAATATTGAAATGAGAAGAGATAGCATTTTTAAGGTAAACAGACAACAGTAGTATTATAAAAATATAAGAAAAAAACTTATCTGTGGTTTGCTTATCTTAGTCTTTGTTATGACAGTTTCCTAGATGGTAAGAACCTTTGTACCTACTAAATGTTTAATAAGTGTATAACTAGGGCACCTGGGTGACTCAGTTGGTTAAGTGTCTGCCTCTAGCTCAGGTCATGATCCCAAGGTCCTAGGATCGAGTCCTGAATCAGGCTCCCTGCTCAGTGGGGGAGTCTGCTTCTCCCTCTCCCTCTGTTCCTCTTCCTGCTTATGCTTTCTCTTTTTTTCTCTCTCTCTCAAATGAGTAAATTAAAAAATCTTTTTTTTTAAGTGTATAACAATAGCACCCTAAAATAATCAGTTCAGGTAACAGTTTTTATCTTACTTAAAACTGAATAGTACTGTTTGTAAAGTTATAAGTTGGTATTTGATTATACAGATTGTCTACATTGTTTTACCTTGGATGAAGAGCCAAAGTTCATAACCAATTTATTTTCTGTGGTTAGAGGGTGATGAAGAAGATGAAGCTAATAAAATTGAGGCCTTACATAAAAGAAGGAATCTACTTGCTGCCTTCAGCAAACTTATCATTTATGATATTGTTGACATGCATGCAGCTGCAGACATCTTTAAACACTACATGAAGGTATAGTTTCATAGTCTTATTTTTTTCCTTCCATCTAAGTGGTACAGAAATCTGGACTTAAAAATGAAAAGATAATAAACTAAATTGGCAGGTAACTATGTATTGTTGATGATTTTCTGATATATATAAGATTTCTCTCTTTTATAGCTTATAAGCTTTTCGTCAGTCTATACTATTATATCAACCCCATGAAGTAGAATATCTTCACATTAATTGAAAGAACATCTTATTTTCATGAGGTATAAAGCCTCTTGATCAACATGGAAGAAACCTAGTCTTTCTTATGACATCTCTTCAAGACATTTTTATAAGTATGTCTGCTAAGTACCATGCCGCCTGCCAGGCACTAAAGTTACAAAGATTTTTAAAATTCCTGCTCTAGGGGCACCTGGGTGGCGCAGTCAGTTAAGCATCTGACTCTTAGTTTTGCCTCAGGTCATGATCTCTTGGGTCTTGGAGTTGAGCCCTGCAATTGGCTAGGGAGTCTGCTTGAAGACTATCCCTCTGCCCCTCCCACTACTTGCACTCTCTGTCTTTCAAATAAATCTTTAAAAAAATAATAAAATTCCTGCTCTTAAGTAGTCTAAAGCTGAAGATTGTCAACAATTAGACAATTGTATTATATCGTATAATAGAGGTATGCATAGGGGTTTCGGGAAATACATAAGAGACACCCAACTCTAAAGAAATAGAAGGATTAATAGAAACTGCTTAGAAGTGACTTCTGAACTAAGTCCAAGATGATAAGCATAAATTAGTAAGCAAAGAAGTAGTGGGAGGACTTGTGGGCAGATTGAAGTTCATGGACAAAGACATAAAGGAATGTGAATTTTTGGGAGGAAATGCAAGTAATTTGATGTAGCCAGATAGATTGCTTATGAGATTGGAGCCAGAGGTGAGATTTAAAGAATGTGTCGCTAAACTATATGCCGTGTGAAGCCTAGATTTTTTCTTGAGGGGCGTTAAGAAGGTGTTGAAGGTTTTAAACCATTCTTTATAGGACGGGATTTTGATAGGTACCTACCTTCCTGGCTGTTTGCTCTGCTTTCCTTAAGCTCCATTTTGTTTCTGACCCTCCAAAAAAGTAGTGCTCAAAAATCTTTATGACAGGCACATCTGTTTTTGCCTTGTTCTTCTGTCACAAATAGTGTTTTGCCCATGTTCAGAATATTGCCCGCAAGCCGCATTGATTCACTCATTTGTGTCTTTATCCATGTTTAGTTACAGTCCAGTTCTAGTTGTGACATAGTAACTAATTCATCATATTTTGCTGAACAACTGCAGTGTGAGCCCTGTGCTGATAGAAATCTTTAAAAAATGTGATTTCTGCATTAAGGAGCTTATAGAATGATAGAGAAACTGAAATACAAACATAATATTATGTAGCATGGTAATAATGAGTGGCTGCCTGTGTTCTATGCCATTTATGTTTGAGACACTGTTCTAAGGCTTGTACATATTTTCATTGATTTCAGTAATCCTTTTAGGTAGGAAATATCATCATTTACAGATAAGGTAATTAAAGCTCCAAGAGGTTAAGTAACCTTCAAAGGTCATTTAACTATTATAAGTAGCAAAGACGGAAATTTGATTCTAGGTTTGTCTAGCTTCAAAGCTTAGCTCTTCCCATTTGACCATAAAGCCTCAGCATGATTATTATAGTAGTAGATGTACAAATTACAAAGTAAGCATAAAACAGAGAGAGAGACTTAAGTGAAAGACACCTGAGAAGGCTTCCTAAAGTAATGTGTAAACACAGTTTGAGTGCATGAATATGACCTTACAATGGTTTTTCCTTTTTATCCCTTAACAGTACTGTGTTGGTTTCAAGAAATGAGCTTTATCCAAAACTTATTATCATCCTTAGCAATTTTTGCACCTCTGCTCATTATAAGCTTTAATTTTTTGAGAATATTCTAATAGTTATTTGCTATTCTTTGTTCTATATCCTCAGTTTATGAGGCTTTTTGCCCCAGTTTTCCATGTGACCACTGCAAATATTAATTTATTGGAGATGTGCCTGTTGAACCACCTCAGTATATTAAGATATCGTTTTCTTTTTTACACCTCACATCATGGAAACATACCCATCTTTTTGAAAATTATAAAAGCCCAATTGCCAAGCTAATATACTCACTTCTTCACCTAGTTCATAGGTTTTTAGGCTTTAGCTTGGAAATAATATCCAGATTTAGTGGTTTTAAATAAGGTTTTTCCTAATTATTTACTCACAAGAAAAATTCTTAAAACCTGTGTCAAAAAAAATTTGAATTATAAAGAAATTAAATACTTCTCAGTCACTATTGAAGAAGTCAGTGTTTTAATTTTTTATCTTAGAATAGTAATATATAGACATACTGGGGAGCAGGGAATGACATAGTACACAGAGGTATTAAATGAAAGGTCTGTTACACCAATCTACCTTTCCCCTTTATTTAGGTCCGCTACCCACAGACAAGCAATTTTAAGTGTTTTGGTTTGGGACACCTGGGTGGCTCAGCGGTTGAGCGTCTGCCTTTGGCTCCCGGCGTGATCCTGGAGTCCCTGCTGCTTCTCCCTCTGCCTATGTCTTTGCCTCTCTCTGTGTCTCTCATAAATAAATAAATAAAATCTTTAAAAAAAAAAATAAGTGTTTTGGTTTTAGTTCTTTATGAAGTTTCTACCCACATTCGGTTTCTTTATTTGTCAACTTTAAAGTGCTATTGAAGCCATGTTACAAAGAATAAGGAATTTTATTTACATATGTCACTTCCTCCCCTCCTGGAATTCCTAGTTTTTCAGTGAATGTTAGTTACTTAATAATCTTAAATATCAAATGTGTATTCCTTCAACTTTAGACAGTATCTTTTATCTCTGATATGTTTAAGATGAAGAAATTAAACACTTCTGAGCTCCCCCTTTACATTCTTTCACCAGTTCACTATTTGTCTCATGAAATTTCAGTAATTTTAAATCTGTGTTTTCTTTCTTTTTCTCACAGTATTACAATGACTATGGTGATATTATTAAGGAAACACTGAGTAAAACCAGACAGATTGATAAAATTCAGTGTGCCAAGACCCTCATTCTCAGTTTACAGCAGGTAAGAAATCTGATGAAAAGAAAGAGTTAACGAGTACAATTAATGTTATTTAACACTTTTATGTGTTTAGTATGTCTTACTCATTTAAACTAGGTCATTGTATCAGTACATTACTATGGATACTTTATGATATAAAGACATGTGTTACAGGTCTTTTCTGTTGAAAGATAATCTTACAGTTCACATTTCAAATAGGTGAAATCCTAAAGTGATCTATTCTTGGACCAGATGAAATGCCAAACAAACTTAAAAAGTAATCATTTAAATAGAAAAATCTAAATATTTATTTTAAAAATATTTAATGAAGAAAGGGCAAAAATAGCATTCAAATAAGAAAATAAGTCACGTATGTTATGTAAATAAGAGTCCCTAATAAATGCCTAGTGAATTAATACAGAGATTTCAAGAGATGGGTGGGGCTGTAGGTATGAGTATCTAAACAAATACAGGGACTCCTGGGTGGCTCTGGCTGAGTGTATCTGCCTTTGCCTCAAGGTATGATCCTGGGATAGGGATGGAGTCCCCACATCCGGCTCCCTGCAGGGATAAGCTTGCTTATCCCTCTGCTGATGTCTCTGCCTCTCTCTCTCTTGTGTCTCTCTCATGAATAAATAAATCTTTAAAAATAAACTTAAATACATTTATACTTCAACACACTGAACAAATGTTAAATGAGTTCAGGGAAATATTCAATCTTATGTAACAGATCCTACAAATCAGTGACAAAGATAAATCCTGTAGAAAAGTAAGCAAGGAATATGAAAAGCGGGATGCCCAGGTGGCTCAGCGGTTGAGCAGTTGAGTGCCTTTGGCTCAGGGCATGATCCTGGAGTCCCAGGAGAGTCCCATTTCAGGCTCCCTGTGGGGAGCCTGCTTCTCCCTCTGCCTCTCTCTCTGTCTCATGAATAGATAAATAAAATCTTAAAAAAAAAAAAAAAAAGGAATATGAAAAGCCAGTTTTCAGAAGAGGAAACCTTAAAAACCAATAACCATATGAAAAGAGGCATAATTTCATTAATAATAAAATACAAGTTGAAACAAAGATATTTATCAGTTATGGGCAGATTAGCATGAATGTAGATGATTGTTAAAACCAGTGATTGGGACGCCTGGGTGGCTCAGCGGTTGAGTGTCTACTTCTGGCTCAGGGCGTGATCCTGAGGTCTGGGATCAGAGTCCCGCACTGAGCTCCTTATAGGGAGCCTGCTTCACCCTCTGCTTATGTCTCTGCCTCTCTCTGTGTCTCTCATGAATAAATAAATAAAATCTTAAAAAAAATACCAATGATTGATAAAATTGTGGAGAAAAAGATCATTTGTAAAAGAAATTGCTTTTACCTTCTTGAAATATAATTTTGCAGGCTATTTCAAAATTGAAGATATATACTCCTTTTAAAAATCACTATTCTTGTTGCTAGGTATCTGCATTGGTACATGCAGGTACAACAGAGATATGTATGTAAAAGATGTTTTATTGCAGGAAGTCTGTAATGTTGAAAAATTGGAGACAGTCTAAATGTCCATTAGCAGAGGAATGGTTAAAGTGTGATACTCTGAAATAGCTAAAAGATTTTCAAAACAAAATATTAAGTGAAAAATAGCAAGTTTCAGAGAAAGAGCAACCTTCTTACACTTAGTGGGAATGTAAACTGGTGCAGCCACTCTGAAAAAACAGTATTATGGAGATTCTTCAAAAAGTTAAAAATTTTTAAAAATTTTTAAAAATTTAAAAAGTTAAAAATAGAACTACCATATGACCCAGCGATTGTACTTCTGTGTATTTACCAAAGAATATAAAAATACTAATTCAAAGAGATACATGTACCCTGATATCTATATTATATATATTATATATTATTATCAATAACAGCCAAATTATGGAAAGAGCCCAGATGTCCATTGACTGATGAATGGGTAAAGAAGATGTGGTATACACACACACACACACACACACACACACAACAGAGTATTACTCATCTCCGAAAAGAATGAAATCTTGCTGTTTGCAAAATGATGTGGAAGGAGCCTAGAGACTGTTGTGCTAAGTGAAAATAGAGAAGGACAAATACCTATGACTTCTCTCATATATGGAATTTAAACAAAACAGATGAATATAGAGGGGAAAAAAGAAAAAAACAAAAACAGGGCAAACCAAAAAACAAACTCTTAACGATAGAGAACAGACTGAGAATTACTGGAGGGGAGGTGGACAGGGGGATGGGCTAAACGTGTGATGGGTAGTAAAAAGGGCTCTTGGAATGAACACTGGGTGTCGTATGTAAGTGATGAATCACTAAATTCTACACCTAAAACTAATATTACGCTGTATGTTAATTAACTGGAATTTAATTAAAATTTTGAAAAAGAAAAAAATTTGCAAGTTTCAGGACAAAATACATAGTATAGTATCATTTATATTAAAAGTCTTACATATATATATTAATACGTCTAAACTGGTCTAGAAAACCTTGAAACTTAAACATTGTTTACTTGGAGAGAAGAATGCTAATGGGAAAGAGGAAGAAGAACTTTTATTTTTTATATTCCTTTAATTTTGCACAGAGATATATTTTCTTTGTATTCATTGTAAGTGTAAATTTTAAAATTTAAGGCTATTGTGTACAACCATCTCTGAAAACATTTAGAAGGTGAAGAATTTATAATTACCTGTGAATAAATTTGAAAATGTTTGGAAGAACTGCTGTTTCTAATTACAGCACTGTAAGTAGTTCAGGCCAATATGTTGCTGAAGAAAACTGAAAAGATGAACAACATAATTAATAGAAGTATTATTTTAATGGAATGGTATGATAAAAGTGAATTGAGAGATGGAAGATAAGGAAGTGAAAAAAACAAATGTAAAGAATACTTTTCAGGATTTTTGCCAAAAATATTCAAAACAATGTATTGATAGCTGGTATAGAAGATTGAGTTAAGAAGTTAGTTTTTTGTATTGGGGGGGTGTTTAAGATGCATGCATGTAGTAGAAGGAATAGTTAAGGATCAGGGCAGAGCAGTAAGCACAGGAGCTAAATTGCTGAATACGTAAAATGGAATGAGATCTAGTACATAAGGAGGGAGTTGCTTTAGAGGAAAGCCTGGACTATTAATCTCTCATAATAGGAGGGAAGAGAGATGTGTACAGATAAATTTGAGTTTCTGACCTTGGTGGTAGAATGATAGCTTTTATATTCTTTAGTACTTAAGGATATTCAGTTGTTGTTATTTTGACACAATATATGTAATGTGTGTGTAATTTATAAAACTCCTCCATCCAGCTTAAGAACTTTTTTGTATATTTTGATTTGGGGTGGGAAAACCACCCCATATATCCAAATGTCTTCTTTTACATAATGTTCTTGTCTAAGATATAATAAGTGAAAAAATAAAGTTCTGAACCCTATATTTCATATATTGCTGTCCCTATAAAAACAATAAAAAGAATACATGTTTATGAATACAAATATATTTCTATAAACATATTTCCTTTCCCCAGCCCAAAATATATTATCTTTTGTTAAAAAGAAAATTGGAGATTTTGGAGAAAGGGAACAATGTGGCTACAGTTCAATGCTAGAAGGGAAATAAATATTTTACCATATACCTTTTAAATATTTTTAAATTATATTACCTATTTTAATAATAAATAAAATATTTCTTAGCTGTAGGTTTTTTCCTCTTTTTTTCTTTCAATCAGTTGTTTAATGAACTTGTTCAAGAGCAAGGTCCCAACCTAGATAGGACATCTGCCCATGTCAGCGGCATTAAAGAGTTGGCACGTCGCTTTGCCCTAACATTTGGACTGGATCAGATCAAGACACGAGAAGCAGTTGCCACACTTCACAAGTGAGTGAGCTGAATAAATACTTTCTGTTTTAGAGAATCTGGTTTCCTGAATTTAACTGAAATAGCTGTTATTTGACCCATAGTGGAAAATGATAAAATTTTTAAGTTATAAGTACTTTACAGATTGTGTAGTCTGGTGAGTCTCAACTGGGAGGGCCTTTTTAATTTGAAAAACACTTTGCTGCCTATTTTTTCAACTTACAAAGTAAAGAAATTAAAGTTTAACAAAATATTCTTATCTAGGCTTTCAGAATGTTATGGGAGACAAGGGTTTAAAAACACTGTGCAATACTGATTTGGTCTTTCACTTATTTCATAACTGAAAATTAAATGACAGAAAAAGTTAAATACCTCACACAGCTGTTTGATACCATGACCAATTCTGAGAACCAAATTTGCTGATAATCTAATTACCTTTCCAGGGTATTGTGCTACCCCTACAAGGTGCACATAAGAATTTAGCTTTAACAACTTAAAGTTTTTTACTATAAATAATAGAAATATTATTAGGTACATATGTCCTACAAATTAACATTGTTTTACACTTCAAATTTATCAAATTTATTAGATTTTATTATATTCAGTGATGATTTTCCTGCCTACCCAACTTTGAAATTCTAGTCCATTTAGAGAACTATACCACCTACCTGGAAAAATAAGGTGATACTTATCTTTTACTTCAGGGATGGCATAGAATTTGCCTTTAAATACCAAAATCAGAAAGGACAAGAATATCCGCCTCCTAATCTGGCTTTCCTGGAAGTACTGAGTGAATTCTCTTCTAAACTTCTTCGGCAGGACAAAAAGACTGTGTAAGTTGTTTTTATCATGATACCCTTGTAATTTTAATCTTTTTTTTTGAAAAATGTTAATCATCTAGATGTAATTACTGTTGATAGCATAAGCTCTAATAGTTAAGGAACTATAGTTTTCTTTCAAGCGTTTATACAGTTCTTTTTTTGCTTGCCTTTAGTACTCTGGAATTAAATAAGGGAAATGATTTCTTACTCTACAACTCAAAGAAATAAGGACATTGACTTAGCCTTTGTGTAACCCATTCTTTCTTCCTTTTATATTAACATATTTTAATTTTATAAGTGACCCTTGAACAGCATGGGTTAGGGACATCAACCCCCTCACAATCGAAAATCGTATAGAACTTTTTTTTTAATTTAAAATAAATGAAAAGCGTATTCATTAGGTTTTAAATTTCAAACTTCTTTTTTTATTTCATTTTTAAATTTTTATTATTGAAGTATAGTTAACATACAATGTTATATTAGTTTCAGGAGTACCAACACAGTGTGACTCGACAGTTCTATACATTACTCAGTGCTCATCATGATAAGTGTAATAGTTATGTCTGTCGTCATACAACATCATTACAGTATTATTGACTATGTCCTCTCTGCTGTACTACATGTAAGTTTTGACTTCCCAAAAACTTAACCTTTAATAGCCTACTACTGACTGTAAACCTTATTGATAACAGTCAACATATTTCATGTTACACATATTATATGCTATATTCTTAAATAAAGTAAGCTAGAGAAAAGAAAATGTTAAAGTCATGAAGAAAGAAATATATTAGCATGGTGTATTTTTCAAAAGAAATCCACATATAAGTGGACCTGCACAATTCAAACTCACATTCAAAGGTAAACCGCATTTTTTATTTGACTTGGTTCAAGAAGATTTTCTTTTTCAGCAGTTTAAATAATATATGCAATTTTTCATTAAAAAAAATATTGATGGGATCCTGAATTTTAAAAATTGGTAGGAGGGTCAGTCAGTTGTAATAATAAGCTAAATGAACAGAAATTTGGAGCGACAGTGAAAAATTTTATAAATATGAGTGCTAATTCTAAGGAAAGATGTCGACTTCATGTTGGTCAGAAAATATTTATTAAGCCCCTCATCTGGTCAAGTAACGTTCTATGGCTGTTGTTCTAGTAAGGCCAGACAGTGAACAATGCAAAGTGTCTGCCCCTAGAAAGCTTTTGATTTGATGCAGAGAGACACAACATAAATATAGGAACAAGAGTCTCAGGCACTGAAATAGAATAATGTAATAGAGAACAAGTGATATTGGGATTTGTGGGGGTGAGGTGGTTTGAAAACTTTTTTTATATAGGCATTTACAGGTATACATTTTACACTGAGCATTACCTCAACTGCATCTCATAGATCTGGTAGCTTGCATTTTTGTTTTCATTCATCTCAAAGTATTTTTTTTCATTTCCCTTGTATATTATTTTATCTATTGGTTATTAAGGAATATTTTGTTTAGTTTCCCCATATTTGTGAATTTCCCAATTTTATTTCCATTATTGATTTCTAATTTCATTCCATTGTGATTGAGAACATGCTTTGTATAATTTCAGTCCTTTCAAATTTATTGAGGCTTGTTTTACAGACCAACATATTTGCAGAATGTTTCACGTATACTTGGTAATATGTATTTTTCGGCTGATGTTGAGTTACGGTATTGAGATAGCTATTAGGTCACATGGCTTATAATTTTGGTGTTTTTTTTAATACTGCTCAAGTCTTCTATTTCTTTGTTATTATTTTGTCTAGTTGTTCTATCCATTATTGAAAGTGGGGTATTGGAGTCTCCCCAACTATTATTTCTGAGATTTTATTTTTCCTTTCAATTCTGTCACTTTTTGCTCCATATATTTTGGAGCTAGCTCTGTTGTTCAGTATACATGTTTATAATTGTTATGTCTTCTTGATGGATTGACTCTTAGATATCATTATAAAATGTCCTTCTCTGTCTCTAGTAACTTTGGTCTTAAAACTTATTTTGTCTTGGGGTGCCTGGGTGGCTCAGTCTATTGCTTTCCCCTGCTCCGGTCATGATCCCAGAGTCCCAGGATCAAGCTTGGCATCAGGCTACCTGCCCAGTGGGGTCAGCTTCTCCCACTCTCTCTGCTCTTCCCCCTGCTTATGCCCAATCACTCTCGCTCTCTCTTACTCACTCTCAAAGAAATAAAATCTTTTAAAAATATATATATATTTGTCTGATACTATTGTAACCATTCCAGCTGTATTTCAGTTACTGTTTGCATGGCATACCTTTTTTTCCATCCTTTTACTTTCTGCCTTTTTATCTTTGAATCTAAAATGTGTTTCTAATAGATAACATGTAGTTGGATCATTTTTTGTGTGTGTTTTTTTTAATCCAGTTTATGCCATTATACTGTTTTCTATAGCTCTTTGTTTTTTTCCTCCTTTCCTGCTTTATTTTAAATGAAGTGGATATTTTCTAGCATAACATTTTACTTTCTTCAAAAAATACTTAATTATACTTTTTTTAGTTATTTCCTTAGTGGGTTTTTTGTATTTGTTTTCTTTTTTTTTGGGGGGGGGGTAGGCCTTAAAATGTGCATCTTACCAAAATTTCTTTAAATTTATTCTAAGGAAGTATAAAAGCTTTACTCCTATATAGCTCCATTTCTGTTTTCCCCCTTTGGTGTCATTATTGTTACACAAACTACATCTAAATATGTTATATACCCAACGATACATTATAATTTTTACTTGATATAATTGTATGTCTTTTAAATACACTGAAAGAAGAAATGGAGTCAAGTATATATTTATTATAGAGTTTGTTATAATAACCTTCTTATTTACCATTTCTCTTCATTTCTTCCTGTGGATTTGAAATATCTGACATCATTTCCTTATGCTAATACATCTTTGCTCCCACCTACTTCCTTTTGTGTTTACTGTCAAATATATTACATTTCTCTGTTATTAGCTCAACAATATAGTAATACATATTGGTTTTATATAATTGCTATTTAAATTGGTGAAAAGAATAAATATGCAATTATATTGTCCTTTCTTTTTTATTATTTTTATTTTATTTTTTTTATATTTTTTTATTTTTTTATTTTTTTTATTTATTTTTTATTGGTGTTCAATTTACTAACATACAGAATAACCCCCAGTGCCCGTCACCCATTCACTCCCACCCCCCGCCCACCTCCCCTTCCAACACCCCTAGTTCGTTTCCCAGAGTTAGCAGTCTTTACGTTCTGTCTCCCTTTCTGATATTTCCCACACATTTCTTCCCCCTTCCCTTATATTCCCTTTCACTATTATTTATATTCCCCAAATGAATGAGAACATATAATGTTTGTCCTTCTCCGACTGGCTTACTTCACTCAGCATAATACCCTCCAGTTCCATCCACGTTGAAGCAAATGGTGGGTATTTGTCATTTCTAATAGCTGAGTAATATTCCATTGTATACATAAACCACATCTTCTTTATCCATTCATCTTTCGTTGGACACCGAGGCTCCTTCCACAGTTTGGCTATCGTGGCCATTGCTGCTAGAAACATCGGGGTGCAGGTGTCCCGGCGTTTCATTGCATCTGTATCTTTGGGGTAAATCCCCAGCAGTGCAATTGCTGGGTCGTAGGGCAGGTCTATTTTTAACTCTTTGAGGAACCTCCACACAGTTTTCCAGAGTGGCTGCACCAGTTCACATACCCACCAACAGTGTATGAGGGTTCCCTTTTCTCCACATCCTCTCCAACATTTGTTGTTTCCTGCCTTGTTAATTTGCCCCATTCTCACTGGTGTGAGGTGGTATCTCATTGTGGTTTTGATTTGTATTTCCCTGATGGCAAGTGATGCAGAGCATTTTCTCATGTGCATGTTGGCCATGTCTATGTCTTCCTCTGTGAGATTTCTGTTCATGTCTTTTGCCCATTTCATGATTGGATTGTTTGTTTCTTTGGTGTTGGGTTTAATAAGTTCTTTATAGATCTTGGAAACTAGCCCTTTATCTGATATGTCATTTGCAAATATCTTCTCCCATTCTGTAGGTTGTCTTTGAGTTTTGTTGACTGTATCCTTTGCTGTGCAAAAGCTTCTTATCTTGATTAAGTCCCAATAGTTCATTTTTGCTTTTGTTTCTTTTGCCTTCGTGGATGTATCTTGCAAGAAGTTACTATGGCCGAGTTCAAAAAGGGTGTTGCCTGTGTTCTTCTCTAGGATTTTGATGGAATCATGTCTCACATTTAGATCTTTCATCCATTTTGAGTTTATCTTTGTGTCTGGTGAAAGAGAGTGGTCTAGTTTCATTCTTCTGCATGTGGATGTCCAATTTTCCCAGCACCATTTATTGAAGAGACTGTCTTTCTTCCAATGGATAGTCTTTCCTCCTTTATCGAATATTAGTTGCCCATAAAGTTCAGGGTCCACTTCTGGGTTCTCTATTCTGTTCCATTGATCTATGTGTCTGTTTTTGTGCAAGTACCACACTGTCTTGATGACCACAGCTTTGTAGTATAAGCTGAAATCTGGCATTGTGATGCCCCCAGATATGGTTTTCTTTTTTAAAATTCCCCCTGGCTATTCGGGGTCTTTTCTGATTCCACACAAATCTTAAAATAATTTGTTCTAACTCTCCGAAGAAAGTCCATGGTATTTTGATAGGGATTGCATTAAACGTGTAAATTGCCCTGGGTAACATTGACATTTTCACAATATTAATTCTGCCAATCCATGAGCATGGAATATTTTTCCATCTCTTTGTGTCTTCCTCAATTTCTTTCAGAAGTGTTCTATAGTTTTGAGGGTATAGATCCTTTACCTCTTTGGTTAGGTTTACTCCTAGGTATCTTATGCTTTTGGGTGCAGTTGTAAATGGGATTGACTCCTTAATTTCTCTTTCTTCAGTCTCATTGTTAGTGTATAGAAATGCCACTGATTTCTGGGCATTCATTTTATATCCTGCCACGCTACCAAATTGCTGTATGAGTTCTAGCAATCTTGGGGTGGAGGCTTTTGGGTTTTCTATGTAGAGTATCATGTCATCGGCGAAGAGGGAGAGTTTGACTTCTTCTTTGCCAATTTGAATGCCTTTAATGTCTTTTTGTTGTCTGATTGCTGAGGCTAGGACTTCCAGTACTATGTTGAATAGCAGTGGTGACAGTGGACATCCCTGTCTTATTCCTGATCTTAGGGGAAAGGCTCCCAGTGCTTCCCCACTGAGAATGATATTTGCTGTGGGCTTTTCGTAGAAGGCTTTTAAGATGTCGAGGAATGTTCCCTGTATCCCTACACTCTGAAGAGTTTTGATCAGGAATGGATGCTGTATTTTGTCAAATGCTTTCTCCGCATCTAATGAAAGGATCATATGGTTCTTGGTTTTTCTCTTGCTGGTATGATGAATCACATTGATTGTTTTACGGGTGTTGAACCAGCCTTGTGTCCCAGAGATAAATCCTACTTGGTCATGGTGAATAATTTTCTTAATGTACTGTTGGATCCTATTGGCTAGTATCTTGTTGAGAATTTTTGCATCCAATGTTCATCAGGGATATTGGTCTGTAATTCTCCTTTTTGGTGGGGTCTTTGGTTTTGGAATTAAGGTGATGCTGGCCTCATAGAACGAATTTGGAAGTACTCCATCTCTTTCTATCTTTCCAAACAGCTTTAGGAGAATAGGTATGATTTCTTCTTTAAACGTTTGATCGAATTTCCCTGGGAAGCCATCTGGCCCTGTACTTTTTTGTCTTGGGAGATTTTTGATGACTCCTTCAATTTCCTCCCTGGTTATTGGCCTGTTCAGGTTTTCTATTTCTTCCTGTTCCAGTTTTGGTAGTTTGTGGCTTTCCAGGAATGCGTCCATTTCTTCTAGATTGCCTAATTTATTGGCGTATAGCTGTTCATAATATGTTTTTAAAATCGTTTGTATTTCCTTGGTGTTGGCAGTGATCTCTCCTTTCTCATTCATGATTTTATTAATTTGAGTCTCCTCTCTCTTCTTTTTAATAAGGTTGGCTAATGGTTTATCTATCTTATTAATTCTTTCAAAGAACCAACTCCTGGTTTTGTTGATCTGTTCCACAATTATTCTGGTCTCAATTTCGTTGAGTTCTGCTTGAATCTTTATTAACTCTCTTCTTCTGCTGGGTGTAGGATCTATTTGCTGTTTTTTCTCTAGCTCCTTTAGGTGTAAGGTTAGCTTTTGTATTTGAGTTCTTTCCAGTTTTTGAATGGATGCTTGTATTGCGATGTATTTCCCCCTCAGGACTGCTTTTGCTGCATCCCAAAGATTTTGAATGGTTGTGTCTTCATTCTCATTAGTTTCCATGAATCTTTTTAATTCTTCCTTAATTTCCTGGTTGACCCTTTCATCTTTTAGCAGGATGGTCCTTAACCTCCACGTGTTTGAAGTCCTTCCAAACTTCTTGTTGTGATTTAGTTCTAATTTCAAGGCATTATGGTCTGAGAATATGCAGGGGACGATCCCAATCTTTTGGTATTGGTTCAGACCCGATTTGTGACCCAGTATGTGGTCTATTCTGGAGAAAGTTCCATGTGCACTTGAGAAGAATGTGTATTCAGTTGAGTTTGGATGTAAAGTTCTGTAGATATCTGTGAAATCCATCTGGTCCAGTGTATCATTTAAAGCTCTCGTTTCTTTGGAGATGTTGTGCTTAGAAGACCTATCGAGTATAGAAAGAGCTAGATTGAAGTCACCAAGTATAAGTGTATTATTATCTAAGTATTTCTTCACTTTGGTTAATAATTGATTTATATATTTGGCAGCTCCCACATTCAGGGCATATATATTGAGGATTGTTAAGTCCTCTTTTTTAATAAATCCTTTAAGTATGATATAGTGTCCCTCTTCATCTCTCACTACAGTCTTCTGGGTAAATTTTAGTTTATCTGATATAAGGATGGCTACCCCTGCTTTCTTTTGAGGACCATTTGAATGGTAACTGGTTCTGCAACCTTTTATTTTCAGGCTGTAGGTGTCCTTCTGTCTAAAATGAGTCTCTTGTAGACAGCAAATAGATGGGTCCTGCTTTTTTATCCAGTCTGAGACCCTGCGCCTTTTGATGGGGTCATTAAGCCCGTTCACATTCAGAGTTACTATTGAGAGACATGAGTTTAGTGTCATCATGATATCTATTCCGTCCTTGTTTTTGTGGAATGTTCCACTGAACTTCTTCCTAAAGGGGAATTTTAAGAGTCCCCCTTAAAATTTCTTGCAGAGCTGGTTTGGAGGTCACATATTCTTTTAGTTGCTGCCTGTCTTGGAAGCTCTTTATCTCTCCTTCCATTTTGAATGAGAGCCTTGCTGGATAAAGTATTCTTGGTTGCATGTTCTTCTCATTTAGGACCCTGAATATATCCTGCCAGCCCTTTCTGGCCTGCCAGGTCTCTGTGGAGAGGTCTGCTGTTACCCTAATACTCCTCCCCATAAAAGTCAGGGATTTCTTGTCTCTTGCTGCTTTAAGGATCTTCTCTTTATCTTTGGAATTTGCAAGCTTAACTATTAAATGTCGAGGTGTTGAACGGTTTTTATTGACTTTAGGGGGGATCTCTCTATTTCCTGGATCTGAATGCCTGTTTCCCTTCCCAGATTAGGAAAGTTTTCAGCTATGATTTGTTAAAATACATATTCTGGACCTCTGTCCCTTTCGGCGCCCTCGGGAACCCCAATTAAACATAGGTTTTTCTTCCTCAGGCCGTCGTTTATTTCCCTTAATCTGTCTTCATGGTCTTTTAATTGTCTGTCTCTTTTTTCCTCATTTTCCCTCTTTGCCGTCAACTTGTCTTCTATGTCACTCACCCGTTCTTCCACCTCGTTAACCCTCATCGTTAGGACTTCTAGTTTGGATTGCATCTCATTCAATTGATTTTTAATTTCTGCCTGATTGGATCGAAATTCTGCAGTCATGAAGTCTCTTGAGTCCTTTATGCTTTTTTCTAGAGCCACCAGTAGGTGTATAATAGTGCTTCTGAACTGGCTTTCTGACATTGAATTGTAATCCAGATTTTGTAACTCTGTGGGCGAGAGGAGTGTTTCTGATTCTTTCTTTTGAGGTGAGGTTTTCCTTCTAGTCATTTTGCTCAGTGCAGAGTGGCCAAAAACAAGTTGTATTGGGAAAAGGAGAAAAAGAGAGGAGAGAAAGAAGGGAAAAAAAGAGAAAAAGAGAAAAAGGAAGAAAAAAGAAGAAAAAGAGAAAGGAAAAATGGTGGGGGAAGCAAACAGAAATCAAAAAGCAAAAAAAAACAAAAACAATACACGGGGGAGTATCTTCTGATTCTGTATGCTTTAAGTCCCTTGACTTCCCCTGGAACTTGGCCGTCTAGCTGGTCTTCTGGGGGAGGGGCCTGTTGTGCTGATTTTCAGGTGTTAGCACATGGGGGAGCTGCTCTGCCTCTTGCCTGGTGCAGGGCTCAGTGGGGGTTGTTTACCCAGTTAGGCCCTAGGAGGATCAACCGCAGTGGCAGCGGCCAGCTCTGGAGCCCTGGATTCAGCTCCCGCAGTAACTCCGGATCTCTCCGTCTGCAGGGCCTGGATGCTTCGGGGGCGGGGCTGCTGATCTGCTCAGCTTGGGCAGGAGCGTCCTTGCTGTCCTGGGCCCTCCCGGCCTCTGCCTGTCCCGGTTGAGGCCAGATCTGGGCGTTGTCCCCGGCGCCCTGTGCTCCCGGGTCTGCGCTGTTGGATTCGCGCTCCCGGCCGGGAAGCCCCCTCCCCGCGGAGCCACCGCCCGAGCCCCTCCGAGCTGCTCCCAGGTCCTGCCATGAGCTTGCTGCAGCCCTTTAGGGAGCTCGGTGCACTCTCCCTGGGGCGCAGGTGTCTGTTAGTGTCCCAGGGAGCCTGAGGGCATCCCTGCCCTCCTGGGTCCTGCTCTAACTCCCTGTGAGCCCCTTTCTGTCCGGGAAGATTGGTGATGCTCCTGCTTCTCCGGGACGGTGCTTTTCTCTGCTGGGGGGCACTCGCCCGGCCTTAGCCCGGCTCCTTGCGGGGCCCCTCCCCCTTGGATGCCTTTTGTTTCTTTATTTCTTTTTCTCCGTCTTCCTACCTTGATAGAAGTGTGAACTCTTCTCACTGTAGCATTCCAGGTGTTCTCTCTTGAAATCTCAGGCCGAATTCGTAGATTTTCAGGATGATTTGAAGGTTATCTAGGTAATTTGGTGGGGACAGGTGACTTGGGGACCCTACTCTTTCGCCATCTTGCCCCTCCCTCTTCATTCTTTATATATATTTTTAGTTCTTTGAATATTTTTAAATAATAGCTTTATAACCTTTATGGACCACCATTTTTATCGCTCATTTTTTACTGCTTTATATAGGTCACACTTCCCTATTTATTTGAATGTCTCATAATTTTTTGTTGAAAACTGAACAGTTTTGATAATGTTGCACGTAGGATATATTGTGAAATAATTTAGCTACTCATGATACTGATTTGCTGTGCCCCTAGATATTGATGTTGTTTGATCATTTGTTTAAAGACTTGGATGAACAAACTCTTTGAAGTCTGTTTCTCTTGCAGTGTGCATGCAGTCTCTGCTGTCCCTACTCAGATTTTTTTCCTCTTGTTTATCATTTGGCTTGAATACCTAGGAGTCACCCCTATATCAGCATTAGACTCATTAATCAAAAGTTGCACTTAAACCTCCTGGGTCATTTAGATTTTTACTTTTTACTATTTGAGATATGTGTGGCTTTTGAAGGCTGCTATCACAGTTAGGGGGTTTACTTTGTCCCATGGTCAACCAGACTAGCAGCTTGGAAATTCCCTCTCTGATTGCTCCTGAGAAGGGCAGCCTTGGGTATGTGCAGTCTTCCAGACCAGGGAAGTATGTGATTTAAATTAATGTATTTCAATTTGGTTTTATTTGATTTAGCTTAATTTTTAGAGAAGTTGTGGTTCACAGCAAAATTAAAGGAAAGATACAGAGAATTCCCATATATCCCCCTACCCTAGCCTCCCCATTGTCAACATCTACCACCAAAGTGATACTGTAGTTACAATTCATCAATCTACCTTTGACCCATCACAATCACCAATGTTCATGATTACATGATTACATGATTACATTACATCAAGTTCACTCTTGATGTTGTACATTCTGTGGGTTTAGACAAATATCTAATGACATGCCTCCATCATTATGGTATCATGGAGTATTTTTTTCACTTCCCTAAAAATCCTGTTCTGCTTGTGCATCCTTCCTCTCCTCCCTAATCCCTTGCAGTGATCATTTTACTGTTTCTATAATTTTGCCTTTTCCAGAATGTTATATAGTTGGAATCACAGAGTATGTAGCCTTTTCAGATAATCTTCTTTCACTTAGTAATATACATTTAAAGTTCCTCAGTGTCTTTTTATTGCTTAATAGCTCATTTCTTTTTTGTGTTGAGTAATATTCCATTGCCTAGAAGTACCCCCAAATGATTTATCCATTCACCTACTGAAGGACATTATTAGTTACTTTCTAGTTTTGGCAGTTATGAATAAAAGTGCTATGAACATCCCTGTATAAGTAATTGTGAGGACTTAATTTGTCAGGTCTTTTGAGGTGTGTGATTGCTGGATCACATGGTAAGAGTATGTTTAGTTTTGTTATAAACTGCCAAACTGTCTTCCAAAGTTGCTATACCATTTTCTGTTCCCACCAGCAATGTATGAGAGTTTCTGTTCTGCATCCTCACCAGAATTGGATAGTGTCATTCTGTGTTGTGGTATTTCATTTTAATTTGCATTTCCCTAATAACATATGAGGTGGAGTATCTTTTCATGTGCTTATTTGCCATCTGTATATTTTCTTTGGTAAGGTATTTATTCATATCTGAAGGCCATTTTTCAATCAGGTTGTTTTTAAGAATTCTTTGTTAGATAGCAGTTCCTTTATCATATGTGTATTTTGCAAATATTTTCTCCCAGTCTGTAGTTATCATCTTTCTCTAGACAGTGTCTTTTGCAGAACAAAAGTTTTTAATTTTAACTCCCACATCAACAATTACTATTCCAGGGACCTTGCCTTTAGTGTTGTATCTAAAAAGTCATTGCCAGGATGCCTGGTGGCTCAGCAGTTTAGTGCCTGCCCTCCACCCAGGGTGTGATCCAGGAGTCCCAGGATCAAGTTCCACATCAGGCTCCCTGCATGGAGTCTGCTTCTCCCTCTGCCTATGTCTTTGCCCCCGCTCCTCCTCCCCCTCTCATGAATAAATAAATCTTAAAAAAAGAAAAAGTCATTGCCATACCCTGGGTTATCTAGGTTTTCTTCTATATTGTTTTCTATAGATTTACATTTAGGTTATTAATCCATTTTGAGTTGATTTTTGTGAAAGACAAAAGGTCTGTCTGGATTAATTTATTTGCTTATGAACATCCAGTTGTTCTAGCACCACTTACTGAAGAGACTGCCTTTCTTCCATTTTATTGCCGTTGCTCCTTTTGTCAGAGATCAGTTTGACTATATTTATTATTGAATCAATTCATTTAATAGATACAGGCCTATTCAGATTGTCTGTTTCTTCTTGTGTGAAATTTGACAGTTTGTGTATTTCAAGTAATTGGTCTCTTTGATGTGGGCATAGAGTTGTTTGTAGTATTCCTTTACTTTCCTGTTAATGTCCATAGGATCTGTAATGATGTGTTCTCTTTAATTTCTGGTATTAGTAGTTTGTTACCCTCTCTTCCTCCCTCCACCACCCCCTGAGGGCTGTCTAGAGACCAATTAATTTTACTGTTCTTTTCAAAGAACTAGCTTTTAATTTTGCTGATTTTCTATATTACTTTCTGTTTTTAATTTCATTGATTTCTACTCCAATTTTTATTATTTTCTTTCACTCTATTTTGGTTATCTTTTTAGTTTTCTAAAGTAGAAGCTTAGATTATTGATTTTGAATCTTTTTCCTTTCTGGTATGTGCATCAGTGCTATAACTTTTTTTTAACCACTGCTTTCACTGCATTGCACAAATTTGGTATGCTATTATTTTCATTTAGTTCCAAATGTTTTTAAATTTCCCTTGGGATTTCTTCTTTATCTCATGTGTTATTTTAAAGCATAATGTTTAATCTCTGTGTATCTTCCTGATAATGATTTCTATTTTAATTAAATTTCTAATTAATTTTAAGAGCAAACATTGTATGATTTTTGTTCTTTTAAATTTGTTAAGATGTGTTTTATGACCTAGAATGTAAACTCTTGATGAATGTTAACAGGTGAGCTTGAGAGAAATGTGTATTCTGCTTTTGGTTGTAGTTAGTCTGTAGATATTAATTCTATCTAGTTGACTGATGGTGTTGTTGAGTTCAACTATGTCCTTACTGATTTTCTGGCTGCTGAAACTGTCCATTTCTGATTAGAGGGATGTTGAAGTCTTCAACTGTGATAGTGGATTCATCTATTTCTAATTGCAGTTTCTGTTTGCAGTTAGTTTTTGCCTCATATAGTTTGATGCTCTGTTGTAAGCACATACATAGTAAGGATTATTATATCTCTTGGAGAATTGACTCCTGTATCACTGTATAATGCCCTTTATTTCTGATAACTTTCCTTACTTTGAAGTGTGCTCTGTCTAAAATGTAACTACTCTTTTGATAATTATTATTGTCCATTTACTTACTTTTAATTTATATGTGTCTTTACATTTAAAGTAGATTTATTGTAGACAGCCTATACTTGAGTCTTGTTTTTTTAATCCACTCTGACAGTCTTCTACTTGGTGCACTTATAACATTGATATTCAAATTGATTATTGATATAGTTGGATTACACCTACATATTCCTTACTGTTTCTATTTGTTGCCCTGTTCTTTGCTTTTATTTTGTCTTCCACTCTTTTTTCTGCCTTTTGCAAAAAGTTTTAATTGAGCATTTTATGATCCCATTTGCTCTCTTTTCTCAGCATGTTGATACTCTTTAAGTGGTTGCCTTAGAGTTTACAATATATATTTACAGCTAATGTAAGTCCACGTTTAAATAATACTCTATCATTTCATGGGTAGTATGAGTACCTTATAATAACAGAATAATCCTAATTCATTCCTCCTATCTCTTGTATCATTGGTGTCATTCATTTCATATATATATCCAAATATATATGCATATATATGATATATACAAAGCATACATAATCAAATACATTGTTGGTATTATTTTGAGCAAAAACTTGTTAGATCAGTTAAGAAAAATTAACGTTTTTATATTTCTTTCTTCAGTGTTCTTTATGCAGATTGTCTCTGACCTATATTATTTTCCTTCTAAAGCATTTCTTTTTTTTTTTAAGATTTTATTTATTTGAGAGAGAGAGTGCATGTGTGGGAAAAGAGGCAGAGGGAGAGGGAGAGTATCTCAAGCAGACTGTTCAGAGTATGGAGCCCAATGCAGGGCTCTATCTCAACCCTGAAACCAAGTCTGATGCTTAACTGACTGAACCACCTAAGTGCCCTTCTAAAGCACTTCTTTTAACATTTCATGCAAAGCAGGTCTTCTAGCAAGAATTTTCTCGATTTTTATTTGTCTGAGAAAGTCTTTATTTTTCCTTCACTTTTAAAGGGTAATTTTAGGGATCCCTAGGTGGCGCAGTGGTTTGGCACCTGCCTTTGGCCCAGGGCGCGATCCTGGAGACCCGAGATCAAATCCCACGTCGGGCTCCCGGTGCATGGAGCCTGCTTCTCCCTCTGCCTATGTCTCTGCCTCTCTCTCTCTCTCTGTGTGACTATCATAAATAAATAAAAATTTAAAAAAAAATAAAGGGTAATTTTACAGGGCACAGAATTCTAGTTTGGTGGAGTTTTTCTCTTAATCCTTTACTCCACTGTCTTCTTGCTTGCATGGTTTTTAAGGAGAAGTTAGACCCCATAAAGTATGTCTTTTTCTTCTGGCTTCTTTCAGGAGTTTTTTCTGATATTTTATTGTGGAAATCTGATTGAGCTTATGAAAATGTAGTACTTTTGTCATTTTTATCCTTTTTGGTATTTTCTGAGTTTCCTGGATCTAAGGTTTGGTATCTGATGTTAATTTGGGAAAATTCGCTGTCATTTTTGTTTTAAATTATTGTTATTATTGTCGTGTATCTCCTTCTGATATTCCATTATGTTCACACCTTTTATAGTTGTTATTGTAGTCAGATGTTATGTTTTTTCTCCATCTATATTCTCTTTGCTTTTCAGTTTTCAAGGATTCTCTTGCCATGTCCCCTAGAGCAGAGGTTTTTTCCTCAGCTGTGTCTAGTCTTACAAATAAGCTTACCAGAGGCATTGTTTGTTTCCTTTACAGTTGTCATCTCTAGCATTTCTTTTTGGTTCTTAGGATTTCCATCTGTCTTCTTTCATTGTTCATGTCTTCGTATGCTGTCTACTGTTTCCATTAGAGCCCTTTAGCATATTGATAGTTGTTTTAAATTGCCAGTCTGATAATTCTATTATTTTTGCCACGTCTGATTCTGGTGTTTGCTCTGTCCTTCAAAATATATCTTTGCCTTTTGGTATGCCTTACAATTTTGTCTTGATAGCCAGACATGCTGTACTGGATAAAAGGACTGCTGTAAACATTTGCAGTAATATGTACTATAAACCTTTAGTAATATGATGATGAAGCATGGGAAGAGAGGAAGCACTCTGTAGTCCTATAGGTCTCAATCTGTTAGTGAACCTATGCCCCTGGACATAAATTTCACAAGTGTTTCTTAGTTTTTTTCTTTACCCATAGTTGGGACAAAATGTAGAGTGGGCTGGAGTTGGGTATTTCCCTGCAAGTTGTGCTCTACTTAACCTGTTTCTCCTGAAAAGAGGTTTTATTAAGAATAATATACTCTGGGGCACGTGGGTGGCTCAGTCAGTTAAGCATCTGCCTTCAGCTCAGGTCATGGTCCTAGGGTCCTAGGATCAAGTCCTGCATCAGGCTCTTTGCTCAGCGGGGAGTCTGCTTCTCCCCCTCCCTCTGAGGCCCCTGCTCTCTCTGACTCTCGCTCTCTCTCTAATGAGTGAATCCAAAAATAATCTTAAAAAAAAAAAAGAATAATCTACTCTGGCAGATTTCAAAATGGTTCCTTTTCCTCTCCCCCTGCCTTAAGTTCAGGGAGTTTTTTCTGATATTTTATTGTGGAAATCTGATTGAGCTTCTGGAGGTAAATCTCACATTATGAAGAGGTCTCCCTATCACTGAGTCCCCTGAGTTTGGAACTCTCAGACTTGTCCACAGAGAACCTCTAACAATTTATGAATTATGGCAAAATTTCCTGCCCCAGCCATGGTGCTCAAGGTAGGTAGTTCTGTTTCTGTCTGTTCCAATAAGCTGTTACCTACTGTGTCTTCCAGTCTTGAGGAAAGCTGTTTTCCTCTCTGTGGATCCAGGAAGTTGTTGATTTTTTAGTCTGTTGAGCTCTTTACTTGATAGGGATGCAGTGACAACTTCCAGGCTCCTTACATGAAGAACTGGAAACCAGTCTACTATGATTTTATCTTTAAGTCTGCCTTTCTAAGAGTTGCTTGTGGGTCATAGTTTATTTTTCAACCAGTGTTTGGGTAGAGGTTTGTACTTGAGCCCTTTGTGCCAGGGAGGCTTCCTCCCTATGTTGATATATCGATGTGGGGCATTGGGAATGATAACAAGACTGCCCTCATCCACTGTTCTTTTTGCCCATGAGTGGGTGCAGCTTAAGCATATGTGCAGATCCTTGCCAACATCTAGGATCATCTGTGATCCCAGGAGGGCTCTTCTTGGCTATCTTTTCCCTGGTTTTCTCTGTTAAATTTCTGACTGCTCTACTCTTTGTTTGGTTGATGGGTAGAACTTTTATGCCACTCAGCAGGAGCTAGGGGTGTGACAACATCCCTCTTCTCCCAGAATAACACCCCTTTTCTGTGGGCAGGTGTCGAGGAGTAACCCCTAGCTCTTAGCTTGTCCCTTAGCCTGTTTTGCCTGAGAGGGAGTTAGTGCCCGATGAGTAGGGAATGGGGAAGGGGGGAGCCTCCTACTTCTTCCAAGGTAGGTCTAGATGAGGAGCTCCCATCTTATCTGTGTCTGTCTAGAGTAGAGCTCCTGGAATAATACCTCCATAACACAGAGCAGTGGTGGGGGATGGGACAATGGACAAGGGAAGGGTTCAAAAGTGCTATAAACTGTTTTACTGAGATTTAGTAGATTTTCTTGAATAAATGTTTCTCTCTTAGAACATATTTCTCTATGCCCTTAGGGCAATTTATAAATACTTTAAATAATTGTCTTTTATCGTTTTCACCAGTTAAAAAGTTGTTATGCAAAGCTTCTCCCTCCACCATTATAGAAATCTGGCCCTGGTTTGAACACTTTAAAAGAAAATTCAATAATCTTTTGAGCTAAACTGAATTTTTTTTTTTTTTTTTTTTTTTTTTTTTTGACATTGATATAGGGCAGCCCGGGTGACTCAGCGGCTTAGCGTGCCGCCTTAAGCCCAGGGCCTAGTCCTGGAGACTCAGGATTGAGTCCCACGTCAAGCTCCCTGCATGGAGCCTGCTTCTCCTTCTGCCTGTGTCTGCCTGTCTCTCTCTCTCTGTGTCTCTCAGGAATAAATAAATAAAATCTTAAAAAAAAAAAAAAACAACACTGTTAACACACACAACCTTAGTAATACATTCACCTATGCAAAAGCATTCCAGTGCTCACTTCAGCAGCATATATAGTAAAATTGGAACAATAAACGTATTCCAGGAATATGTGAAGCAAAACCTTACATTCTCCTCCCTCTTTTCGAGAGGTAACTACTGTTAACAGTATAATGTATGTCCTTGGGGATTCTTCAGAACTTTCAAAGAGAGAGCCTCACTTTATTAAACAATTAAATTAGTGATTCATGAAGTGCTATCATGAAAATCACTGTTTCTTTTATTGTGTTTCTAGTCATTCATACCTAGAAAAATTCCTTACGGAGCAGATGATGGAAAGGCGAGAAGATGTATGGCTTCCACTCATTTCCTATAGAAATTCATTAGTCACTGGAGGTGAAGATGATAGAATGTCTGTGAACAGTGGAAGTAGCAGCAGTAAAACGTCCTCAGTGAGGAATAAGAAAGGACGACCCCCACTTCACAAAAAAAGAGTAGAAGGTAAGTCTGCCTTTATTCTGTGTGACAAGTAGTTTGCTTACTGTTGCAGAGGTAAGTAAAGTGGCAGATTTGTTGAAGCAGGGTAATACTGTTAAGCAGATTATATCCTTGTATATTTGACACATACTGAGAGGTTAAGGCAAAAAGTTGGAAAACATAAAATGGAACATAAAAGGGTCAAAGAAAAAGAAGTTGGAAGAGCATGAAACACAGAGGAAGATGGTGCAGAGAAAAAGAGCAAACAGTTTTAAAGGTTTATAAAATTGATTCCCATGTCATAGACCCTGTAATACATTAAAATTTAAAAGAAGAGAGTCATAATGTCAGTTATCAAAATTCATTCTAATGTAGAAGGGATTCTAATAAGTTGAGAGTAGACCTCTGCAGCAAATTGAATATACCAAAACAACTTTCCATTTCTACCCCATGGATGAATATTTTTGTGCGTTAAAATAATGATAGCCAACTTTGGTTTTATAACCCTCACAGACTGTGGGAAACAGGGAGCTGAGTTGTCATGAATGTGTGATCATTGGTAGTTATTCATGTATCCAAAAAAGACTGAAAATTGCTTTGTTAGAGCATTACTCTTAAACTAAGAAAACTCAAAGTAAACATGCTATTCCCTGAAAGAGCCTTCCACCATCTCCATGCTTTTCTTAATAAATGTTCTCCAGACCAAGAGAGAGGAAGGCAGTGATCTGAATCCCATTCCTCTGCTCCTTTTACAACCTTCTGTTTATCTTTCAGCATCTCACCTCTGCTTCCTAAAAACTAGTGATTCATGAAGGATTTTGCTACAACCTGTAGCAAAATTAATTAGAATTTAAATCTGTTTCTTTCATCATTAGGGAGGCACTACTGACCACCGATGAAGAGCACAAACTCTGAAATTAGAGTTCTAGAATTCATACTTGGCTTTCTAGTTTTAAGCTGTATGACTTTTGAGCATGTGATTTAACCTCCCTAAGCCTCAATCACTAATCAAATAAGGGATGATCAGAGTACCTATCTTGTAAATATTGTAAATATTAAATGAGATATTCCAAATAAGACAGTATATACACAGAGAGGTTACTTAGCAAAGAGCTTGGTACATAGGTAGCTTGCAGTAAATGTTAGCTACTATTGTCAGAATATCAATACTTCAAAGAGAATAAAAGATACGAAAATATTTACAGAATTAATGTTAAAGATTTTCTTTCAAGTTTTACATTTGGGACTGAAAATCTTTTTGGTCCAGAGGATGAAAATACTAAACTTTATCTTTGTAGTATAGGTTCCTAAACTTTTCTCTAAATAATGACTCCAGTCACTTGCTTTTGAAAATGCCTTCTAGAGCATCATCTATCAGGATGCCCCCCCCCCACCCAATCCATCCATCTATCAATCAATCCATCCATCAATCCCATCTATCTGGATTTAAATCTGGATATATAGATATTCCTTTAGCTTTTTCTTAGAGGTAATACTCATTTTAGCCAACATTCATTAAATTCTTGCTGTGTACCAGGAATGTGTTAGCATTTAATCATTTACTTAACTAACATCTGTAAAGCACTTAGGTCAGTCCGTGCCACACAGTAAATGCTATATAAATGTTTTATGAATGAACTGTGAGTTCAACACTATTATCTGTATTTCACACAGAAGAAACTAAAGCTTAGAGAATTTAACCATATAAAATTCACTAATGGGGCAGTCAGTATTATCTTCAGGACAAAGAAAAGCATATATGGACCAGATAATTTGGTTGTTGTTAAATTGCAAAAAAGAAAACTTGCTTTTTGTCAGATTGAAATTTACCAAGAGACTAAGGTAGGTCATGTGCCCAGAATCCTTAGGCAGCAGTTTTATCTGTTTGGAATAAAAATGAGAAAGCTTTGCAAGAAGTGTTTTTATTGAAGTACCCTGAAGGGTTAGGGGGATCTCTTCAAGAAGAGTGAGTTCTTCTTGAAGTTATTCATTAAGTCTTTACCAAGCACCTTTCTAAGATCTGTGGGAAATGCTGGAGATTAGGTATTAATAAAAATGTTCACAGTCCAGATAGGCACATGGGAAGGCAGAGAAGCAAGCAATTTTAGTACCAATTGGGAAGTGCTCTGATGGGCCAAAAGGTTTTCTGGAATATAAGGGGAGTGATCAAACTCTTAACAAATCAGGAAAGATTTTCTAGAAAAGATGACATGTAGTAGAGCTGAAAGATAGGTTTACCAAGTTAATAGCATAAGTGATACCATTCTTATAAAATTTTAAGTGTAGTAAAAAATAAAAATTAGGAATTAAATATTGAATGAAAAGTGATATGAATAAAAGAAGATGAAACCTCTTTTTGCTGATTAACTAAAGAAGGGATTAAATAGTGATCTTTGGATCAGTGGAATGACCTTAGGTAAGTATTTCCAGGAACCAAAAAGCTGATCTAGAACATACACATGTGTCTGACAATTTTTGAAACACTGAGAGATGAAATGTTTGATAGCAAATGAGGAATCTAACATGCTGCACAAATCTCTGAGATTTAATGGAGGAAGAAAAACAGATTCAGTATGAAAGTATGTGTACTTTGTGATTTAAATTTTTTTTTCATTTAAATTCTTCAGAAGAGTAAGCATAGTAGTAATACTTTTAAGTCTTTACATATTAAGAAAATTACTTAGAATGTTTATAGTAGGAGCTTTATAATTATGTAAGATTATATCCACCTATAGTTTAGATACATAAATACTGCTTTAATATATTCACATCTTTGTAAATGATCTTCAGAAGAAGGAAGAAACAGCTCTTGGTCCCTTGAAGAAATTTAATTCTCATTACAGAGATAACCTATACACTTGACAAATCACCTGCCATTCCAAGCCAAGGTGTAATTAAATCCTAAGTAAGTAGGAATAATTGTTTCCTCTAGAGGTTAAAAGAGAATGGGAAGCAGGGGCTGGGCAGGGTGATTAAGGAGGGCTTCCTGAAAGATGTAGAACTTAGAAGCATGAAAACAGCCTCTTAACCCATCCCCACATGTACAACCTAGCAAAAAGAATTATTTCTCTGGTGACAGTGTCCGAGTTGTGCAGTGGGATTTACTGATTTCTCAGTAAAGGCCTGCCAGACTTTAAGTGCTGCTACTTGGGGCTCCTGCAAAAGCCTAGCAAATAGGCCCTTTATTGCTTGAGCAAAGGAGGTTAGAGGGGTCTCTAGCTGGCCTAATTCTTCCCCTTCTGCAGTGAATTAATCCTTAGAGATGGAGAGACTTGAAAGCGAGGAAAAGGTAAGGATAACATGTTTGATTATTATATCCTACGTCCATTTAATCCTTAAAACTCTATAAGGTTGAGTATTGATATCCTCCTTTTGTATATGAGAAAACTGAGTTTTGGAAGCTCAGTAACTTTCATAAAGTCACACAAGTAAGTAGTATAAGTGGAATTCAAATGAGGCAATCTAACCCAGGAGCCATGTTCTGCAAGTCTGTGCTGTGACTTCTACCAGAGTTCACTCCACTCGACATTTTGTGACTCTAACTGGAATTTTACAGATGAAAGTCTGGATAATACATGGCTAAACAGGACTGACACCATGATTCAGACTCCTGGCCCTCTGCCAGCACCACAGCTCACTTCCACTGTACTGCGGGAGAATAGCCGGCCCATGGGAGAGCAGATTCAGGAACCTGAGTCTGAACATGGTTCTGAACCTGACTTTTTACATAAGTAAGTAGTAAAGATTCATTTTCTTGTTATAAAATTCTTAATTGTTAAAGAAAAGCTATCAAAGAAAAACTTTATTTGTTAAAATATTATTGATTAGTTCGTGAGAAAAAAAACCACAAGCAGAGGCTATGTATTTTATATTAGAAGATACATAATAAGTCTGCCAGCACTTGTGGATATCAGTTAATCAAAGTCCAGAGACCTTTAAACTAAACATGGTGCCTCAATAAGTGCTGATTTCAGTTGAAGTTTAGGGATTCATTGGTCTGTTTCTTCTCCGAGACTTATGAAAGACACATGCAGGTTATTTCCCTAAGAGTCTCTGCTAAGGTTGTTACTAGTCTGGACACCAAATAAATAGACTACTGCTTTTATCATCCATTTAATTAACAGTACTTTGTCTGGGTCAAGATTATATTTTAAACTGTTATGGATGAAGGTATTTGTCAAGATATTTGATAAATTCTGAGAACAGTTGCCCTTTCCCTAAGAAAGAAAGCCTTACCTTTACCCACACTAGTAATTAATATGTTTTCTAGTACCGGGGCCCCCAAAATTTTGGAGAAGGCAAGATGATGATATGACTTCTGCTATAAAAAAACATTAAAAAAAAAAACAACCTTAACTTTTTCTTTGTTGTTTTCCATCCGACTTTTAAGTTGTCCTATCTCCTTGTGTTTCTGTTCACATTGGGGAAATGCTCTCAATTACTCTGATGGATGAGGGAGAATTTCCAGTTGAACTCAACAAATTTAGCAGGTTGAAAATGAAAAGAGGCAGTGTTAGAATTATTCAGATCCTGGGTTTTCATAAAGCATCTTTGCTCAGAGCGTCTGCATTTCTTCAAAGCTAAAAGGATAGTCGTTGTCAGCCACTGCATAACAGCATTCTTAGAACTTGCCTTATAACCAGCATTCCCACCCCACTTCCTAGAGGCCGGATTTTTCCTTATTTGAGCACCCTACCTTACTTCTCTGACTTTACCACTTATTAGTTCCTCCCCTCTGTGATCTACTTTTCCCTGCTATAGGTTTATCCATTAAATCAAAGTGCTAACCCCACATGATATAAAGACAGCTGCTCAGAGAGAACTTCATGTGGCAGATGTTATCTACCAAAAACCATTAAGGTTTACATCCTGTAAAATCCCCAAGAGGCATGTGTTTATGCAAGTGTCCATGTGCCAGTAAGTATAGAGAGCAAGTGAAAATTTAATCCAGCATGCACCTCACTCCAAATCTGTTCAAGAAGGAGCAAGAAAAAAATGTGTTAATTTTCGTTGTTCAACTCTAGAGAGCTCTGAGCCACAGGACCAGGATCATTTCTGCCCCTTAGAGGCCTGGCTGTCCAAGTAGGAACTCTTGTTTGGCAGAGATTTTGGGGAATGAAGCTGATAAATTAAGCACTGGTAGGGGAGGGAAAGATTTTACCCACCTCTCTTAGGGTCCCTGACTGGGTCTGAAGATTTAGACAGATCAAGAGGAGAAAAGCATACACATTTTATTGAATTCTTTACATGTACATAGGAGCTTTTACCATAGAATGAAAACCTGACAAAGTTACCAAGGCAGGGAGCTCTTATACATTTGAAACAAAGAATAAGTTTATGAAGAACTGATAAGACCAAGGGGATTTGGACTACGAGTACTCTCAACTGAGACTATGTAGTCCATATCTTCTTTAATTAATTAAGAAGATAAGGTTGATTTAACAAGGTTTGTTTGCAGATTCCTCTTGTGCCATCTCTGGATTGGTAAGAGTCTGTCTCCCATAAAATGAGAATTTATTTCCTGCCTTAAGGCAGAAAAGGAGGAGCTTTTTCTGTGTTCACTCCTTCTTAAATGCCTTCAGCTCAAAATAACCTGTACCATAGAGCCAGTATTTTGAAGTGACATACTTTGGTTTCCTTTACACCTAACAAGCAGCCACAACCAGCATCTCTTGGAGACTTAGGCATCTCTTTGGGCAGCTTACTGCCATTTTTGCAAAGGTAGATCCTTCAATAATGATTTGACTCACTCTTGACTCTATAATAAGTCCAGGTAACTCCTCATACATTGCGAGTAGGCCAACCAACTATGGCCTTCTTAGCACGGGACTGATTAGCTAAATTTATCTTTTGTCACAAAATGAATAATGTATTCTCTTAGTCCTCAGATGCAGATTTCTTGGTTAGGCCAACCGAAATTAGAAGATTTAAATCGGAAGGACAGAACAGGAATGAACTACATGAAAGTGAGAACTGGAGTAAGGCATGCCGTGTAAGTGCTATCATCAAGTATCACAAGAACATGACTATGTGATGCTGGTCATTTTGTGGAATGACAGCTTTCCTCAGACATTTGGACTCAGAAGAGGAGTTAATCGTAATTAGTATAATTCAGTATATGCCATGCAATGTAGGATAGAAATAGAGGGTGTGAACTTTTGAGGCTTTCACCATTTATATCCTAGTGCTGCCACTTGTCAGCTCCATGGCCTTGGCAAGCTCTAAAATCTCAATGCCTCGGGTTCTGCATTTGTAAATTTGGGATAATGATACCAATCAGAGTTTTGTGGGAATTGATACATAGCTAAGTAAATGTTAAAAAAATCTTGAATGAAACAAATAAATGATCCTTATTTACCTTAGGAGTTCAGGTTCATAGATTATGCAGCCTATGGGTTGTGACTGGGACCTATGCTTTCATTGGTTAGAAGACCTACTGTAAGAAAGAGCCAGGACTCCAAATCCCAGGAGTCTGAACATCTTCCTGATCATGCTTTTTCCTTATCAGTCGGGGCTTAATGGAGGAAGATGCTGAGCCCATCTTTGAAGATGTGATGATGTCATCCCGGAGCCAGTTAGAAGATATGAATGAAGAGTTTGAAGACACCATGGTTATTGATCTGGTAAGGAAATTTCCATACATTTCATTCTCTTAAAATATGTGAAAGTGTTGGTGTAAGATGATGCTCTTGTTTTCAGAATCCCATGGGAAGGAGAGGTGTGAAGGTTGTAAACATGGCAGCAGGCAGGACCAGTGTAATGCTTAGCACATTTGGATGAGCTTGTATTTTTCAAGCCTGCTTTCCTAGTAGTCAGATTTTAAATTCTGGCAATAACAGGAACTAGTTCCTTATTACCTTCTGGAGAAGGGGCTCACACTATATCTTTCCGTATAGAGTGTGCATCTGTTCTCTTAAACTTGGAATCTGATGATACAGTGTGTTCCAGCACCGAATATGAACCATATTTGTTCAGTGTGAAAAAACATCTTTGAAATAAGGAAACCTGAATATGGACTAGGTATAGGTGATATTAAGAAATTACTGACTTTGTCAGGAATAGTAATACATGGTGGTTATATTTGGGTTGTTTTTTTGTTTTTGTTTTGGAATTTCCATCAGAAATTCATTTTGAAGCGGTTTTGGGTAAAATGACATAGATAAGAAAAAACAGTGTGGAGACTCAATGAAATGAGATTAGCCAAAGGTTTGACAGTTGAAGCTAAGTGCTGGGTACATGGGAGTTGATTGAACTTCTTTATGTATTAATTTGCAAGGGCTGCTATACAAGTACCACTGAATAGGTGGCTTAAACAATAAAAATTTTCTAACATTTCTGGAGGCTATAAAAGTCTGAGATCATGGTATCGGGGAGATTGAGGCTTCTCAGAGATTTCATTGAGACTTCTCTCCTTGTAGATGGTCAGTTCTTTGGTCTTCATATGATCTTTCCTATGTGTCTCCTCTTAGAAGGATATAAATCAGATTAGAATCCACTCATATGACCTCATTTTATTTAACTCAGTATCTTTTTATAGGTCCTATGTCCAAATAACATTCTGAGGTCACATTCTGAGGTACTGGGAGTTAGGGCTTCAATATGTGAATTTGGAGGGATGTAATTTAGTCCATAATGTTCTGCTTTGTAGGTTTTAAATCTTCTATAATGAAAAGCTTTTCTAAGAAATATAAAGGATATCATGTCACTCCATTCTCTCCCTTCCTATCTGTAGCTTTCCATCTACCTGCTTTGGGGAATTGAGAGATCAATTTTATAATCATTCCATGATTCAAAGGCATGTTCTATGTTTGTAGGCCCCAAAATTATATATATGTATCTACATATTGTTTATTCATTGTAATTTGAAATCCTTTTTTTTTTTAAAGTGTATGCTCCATGTAAAAGCCACATTCTTTTTCTTTCAAAAGTTGATCTTCAACAGCTCTATTTTATGATACCATCAGAAATATTAGCTGCTTACTATCACAGTTCATTGTCTTAATGTATTGAAAAAAAAAATATTTTGGCTTCTCTTTCCAGCCCCCATCAAGAAATCGGCGAGAGAGAGCTGAGCTGAGGCCAGATTTCTTTGATTCTGCAGCTATCATAGAAGATGATTCAGTAAATGTTAAATTAATACTGCTTTTTATTTATGGTTTCTGGGTCTTGTTTATGCACAAAGTTAATTGTGTTTCTCATTTTTCTAGGGATTTGGAATGCCTATGTTCTGAAGTCTGAAGAAAATTTACAAATCTGGAACTCTATTATTTAGAGCTAGAGGCCTATATACTGTGATAGCTTGTATGGGGGAAAAAACACTTTTGATGTGATCTGATTTGTTTTTTAATCAAATGATTGAGGTCAATCCCTTTTTGTAGTGACAGAAGAGGAGCATGTAAATTACCCAAGGGAATGTTGGTGAATGTCACCTCAGAAAGACTGACCTGAAAAATCATTTGTGTCCTAATATTGGACTTATCCCAATACAGATGTGTGTGTTTTTCTGGAGGGAGGAAAAAATTTTAAATTTTTAAAACCGCTGTCAAGATAAACACTGTTATACACCTGTTTTATGAAAACTCAGCATTGAGTAAAAAAAAAAAAAAAAAAAAAAAAAAAAAATATTTTTAACTTTATTTTCCTGTTGTACAATTTAAAAACCGTTTTAACATTTTGCCTTTTTATGTTTTAAAAGCTAACCATTTTTATTAAACCTATGAGTAAGCAGCTCATCCTAATTGCCGAAGAGTGTTTTGGAGCTCACTGGATTTGGTTGACCTTGTGGAATACAGAAATACGGAGGAGCAGAATATTGACAAGCTAAGATGAAATTCTGACAGTGCATCTCTGCCAAAAACCACACACCCTCTGTGGATATGGATTCCCTGATTTTATATACTCTTGAATAAAAAGGTTTATTTTTATTTATAAGGGGGCATAAAATAAGAAATGTCCATGCAGCCATTTTCCAACAGATGCTGTACACCATTCATTTTATATAGAATAGGGAGATTCAGATACAGTACATTTTCTATTGGTATTTGTTCTGTGCATTTTTAGCAACTTCTACCAGCAAATAAAGTATTCTCAGAAAAACAAAAATGGTTCTCAAGTTATCAGTTTGCTGTTTTTACTACTTATTTCATGCCCTGCCAAATTCAAATTACATAGACTTCCGTTTTCTTAAAAAGATAATCATGAAGAACTTCTTTGCCATTCAAAAATAATTTTAAGTGTAACATAACTGTGTCTACTTCCCATGCACTTAATACCTTATGCGCTAATTTTGTGAATTAAGTTTACCAATTATAGAAGTATGTGCTGCATAGAAGTCTGTGCTTAGAGGGTGAAGTTCCTAAGCTTACCTTGAAATACAGCTACATTTCAGTGTTAAATGTGCATATTAATTATTTTGGGGAAAGAAATTATGAATCTTCAGGACAGCCTTCAATGGTTTAGAGTTACAGTCTACTTAGACTTTTATGACTTGCTGCTATTGTTTTAAAAAGCCCAGTTAGTTTCTACCTTTCTGATTTTTCAAAGTAAACCTCAATTCCAAACTAATCCATCCACACCTGTTTCTGGGCTGGTTTTTAAAGTAGCTGCAACAGAATCACGAGGCTTTCCCTTCTTACCAAAAATGAAAAGCATTTTTTTTTTTTTTTTTTACTACTCTGTGCACCCAATGATTATTTTCTGCTGGGAAAGCAAATGGATTATTCATTCTTTTAGTAAACACAAAACGAAATTTTCTCAATATTTGTACAGTTCTGAAAAACCTGGTCACCAAAAATGTTACATCTGCTAATTTTAGCAATTCCTGGGCTCCAGTTTGAGGGGCTGGGGTCTCACTTTCTTCCAGAAATGTGGGCCTCACTGGACATGAAGGGGCAGGAATAACTGGACTGTCCATCACTGCCAGCCCTGCCTACAGTTCTGGCCAAGGAGGAAGCTGGGAGGTGCCCTGGCACATGCACAGAGTGATCCTTTGCTTGACAGTTTCATGTGGAAAACAGATGCTGACTTAGAATTGTAGACTACCATGCAACAAAAAAAAGGCTTAATATCTACTCCAATGGGTTTGCAGTTCAGTTTGAAGTCAATCGAATTTTTGTATTTTCAGTGTCTCCTTGATTGGTTTTGCTAGTAATTCTGTAAATTGTACATTTGCAATATGAGGTTTTTTTCCTTTTGTACAATTTGAAACTGATGCTTCACCTTTCCTTTAATAAACTATTCAAAATCAGGCCTGTGGTAGTCATCCTATTGTTGTTAATAGGTAAAGTGTTAAAGAGATGATTTCTGTCCCCCTGCTCTTGAGAGCTTGCTTATTCCTATAATTTGTTAACTATATCAGGGAGGTGTTTTTTTTTTTTTTAAGATTTTATTTATTCATGAGAGACGAGACCTAGGCAGAGGGAAAAGGAGGCTCCCTGTGAAAGCATGATGTGGGACTCGATCCCAGGACCCCAGGATGACACCATGAGCCAAAGGCAGACACATTCAACCACTGAGCCACCCAGGTGTTCCCCCTCACTTTTTTTTTTTTTTTTTTTTTTTAATTTAGGACTAGTTCAATCATTTTCTCTCGTTTTGTGGATTTCCCTGGAGAAACTGGTTTGAGAGGAGGTCCCTTACAGGCTGAGTTTTGAAGGATGTATTTGGAGTTTGTAGCCTGGATCCTTCTCCTGCCCGAGATCTAGCCCCTAGACTTATGCATGATTACACCAAAATAGCAGCCCTTTAAAGATCACTTGGAGTCTACAAAGCCATGTTAGAGTTTCTCTTGACATTGGTGCCAGACATCACTCATAAAAACTCATGCCCTACACTTTATGAGCCTGCCCTTGTTCTCTGGGCCATGTTCATTACATGGCCTAAGATGTCTGTGCAGAAAGAGCAGGGATGCAAGATAAACTCTCCAGGCAGCCAAGGAGGAAGGTAATAAGGAAGGGTCTCTGTGGTAGCTCATCTTTAAGAATTCCAGTTGGGAAAGGCCTTTCTAAACAGCAGCCACCGGAGAATAAATCTGCCGCCATTCTCCAGGCATTGTCATCCATAGATGCTGGTCTCCTTTGCGAGGTCTTGCAGCTCTGTGCTTCCTTGGCCACCAGATCTTGGTTTATCATGCCAAGACTTCCCAGAAGTCACTTTGCCCAAATGCTTTATTCCTCTACCTCTTAGAGCAGTCCCAAAACAAGCCCTTCTCAGTGCCCAGATTTCACAACCTGGTAAAGCACATCTTGGACCCCCTTCCTCAAAAATAAACTCATAAGCTTGTATTTTTATATAGACTACAGCAGTCACCCTTCATATAGTCCAAATCCTAGGTTAGCTGACCCCAGAAATTGGACTAGCCAAGCAATTTTAAGATTCTCAGTCACATGCAAATCAACCCGCATGACTTATTAAGAGGCCTCTAAAAGCCCACGAGTCTGCCATCACTCCTTTCCCCTGGTTTATAGTCTTTCTGCTGGTGCCAAACAGGAGTATAAAGAACCTTTGGCCGGTTTCTGCCCCCTAGAAATTCACCATCTACTTAGGAAGACAAAAATATATATACAGGGGGAGAATATGCATGATCAGATGCTTTAAAAAAAAAAAAAAAAAAAACAGCTGCAGTAAGCAAAATCAGTTCAAGCCCACAGGTTGAGATGAACCAAGTCAGGTCCTTCAGCATGAGCAAATTGGAGCTATTCGACAAGAGGGTGTGTTCCAGGGAGCTGTAGGCTTAAACTCAGTTGGTAAGCATGGGAGGGACATTCTGTGTGGGCTAAAGACTTGACTTTGGAGAGCAGGGTACTATGTACTGGAAGTGCTGAAGCAGAAAAATGCAATAAAATAAAGATCGGGAATTAGTCTATTAGCTCAGAACATGATTTCTGGCATTAAGAGTAGGTCACAGAGAAACACCAGTGGGAAGACGCACCTAGAGTCTGACTAGAATGGGAAATTCACAATCACCTGGAGAGGGAAGAGAGACATCCAAGAAAAAGTAGCTAAGGCCATAAGTCTGGCTACCTGGAATGATGGAGTGGCTGGTAGAAATGGGAAAGGTAGACAACAGTCACATACTGATTTAACTCAAGTTGACCTTGAAAGAACATTCAAGCTCCTTTGGAGCTAAGGATCTGGGACAAGGGAAAGTCAGTAGTGGGAGGACCTAGGGCTCTCACCACAGAGAAAAGCACACCCTATGGGGCACTCTGAAATAGCACTCTGTAGTTGACCTTTATGCTGAAACCACGTAAAATCTCCATTTCTAGTATAACTTTTCTTTTTAAAAGATTTTATTTCTTTATTCATGAGAGACGCAGGGAGATAGAGGCAGAAACACAGGCAGAGGGAGAAGCAGGCTCCATGCAGGGAGCCCGATGTGGGACTCGATCCCGGGTCTCCAGGACCAGGCCCTGGGCTGAAGGCGGCACTAAACCGCTAAGCCACCCAGGCTGCCCTCTAGTATAACTGTTTATTTTGCTGAATGCATAAAGCATTAAGTCAACAAAGATGGGGGGGGGAGATCTACAGTGGCCCACAAAGTCCTTAAAAAAGGACTCTCTTTCAAACTGATAACATAATTACAAAGGAGTCTTGAACTTCTAAAAGTTCTCTAACTTGGGACGCCTGGGTGGCTCAGCAGTTGAGTGTCTGCCTTTAGCTCAGGGCGTGATCCTGGAGTCCCACATCGGGCTCCCTGCATGGAGCCTGCTTCTTCTGCCTGTGTTCTCTGCCTCTCTCTCTCTTTCTCGTGAATAAATCTTTAAAAAAGCAAAAAAAAAAAAAGTTCTCAAACTTTTGTATTTAGTGTAGGATTGAGCATATGAGTAAATTATTTTGAAGATAATGGGAGCCAGTTTTATCACTGTGAGAGAAGAAATCCATAAATATAGAATAGGCGAAAGCAAAGAACCACCTGTATGTTGGATTAGAATTAAAAGTTTCAATATGAATTCATGATTTTGAACATATATAATATATACACATGTTCACAAATTTGTATAATTATTTCCTAGTCTCCTGAAAATACCAAAAAGCAATGACACCCCAGCATAAATGTGAACATCTGCCAATTTTAGCTTCTAAATGACATCTATTAAAATAAACCAGGACTGGGGAGAAACCAGGCTGGGCAAGGAAAATAGATGATGAGCCTGGTAAATTATTCTGTGTCAAAAAAAATAAGGAAGTGTGCCAAAAACTATTGGGACGTATCAAAAGGATCAAAGAGCCAACTTTAAAGAAGCTCCCATTGAAATTTTAAGTGTCAATATAAGTTAACACTAAATTTTAAAAGAATCCATGTCTCTGCTTTTTCTTGCTTTGATGTATTCATTCAGTAAAATAAACATTTATGAAACACCTACTATATACCAGATTTCAACTACTATAAACTTCCCAATCTCATCTCCTGGGGGTGGAGTTGGGATTGTGCAGGAAGGAAAAAAAATGTAACTAGTATAATGTGTGTCTGAAAATTTGACAGAGTGACAGCATAGTAAGAAAAGCTATTTCAGGAAAAACTGTTTTTAAAAAAATGAATCCATGAATCTAAACAGATACTAAAAAAATTAAAACAGAAAAAAAGTTCTTTCAGGAAAGTAACAACTAACAAATGCAGACATAATGATAGGGTTAGAAATGCAACATTTTAGAATCCACACAGGATGGCCGATTGAGGCAAGAATCATCAATGGACACTAAAAGTACTAGGTGAAAGTTTGTTGACAACCTTAAAGAATGCCCCCAGATCAGTTATAAATCACAAAGAAAAAATGGTAACCTTTGCAGCCACCACCTTAACCAAGTGATGAGTCAATGTCATCTATAATGGGAAAAACTAGCATAGGATGCTTCCTAATGTGATACATGACTCATTATTGTGTCTTACACTTACCTAGATCTGAACATCTGAAAACAATCAGACAAACCCAAATGGAGGGATAATTCTACAAGATAACTGGCAACCATTCTTCCAAATGTCAATGTAATAAAAGACTGTAGGACAATGACCCTTGTTTCCTAGGAAATAAACACTGATGTTTAGTGGTGCCAGGGATAAAGGGTCATGATTCTGCAAATTACTCGCAAGTGGGTCAATAAAAATAATAATAGTTATATATTTATGGAAGAGATGCACCAAATGTAGAAAAATTAACTGGAAAATCTAAGTGAAGGTGTACAAATACCATACTCTTGCAACATTTCTATAGGTTTGAAATTTTTCAAAATAAGTTTTTAAAAATGTGAACACATTTCTGAAAAGCACTTAATATAGGGTGCTATACCTTACTGAGCATCTACTTTGCCAGACATAACTGCAAATGTCTCATTTAATCCTCAACAGTTCCTAGAGGAACTAAGAGCACATTATTAAATATTATTTAAAAGTAAGGGAATTGGGATGCCTGGGTGGCTCAGCAGTTGAACACCTGCCTTTGGTTCAGGGAGTGATCCCAGGATTCGGTATCGAGTCCCACATCAGGCTCCCTACATGGAGCCTGCTTCTCCCTCTGCCTGTGTCTCTGCTTCTCTGTCTTTCATGAATAAATAAATCATAAAAAAAAAAAAAAAAAGGAAACTGAGGCCTAAATGGTAAGTACTTTGCCCTAAAAGCCCATCATCTCACCTACAGAGAAAACAATTATTGGGGGGAAAAAGAAAAAATACACAGGTGTCAAATAAGGGTCAGCTTTAAGTATCAGTACGCTATTACTATATGTATTATCTTCTTGATTTTTCAGATTTTTACTATAAAAAAATGAACTTTGTGCTCAAAAAATACTGGTTAAAACAAGTTTTTAATAAAGCAAATAATTTTACAGTAAGGCATACATGAAATCTTTGTAGAATTTAATAAACAGCCATTTCAAGTTATTACTGGTATTTAGAATTCCAAGTATCATGATTGCAAAAGGCAGGAATGGGTATGAATGGCCAGGCAGTAATTGGCTCTTGGTTTATTTTCCTTTAATCTGTTTACAATGGAATATTTGCATGTTTCCTCCAAGGGCGCTGTACCTTCTTGCTGGCCAAGACATCCAAGTCACGGCAGATTCGGGCTCGTGTAGAGGAAGGCTGGATGATGTCATCCACAAATCCTGGTGAAGCACAGAAAAGGAAGTAGATCATCGGCATCTCCAGATAATGCCTGCGCCCAATCTGTGCTAAGACTGGGCACCATCTCTAGGGTCGATAGTGTGAGCAGGAACCCAAGTTACGGGGCATGGGCCCAGTAAGCCTTCCCCTGCATCCTAGGAGCATCCCTGTTCCTCTGGCAGGGCCCCAATTTCTGGCCTAGGAGCAGTTGGCAAGAAAATGACTTCATCTTGACAGGGAGGGGACCAGATTTCAACAGGAAATAAAAATTTAGAAAAATACATTTGTATTTTCAAAAATCACTATACTTCCTCCTATCCCTGTAACACAAGTCCTTCTGCAATGTAATTTCACCTCTCCTCCCATCAAGGATTAAATGTCCTCACTTGGCCTCGTGACTTGCTTTGGCCAACAGAATGTGGTAAAAGTGACACTGCAATTTCCAAACCTAGGTCTCAAGGTGACTTGCAGCCTGCCCCCCCACCCCCACCCTCTTGCTGCCCTCAGGACACCAGCAAGTGTGGAGTAGCCTCCTTAAGAATAAGGACCCATGTGCAGAAAGTCCATCAGACAGCCAACAGCAGCTACATAAGCGAAGCCATCTTGGACTATCCAGCCCCAAACTACCAACTGACTGTCTTTGCATGATTGGTCCCAGCAAGACCAGAAGAACCATCTAACTGAGCCCAGCCCACATTGATGACCCTCAGAAACATGAGCAAAACAAACAAAAAGTGGCTGGGTTTTTACACGATATTTAGGTGCCTGGAACAACACTAAGAAACTCAACCATTTCAGTGATGCTGTTTTTATCTTAGTCACCAGAGCAGTGCACATGTGGTCCCTAAGTGATGACCGCCCAGGACATAACCACCCCTCCCTTGTCTGCAGATTCAACTGTCAGGGCAAAGGGCAGTTATAGGAGACTGCAAAATACAAGAATGAGCAAGTGACCCAGTGAATGACCCTGCTGTCCCCACCCCCCACCCCCAGTTCCTACCTCTCACTGCAGCAGGAAAGGGGTTGGCAAACTTCTCAATGTACTCTGCCTGAGCAGCTGCCACGTCCTTGTGCCCTTTGAAGATGATCTCCACAGCACCCTGTCACGAGAGAGGTTAATGTCAAACTCAACTGACAATCCCAACTGGGTAGACCTCCTGCAACTCACTACCACAGTGTGTGGTCGTGAACTCTGTGGTAAATCAAAGTGCCCTGGGGAGAAGTGCCAGCTCCAGGTGCCAGGGCACAGAGGTAAGCACTGCTGGGGTCAACCGTCATGAAGCCACGGGACGTGATGGGACGTTCAGCTGTGAGCCCAATGACAGGCAGCTCAGGCAAAGCCAGTAAGCAGCTTGTGTCCCCACATTCCATCCTACTCCTTCCACTTGCATCTATCCTTCGAGACCGAGATGTTTGGCCTCTTTTTCCACTGTTAAATCTGTGGTTCCCTGCATCAAGGGAAGCAAAATGCTGTTTTCTTGTTTTCTTTTTTTCTTTTTTTTTTTTTTAAAGAATTTTTTTTAATTTTTTTATTTATTTATGATAGTCACACAGAGAGAGAGAGAGAGAGAGAGAGAGAGGCAGAGACATAGGCAGAGGGAGAAGCAGGCTCCATGCACCGGGAGCCCGACGTGGGATTCGATCCCGGGTCTCCAGGATCGCGCCCTGGGCCAAAGGCAGGCGCTAAACCGCTGCGCCACCCAGGGATCCCCTGTTTTCTTTTTTTCTTATCCTGAGTACACAATTCAGTGGCCACAGGCAGGCAGACTGAACTGCAAATGTAGAAACACTGGAAACTAAAATATGAGTCCTGACCTCAGAAGCCCTAAAAGTCAGCTATGGGAAGAGTCAAGGGAGTTAGTTACCTGGTGCAATCCCAATAGCTGTTTCAAAGCAGGAAAGGAGTGGGGATCAGGCTAAGAAACAGGAAGTACAATAGTCCCTGCTCATTTGCAGCTTCAGTTATCACACTCCAGAAGCAGATGGGTGAACCTCCATCTGACATCAATGCCTGTGCTCTTCACCTCACTTCATCTTATTATCTCACATCACAAGAAGGGTGAGTACAAGATATTATCAGAGAGAGAGCACATTCACACAACTTTTATGACAGCATATTATCATCATTCTATTGTTAATCTTTTACTGTGCCTCATTTATAAATTAAACTTTATCATAAGTATGTATGCATATGAAAAGACAGCACACATAAGGTTGGGTATTCTGGTTTCAGGCCTCCACTGAGAGTGCTGGAGCACATCCCCTATGGATAAAGGGTGGACTGCTATACCTTGCCCAAAGTCACCAGGGTCAGAACTACAGTTCAAATTTTATAGGCTAAAAGGAATGGCTCTAGGGCCCTCCATTGGAGATGAGATGGAGTTACAAGGAAATGTCCAATCCTCCCAAAGGCTAGTTCAGCTGACTCAACCCTTTCCCCTTTACTGATAACATCAAATCCCCTTCAGGGGCCCTCCCACACTTATCATGAAGATACCAGCATGTGTCTGAAGTGACAGTGCAGGACAGGAGCCAGAGCTGTCCCTGGGGCTCACGTGGGAGACTTTCCAAAGTCAAGGCCCCAAATCTCTGGAATCCTGGTCTCTCTCCAACATTTGCCACCTATGACCTCCTGCTGGGAGAGTCTGGTACCTGGACCCAAGCAAAGGGAAAGCTAGAGGGCCTCACCTTTGCTCCCATGACTGCGATTTCTGCTGTAGGCCAGGCATAGTTGATGTCACCACAAAGGTGCTTGGAGCTCATGACATCATAAGCACCACCATAGGCCTAGAACAGACCCAAATACTGAATGTTAGAGCCTGAATCAAACAGATCTGTCCCTGAAACATCCTAGGAAGCCAAGTGAAATGAGGACAAAAAAGAAACTGAAGGCCCAATGTCTCCGCTCAGGCTTCCTGGCCTCAGAGAATACCTAGACACAACCCAGAGGCCTTTCACAGTTAACGTGAACGGTTTTTCCTGGCTTTTTCCCCACTGATGCTTTCAGTTCCCAGAAATGACCCAATGTATCTGCAGGGTGTGTCTATAGGGCTGTAAATGCTATCCTCGAAAGATCTTTTTAAGGGCTAGCATGGTGTACTCCTCTTCCTAGCCCTCCTGAAACTCTTGGCCAGACCTCCAAACATGGCTATGCTGCTAGGAGTGGGCTCACAGCCTCTGATACAAGTTCCTCACCTTCCTGGTGATGACTGTGACTTTGGGCACAGTTGCTTCAGCAAATGCGTAGAGAAGCTTGGCGCCATGTCGGATGATGCCCCCATATTCCTGTGCTGTGCCTAGGTCATGAGGAAGAGTTACTAGATACAAAAGTCCTCACGAAGTTTGACTGCCACTCTCAGCTATGAGGTCTTCCCCTGCTCCCCAGAGGGCCAGGAGAGAGCCACCCTCAACCCGAGAGGCCCATCTTCCAAATACACCTAGAATACAGAGATGTCATAAATCCTTAGAGAATTTTGCAAGAAAACTTCCAAATAAAGTGGGTGTCTCACTGGGCAAAACCATCTCCCTTAGCCCCCACTTCTGTCAATGACTTACCAGGCAGGAAGCCAGGGACATCAACAAAAGTGATGAGTGGAATATTGAACGCATCACAGAATCGGACAAAACGAGCCCCTTTCACAGATGAATTAATATCCAAACATCCTAGAATGAGAGAGATTGTCCATGCTGAGAGCTTCAGGGCAATTTTTAGTTCCACCCACATGGAATGTGCCCTCAGCAACCATCCAGGGCTGATTTTTATGGAGGCATCAGTCTTCTCATCCGGGAATGTAAAGGGGAACTGTTACACTCCAGGAAAAACAGGAGAACACACCTGGCATGGGCCAAAGAGGGTCTAGGAGTGGTCTCAGCTCTTTGCTGGGAGCACAGCCTATTACAGGCAGTCTTGCCTGAAGGACTGCTGCCACCAGGGGAACAACCCAACTTGCCCTCATGGAACCAGTAGGAGGAGGTATCATTCAAGGGCTGCTCTTAGAGAGCATTTGTGTATAAAACCACAAATGCCTTCTGACCAAATAAATGGGGTTTATCTCAAGAAGTCAAGGTTGATCTAACTTATGAAAACCAACAAAAACTACACTAAATAGAAGAGAAAAACCATGTAGTCTTCTCAACAGAGAAACCTAACATTCAATATACAACCATAACTCAAAAATTGTAGTGGGATACCTAGGTGGCTCAGTCAGATAAGCATCCAACTCTTGGTTTCAGCTGAGGTCATGATCTCCGGGTTATAAGATCAAGCCCCTTGTTGGCTCCATACTGAGAGTGGAGTCTGCTTGAGATTCTCTCTCCTTCCCCTTCTGTTCCTCCTTCAACTCACACACTCTCTCTCTCTCTCTAAAATAAATAAATCTTAAAAAAAAAAACTAGCAGTAAACTAGTACAGTGGGATTTTCATAATCTGATAGAGAATCTATTAAAAAAAATTAAAAACCTTATACACTCATGGATCAGAAGAATGGATAAATTCCCAAAGTGATCTACACCACTGCTGGCCAAAAGAACTTTCTATGAATGTTCTCCAACTGCACTATTTGACATGGTAGCCACTACCGCTATTAAACACTTGTAATACAGCCAGTACAACTGAGAAACTAAGTTTCTAGTTTTATTCAATTTTAACTATATATATTATTTAATTATCTTAAAGTCTACTAAGCTAGCATACTAAACAGACCTATATTTTCAAGCAAAATATTACTACCAATATCATAGATATTCTCTTACAGAAATTGATAAGCATATTCTAAAATTCATATGGTAATACAAAGGAGACAGAACAGTTAAAATAGTTTTGTGTGGTTTTTTTTTTTTAATTGGAAGACTTACACTTTGACTTTTCAAAACTTAGTTATTAGACATGGTTTCTCAACCTCAGCACTATCAACATTTTGGACTGGATAATTCTTCATTGTAGGGGTTTGTCTTGTGTGTGTAAGATGTTAAACATCATCTATTGCCTCCACCCAATAGATGCCGGTAGAACACACTCCCCCCAGAATCCACACCTGTGACAACCAAAAATGTTTCCAACGTTGTCAAATGTCTCCAGGATTCTGAAAGTGCCAAGTTGAGAACTACTGAGAACTATAAGGCTACAATAATCAAGGCAATATGGCACAGGCATAAAGGTAGATAAAATGATGATGAAACAGGATAGACTGTGAAGAAATAGAACCACACAACTGATTTTAGATCAAAACAATTCAGTGTGGAAAGGAAGTCTTCTTAACAAATGATGATGAGGGGATCCCTGGGTGGCTCAGTGGTTTAGTGCCTGTCTTTGGCCCAGGGCGCAATCCTGGAGCCCCGGGATGGAGTCCCACGTCAGGCTCCTGGCATGGAGCTTGCCTCTCTCTCTCTCTCTCTCTCTCTCTCTCTCTCTATCATAAATAAATAAAATCTTTAAAAAAAAATGATGATGAGACAATTAACTACCTGTATTAAAACGCACACACAATCATGAAATTTGACTGTTTCACTCTAAACTATACACAAAAGTCAATTCAAAATAGATCACAGACCTTCATATAAAACCCAGAACTATAAAACTAAGAAATAATATTGAACTATCTTTGCAACCTGTAGTAGGCAAGATTTGTTGAAAAGGACACAAAAGCATTAATCATAAATAAACACTGATAAATGGTGCTTCATTAAATGTTTAAAATAACGTGAGTCAAAAGACACCATTAATTTACCGAATAAGCAAGTCACTAATCACGAAAAGAATACTTGCAATACACATATCTGACAAAGGACTCACAGCCAAAATGTATAAAGAATGCTAGAGATCATCAATGTTGGCAAATTGAATTTAAATTAAAAAAAAAAAAAAAAAGGAAGAAGTCATCGAAAAAGAAACAACTCAGAAAAGAAAAAATTGGCAAAATTTCCCTCTTGGTAAATGCATTTTCTGAAATGACAGAAATGTTCTATATTTTGTTCTGGACGATGATATGGTTATATAAAATTGTCAAATTGTCAAAACCTATCAAAACGAGCATTTGAAAACTGTACATTTTACTATGTGTAAATTATAGCTCAATATAAGAACAATGTTTTATTTTATTTTATTTTATTTTTTTTTTTTTGTGATAGTCACAGAGAGAGAGAGAGAATGAGGCAGAGACACAGGCAGAGGGAGAAGCAGGCTCCATGCACCGGGAGCCTGACGTGGGATTCGATCCCGGGTCTCCAGGATCACGCCCTGGGCCAAAGGCAGGCGCCAAACCGCTGCGCCACCCAGGGATCCCTAAGAACAATGTTTTAAATCTCCCTTCCCTCCACTCTACTCAAAATCTATGTTAATGACCTGAAATAAAGAATCTGAGTGAAAGTCCCAGAAAAAAAAAAAAAAAAAAATTCTAAATTAAGAAACTGCAAAAAGTACCCAGAGGCTACACTCAAAATCATACTGAAAAGAAAGATGAGCACTGACAAGCAAAACAAGATGCAATCACTGGGGAAATGAACACAGACATGGAAAACCTGCAGTCCTGAGCTGCCACGCAATGGGCTCCAGGTCCAGAGGCCTGGTCTTCGCATCTTAGGCCTAGTCCCAGGGCTATACAGAGAACCTGGCACCCAGAGAGTGACCAAGGAACTATGGCTAATTCCTACAAGAAAAAATGAGAACCAGAACACAGAAGCTCCTTATCTGAGCCTCTGAAGCTGCCTTTAGTAATGGTTAGGGAATGAATAAGTCAATAAAATGAAACTTTCTTCAAAAAAGCAGTAACCTGCTGAACTTCCACATCTTACCACTCCATAAACATCACAAAGAACTTTTAAGCCAAGAAAAAGAGAAGTCAAGGAACCACAATGGAATCAAGTGTTGAGACTCCAGCCAGAGCTGAGGAGGGCCCCTGGGATAGACATCCTAGATATCTATAGAGAAAATTTCCAGGATAAGACAAGCAGCTTCTTAAAAAGTGAGCTTATAAAAGTCAACCTGTGCTGTAGAACATAGTACCTGCAGAGGTAGTCATGGGATGAGAAAGATCTTAAAGCAGACACAAGAAATCATGTGAAATCCATGCCAGGGACTGACACAGCTCAAAGGAGAAACTAAAGGGATATATGAGCAGTTAAGAACTTATTGGAGGAACAAAATACATTTTCAATAGGTGTGAATTCCTGACTTTATACACGTTTTCTAAACAACAAAATGGTGGGGTGGGCAGCTCCAAGCTCCTATCCTCCAAAAGAAACATCACAAAACAAGCAGAAACTCTGGAATAAGTGAACATTTAAAACAATCAAAAGAAAGCAAAATCAAGGAAAAGGCAACACTTAATGGGTGCCTGGGGGGGCTCAGGCAGTAAAGCATCTGACTCTTGATCTCCAGAGCATGAGTTCAAGCCCCACAACGGGAGTGGATAGCCTACTTAATAAAAGAAAGAAGAGGGGTGCCTGGGTGGCTCAGCCAATTAAGCATCTGCCTTTGGCTCAGGTCATGATCCTGGGGTCCTGGGATCAAGCCCCACATCGTGCTCCCTGCTCAGTGGTGTTCTAAACTTTCCCTCTGCTGCTCCCCCTGCTTGTGCACTATATATATATATCTCTCTCTCTGTCAAATAAATAAATAAATAAAATCTTAAAAAAAAAAAAAAAAGGAAAGAAAAAGGCAACTTAAAAATAGTAGGAAAGACTTGTTGGTGTTCTTAATTACACTTGCCCCACACTCTCTCTAGTTCTAGAGAGAACAAAGAAGATCTTAGTCACAAATCATCACATAGGTCTGTTCTAACTTGTCTGAAAGACTGACCTGCATCTGTTTCACCTAGCTTGGAACTCACTCAGGCCAGAAAAGTGGCAGACACTGCTCAAAAACAAAACCTACAGATGTCTGGGGAAAAGATTATGCTTCAGATCACCTAAGGCCTAGGAGGTAAAAACTGAGTTTCTTTGGGAAATGAGGGCACTCAAGAACACCTGTGTATATAGGGGATTTCAGAAAGACATAGACATGCCTAGAACCAGATGCATGCTCAGAAAAGACCTGAGAAAAGGAAATTAGAAAGTATTTTGAGATGAATGAAAATGAAAACACATTACAAAACAAATAACCTAAGAAGACCTTAAGAGTTAACCTTGGACTGATCTCTAAGTTCGGTTTAAATCTGGCTAAGTGCTGAAGGAGAGCTCCAGCACAGAGCCAATTCTCAAAGACTAGAAGAGGTGTTTTCTTGTTTGTCTGTTTTAGCAGCTGGTATTCAAGGATCTCTCTGCCAAAACACTAGCTGGATACAAGCTAAGACCACATACAGCAAGGAATGTAGTCTAAAAAAATAATTGGGAAAAGTCAGTAGACAAATGGACTATTACAGCATTCAGTGATCAACAACAACAAAACCCACAAAAGGAAAAGAATATGATTTCGAGTTACCACATTATAATATTCAAATATCTAGTTTTCAACAAAAAATAACAAGGCTTAACAAAGAAACTGGAAAATAGCTACTCAAACAGCAATGTCCCTGAGGAAGCCTAGACACTAAACTTACTAGACAAAGACTTTTCTTTTTTTTTTTAAAGATTTTATTTATTTGAGAGAGAGTGCAAGAGAGCGAGCACAAAAGGGAGCCCAACTTGGGCCTTGATCTCAGGATCCTGGGAGCATGACTTGAGCTAAAGGCAGATGTTTAACCAGCTAAATCACCCAGGTACCCCCAGACAAAGACTTTAAAATAACTGTCTTGGGATGCCTGGGTGGCTCAGCGGTTGAGCATCTGCCTTTGGCTCAGGGTGTGATCCTGGAGTCCCAGGATCGAGTCCCACATCAGGCTTCCTGCATGGAACCTGCTTCTCCCTCTCTGTGTCATCTCTCTCTGTCTCTCTTTCTGTGTCTCTCATGAATAAATAAAATCTAAAATAAATAAAAATAAAATAAAATAAAGTAAAATAAAATAAAATAAAATAAAATATAAAATAAAATAAATAAAATAAAATAAAATAAAATAAAATATAAAATAAAATAAATAAAATAAAATAAAATAAAATAAATAAACTGTCTTAAATATAGTCAAAGAAGTAAAAGAAAAACATGAACAAAGATTTTTAAAAATCAGGAAAACAATGTATGAACAAAATGAGAATATCAATAAAGAGAAAGAAATCATAAAAAGGAACCGAACAAATTCTGGGGCTGAAAACTGCCATAATTGAAATTTTAAAATTCACTACAGGAGTTCAATAGCAGATTTGAGAAAACAGAAGAAAGGATCAGGAAACCTGAAGATAATTTAAATTATCCAGTCCAAGCAAAGAAAAAAAAAAAAAAAAAGTGAATAGAAACTAAGGGACCTATGAAATACCATCATTTGAACCAACATATGTACCAAGGTAATACCAGGAGGAGGAGGAAGAAAAAAAAAGGACAGAGACTATTTGAAGAAATAATGTCCCAAAACTTCCCAAATTTTTTTTAAGTTAATAAGGTACTTTATTTTTTTTATTTTTATTTATTCATGATAGTCACATAGAGAGAGAGGCAGAGACATAGGCAGAGGGAGAAGCAGGCTCCATGCACCGGGAGCCCGACGTGGGATTCGATCCCAAGTCTCCAGGATCGCACCCTGGGCCAAAGGCAGGCGCCAAACTGCTGCGCCACCCAGGGATCCCAAACTTCCCAAATTTAATGTAACACATGAAGAGACAAATCTAAGAAACTAAGGAGGATAAACACAAACAGACCTCACTGAGCCACAATATCATCAAATGATTAAAAGATAAAGACAGAACCTTGAAAGGAGCAAGACAGAAGTGACTCACCATATACAAGAGATACTCAGTAAGATTTTCAATTGATTTCTAAGTAGAAAAACCATGGAGGGGCAGCCCCGGTGGCGCAGCGGTTTAGCGCCGCCTGCAGCCCGGGGTGTGATCCTGGAGCCACGGGATCGAGTCCCACGTCGGGCTCGCTGCACGGTGCCTGCTTCTCTCTCTGCCTGTGTCTCTGCCTCTCTTTCGTTCTCTCTGCCTGTGTCTCTGCCTCTCTTTCGCTCTCTCTGAATGAATGAATGAATGAATGAATGAATGAATGAATGAATAAATAAATAAATAAATAAATAAATAAATAAATAAATAAATAAATCTTTAAAAAAGAAAAGAAAAAGAAAAACCATGGAGGCCAAAAGACAATGGGATGACTTAGAGCACCGAAAGAATTAAACTGTCAACCAAGAACCCTATGCTTGGCAAACTGTCCTTGAAAAATGAGGAACAAATTAAGACATCACAAATAAAAGCTGATGAGTTCATTACCTGCCCTATTAGGCCTGCCCTACAAGAAATGGTAAAGCGAATCCTTCAGGTTGAAATTAAAATGATATCAGAGTACCACACAACTGTATGAAGTAAAGACCTCTTGTAAAGGTCACCTACGTGAGGAAATGCAAAAGCCTTATTATATTTTTTATTTGTAATACCATTTTTTAATTTCTTACGTGATTTAAAAAAATACAGCCCAGAAAGTTTAACTGGTGAATTCTATAAAACATTTAAGAAATTATACCAATTCTCTACAATCTCTCCCAGAAGACAGAATCTGAGGGAATACTTCCTAACTCATTCTATGAGGCCAGGATTATACTATTACCAAAACCAGAAAAAACATTACAAGGAAACAGACCGATGCCTCTCTTAAACACAGACCTAACAAAATATTAGCAAATCAGCAATTTTACAAAAATAATTATATACCACTTCCAAGTGGGATTTATCACAGGTAAACAGATTCAACGTTTGAAAATCAATTCATGAAATCCATTGCACCAACAGACTAAAGAAGAAAAATCACATGGACATATCAGTAGATACAGAAAAGGCATTCACAAAATCCAACATTCACAGTAAAAAACAAAACACAACTCTGTAAACTAGGAATGCAAGGGCAACTTCTCAACTTCATAGAGAACATCTAACAAAAAATCTACAGCTAACATCATACATAATGGTGAAAAACTAGAAGCTTTCCCACTAAGATGAGGTACAAGGCAAAAATGTCCTGTCACCATTACTTTTCAAAACTGTATGGCAAGTCCTAGCTTATCTGATAAAACAAGAAAATACACAAAAGGTACCCAGACTGGGAAGGAAGAAAACAAAATGTCTTTGTTCATAGATAACATAATAATCTATGTAGAAAATCCTAAAGAAGAGACAAAAATACTGCTGAAACTAATAAGCAATTATAACAAGTTGCAGAATACTAATATACAAAAGTTAATCACTTTCCTATCTACCACATAGTGAATTTGAAACTAAGAACACAATGCCATTCACATTAGCACCGACTACCCTAAAAAGAAATACACAGGCATAAATCTAACAAAACACATTATAAGATCTACATGAGGAAAACTACACAACTCTGATGAACAAACTCTGATGAACAAAATGGAAGAATTAAATAAATGGAGACATATTCCACCTTTGTGGAGAGTAAGACTCAATATTCTCAAGAGGCCAGGTATCTCCAACTTGATCTCTACATTTAACACAATTTCAATCACAATCCCAACAAGTTATTTTGTGGATGTTGACAAACTGATTTATTCAAGAGTACATTGAGGAGCAAAAAACCCAGGCCAGCTATCACACTATTGAAAAACAAAATAAAGTAGAAGGTCTGACAATACTTAACCACAAGACTTACTATAAAGCTACAGTAATCATGTGGTACTGGGAAAGAATAAACAAACATGTGGTACTGGTGAAAGAATAAACAAACAGAAAAACAGAATAGAACAGAGAAACCAGAAATAGACCCACATAAATATAATCAACTGATTTTTGACAGAAAAGCAAAAAACTAAAGCGATACAATGGAATAAAGATCATCTTTTCAACAAACAGTGCTGGAATAACTGGACATCTACAAGCAAAAAAAAAAAAAAAAAATCAATCTAGACACAGACCTTACACTTTACAGGAAAATTAACTCAAAATGGATCAAGAGACCTGAATGTAAAACACAAAACTTTAAAAAACTCCTAGAAGATAACACAGGAGAAAAACAAATAAACTTGGGTATGGTGGTATCTTTCTAAGTACACTACCAAAGGCATGATCTATGAAAAAAATAATTGATAAGCTGACCTCATTATCATTAAAACTTCTGCTGTGCAAAAGACACTGTCTAGAGAAATGAGAAGACAACCACAGTCAGGAGAAAATATTTGTAAAATATACATCTGATAAAGGAACTGCTATCTAAAATATACAAAAGGCTCTTAAAATTCAACAATAAGAAAACAATCTGGTTAAAAAATTAGCGGACAACGAAGATGTCATATATATATACACAATGGAATATTACTCAGCCATTAGAAAAGACAAATACCCACCATTTGCTTCAACGTTGATAGAACTGGAGGGTATTATTGCTGAGTGAAGTAAGTCAATCGGAGAAGGACAAACATATGGTCTCATTCATTCGGGGAATATATAACATAGCGAAAGGGATTAAAGGGGAAAGGAGAGAAAATGAGTGGGAAATATCAGAGAAGGTGAAAGAACATGAGAGACTCCTAACTCTGGGAAACGAACAAGGGGTAGCAGAAGGGGAGGCGGGCGAGGGGATGGGGTGACTGGGTGACGGGCACTGAGGGGGGCACTCGACAGGATGAGCACAGGGTGTTACGCTATATGTTGGCAAATCAAACTCCAAAAAAAAATATACAAAAAAAATAGCAAAAGATAAAAGAAAAATGAGGGGGGAAAACCTAAAGATCTAAACAGACACCTCACCAAAGGAAACAAAAACATACAGATGGAAAATAAGCACATGAAAAGATACTTCACAGGGGATCCCTGGGTAGCTCAGCAGTTTGGGCCTGCCTTTGGCCCAGGGTGTTATCCTGGAATCCCTGGATGGAGTCCCACAAAGGGCTCCCTGCATGGAGCCTGCTTCTCCTTCTGCCTGTGTCTCTGCCTCTGTGTGTGTGTGTCTCTCATGAATAAATAAATGAAGATCTTTAAAAAGAAAAAGAAAAGATACTTCACATCATATGTCATCAGGGAAATGCAAATCAAAATAAGATACTACACATCTATGAGAATGGCCAAAATCCAGAACACTAACACCACCAAATCCTGGTGAGGATGTAGAACAAAAGAAACTCCTGGTGTGTCAATGTTCATTCATTAATTGTAACAAATGTACCACTCTGGTTCAGGATACTGATAGTGAAGTAAGCTGTGCATGTGTGATAGCAGAGTGTATATAAGAATTCTGTAGTTTCCACTTAATTTTGTTGTGAAACTAAAAAATAAAATTTCTTTTTAAAAAAAGGATTATATACCATGACCAAGTCGGATACACTCCAGTAACGCAGAAGTGGTTGAACATAAAAAAATCAATCAATATAATACACATTAATAGAATGAAGGACAAAAATTATATCATCAAGTGTTGCAGAAAAGCTATTTGACAAAATCTATGTTCGTTCCAAAATTAAAAATAAGGATGCCTGCTTTCACCAGTGCTACCATTCAACAGTGTGCTGAATGTTCTGGCCAGAGCAACTAGACAAGAAAAATCATATCCAAATTGGAGAGAAAGAAGTAAAAATATATTTTTTGCAAAAAATACGATTCTATATAATATTCCAGAGAATCCATAAGAAGGCTAGTAAAGCTAATAAACTCTGAAAAGTTGTAAGCCACATAATCAACAAACAATAATCAGTTGTGTAGTTGTTTTTCTATATACTAATAATGAACATTCCAAAAAGGAAATTGAAAAAGCAATTCCATTTACAATAGTATCTAAAAGAATAAAACAGGAGGAGGGGCAAGATGGCTGAAGAGTAGGGTCCCCAAATCACCTGTCTCCACCAAATTACCTAGATAACCTTCAAATTATCATGAAAATCTACGAAATCGGCCTGAGATTTAGAGAGACCAGCTGGAATGCTACAGTGAGAAGAGTTCGCGCTTCTATCAAGGTAGGAAGACGGAGAAAAAGAAATAAAGAAACAAAGGCCTCCAAGGGGGAGGGGCCCCGCGAGGAGCCGGGCTGAGGCCGGGGCGAGTGTCCCCAGGACAGGAGAGCCCCGTCCCGGAGAAGCAGGAGCTGCACCGACCTTCCCGGGCGGAGAGGGGCTCGCGGGGAGGTGGAGCAGGACCCAGGAGGGCGAGGATGCCCTCGGGCTCCCGGGGACACTAACAGACACCTGCGCCCCGGGAGAGTGCGCCGAGCTCCCTAAGGGCTGCAGCGCGCACGGCGGGACCCAGAGCAGCTCGGGGGCGGCTCCGCGGAGGGGCTGCGGGGCGGGAGCAGCTGGGGGGGGCTCGGGGGCGGCTGCGCGGAAGGGGCTGCGGGGCGGGAGCAGCTCGGAGGGGCTCGGGCGGCGGCTCCGCGGAGGGGGCTTCCCGGATAGGACCGCGAATCCAACAGCGCAGACCGGGAGCACAGGGCGCAGGGACACAGCCCAGGATCCGGCCTCCCTCCGGCACAAGCAGAGGCCGGGAGGGCCCAGGACCGCAAGGACGCTCCTGCCCCGAGCTGAGCAGATCAGCGGCCCCGCCCCGGAGCCTCCAGGCCCTGCAGGCTGAGAGCTCCAGGGGCTGAATCCAGGGCTCCAGAGCTGGCCACCGCCACCGTGATTGTTCTTCCTGGGCCTCACGGGGTAAACAACCCCCACTAAGCCCTGCACCAGGCAGGGGGCAGAGCAGCTCCCCCAAGTGCTAACACCTGAAAATCAGCACAACAGGCCCCTCCCCAGAAGACCAGTTAGACGGCCAAGTTCCAGGGGAAGTCAAGGGACTTAAAGTATACAGAATCAGAAATAATCCCCCGTGTTTATTTTATTTTTATTTCTGATTGCTTCCCCCACCCTTTCTTCGCCCTTTCTTTCTTTTTCTTTCTCTTTTTCTTCTCTTTTTTTCTGTTTTTTCTTCCTTTTTTCTTCTTTTTCTCTTTTCTTTCCTTCTTTCTCTCCTCTCTTTTTCTCCTTTTCCCAATACAACTTGTTTTTGGCCACTCTGCACTGAGCAAAATGACTAGAAGGAAAACCTCACCTCAAAAGAAAGAATCAGAAACACTCCTCTCTCCCACAGAATTACAAAATCTGGATTACAATTCAATGTCAGAAAGCCAGTTCAGAAGCACTATTATACACCTACTGGTGGCTCTAGAAAAAAGCATAAAGGACTCAAGAGACTTCATGACTGCAGAATTTAGATCCAATCAGGCAGAAATAAAAAATCAATTGAATGAGATGCAATCCAAACTAGAAGTCCTAACGACGAGGGTTAACGAGGTGGAAGGACGAGTGAGTGACATAGAAGACAAGTTGATAGCAAAGAGGGAAACTGAGGAAAAGAGACAATTAAAAGATCATGAAGATTAAGGGAAATAACAGCCTGAGGAAGAAAAACATACGTTTAATTGGGGTTCCCGAGGGCGCCGAAAGAGACAGAGGGCCAGAATACGTATTTGAACAAATCATAGCTGAAAACTTTCCTAATCTGGGAAGGGAAACAGGCATTCAGATCCAGGAAATAGAGAGATCCCCCCCTAAAATCAATAAAAACTGTCCAACACCTCGACATTTAATAGTGAAGCTTGCAAATTCCAAAGATAAAGAGAAGATCCTTAAAGCAGCAAGAGACAAGAAATCCCTGACCTTTATGGGGAGGAGCATTAGGGTAACAGCAGACCTCTCCACAGCGACCTGGCAGACCAGAAAGGGCTGGCAGGATATATTCAGGGTCCTAAATGAGAAGAACATGCAACCAAGAATCCTTTATCCAGCAAGGCTCTCATTCAAAATGGAAGGAGAGATAAAGAGCTTCCAAGACAGGCAGGAACTGAAAGAATATGTGACCTCCAAACCAGCTCTACAAGAAATTTTAAGGGGGACTCCTAAAATTCCCCTTTAAGAAGAAGTTCAGTGAAACAGTCCACAAAAACAAGGACTGAATAGATATCATGATGACACTAACTCATATCTGTCGATAATAACTCTGAACGTGAACGGGCTTAATGACCCCATCAAAAGGCGCAGGGTTTCAGACTGGATAAAAAAGCAGGACCCATCTATTTGCTGTCTACAAGAGACTCATTTTAGACATAAGGACACCTACAACCTGAAAATAAAAGGTTGGAGAACCATTTACCATTCGAATGGTCCTCAAAAGAAAGGAGGGGTAGCCATCCTTATATCAAATAAACTAAAATTTACCCCGAAGACTGTAGTGAGTGATGAAGAGGGACACTATATCATACTTAAAGGATCTATCCAACAAAAGAACTTAACAATCCTCAATATATATGCCCCGAATGTGGGAGCTCCCAAATATTTAAATTAATTAATAACCAAAATGAAGAAATACTTAGATAATAATACACGTATACTTGATGACTTCAATGTAGCTCTTTCTAACTCGATAGGTCTTCTAAGCACAACATCTCCAAAGAAACGAGAGCATTAAATGATACTCTGGACCAGATGGATTTCACAGATATCTACAGAACTTTACATCCAAACTCAACTGAATACACATTCTTCTCAAGTGCACATGGAACTTTCTCCAGAATAGACCACATACTGGGTCACAAATCGGGTCTGAACCAATACCAAAAGATTGGGATCGTCCCCTGCATATTCTCAGACCATAATGCCTTGAAATTAGAACTAAATCACAACAAGAAGTTTGGAAGGACTTCAAACACGTGGAGGTTAAGGACCATCCTGCTAAAAGATGAAAGGGTCAACCAGGAAATTAAGGAAGAATTAAAAAGATTCATGGAAACTAATGAGAATGAAGATACAACCGTTCAAAATCTTTGGGATGCAGCAAAAGCAGTCCTGAGGGGGAAATACATCGCAATACAAGCATCCATTCAAAAACTGGAAAGAACTCAAATACAAAAGCTAACCTTACACCTAAAGGAGCTAGAGAAAAAACAGCAGACAGATCCTACACCCAGCAGAAGAAGAGAGTTAATTAAGATTCGAGCAGAACTCAACGAAATCGAGACCAGAAGAACTGTGGAACAGATCAACAAAACCAGGAGTTGGTTCTTTGAAAGAATTAATAAGATAGATAAACCATTAGCCAGCCTTATTAAAAAGAAGAGAGAGAAGACTCAAATTAATAAAATCATGAATGAGAAAGGAGAGATCACTACCAACACCAAGGAAATACAAACGATTTTAAAAACATATTATGAACAGCTATATGCCAATAAATTAGGCAATCTAGAAGAAATGGACGCTTTCCTGGAAAGCCACAAACTACCAAAACTGGAACAGGAAGAAATAGAAAACCTGAACAGACCAATAACCAGGGAGGAAATTGAAGCAGTCATCAAAAACCTCCCAAGACACAAAAGTCCAGGGCCAAATGGCTTCCCAGGGAAATTCGATCAAACGTTTAAAGAAAAAGAAAAAAAAAAAAAAAAACGTTTAAAGAAGAAACCATACCTATTCTACTAAAGCTGTTTGGAAAGATAGAAAGAGATGGAGTACTTCCAAATTCGTTCTATGAGGCCAGCATCACCTTAATTCCAAAACCAGACAAAGACCCCACCAAAAAGGAGAATTACAGACCAAGATCCCTCATGAACATGGATGCAAAAATTCTCAACAACATACTAGCCAATAGGATCCAACAGTACATTAAGAAAATTATTCACCACGACCAAGTAGGATTTATTCCCGGGACACAAGGCTGGTTCAACACTCGTAAAACAAGCAATGTGATTCATCATATCAGCAAGAGAAAAACCAAGAACCATATGATCCTCTCATTAGATGCAGAGAAAGCATTTGACAAAATACAGCATCCATTCCTGATCAAAACTCTTCAGAGTGTAGGGATACAGGGAACATTCCTCGACATCTTAAAAGCCATCTACGAAAAGCCCACAGTAAATATCATTCTCAATGGGGAAGCACTGGGAGCCTTTCCCCTAAGATCAGGAACAAGACAGGGATGTCCACTCTTACCACTGCTATTCAACATAGTACTGGAAGTCCTAGCCTCAGCAATCAGACAACAAAAAGACATTAAAGGCATTCAAATTGGCAAAGAAGAAGTCAAACTCTCCCTCTTCGCCGATGACATGATATTCCACATAGAAAACCCAAAAGCCTCCACCCCAAGATTGCTAGAACTCATACAGCAATTTGGCAGCGTGGCAGGATACAAAATCAATGCCCAGAAATCAATGGCATTTCTATACACTAACAATGAGACTGAAGAAAGAGAAATTAAGCAGTCAATCCCATTTACAATTGCACCCAAAAGCATAAGATACCTAGGAATAAACCTCACCAAAGAGGTAAAGGATCTATACCCTCAAAACTATAGAACACTTCTGAAAGAAATTGAGGAAGACACAAAGAGATGGAAAAATATTCCATGCTCATGGATTGGCAGAATTAATATTGTGAAAATGTCAATGTTACCCAGGGCAATTTACACGTTTAATGCAATCCCTATCAAAATACCATGGACTTTCTTCAGAGAGTTAGAACAAATTATTTTAAGATTTGTGTGGAATCAGAAAAGACCCCGAATAGCCAGGGGAATTTTAAAAAAGAAAACCATATCTGGGGGCATCACAATGCCAGATTTCAGCTTGTACTACAAAGCTGTGGTCATCAAGACAGTGTGGTACTGGCACAAAAACAGACACATAGATCAATGGAACAGAATAGAGAACCCAGAAGTGGACCCTGAACTTTATGGCCAACTAATATTCGATAAAGGAGGAAAGACTATCCACTGCAAGAAAGACAGTCTCTTCAATAAATGGTGCTGGGAACATTGGACATCCACATGCAGAAGAATGAAACTAGACCACTCTCTTTCACCATACACAAAGATAAATTCAAAATGGATGAAAGATCTAAATGTGAGACAAGATTCCATCAAAATCCTAGAGGAGAACACAGGCAATACCCTTTTTGAACTCGGCCACAGTAACTTCTTGAAAGATACATCCACAAAGGCAAAAGAAACAAAAGCAAAAATGAACTATTGGGACTTAATCAAGATAAGAAGCTTTTGCACAGCAAAGGATACAGTCAACAAAACTCAAAGACAACCTACAGAATGGGAGAAGATATTTGCAAATACATATCAGATAAAGGGCTAGTTTCCAAGATCTATAAAGAACTTCTTAAACTCAACACCAAAGAAACAAACAATCCAATCATGAAATGGGCAAAAGACATGAAGAGAACTCTCACAGAGGAAGACATAGACATGGCCAACATGCACATGAGAAAATGCTCTGCATCACTTGCCATCAGGGAAATACAAATCAAAACCACAATGAGACACCACCTCACCCAGTGAAAATGGGGAAAATTAACAAGGCAGGAAACCACAAATGTTGGAGAGGATGCGGAGAAAAGAGAACCCTCTTACACTGTTGGTGGGAATGTGAACTGGTGCAGCCACTCTGGAAAACTGTGTGGAGGTTCCTCAAAGAGTTAAAAATAGACCTGCCCTATGACCCAGCAATTGCACTGTTGGGGATTTACCCCAAAGATACAGATGCAATGAAATGCCGGGACACCTGCACCCCGATGTTTATAGCAGCAATGTCCACAATAGCCAAACTGTGGAAGGAGCTTCAGTGTCCATCGAAAGATGAATGGATAAAGAAGATGTGGTTTATGTATACAATGGAATATTACTCAGACATTGGAAACAACAAATACCCACCTTTTGCTTCAATGTGGATGGATCTGGAGGTTATTATGCTGAGTGAAGTAAGTCAATCAGAGAAGGACAAACATTATATGTTCTCATTCATTTGGGGAATATAAATAATAGTGAAAGGGAATAGAAGGGAAGGGAGAAGAAATGGGTAGGAAATATCAGAAAGGGAGACAGAACATAAAGACTCCTAACTCTAGGAAACGAACTAGGGGTGGTGGAAGGGGAGGAGGGCAGGGATGGGGGTGAATGAGTGACGGGCACTGAGAGGGGGCACTTGACGGGATGAGCACTGGGTGTTATTCTGTATGTTGGTAAATTGAACACCAATAAAAAATAAATTATAAAAAAAAAAAAAAAAGAGGGGATCCCTGGGTGGCGCAGCGGTTTGGCGCCTGCCTTTGGCCCAGGGCGCGATCCTGGAGACCTGGGAATGAATCCCACGTCGGGCTCTCGGTGCATGGAGCCTGCTTCTCCCTCTGCCTGTGTCTCTGCCTTTCTCTCTCTCTCTCTGTATGACTATCATAAATAAATAAAAAAAAAAAAACTTAAAAAAAAAAAAAAAAAGAATGGTTAAACAAAATGTGGCATATACCTACAATGGAATATCACTTAGCCATAAAAAGTTATAAAGTTCTGTTACATGCTACAACATAGATGAACCTTGAAAACATTATGCTAAGTAAAATAAATTTGACACAAAAAGACTACTACTACATGATTCCACTTTCAAGGGATATCTAGAATGGGTAAATTTGTAGAGAGTAGATTTAGATCATCAAGGTCTAAGGGTTAGGTAGAAAGGGAGTCTTTTTCTACTTGAAGAATTTCTAGAATACAGTGGTAAGGACTGCACAGTGTGAATGTAATTAATGCCACTACATTATATACTTTAAAAAAGTTGTTAAAACAGCAAACTTTACATTATATGTACATATATTTTTTACCATGATAAAAAATGTTGTTTAAAAAAAAAAAAAAGCTTTTCTAAAGACAAGGTAAAATTGCCATGACAGAAATAAAAGATGAGGCTGGGCCTGTAGGGAGGGCACAATTTTCCTACACAGGGATTCCAAATAAACCTAAGAAGGAAAATAGGAGGAAAGCAGTGTCTACCATTCTCATGCCAGACTTCCAACAGCACCCAGAGCACAGCCATGGCCAAGTCCCCATGACCTGGCTGGCCGTGGCTCAGCTCTGGCCATACCACCAGAAGGCTGTGGGAAACAGACACAGGAAGATCCTGTTAACTCATCACCCACCAACTGTGTACCTGACACTGGAAATAAAATGATGACTAAAATATCAACACCCCTGCCCTCATGGAGCTCATAGTTTTAGTGTGTGAGACATAAATCTAACTAGGGGGAGAAAGAAAGCAGCCATCTGAAAAAGTAAAGAACTTCTTAACTTGAGGAAAGTTATCTATAAACCCTTAAACAATTAAAGTACAAAAGAAGCTGTTTGAGATATAAACATTAAAAGAGAAAAGAGCTTTTACAGCAACATCTGAGTTTCTTCTCTGGCCAATGGAGGGCTCATCTGAGGAAAAGGCAGAAGGGAGACACCATGAACCCAGGCAGCCCTCGCCCCCAACCGCCGCCCAAGGTTTGTGAGAGCTTCTCCCACCTACCTGAAGCCACCTTAGGTTGGTTGCCAACAATTCCAACAGTCCTCCCATTCATTCTTGCAAAACCAACAATGATGTTCTTGGCATAATTGGGCATGATCTCAAAAAATTCTCGCTCATCAACAACCTGTAGGGATAAATTTACACCAGAGCTCAAAATGATAAGGAACCAGATACAACTATATTACAGAATTCCAGGCATTTCCATTACAGAATGACAGAGCTGGAGAGCCCCCACCTCACCACAGGTTCTTCAAGGATGCAGGACAACTGGAATGGCAGCACCACCACCCTGCGGGAGGGGAAAATCTTCCTGCACACAGCTGGGGAGGATAAACCAGTACAGCCTTTTTAAAGGTTCCATTTGAATTTCCCAATATTTTTTACTCACATAACTTTATTTTTAAATCATTTCAAACGTACATAAAAATTTCCAGAATAGTGGGGGGAGTATATATCCTTCAGCCAGATTCTCCATTTAACATTTTACTATATATGCTTTATGGTTCCCTCTCTGTACCCACCTCCCCTTTCTCTCTCCTCTCCATATACCTGTGACTAAATATATATTCTCTTTCTACATATGTATGTATATACACACAATTTTTCTCCTAAATTGTTTGAGAGTAAGTTACAAAAACGATGCCTCTTTACTGCTAAGTACCTCAGTATATACCGCCTAAGAACAAGGGCATTCTAACTACAGTGAGATTATCAAAATCAGGAAACTAATACTACTATAAAACCTTATTCAAATTTTGCCATTTATTCAATACCCTTTATAGCAACAAAAATCTGGTTCTAGAATCTAACCCAAGAGCACCATGTGCTTTTGGCAGTCACATCTCTTAGCCTCCTTTAATTTCCCCCCACAGTCCCTTTCTTCATGATCATGACATCTTTGAAGACCAGACAGGTCATTTAGTTATTTGCCTTGTTTGGGTTTAATGTTTCTTCATATTTAATTTCAGGGTATTTTTGGCATAGTATCACAGAAGTGACCCTCTCAGTAAATCCTATCAAAAGGCACATAATGGAGGCTCCTGGGTGGCTCAGTCACTTAAGTGTCCAACTCTTGATCTCAGCTCAGGTGTTGATCTCAGGATGGTGGGTTCGAGCCCGGTGTTGTGGTTTAAAAAAAAAAAAAAAGATACATGATGTCAATTTGGCCATTAATGGTGGTGATATATGCCAGGTTTCTTCCCTGTAAAATTACCATTTTTCCATTTTTAATAAGTATACTATGGGAAAATACTTAGAGAGTATGTAAAAATTCTATTCATCGAACTTTTACCCACTACTTTAGCATTCATAATTCTTGCCTGACCCAATTATTGTCACGATAGCTGCTGAATGGAGACTTCCCTCACCCCATTAGCTAGCATTCTGCTGTCAGAAAAGTCTCTGCCTTTCCCATTTCTTTACATCATTCACAAGTATGAACTTAGCAATTCTTGTTTTATTATATGGATTATATTCTTTACCACCATTATTTTATGTTTAAATTGCCCCAGAGTTGCCAGTAAGAGCTCATTCAAGAGGGCTCTTGTGCCACTCTGATGTTTCTCCATCGCTCTTTGAGTACTACATTACATTCTGGAATTATATTACTTTCAAGCTCATCTTATACTTTTTCTTGGCCCAAGCCCAGAATCGGCCATTTCTCCAAAAGGCTCAGATTCCTTCAGAGAGCAGAGTTAAGAAAACCACAGATACATACACATAGACACACACACACACACACACACACACACACCCCTATTTGACTGCAAAAACAAAAACAAAAACACTAAAATTCAGTATTGCTTTACAACTATTTGTTGCTAGACTAAAGGTATATAGTCAAAATATCATGTTCAAAAGTTATTCATTTGAAATGCAGGTTCATTTGTTTTTATTTCATCTTAAAGGTTTTCCCTCAGACTTGATTTATTTTATTTTTTTTTTTTAATATATAAACTCAACATAGTTTAATACCACTCCCCATCCCTTCTACCCTAATTCCACCCACCCTGTCATTAATCTCATTTTCTCTCTCATGGGTGTATTACAGAAATGAACAGATACATGTATACCTTTCTAATTCCCACTTGTAAGAAGGAAAGTAACCCTACTACTGGTACTCTTTAGCACTTCAGGTTTCTTAATCTTTCTCAAGAATCACTCCCTATCAGTTCACAGACATCACGCCCACTTTTTTTCCTGTCTAGTACTCTACTGTGTGGATGTACCAAAGTTTACTCAAGTAATCTATGCTTTGCTTACATTATTTTAAGTTCAGGTTGCCTAGAATATTTTGCAACTGCAAGTAACACAACCTTGTACGTCTATAATTTTGGATGACGAAAAGTGTATCTTCAGTGTGAATACCTGAAAAGGGGACTGCTGGGTTCACATGTAAATATCCACTTAGTCTTAGAAATTACCATATGCCCTTCCCAGCAATTTATGAGTTTGCTTTGCTAGACTTACCAATGGAAAATGTTTTCAAGTTTTGTATTTTTTGCCAATCTGATAGATGAGAAATGATGACTCAGTATAATTTATCTTGCATTCCTAACATAATGAAAATGAAAACAATGAAAATGTTTTCAAATGAAAACATTTGAAAATCTTTCCAAATGTTTAAGGTCCATTTTATATATATTTTTGTGAGCTACCCATGGTTTTGCTTGTTTTTCTATCAATTTTGGTCTTTATTTCAAATTTTAAGAGTTTTTAAAAAACATATTAGAGATATTAATCTCATTTGGGATCTACATTGCAAATATGTCCTTCCACTTTGTTGCTTTTGACTTTCTTTATAAATTTTTGCTATGCAGAATGGGATTTTTAAACATTTGACCTAGTCAAATTTACCAATTTTTTTAAAAACTGAAACTGGATTTTGAGTTCTATCCAAAATCTTCATTACCTTCCCCTGAAGTTAGGGAAATTCATCTACACTTTTAGTGTTTACATGGATTTTACTTACTATATCTAGTTCTCTGGTCTAACTGTGGTTCATTTTTGTGTAAAGTACTAACCAGCTAGCTATCCAGTTGTCCACCATTTATTAAAAAAAAAAGCTATCTTTGGGCAGCCCGGGTAGCTCAGCAGTTTAGCACCGCCTTCAGCCCAGGGCGTGATCCTGGAGACTTGGGATTAAATCCCACATTGGGCTCCCTGCATGGAGCCTGCTTCTCCCTCTGCCTGTGTCTCTGCCTCTCTGTGTGTGTGTGTCTCTCATGAATAAATAAATAAAATCATAAATAAATAAATAGTAAATAAATTAAAAGTTATCTTCACCCCTAGAATTTGAGGTAAAACCTTTTCCGTGTTACCTATATTCTATATATACATGTATCTACTTCTAGCTTTTCTATTCTATCCCACTGGTCTGTTTGTGGAATAGCACCACACTATTTTAACTATAGTATGCTTTATTGTAGGATATGGCATAGTCTTTCTTTTGTAGTACATTGCTAGTTATTCTTGCACTTTTATTTTTCCATATGAACATATTTTTCTTAAACTTAAGGGAATCTTTAGTCTTCTTTTGAAATCAAGCTAGTTTAAAAACAATTTGAGATTAATCTCTAAGAACCTTTGTATAAACTTGTCTAGCAGTATCGTAAAAATTTTCTTTGAGGGGCACCTGGGTGGCTCAGTTGGTTAAGTGTCAGTCTTTGGCTCAGGTCATGATCCTAGGTCCTGCAATCAAGTCCCGCATCAGGCTCCCTGCTCTGCGGGAGCCTGCTTCTCCCCATCCCTGTCCCTCTGCCTGCCACTACCCCTGCTTGTGCTCTGTCAAATAAATAAAATCTTTTAAAAATTTTTTTGAGATTGCTTTAAATTTACAAATTAACTCAGGAAGAGTTTTTATGATATTAACCCAATAACCAGAATAGACAATACCTCTTCATTTATTCAAACCTTTCTTTTTTTTCATAAGTTTTTAAATTCATCCCATAAGGTGTTACTAAATATTTTATCTTCTTTGTTTGTTACCATAATATAATGGGTTATTGTGTTTATGACAGTTTCTATGTTAATTTTATATCTTATTCCTTATTGTTTGTTTCACCACTCTCTAGCATTTCATACTACACTGTATCAGATACAAACAGTTTAACTTCGTTTTCAGGGCTTTTGCCTTTAGTTGATCTCCTTCTTGTCTAATTGCATTGGCTAGTATCTCTAAGGAAATATTAATAGTGTAAACAGTAGGCCTCCTTGTCTTGTTCCTGATCTTAGTGGAACTAGGTTTTTCTTTATTAAGATACTGGATTATTAACTAGAATTTAAATTTAAAAAAACTTTTTTAAAGTACCCATCAATTCCTATTTGCCTGAGTGCTCCTATTAGGAACAGGTGTACTTTCTTAAAAGCTTTTCTTAGCATCTATATAAATGATCGTATGATTTCTCTCCCTTCTATCTATTAATAAAATACATTGCTAGATGTCCTAGGACCTTGAATTCCTACAGTAAATCCCACTTGGTCATGGTGTATAATTTTAATATAGTGTTGGAGTCGACTAGCTAACAGTTACTTGGTGTTGTAATGCCAATACTGATAAGTGATACTGATCTGAAGTCTTTTTAAGTTGTCTTTATCAGATCCAGATATTAATGTCATACTTGCTTCATAAAAAGAATTGGGAGAGAGGAAGGTTTTCTGTTTTGGTTTTTTGGGTTTTTGGGTTTTTTGTTTTGTTTTAACTGTCTATGCTCTTAAACAATACGTGTAGCACTATGACTCTGGTTTTTTAATGTTTCATGGAATTCCCAAATGAAACTATCTGGGTCATACACTTTCTCTGCGAAGTAATTCCTTCAATGGATTTTAGTCCACCTAAGCTTTTTACTTCTAATGGGGTCAATTTCTGGTAAAATGTTGTTTTCCAAACAAATTTATCTAGTTTATCTCATATGATTTTTAAGTTTATATCTCTACGGCTATTCCTTCTTTTCATATTTGTATGAAATATGAATTTCATATCCATATGAAATTTCCTAAATCATGAAATTCCTGCTTTTATCCTTCTCAAATCCTTTGTGATTTCTTTCAAAATATTTTTTAATTTTATTTATTTATTCATAGAGACAGAGAGAGAGAGGCAGAGACAAAGGCAGAGGGAGAAGCAGGCTCCATACAAGGAGCCTGATGTGGGACTCGATCCTGGGTCTCCAGGATCATGCCCTGGGCTGAAGGTGGCACTAAACCACTAAGCCACCCAGGCTGCCCAAAATGTTTTGTTTTTGTTGTTTTTTCCCTCCTGGCTTCTTGAGCAGGGAATTTAGTTCATTCTCCTTCTTTCATTTTTACTAAGCACTTAAAGCCATATATTTTCCTTTGCTCATTGTTTTGAAAGTATTCCGCAGATTTTAATATGTAATTTTTTTTTAAGAGTTCTGTCATTTGGACTTATATTTTCTCCTTTCAGTCAAGAATAGATTTTCAAATGAAACAGTGCTTTTGTTTCTGTGGCTATAAATTGATTGCTTCAATCAGTGTTGTTTGTGATATTTTTGTTTTATGGAATTTACCAATGCTCTCTTTCTGACCTAATATGTAATCATCTTTTTGTGAATGTTCCATGCATACTGGAAGGGATGATTTAATGCCTAGTACAAGGTTGTAAAGTCTGAAATACATCTAGAAGATCTACCCATTAGTGTGACTGAGATCTCTTAGATTTTTTTTTTTTCTTTTTTGGCCATTTGACTTGTCATTTTTTTTTTTAAGATTTTATTTATTTATTCATGATAGATATATATGTAGAGAGGCAGAGACACAGGCAGAGGGAGAAGCAGGGTCCATGCAGGGAGCCCGATGTGGGACTCCATCCCGGGTCTCCAGGATCACACCCTGGGCCAAAGGCAGGCGCTAAACCGCTGCGCCACCCAGGGATCCCCTTGACTTGTCTTAATTGTGTGTTTACGTTAAATATTTGTGGGATGTGTGGGAGCCTGCTTTTCTCTCTGCCTCTTTCTGTGTGCCTCTCATGAATAAATAAATAAAATCTAAAAAAAAAAAAAAAAAAGATTTATTTACTTGAGAGAGAGCACAAGCAGGGTGGGGAGAGAGAAGCAGACTCCCCGTAAGCAGAGAGCTTGATGTGGGGGTCGATCCCAGGACCCTGAGATCATGACCTGAGCCGAAGGCAGATGCTTAACTGACTGAGCCAGCCAGGTGCCCTAGGGACACGGATTCTTTTTTTTTTTTTTTTTATCATCATTATGAATTGTGGCTTTTAGCAAATGAAAATGTCTTTACTTGCCATAATCAATACTTTATGTCATCCGATGTTAGGATCACAAACACTACATTGTTTCCATTCTCTGGTATACCTTTTGCCCATCCCTTATTTTTAACTTTCCTGAATGACTTCGGAAAGCACTTGGTCTTGCTTTATGAGGCAAATTAAACCTCTTTTTCTTTTAATAAAGGAGATAACGGGAGTTTAATAAGCTAAGCCATTCATAATTATTCACATAAAAGACATTTGGTTTTTTACTCTTTATAATTACTCCTTGTGAACCATGTTATTTTACTGTTTGTGTGTTTATGTTGTTATTTACTAAGTTTCTATTTTTATCTAGTGTGTACTTTTATAATTATACCTATTTAATAAGCCTTCATCTATTTATTTGTCGTTTTATTAACTGGGTTAATAAAACTATTTGTAATAATATCTGTTGACTCACACCAGTGAACTTATTCTACTACTCTTTCTCTTCCTTCTCCTCCCATTTTTTCAGTTGCATTTTTTCTGCAACTAAAAACATAGCATTTATACAGGGTCTTCCACCCTCATTTCCAGCTCTGTTTTAGTCTTAGAATTATTATTAAATAAGCACCATCAATCCTTTCATTGAAGTTTCTCTAGTCATCTCTTGCTTGTTCATCTGCTAGAAGATTCCTCAAAAAAAAAAAAAAAAAAAAAAAAAAGCCTGGGAACACAGTATTCCCTCAGTTGTCTCATAGTTAAAACTGGTTTTCTTTAGTCTGAATACCTAATTAATACTTAAGTATTAACACTTAATACTGGTTTTCTTTAGTATAATACTTAATACATCAGCTTGGCCAGATATAAAATCCTTAGTCTCATAATCTCGAGTCTCCTGAAAGTACTTTTCCATTGTTGCCCTGTTTTATGTGTTACTTTTGAGAAATTTGATGCTATTCAGTCTCTCATCTTTGTAAATTATAGAAAGTTTTTGCCTCCAAGTCCTGAAGATTTTATTTTAAAAATCTAATAGTCATTTAAAAATCAAATAGATTTTTTTTATTTTAAAAATCTAAGAGTCAATATTTACTCAGCTTTGATCATTCTAGGTTAATCTTCCCAGGTGTTCTGGGAAATGGCTTTTTCATTATTTAACTCTAGGTCTTATTTTATATGTGTTTTCTTAGAACACAGTTTTAAATATTAATACAAGTTTGGTTTTTCTTCTTCAGACACTCCAATTACATGTAAATTCACTCTTTGCTTATCTACTTAAGTCATTTTTTTACCCTTTTATCTTAAATTTCCTGGTTTTCTCACTTTTCTTCAATGTTCCTTATTAAATTTCATTCAAGTGAATTCTCCTTAAAACATCTTCTATCTTCATTTCTGATAAACAATTTTACCCCCCTATTTTAATTCAATCAGCTCTAACTTTACTTCTATTTCATGTGCTTTTGTCATGAGTTTCTAAATTTCTGATTTTTATAACCTCAAATACTTACTTGAAGGTACTGAATTCAGACTGCAGTATGATCATCTACTTCATGACTGACTTTATAGCAAAGGGTGTTTTCTCAATTGAAGTTTTTTATTCTTACTTTTTATTTTAATAAGCTTTATATAAACGACTTGTATCTGTGCATTTTGTGCTCCAAGTTGGCAGTGAGATGACAAACATGACTCCCAGCTCAAGAGCTCCCGTTGTCTGTCGGTACAGCAAAGTGCCATTTAGTTAATGCACATCTTGATTTTTGGAAAGGACAAGCAAAGGGGTAATACCACCTTCAAAATTTATTGTTTTTATCTTGTAGACATATCAAGCTACCTTGCTTCATTTTTCCTTCACTTCACAATTTTCAAAGATGATCTCCCTTCTAATAGGTCTTCCCCAGAAGCAATGCCGTTCCATGACTGCTTTCTTGATTTCTATATGTTTAAGTCCCTTCCCTGAAGTCACTGCTGTGACTCAAAAGGACTCTTTTCCACTATTTTCACTTAACGGCGACTTCCTCTTCCTGAAAGCAATTCTAGCAAATTCCTTTCTCTTTTATCTGTGCAATTTCTCAACACTCCAATTCTCCACAGAGACTTGTAAGTAGGAATGCAAGAAACAGACCTACTAGAAACTGAAGCCAAGAAAATGACAATTTTAATTGTTGTTCTTATTGACCTATACAGTTTTTGGAGGATATGTGGAGTTCTGGACTTAGAAGCTTGACTATCCAGAAAACTTTTTTTCAAAAATTTTAAATATTCATATTGATTGACCAAATTCCATTGCTGGGCTCCAATCCACTGGATATACTCACAAAAATATACTAATATACACACAGATGTTTATTGCAGCACTGCTTGTAAAAGCAAAACTTAGAGGATCTAAATGCCTATCAGCAGGGCAATGTTCCATCCATAAAACAAATACTATACCATCATTACAATAAATGAAGTAAATCTGTATTACCAGGTAGGGAAAGAAAGTGAAAAAGAGCAAAATGTGAAAGCGTATATAATACAATTTTTTGAGTTAGAAGTTAAGTATATGGATATATTATTTGGAATGTAATAATTTTTTTTTTGAAAAACACAAAACTTAATGGCGTTTACATCTGGGAAAGAAGGCTGATATGAAGAAAGGAGAAAGAAAAAGATGTACATTTCATTTTACATGTTTCTGTAATTAAAGTTTTCCTATATACATATTACTTGCTTTTATTTTTAAAGCATTAAGAGTGTAGCAGAGACTGCTAAGTATCCATCTAAAATCCAACTTCCATTTCTATTACTGTACCACAAATGATGGGCAAATGGCTACATTTCCCAGCCTTCCCCTGCAGTTAGATGTGGCTATTTGACTATGTTCTCTATAATGGACTTAATTACAATATCACAAATGAAAGAAATGTAATAAAATATATGTAATAAACTATAAACTCAAAAGTTTGAGGGGGGGGATAAAATGAAAGAAACCAGAATATAAAAGTAGGTAACACAGCTTTTTTTTTTTTTTTTTTTTTTTTTATGATAGTCACAGAGAGAGAGAGAGGCAGAGACACAGGCAGAGGGAGAAGCAGGCTCCATGCAGGGAGCCTGCGGTGGGGGACTCGATCCCGGGTCTCCAGGATCACGCCCTGGGATGAAGGCGGCACTAAACCGCTGAGCTACCTGGGCTGCCCCCACATGGAACATTTTTAAGAATGAACAAGATTGAAATATCATTCATCTTTTCCAACCACCACAGTATGAAACTAGCAATCAATTACCAGGAAGAAAAGGAAAGGAGAGGAGAGAGGGGAGAGGGGAGAGGATAAGAGAGAAGAGAGGAGAAGAGAGAAGAGAGGAGAGAAGAGAAGAGAGGAGAGAGGAGGAGAGAGATGAGAGGAGAAGAGAGGAGAGAAGAGGAGAAGAGAAGAAAAAAGGGCAGCCCCGGTGGCACAGCAGTTTGGCGCCGCCTGCAGCCCAGGGTGTGATCCTGAAGACCCAGGATCGAGTCCCACGTCAGGCTCCCTGCATGGAGCCTGCTTCTCCTTCTGCCTGTGTCTCTCTGCCTCTCTCTCTCTCTGTGTTGCTAATAAATAAATAAAATCTTAAAAAAAAAAAAAAAAAGGAAGAAGGAAGAAAAAATTCACAAATACATGGAGGCTAAACAACATGCTACTAAACAACCAATGGGTCAACAACAACAAACAGAAAATCAAAAAATACATTAAGAAAACTGAAAATACAATGGTCCAAAATCTTTGGGACATAGCAAAAGCAATTCTAAGAGGGAAATTTATAGGGATACCATTCTGTCTCAGAAACAAAAAATCTCAAACACTCTAACCTTACACATAAAGGGTCTTAAAAAAATAAAAATGAACAAAGCCCAAGGTTAGAGAAGGAAAAAAAAATGACAAAGATCAGACAGAAATAAATGGAAAAATTTGAAAATAATCTTTTAAAAAAATTGAAAAGATCAATGAAATCAAGAGCTCATTCTTTGAACAGATAAACAAATAGGTAACTTTAAGCAGAGTCATCAAGGAAAAAGAAAAAGAGGACCCAAAGAAATAAAATCAGAAATAAGTAACAACCCATGCCATGGAAATACAAAGGATTTTAAGAGACTACTAGGAAAAATTACGTGCCAACAAACTGGACAACCTAGAAAAACATGGGTAAATTCCTAAAAACACAATCTTTAAAAACTGAATCAGGAAGAAAATGAAAATCTGAACAGATCAATTACTAATAACAAAACAACTGATAACCAATAAACTCCCAACAAACAGAGAAGTCCAGGACCAAATGGACTGACACGTGAATTCTACCAAACATTTGAAGAATCAATACCTATTCTCCACAAAGTACTCCCCTCCCCCCAAAAAGAGGAAAGCTTCTAAATACCTTTTCTATAGCCAGCATCACCCTCATATCAAAACTAGACAAAGGCTTCACAAAAAAAAGAAAACTACAGGCCAATATCTCGGATCAACATAGATGAAAAATTCTCAACAAAATATTTGGAGACCTCATTTAAAAATACATTAACAGAATCATTCACCACAATCAAGTGAGATTTATTCTGGGAACAAACAAACATTCAATATGCACAAAGCCAATTAACATGATACACCGTTTTAACAAAATAGAGGATAAAAATCAGATGATCATCTCAACAGATGCTGAAAAGGCATTTGACAGAATTCAACAACTGTTCATAATACAAACTCTCAAGAAAATGAGTTTAGAGGGACCATACCTCAAATAATAAAAGCTATATAAGAAAAACCCATGGCTACCATCATACTCAATGGTAAAAAACTGCGAGCTTTTCCTCTAAGATCAGGAACAAGTCAAAGATCTCTACCTTACTTTTATTCAATATAATTCTGAAAGTACTAGCTGTAGCAATCAGACAAGAAATAAAAGGCATCAAAATTGGTAAGGAAGAAGTGAAATGGTCGTGATTTGCAGATAAAATGATACTACACATATAATATCCTAAAGAATCCAAAAAAAAAAATTAGAATGAATTCAGTGAAGTTGTAGAATACAAAAATAACATATAGAAATCTCTATTTCTATATACTAATAATGAAGTAGCAATGAAATTAAGAAAACAATTCCATTTACAACTGCACTACAAAAAATACGATGCCCAAGAATAAATTTAGCAGGATGTGAAAGATGAGTACCCTGAAAACTAAAACACTGATAAAAGAAATTGAAGATGACACAAACAAATGGAAAGATATCCCATGCCCATGGATTGGATAAATCAATATTGTTAAAATGACCATATTACCCAAAGCAATCTACAGTTTCAATGCAATCCCTATCAAAATACCAATAGTAGCTTTCACAATACTAGAACTAATCATCCTAAAATTCATATGGAACTGCAAAAGACCAAAGCTGGAGGTGGCAAAATTCCAGATTTCAAACTATACTACAACGCTATAATAATCTAAACAGTACAGTACTGGCATAAAAATAAGCTCTCATTTTTTTTTAATTTTTTATTTATTTATGATAGTCACACAGAGAGAGAGAGAGAGAGAGGCAGAGACATAGGCAGAGGGAGAAGCAGGCTCCATGCACCGGTAGCCCGACGTGGGACTCGATCCCGGGTCTCCAGGATCGCACCCTGGGCCAAAGGCAGGCGCCAAACCGCCGCGCCACCCAGGGATCCCTAAGCTCTCACTTATATGGTAAATCAATCTATGATAAATGGGGAAAAGACAGTCTCTTCAACAAACGGTACTGGGAAAACTGAACAGCTATATCCAAAAGAATGAACTGGACCACTTGTTATATCATAGACAAAAATAAACTTAAAGAAAGACCTAAATGTGAGACCTGAAACTATATAACTACTAAAAGAAAATAGAGCCAGTAATTTCTTAGACATCAGCCTTAACAACATTTGTCTACGTGGGACTACTGGGACTATACACACATATACACACACAAAAAGCTTATGCCCAGCCAGGGAAACGATCAAGTAAACTAAAAGGCAATCCACCAAATGGGAAAAGACATTTGCAATTTATATATCCAACAAGGGGTTAATATGCAAATTTAGAAAGAACTTACATAACACCAAGAAATCAAACAATCCAAAAATGGGCAGAGACCTGAATAAACATTTTTTCCAAGGAAAACATAGAGTCAACAGACACATGAAAAGATGCTCAATGTCACTATTCAGGGAAATGCTAATCAAAGCCATGATAAGGTATCAATTCACACTTGTCAGAATGGACACTATCAAAAAGACAAGAAATAGCAAGTGTTGGCAAGGATGTGGAGAAAAGGGAACCCTCGTGCTTTGTTGATGGAAATGTAAATTGGTGCAGCCACTGTAGAAAATAGTATAGAGGAGGAGGGAGGAAGATGGCAGAGGAGTAGGGTGATCTTAGTTTTGTCTGGTCCTGAGAATTCAGCTAAATAGCTATCAAATCATTCTGAATACCTGTGAACTCAACCAGAGATCTCAGAAAAGAACTGTTGCAGTCCTACAAATAGAAAAATGACCACTTTCTGCAAGGTAGGAGGTGCAGAAAAGTGAATCCGAATTGATATGGAAAGAGAAACCTCAGGGAATGGGAGCGCCTCTCAGCCAGCTACCAGAAAGTGATATAGCAGTAGAATACAAAATCACAACTTTTACAAGTCTGCTCCAGTGAGGGCATCCCTGCCTCAAAGGTGCTCAGGTGGTGAAACAGGACAGAATCCTAGGTGGGACAGTGTAGTCTCAGGATCCCCATGGTCACAGAAAGAATGGGGGTGCCTCAATGTGGCAGAGTACCAGATGTCAGAGTGGGGAAGCCAGCTGTAATCAGGGGACCCAGGAGTGGGCTTTCAGCTAGGGGTTGCCATAAACCTCAAACTGTGGCTCAGTTGGGCAGCCATTCTCTGAGCAGGGGCCCAATAAGTGGCAGAACTACAGTGAGACCCCTCCCTCTCCCATGTCCCAGGAGGAGCAGGATGGGTGCATACCACAGGTTTCTGCAAAGCTTGGGAGACTCAAACGGGGCCACGTGCCTGAGATAGACATGTTTGGTCACTGCTGGGTGAACACAGAGTACAAACAGAGACCAGTGAGGTAAGAGCAATGGACTGCTTTCCCCTGAGGGAGCACTGAAGAGTGGGAGGCACAAGCTTTGAGTTTCTAGGCTGGAGATTGGGAGGCCACCATTTTCACTCTCATCCTCTACAGCGCACAGAAAGCCTTCAGGGAACAAAAGCCACCTAGAGCAATCCAGAACTGCTTATACCTGGCAAAGATACCAGAGAATCAGTGCACCAGGCCCCTCCCCAAGAAGATCAACAAGAACATCTGGCTAAGAACAAATTTACCAATCAGAACTGCAAAACCCCAGCACTAGGGTAAAATGCTATATGGAAGTCATAGTTTTTTTTTAATCATGATCTTCATTATATCAATTTTTTTTCCTTTTCAACCAATTTCTTATTTTATCCACTCTTAAGTTGTTTTTTTTTTAAGATTTTATTTATTTATTCATGAGACACACACACATGGGGGGGGGAGGGGCAGAGACACAGGCAGAGTTAGAAGCAGGCTCCACACAGGGATCCCGATGTGGGACTGGATCCCGGGACTCTAGGACCATGCCCTGGGCCAAAGACCGGCACTAAACAGCTGAGCCACCCAGGGATCCCATCTTAAGTCCTTTTTAATTTTCATTTTTACAATTACATTCCGTCGTCCTTTGATTGTATTTAACCGTGTGTTTCTTTCTTTACAATTTTGGGATGTAATTTCTTCTAATAAACAAATCAAAATATACTCAGAACCTATTGTATTGTTTAGTTCCATTCATTTGTCTCATTTTATTCTTTCTTTTCTTTTTTATCTTTAATTCTCATTTTAACAGTTACATTGTATCCTTTCATTGTATTTAATTTTGTGTGTGTGTATGTATATATAGTAAATTGTAAAGAAAGTAAAGAATATATATGCATTTTTTTTAACTTTCATTACAAATTTGGGGTCTAGTTTTTCTAATAGACCAAAATATACCCGGGATCTAGCATATTATTCTGTTCTCTTCAACTGTCTGATAATTTAAAAAGAGAGAGAGAATATTTTCTTTTTAGTTTCTTCAGCAGTCTCTTCTGCTCCATTTAGTGTCTGTTTCTCTGGGGTCATTGTTGCTATTTTAGTATTATATTCTCTCATCCATCTATTCTTCTCTGGACAGAATAAGATGGAAAAACCCACCTCAAAAAAGAGAACAAGAGGCAGTACTGACTGCCAGGGACTTAATCAGTATAGATATAAAAAAGACATTGGAACTAGAGTTCAGAATAATGATTATAAAGATACTAGCTGAGCTTGAAAAAAAAGCATACAAGACACTAGAGAATCCCGTTCTGGAGAAATAAAAGAACTAAAATCTAATCAAGTCAAAATCAAAAAGGTTATTAGTAAAATGCAATTTTAAAAAATGGAAGTGGGTAGCCTGGGTGACTCAGTGGTTTAGAGCCGCCTTCAGTCCAGGGTCTGATCCTGGAGACCCAGGATCGGGTCCCTACATCGGGCTCCCTGCATGGAGCCTGCTTCTCCCTCTGCCTGTGTCTCCGCCTCTCTCTCTCTCTCTTCCTGTGTCTTTATTATAATAAATAAATAATATCTTTAAAAAAACGGAAGCTCTAACTGCTTGGATAAATGAGGCATAACAAGACAAAATGGTGGAGAGGAAAGAAGTTGAGAGAAAGAGAGATGAACAAATACTGGATCATAAGGAGAGAATTCAAGAGATGAGTGATACCATAAAATGAACAATATTAGAATTGGGATCCCAGAAGAAAAAGAAAGGGCGGGGGGGGGGGAGCAGAAGGTATATTTGAGCAAATTATAGCTGAGAACTTCACTAATCTGGGGAAGGAAATAGGCATTCAACGAGGCACAGAGAATCCTCAAAAATCAATAAAAATAGGTAAACATCCCAACATATAATAGCGAAGCTTGCAAATTTCAGAGACAAAAAGAAAATCCTGAAAGCAGCTCAAGACAAGAAGTCCATAACCTACATGGGTAGAAACATAAGACTGGCAAAAGACCTATCCACAGGCCAGAAAGGACTGGCATGATATATTTAGGGTGCTAAATGAGAAAGATATGCAGCCAAGAACACCTTATCCAGCTAAGATCTCGTTCAAAATAGAAGGAAAGATAAAGAGCTTCCAGGACAAACAGAAAATAAAAGAACCTGTGATCACTAAACCAGCCTGGAAGAAATATTAAATGGAATCTTTTAAGTGAAGAGAGCCCAGAAGTAGCATAGACCAGAAAGGAACAGAGACAATATACAGAAACACTGACTTTACAAGTAATACAATGGCACTAAATTCATATCTTTCAAGTTACTCTGAATGAAAAAAGGCTAAATGCCCCAATCAAAGGACATGAGGTATCAGATTGGATAAAGAAGCAAGACCTATTGATACGCTGTCTGCCAGAGACTCATTTTAGACCCAAAGACACCTCCAGATTGAAAGTGAGGGGGGAGAAAACCATGTATCATACTAATGGACATCAAAAGAAAGCTGGGGTAGCAATCATCATATCAGACACATTAGATTTTAAATCAAAGACTGTAGTAAGAGATGAAGAAGGACACTATATCATACTTAAAGTGTCTATCCAACAAGAAGATCTAACAATTATAAATATTTATGCCAAAAACATGGGAGCAGCAAGTTATATAAACCAATTAATAACAAAACTAAAGAAACACATTGTTAGGTATGTAAAGTAGGGGACTTTAACACCTCACCTACTGCAATAAGGAGATCATCTAAGTAGAATACCAACAAGGAAACAAGGGCTTTGAATTACACACTGGACCAAATGGACTTCACAGATATATTCAGAGCATTCCATCCTAAAGCAACAAAATACACGTTCTTCTCAAGTGCACATGGAAAATAAATCATATACTGAGTTACAAAGCAGGTCTCAAATGGTACCAAGAATTGGGATCATTCCCTGAATATTTTCAGTCCACAATGCTTTGAAACACAAACTCAATCACAAGAGGAAATTTGGAAAGAACTCAAATACCTGGAGTTTAAAGAGCACTATACTAAAGAATGAATGGGTCAACCAGGAAATTGAAGAAGAACTAAAAAAATTTCATGGAAACAAATGAAAATGACAACACAACTATTTAAAACCGTTTGGATGCAGCAAAGGCAGTCCTAAGAGGGAAGTATACAGCAATACAGGCCTTTCTCAAGAAACAAGAAAGGTGGGCAGCCCATGTGGCTCAGCGGTTTAACGCTGCCTTCAGCCCAGGGCGTGATCCTGGGGATCCGGGATCGAATCCCGCGTCAGGTTCCCTACATGGAGCCTGCTTCTCCCTCTGCCTATGTCTCTGCCCCTCTCTCTGTGTCTCTCATGAATAAATAAATAAAATCTTTAAACAAACAAACAAACAAACAAGAAATGTCTCAAATACACAACCTATCTTTACACCTAAAGGAGCTGGAAAAAGAACAGGAAATAAAGTCTAAACCCAGCAAGAGAATCTTTATTAAGCCTAACCCAGCTTAATAAAGATTAGAGCAGAAATCAATAACATAGAGACCAGAAGAACAGTAGAACAGATCAACAGCACTAAGAGCTGGTTCTCTGAAAGAATTACTAAGATCAATAAACTCCTTGCCATACTCATCAAAAAGCAAACAGAAAGGACCCAAATAAATGAAATCATGAAAGAGGAGAGCGCACAACCAACACCTAAGAAATACAAACAATTATAAGAATATATTATGAGGAACTGTGTGCCAACAAATTAGGCAATCTGGAAAAAATTAGGCAAGATGAATTCCAAGAAACATTATGGACCGCTAAACCTGAAACAGGAAGAAACAGAAAACCTGAACAGATCCATAACCAGCAAGGAAATCAAAGTAGTAATCAAAAACCCCTCAAAAAACAAGAGTCCAGGGCCAGATGGCTTCCAGAGGAATTCTACCAAACATTTAAAGAAGCATTTATACCTATTCTTCTGAAACTGCTTCAGAAAATAGAAATGGAAGGAAAACTTCCAAACTCGTTCTATGAAATCAACATTACCTTGATCCCCAAACCAAAGACCCCACCAAAAAGGAGAATTACAGATCGATATCCCTGATGAACGTGGATGCCAAAATTCTCACCAAGATGCTAGCCAATAGGATCCAACAGTACATTTAAAGGATTATTCACCATGACCCAGTAGGATTTATTCCTGGGCTACACAGGTGGTTCAATATCTGCCAATCAATGTGATACACAACATTAATAAAAGAAAGGACAAGAACCATGTGATCCTCTCAACAGACACACACAAAAAAAGCATTTGACAAACTACAGCATTCTTTCTTGATGAAAACTCTTCATAGTAGAGAAGGAGGGAACATACCTGGATATCATAAAAGCTATATATGAAAAGCCCACAGCAAATATTCTCAATTGGGAAAAACTGAGAGCTTTCCCCCTAAGGTCAGGAACACAACAGAGATGTCCACTATAACTACTGTTGTTAAACATAGTAGTAGAAGTCCTAGCCTTAGCAATCAGACAGCAAAAAGAAATAAAAGTTTCTACATTGGCAAAGGAGAAGTCAAACTCTCACTCACTGCAGATGACATGATTCTTTATGTGGAAAACCCAGAAGACTCTATCTACCCTAGAATTGCTAGAACTCCCATAGAAACTCAGAAAAATGGCAGGATTTAAAACCAATGCATAGAAATCCACTGCATTTCTATTCACTAACAATGAGACAGAAGAAAGAGAAATTAAGGAGTCAATCCCCTTCACAACTGCACCAAAAACTGTAAGATACCTAGGAATAAACCTATCCAAAGACGCAAAGGATCTATACTCTGAAAACTATAGAATACTCATGAAAGAATTGAGGAAGACACCAAGAAATGGAAAAAAGGTTCCATGTTCATGGATTGGAAGAATAAATAGTTAAAATGTCTATACTATCTAGAGCAATCTAAGATTCAATGCAATCCCTATCAAAATACCATCTACTTTTTTCACAGAGCTGGAACAAATAAATGTATGGAACCAGAAAAGACCCTGAATAGCCAAAAAATGTTGAAAAAGAAAACCAAAGCTGGAGGCATCACAACTCCAGACTTCTACCTGTTACAAAGCTGTGATCATCAAGACAGTATGGTACTAGCACAAAAACAGACACATAGATCAATGGAATAGAATAGAAAACCAAGAAATGAACCTTCAGTTCTAATCTTCATCAAAGCAGGAAAGAATATCCAACAGTACAAAAGATCATCTCTTTAACAAATGGTGTTAGGAATACTGGACTGCCATATGCAGAAGAATGAAACTGGGCCATTTTCTTACACCATACATAAAAATAGACTCAAAATGGATGAAAGACCTAAATGTGAGACAAGAATCTATCAAAACTATAAAGGAGAACACAGGCAGCAAATTCCGTGACTTTGGCCACAGCAACTTCTTGCTAAACACGTCTCCAAAAGCGTCTCCAAAAGCAACGGAAACAAAGGCAAAAATGAACTACTGGGACTTCATCAAGATGAAAAGCCTTTGCACAGCAAAGGAAACAATCAACAAAACCAAAGGACAACCGACAGAATGGGAGAAGATATTTGCAAAGGTCTTATCAGATAAAGGGCTAGTATAAAACTCAACACCCAAAGAACAAATAAGCCAGTCAAGAAATGGGGAGAAAACATGAACAAACATTTCTCCAAAGACCTACACATGGACAACAGACACATAAAAAATGTTCCACATCACTCAGCATCAGGGAAATACAAATCAAAACCACAATGAGATACCATCTCACAACAGTCAGAATGACTAAAATGAAAAGTCAGGAAACGAGATGTTGGCAAAGCTGTGGAGAAAAGGAAACCCTCAAAAAAAAAAAAAAAAAAGAAAGAAAAGGAAACCCTCTTACACTGTTGGTGGGAATGCAAGCTGGTGCATCTACTTTCGAAAACAATATGGAAGTTCCTCAAAAAGTTAAAAATAGAGTACTCTATGATCCAGCAATTACACTACTGGGGATTTACCCCAAAGATACAATACAAATATAGTGATCTAAAGGGGAACGTGCAGCCCAATGTTTATAGCAGCAATCTCCACAATAACCCAACTATGGATGGAACCCAGATGTCCACTGACGGATGAATGGATACAGAAGATATATATGTATGTATATACATATATATACACATACATACATATATATACACACACACACACACACACATACAATGGACTATATATATACACTCAGCTACCAAAAAAAAAAATGAAATATCGCCATTTGCAATGGTGTGGATGGAACTAGAGGATATTATGCTTAGTGAAATAAGTCCATCAGAGAAAGACAATTATATGATCTCACTCATATGTGGAATTTAAGAAACAAAACAAAAGAGACTCAATCATAGGAAACAAATTGAAGGCTGCTAAAGGGAGAAGGGTGGGAGATGGAGTAACTAGGTGATGGACATGAAGGAGGGCATGTGATATAATGAGCCATGGGTGTTATATAAGACTGATGAATCACTGAACTCTACCCTCTGAAATTAATAATACACTATATGTTAATTAACTGAATTTAAATCTTAAAAAAAAAAGAAAATATAGAGGTTCCTCAAAAAATTAAAAATAGAAATACCATATAGTATAGTAAATCCACTAGTGGTATCTACCCAAAGTAAACAAAAACACTAATTCAAAAAAGATAAATCCTATGTTTATTGCAGCATTATTTACAAAAACCAAGATATGGAAGCAACCCAAAGACACTGATAGCAAGAATGGACAAAGATGTGGTATGTTACATACAATGGTATATTATTCAGTCATATAAAAGAATGAAGTGTTGCTATTTATGATAGTATGGATGGACCTAGGAAGTAAGTGAATTAAGTCAGACAAAGAAAGTCAAATACCATAGGATTTTATTTACACGTGGAATCCAAAAAAACAAAGCAAACAAACAAAAAAGCAGAAACAGAACTATAAATTCAGAGAACTGGTAGTTGCCAGAGAGGAGGGGCATATGGAATGGGCCAAATCGGTGAAAAGGAGTGGGAGGTACAGGCTTCCATTTATATATGAAATGAATAAGTCATGAGGATCAAAAGTACAGCACAGAAAATATAGTCAAAAGTATTGGAATAGTGTTCTGTGGTGACAGATGGCAGCTACACATGTGGTGAGCACAGCATAATGTACATAGCGGTCCAATCACTGTCGTACACCTGAAACTAATGTAACATTGTGTCAAATATACTTCAATACATTTAAAAAAAAACAGCTAAAATAAGAAATGTCAAAGGAGAAAAACCACTGTAAAATATATTTCACTAATCTTTTGAGACTGCCATACATAATCCTATGCAAATAAAATTGAAAACCTGGAAAAAATAGATAATTTAAAAAAAAATTACCAAATCTGACTCCAAGGATAAAGTTTAAAGAGCCATTAACATTAAAAAAACAAGAAACTATCAAAAAGCCATTCCTCCCTGACCAAAAAAAAAGACAAAAAAAAAAAACACTAGGTCCTGACATTTCAGTTGCACAAGAGAATTTCTACCAAATCTTTTAAGAGCAAATAATTCTAATGCCATTTAAATTATTTGAGAGAGGGATGCCTAGGTGGCTCAGCAATTGAGCATATGCCTCTGGCTCAGGGCATGACCCTGTGGTCTGGGATCGAGTCCCACATCAGGCTGCCTGCAGGGAGCCTGCTTCTCCCTCTGCCTATGCCTCTGCCTCTCTCTGTGTGTCTCTTGTGAATAAATAAATCTTTAAAAATAAATAAACAATTTCAGAGCATAAAAAAAGAAAACCTGCAAATTTTTTTGACTTGTGACCTATCACCCCAAATTCATAGATTGAAGCCTAACCCCAAGTGTGACTACATTTGGTAGTAGAGCCTATAAGGATCTACTTAAAGTTATTTAACTGAGGTCACAGAGTGGTGCCCTAATCTGTTTCTCTTCTTATGAAGACATCAGTTCTATAAGACACTACAGAGTTTGCCTTGAACACACAAGAGAAAGGCCATATCAGGACACAACAAGAATGTCTTCTGCATACCAGGAAGACAAGCTTCACCAGAAATGAAGCCTGTTGGCACCCTGGTCTTGGATTACTAGCCTCCAGAAAGTTAAGAAAATGAATATCTCTTTTTTAAGCAATCCAGTCTCTGGTATTGTTATGGTAGCCCTAACAGACTAATACATGAAACAAGCACACCATGGACACCAAAAAAATTGAGTTTAAAATACCCTCAAAACAAAAAATCAAAAACATAACAAAAACCCAGCTAATATCACATGATAATGATGCAAATATCCAAAATAAAATATTAACAAAACATAACAAATAGTGTTTACTTCAGGAATGTAAGTACAGTTTCATATTCGTAAATCTATTAAGATAGATTTATAAACAGACTCAGGGAAAAAATCATTTCCATAAATGTTTAAAGGTCATTTATTTATTTTTTTAAAGGTCATTTAAAGATATTCAAAATACATCCTTGATTTCAGAAAAAAACAAGTAAACGGGATCCCTGGGTGGCTCAGTGGTTTAGCGCCTGCCTTTGGCCCAGGGGTGATCCCGGAGTCCCGGGATCGAGTCCCGCATCGGGCTCCCTGCGTGGAGCCTGCTTCTCCAACTCTGCCTGTGTCTTTGCCTCTCTCTCTCCCTCTCTCTCTCTCTCTCTCTCTCTCTCTGTTTCTAATGAATAAATAAATAAATACAATCTTAAAAAAAAAAGTAAACAAAAACAAAAATTTAAATAGGAACTAGTTGAAGCTTTGTTAACATGAAAAAAAGATAAAATTAGAAAACACTAATGGCAGTCTCTCTAAAGTTAGGAACAAGACAAATATGCCCACTATCACGACCATTACTCATCACTGCATTTGATAAAATATGGAGCTATAGACAATGCAGCTGGACAAGAGAAAAAAGGGCATAAAACAACTATAAAGAAAAAGAACCATTTTCATATAATTATTATTCGGAGAAGATGGCATAGTCGAAGGATCCTAAGCTCACCTGTCCCATGGATACAAGATAACATATCAGCATAAGTAACCCAGAAAACAATCTGAAGACTGGCAGACAAACCATACAGCTAAAGGTAAAGAAGAGGAACATCAAAGAAGGTAGGAAGGGCAAAGACACAATTGAAAGTGAAAGACCATGGCCATCCATGGTGAGGAGGTAGCCAGTGGCTAGAGAAGGAGGAAAAAAACAGATTTTCACCCTGAGGAGCCCACACAGGGAAGATGAATTCCCATAATATTTAGCTCTGAAATTGAGAGGAGCTGAATTTTTTTGAGTTCTTACAACCAGCAGAACTTAAAACCTGGAATTTAAAAAATTTGGAGGACTGGGCTCTAGAGAGCCCAGAGGGCCTTAGCAAACAGAGTCTCCAACCTAACAAGATAGCACAACAAACAACCAGAGCAGATACAGCCTGGTAGCAGAAGTTTGTAAAACACTGGGGAGACAGGAGGGAGAGTGATTTATTCATCTCAGGGCATGGCCCAGAGAGGTAGGGATCAAGGAGAGACTCCTCCAGGAACACAGAAGCTATCATGAGCCATTTCCCTCCCCCACTCCCCAGCATAAACACCAGGCCACCTGCAGGGACCAGCACAGAGTGAACACTAACGTGCTTACACCAAGCCTTGTCCCCTCTATGCTTCAGTAGATCCACCCATCCCAGTCAGGCTTGCTTAGTCTCCCAGAATACTGGCACAAACCCCACCAATTCATCTCCCAACCAGCACATTTTGCAGGACCTCAGTTCTGGCAACAATGGCAGGCCTCGTCTTCCAAGCAGATCAGTCCACATGTGGGTTAAGATACACCCCCACTGCCCACAATAAACAAAGACAGCTTCTGCAGACAACTGGTCTGAAGGAAAAAGTCAGGACTCAACAGAAAAGCACACGCAGCACACATAGGAGATACTCCCTGAAGCACAGGCCCTGGGGAGCATGGGGGACACTACATCACAGGGCACACCACAAAACCTCTTCTTCATAAGGCCATTACCTTCAAGAGCATGAGATACAGCGGTCTCCAAACTCACAGAAATAGACACAGAGTTAGACAAAATGAGGAGACAGGGGAGTATGTCCCAAATGAAAGAAGAGAACAAAACCATAACAAGAGACCTAAGCGAAATGGATATAACTAATATGCCTGATAGAGAATTTAAAGTAAAGATCATAAAGATACTCACTAGACCTAAGAGTGGAGGACATCATTGAGACCTTTAACAAAGAGATAAAAAAGATCCAATCAGAGATGATGAACACAATACATGAAATTAAAAGTAAACTTGATAGAACAAAAAGCAAGCTAGATGCAGTAGAGGAAATGAACTAATGACTTGGAAGACAAAGTAATGGAAAGTAACTGAGCAGAGCAAATGAGAAGGAAAAAAATACATAAACTGAGGACAGTCTTTGAGAACTCAGTGACTCCATCAAGCATAAAAACATTCACATCACAGAGATCCAGAAGGAGAAGAGACAAAAGGGTGATGGAAATTTATTTGAAGAAATAATAGCTAAAAACTTCCCTAATCCGGGGAAGGAAATAGATATCCAGATACAGGAGGTACAGAGAACCTTCCCCTCAAAAAATCAACACCAGGCAGTCCACACCAAGACATATAGTAATTAAAAATAACAACAACAAAAAAAAAAGGGACAAGAAAAAAAATTTTAAAGCACCAAGAGAAAAGAAGACCGTTATAAACAAGGGGAAACCCCATAAGGCCATCAGTGAATTTTTAAGGAGAAAGTCTGCAGGCAAGAAGTGGTATGATATATTCATATATTCAAAGTGCTGAAAGGGAAAAATCTGCAGCTAAGAATGATCTATCCAGCAAAGCTATTACTCAGAATGGAAGGAGAGATCAAGAGTTTCTCAAGCAAACAAAAACTAAAGGAATTCATGATCACTAAACAAGCCCTGCAAGAAATATTAAAGGGACCCTTTGAATGGAAAAGAGACCATAAGTGAGTATGAGAAAAAAGAAAAGCAATAAAAATGAGTACTTCTGCAAAAATCAGTCAAGGGATTCACAAAATAAAAGGATGTAAAGTATGACACCATATACCTGACTCATGAGGGGCAGAGGCATAAACAATGAGTTCAAACTTAAGCAACCATCAATTTTATATAGACTGTTCTATGCAGGTGGTATAAACAAATCTATGGTAAACACAAATCAGAAACCAGTAATAGATACGCAAAGAATAAAGAAAAAAGAATCCAAGTATATCACTAAAGAAAGCCAGCAAACTGTGACAGAAAAAAGTAAGAAAGGAACAGAGAACTACAAAAATAACCATAAAACAAGAAACAAAATGACAATAAATACATATCTATCGGGACGCCTGGGTGTCTCAGCGGTCAAGAGTGTGCCTTCAGCCCAGGGCATGATCCTGGAGTCCTGGGATCGAGTCCCACACTGGGCTCCCTTCATGGAGCCTGCTTCTCTCTCTCCCTTGTCTGTCTCTCTCTCTGTATGTCTCTCATGAATAAATAAATAAAATCTTAAAAAAAAAATCTATCAATAATTACTTTGTTGGGGCACCTGGGTGGCTCAGTGGTTGAGCACCTGCCTTCAGCTCCAGCTGTGATCCCAGGGTCCTGGGATTGAGTCCCACATTGATCTCCCCGCAGGGAGCTTGCTTCTCTCTGTGTCTCTGCCTTTCTCTGGGTCTCTCATGAATAAATTTTAGAACTAATAATAATAATTACTTTGTAAATGGACTTAAACATTTTAATCAAAAGACCAGAGTGACAGAATAGACAAAAAAGCAAGATCTATCTATGTGCTGCCCACAAGAGATTCATTTCAGACCTCAAGACACCTGCAGATTCAAAGTAAGGGGACAGAAACACACTTATCATGCAAACAAGTATCAAAAGCAAGCTGAGGTAGCAATACTTAAAATCAGACAAAACAGACTTAAAAAAAAGACTGTAACAAGAGACAAAGAAGCACAGCTCTATAATAATTAAAACAACAATCCAACAAGAGGATTTAACAACTATAAATATTTACACATACAATATGGGAGCACCCAAATACATAAAAGTTACTAACCTAAAGGAAATAATCAAAGTAATACGATAATACCAGGAGATTTTAATATCTTACATCAATGGACAGATCATCCCAACAGAACATCAACAAGTAAACAGTGGCTTTGAATGACACACTAGATCAGATGGATTTAACAGACATATTCAGAACATTCCATCCTAAAACAGAATACACACTCTTCTCAAGTGCACATGGAATATTCTCCAGAATAGACCTCTCCTTATGCCACAAAACAAGTCTTCACAAATTCAAAAAGATGGAAGTCATACCATGCATCTTTTCCAACCACAATGCTACTAACCACAGAAAAAACCTGGAAGGAACACAAATACACGAAGGTTAAATAATATGCTACTAAACAATAAATGAGTCAACCAAGAAATCAAAGAAGAAATAAAAAATTACATGTAAACAAATGGAAATGAAAACCCAACAGTTCCAAATCTGGGATACCACAAAAGCAGTTCCAAGAGGAAAGCTGATAGTAATATCTCAAGAAGGAAGAAAAATAACAAAGAAACAACCTAACATTACACATGAAGGAGCTAGAAAAAGGACAAACAAAACTCTAAACCAGCAGAAGGAAAGAAATAACAAAGATTAGAATAGAAATAAATGATACAGAAACTAAAACAATAGAGCTGATCATTGAGCATTTCATGAAGATGGCACCGAAGGCAAAGAAGGAAGCCTCTGCCCCTCCCAAAGCTGAAGCCAAAGCAAAGGCTTTGAAAGCTAAGAAAGTGGTGCTGAAAGGCCTACACAGTCACAAAAAAAAAAGATCCATATGTCACCTACATTCCGATGACCCAAGACCCTGTGTCTCCAAAGGCACCTCAAATATCCTCGAAAGAGCGTCCCCAGGAGAAACAAGCTTGATCACTATGCCATCATCAAGTTCCCCCGACTACTGAGTCAGCCATGAAGAAAATAGAAAACAACACACTTGTGTTCATTGTGGATGTCAAGGCCAATAAGCACCAGATCAAACAGACTGTGAAGAAGCTCCATGACATTGATGTGGCCAAGGTCAACATCTTGATCAGGCCTGATGGAGAGAAGAAAGAATATGTTCGACTGGCTCCTGACTGTGATGCTTTGGATGTTGCCAACAAAATTGGGATAATTTAAACTGAGTCCAGTCAGCTATAAATCTAAATATAAATTTTTTCACCATAAAAAAAAAAAAAAAAGAACTGATCATTGAAATCAGGAGCCAGTTCTTTGAAAAGATCAAAAACTACTAGCCAGGTTCATTTTAAAAAGGGGGGGGAGGGTCGCACCTGGGTGGCTTAGTCAGTTGAGTATCCAACTCTTGGTTTGGGCTAAGGTCATGATCTCAGGGTGGTGGATTGGCCCCATGTAAGGCTCCACATTCAGTGTGGAGTCTGCTTTTGTCTCTCCCTCTGATCCTCCCCAACTCATGCACATGCACGCATTCTCTCTCAAATTAATTGATTAACTTTAAAAATCTTTAAAAACAAAAATGGAGAGGGGTGCCTGGGTGGCTCAGTCAGTTAAGTGTCTTACTCTTGGTTTTGGCTTAGGTCACGATCTCAGGGTTGTGAGATCACACCCCACGCTCAGCCTGGAGTCTGCTGGAGATTCTCTCCTTCCGCCTCCCTTTTTCCTTCTCTCTCTCCCTCAACTGTTTTCCTCACTCTTAAATAAATAAATCTTTAAAAAGCAAAAAGAAAGAGAGAGGGAGGGAGGGAGGGAGGGAGGACTCAATAACAAATGAAAGAGGAGAAATAACAACCAACAGCACAGAGGTACAAGTAATTGTAACAATATTATGAAAAATTAGATGCCATCAAACTGGACAACCTAGAAGAAATGAATAACTTCCTAGAAACCTATAACCTACCAAAAGTGAAGCAGGAAGAAATAGAAAATTTGAATAGACTGTTTACCAGCAAAGAAATTGAGTCAGTAATCAAAAAGATCCCAACAAACAAACATTCAGGACAAGAGAGCTTCACAGATGAATTCCACCAAACATTTAAAAAAGAGTTAATACCTATTTTCAAACTATTCCAAAAAACAGAGAAGGAAGGAAAACTCAAATTCATTCTTTGAGACCAGTATCACCCTGATACCAAAACCAGTTAAAGATACCACCGAAAAAGATAACTATAGGCCAATATCCCTTATGAACATCGATGAAAAAAATTCTCAACAAAACATTAGCAATCTAAATCCAACAATATATTAAACAAAATCTAACACCACAGTCAAGTGGGATTTATTCTCAAGATTCAAGACTGGTTTAATATTTGTAGAATAATCAGTGTGATACGTCACATCAATAAGAGAAAAGATGGGTGGCTCAGTAGGTGAAGTGTCTGCCTTCAGCTCAGGTCATGATCTCAAGGTCCTGGGATCAGGCCCCACATGAGGCTTCCCTGCTCCATGGGGAGCCTGCTTCTACTTCTCCCTCTGCCCCACACCCCTACTCAGGCGCTCTCTCTCTCTCTGTCACAAATAAATTAATAAAATCTTCTTTTTAAAAAGGGGGATGGGGATCCCTGAGTGGCTCAGCGGTTTGGCGCCTGCCTTTGGCCCAGGGTGCGGTCCTGGGGTCACGGGATCGAGACCCATGTCGGGCTCCTGGTATGGAGCCTGCTTCTCCGTCTGCCTGTGTCTCTGCCTGTCTCTCTCTCTCTCTCTCTCTCTCTCTATGTCTATCATGAATAGCTAAATAAAATCTTTTAAAAAAATTTTTTAAAAAAGAGGGGGATAGGGGATCCCTGGATGGCTCAGCAGTTTGGCACCTGCCTTTGGCCCAGGGGCATGATCCTGGAGTGCTGGGATGGAGTCCCGCATCAGGCTCCCTGCATGGAGTCTGCTTCTCCCTCTGCCTGTGTCTCGGCCTCCCTCTCTCTCTCTCTGTCTTTCATGAATAAATAAATAAAATCTTTAAAAAAAAAAAAAAAGGAGGGGGATAAAAGCTATATGATCATTTCAATAGATGCAGGAAAAAACATGTGACAAAGTACAACATGCATTCATGATAAAAACCCTCAACAGAGTAGGTTCAGGGGTGCCTAGGTGGCTCAGTTAATTAAGCATCCAGTAGTGTGAAGCCTGCTTAAGATTCTCTCTCCTTCTCCCTCTGCCCCTCCCCACTCATGCATATGCTCTCTAAAAAAAAATAATAAAAACAAAAATGAAAAATGGAAAAAAAAAAGTAGGTTCAGAGGGAACATACCTCAACATAATAAAGGCCTAATATGAAAAACCCACAGTGAACATCATACTCAATGGGGAAACACTGAGAGCTTTTTCCCTAAGGTCAGGAACAAACAGGAATGTCCACTCACCACTTTTATTCAACATAGTTCTGGAGCTGCTAGCCATAGCAATCAAACAACAAGAAATAAAAGGCACCCAAACTGCTAAGCAAGAAGTAAATTTTCACTCTTGCAGATGATATGATACTTCATACAGAAAACCCTACAGACTCCACTGAAAAACTACTAGAATTGATAAACAATTTCAACAAAATTGCAGGATTCAAAATCAATGTACAGAAGTCTGATGCATTTCTAATACACTAATAGTGAAACAGCAGAAAGTGAAATTAAGAGAACAATCCCATTTACAACTACACCAAAACCAATAAAATACCTAGGAATAAATTCAACCAAAGAGGTAAAAGACCTGCACTCTGAAAACTATAAACCACTGATGAAAGAAATTCAAGACAATAGAAAGAAATTGAAAGACCTTCCATGCTCATAGACTAGAAGAACAAATATTGTTAAAATGTCTGTTAAGGAGGCCACATAATTTAATGAGCACTGGGTATTATGTAAGATTGATGAATCACTGAACTCTAGCTCTGAAACTAAAAATATACTGTGTGTTAATTAATTGAATTTATATTTTTAAAAAATGTTTTTTAATCTCTATATTACCCAAAGCAATCTACAGATTTAATGCAATTCCTATCAAGATTTTTCAGAGCTAGAACAAACAAATTCCAACAGCATTTTTCAGAGCTAGAACAAACAATCCAAAAAAGACCCCAAATATCCAAAGCAATCTTGAAAAACTGAACTGGAAATATCACAATTCCAGACCAAATTATATTACAAATTTGTCATAATGCCACTGGTAGTATGGTACTGGCATAAAAACAGACACATAGATCAATGGAACGGAATATAAAACCCAGAAATAAACTCACAATATGGTCAATTAATCTTAAATAAATTGACATTAAAAATCCTAGAAGAGACCACAGGCAATGTCTCTGACATTGGCCATAGCAACATTTTTCTAGATAGGTCTCCAGAGGCAAGGAAAACAAAAGAAAAAATAAACTACTGGAACTTCATTAAAATAAAAAGCTTCTGCACAGCAAGGGAAACAATAAAACTAAAAGGCAACCTACAAAATGGGAAAAGATATTTGCAAATGACATATCTGAGAAAGGTAAGTACCCAAATGATATACTTAGACAACACTCCAAAAACAAATAATCCAATCAAAAATGGGCATAAGATAGGAACAGATATTTCACCAAGAAGCCAAGAAGATATCCAGAAGCTAACAGACACATGAAAAGACGCCCAACGTCAGTCATCATCATGGAAATGCAAATGAAAACTACAGTGTGATATCACCTCACAACTGTCAGAATGACTGAAATCAACAACACAAGAACAACAAGTTTTGGTGAGGATGTGGAGAAAAAGGAATCCTCCTGCACTATTGATGGGAATGCAAACTGATGAAGCCACTGTGGAGAACAGTCTGCAGTTTCCTCAAAAAGTTAAAAATAGAACTACCCTACAATCCAGCAATCACACTACAGGGTATTTACCAAAAAAATACAAAAACACTAATTCAAAGGAATACATACACCTCTCTATTTATAGCAGCACTATTTACTCATAGCCAAGATATGGAAGCAGCCTAAGTGTCCATCAATTGAAGAATGGAATCTTGTCATTTGCAACAACATGGATGGAGCTAGAGAGTATAATGCTAAGTAAAATAAGAGAAGACAAATACCATATAATTTCACTCATATATGGAATTTAAGAAAGCAAATAAATGAACAAAGGGAAAAGAGAGAGAGAGTGAGAGTGAGGGAGGGAGGGAGAGAGAGAGAAGCCAAGAAACAGACTATTAACTGTAGAGAACAAACTGAAGATTACTAGAGGAGGGGTGGGTGGGGGATGGGTGAAATAGGTGATGGGGATTAAGAAAGGCATTTGTGATAAGAACTGGTTAACATATGAAAGTCCTGAATGACTATATTGTACACCTGAAATTAATATAACACTGTGGGATGCCTGGGTAGCTCAGTAGTTAAGCATCTGCCTTCGACTCAGGGCATGATCCTGGGGTCCTGAGATCAAACCCCACATTGAGCTCCCTGTATGGAGCCTGCTTCTCCCTCTGCCTATGTCTCTGCCTCTCTCATGAATAAATAAAATATTCTTTAAAAAAAATAACAATGTATGTTAACTATGCTGGAATTAAAATTTTAAACTTAATTTAAAAAACTATTTTCAGGGCAGCCCCGGTGGCTCAGTGGTTTAGCGCTGCCTTCAGCCCAGGGCCAGATTCCGGGGACCCGGGATTGAGTCCCACGTCGGGCTCCCTGCATGGAGCCTGCTTCTCCCTCTGCCTGTGTCTCTGCCTCTCTTTCTCTCTCTCTCTGTCTCTCATGAATAAATAAATAAAATCCTTAAAAAAAAAAAAAAAAAAACTATTTTCATGTAGATAGTATACTATTACACTTCAAAACTCCCCAAAAATTAACAGTAAAAAACAATTACAAATAATGAGAAGTTAATAGGCAACAGGATAGAAAACAGCAGAAATCAATATATACCTTAAAAAAATAATTAGAAGATAGAAAAGACTCCATTTACAATAAAAAGGTTAGATACTTAGGAATAAACTTAACCAAAAAATATGAACAACCTATACAGGGTAATCTTTAGAAGAATTCTTAAGGGGGGAAAAGTACACTTTAACAAGCAAAAATGCAACCTATGTTTTTAGATTGTTTCAGATACATAAGGATGTCAATTCTCCAAAGTTAGTTTTTAACATGATTTTAACAGGATCTCAATAAAAGCAACAGGATTCCCTATTTGCACTGTCACTGCCCCCAAAACAAGACAAACTCTAGAGTTCACGTGGAAAAGCAAACAAGCAAGACTAGGCAAGAAAACTCTGAATAGTCATCAATAGGAACTATTCCTGCCAGATGTAAAAGCATCCCATAAACTGTCAATAATGAAGGCACCATGATTGTGGCTGAGTGTTGAAGAGACTGTGAAGCAACTGGAACCCTGAGATGCTGCTGGTGGGGGTGCCAATTGGCATAATCCCTTGGAAGCCACTTTGGCAACATCCACTAAAGACAAGCACATCCTACAACGTGGTACTTTCACTGTAGAGCTCCAACAGAAATGTGTAATTTACTTAATAAATCACGTAACAAAGTGTTCATATCAGAATTATCGCTAACAGTCCCAAACTAAAAATGACCCAAATGCCCACCAATAGTAGGTCAACTGTGGTCTGTTCATACAAGAGACTAAAAAGAGACCAATGAGAACAATATGAACAAATCTCACAAACACAATGTTAAGTCAAAGAAGCCAGACACAGGAAGCCATAGAATTCTGTTTATACAATGGAGAAAAACAAAAAATCCTAGTCTACACTGTCAAAAGTCAGTATGGTAGTTTCTCTAGAGGCTTGCATAGAAAGAGTGACTGGCATGAGATCACCAGGGAGGCAGGCTTCTGTTTCTCTATGTGATGCATTTCATTTGATCTGTTCTACATACGTTTTTCTGTTACTTAAGGAAGTATTTTTTCATAATGGTTACCTCTAACTATATCTATTTAAAGACTTAATCCTCTGGATTTAGCAACTAGAGAAGTCATTAGCAGGTCTATCATTCAAGAAAGAGAAAATCAGAGGCCACATTCCAGTGAGGAGGAAAGAAGAGACAAGAGGGCTTTAAGTGGAAAGGGAGAAAATTTGGACAGCAGTTAAACAGAGATATGGGTTAAGAAGAGTTTTTTCTTTTTTAGCAGACAAATATATATATATATATAAAACTATATTATATATATTTGATATATATATGTATCAAAGCTTGTTCATACATATTTATTGCTAGAGGGAGGAGTAAAAGGAAGAAGAAATTAAGAGATTTACAAAAACCGGTCAAGAAAGCAAGACACCAGGTGGGGAAGGATGGAGTCAGAAGCCCAGGTAGAGGTACCTCATTCTTCAAGTCTGGGGAAACATGGAGGGACGGCGAGATGGAGAAATCCTCACCTACAGGGAGTAAGGAACCTGATGCTTTCAATTTTCTCCATGAAGGAGAAAATGCCCAAGTCATCAGACCAGAGTGGGAGCAGAGAAAGGAAGGGTCAGATCTAGCCTTAGGAAGTGAAGAAGATAAGAACAGGTGCTGAGGGGAGGCCAGATAGGCACCCTAAGTGCCCAGGCCAGCTACAGTAGGGCTCTGGGCTTTCCTCTAGCAACCGCAGATGAAGCAGATGAGGCTCTACAGAGCAAAAGAATCAGGGGAGCTAACGACAGAGACCCTATTTTACCTTCTTTGGACCTAAAACTACCCATGCCATGTACACGTTTGCTCTCCATCTCTCTCACCCAAATATAAAGGTCCCTGAGGCAGGGATTTTCCGTCACAGTATCCTATAGTTCCAGTACTAAGAACAGTGCCTGGCCATTGGTACCTGGCAGAAAGGCAGATTCTAAGCTGAGCCAAGAAGGTAGAGGCCAGGAGGGCTGAGGGCTCCAGAGGAATGGGAAGATTGAGGGCTGGAGAGTCAAGGAGCCGAGGCAGTGGGAGACAGGCACAAGTATGAGGGTATAGAGAGTCCCTCAAGCTGAGGTCAGAGAAAGGCAAACTTATCAAGATCTATTCTCCACAGCTCAAATGGTATTCAACAGGCTACAGAATCCAGCAATGAGGAGGAGCGGAGTCTAGCCATGGCTGCTGGTTCATGCTGGCTCCCCAGAATAGGGGAGAAGGGTACAGGCCACTGGGAGAACCAGGACTCTGGGAAAGGTTGTGCCCACAGAGCCACCTGTGTTCAATCAGGCAAGGACTGCAGAGAGCACAGTGTACACATGAGAGTATGTGGGAGACATGGTCATGCCTCCAACTTGCCCCAACACTGACTTTTTCACTTAATGATCCAGGAATCTGCTACACAGAGAAAAAAGGTAAAAATGACTCTTGTCCTCTCCAGACCTATACATACCCCTACTATCTTGTCATAGGATAACTTGTGTACTCTCATTTCTCTAGAAAAACAAATGCCCACTGAGCATAAGGTCCAAAGGTTCCTAACCAAAAGTCTCCCTGACCTAAACTCCAGACTTTGGGGACATAGACACTTCTCTATGCACCTCACAGTCCTGTCTAAAGACCCCTGAAATCTCCTTGTTCAACTGGCTTGCCACCCTCTCCCGCCAAGTCCAGGAGAGCCAGTAACACGGCTACCACCACCAGCTCTTCCTAGAACTCACTACTGAGTGGCCCCTGTCCTGTGCCCGCCATGCTCTGCTTGTGTTGCCCAACATTAAAGCCTGTGGGCTTGGCACTTCCTCCCTACGTCAAAGCACAAGGACCTTGGTCATGGCTGAGCTAGCACAGACAAGGCCAGCAGATGTGGCACTTACAGAATGGATGATGTCCACCATGTTGTAGGCTTTGGTCGATTCCAAGGGGACAATTGTGTCAAGCTCAGGAACCATACGGTCACTTTGAAAAGAAAAAAAAAAAGCAAATACAATCAACATGGGAAGAGCCAGTGGCTGGGAGATGGGAGAGACATCAAGAGGATTAGGCAGATTCTGTCCCTATTGGGCTTGCAAAGTATCCTGAAAAATGCATTCCTTTCTTACCACCATGTCAAACTGAACTTGAGTTTGATATTAACCCAAAAGATCTTTGTTTTGATTTACTGGGGAAAAATGAGCTTATTCTCCTGAATGTGGTTCTATCATTTATCCTCTCTAAACACCTCCTACGGTGTGGGGTGCTACAGGACTGCAGTGAAGACAATACTGTTCTAGCAAGTCCTGCTCTCACTTCCTGAGACATTAAAAATAAAAAAACAAGGACCTGGAAATGCAAAGTCAGAATTCTGCTACTGAACACTGTGGGTTCACATTCCTTTTGGAAAATAAACCTGCTAGAGCTCCTTTACCAAAAAAGTAAACTCCAGGCCCTCTGGTGGGGAGAATCACTGAGGACCAACCAGAGCTAGGCTCATGGCTCTCTGCTTCCTCATGCATCTACGTGGCTGAGGAAGGAGCCCGCCACGACCCACTGCCATACCACATGAGGACTTGGCAGCAACATGCTGTTCTCCCACATGCTCTCACCTCCTCCTGGCCCAGACAGGCAGGCAAGGGTTATTCAGGCCCTGAGGTATATACCTGAGCTGAGGTTTGGCCTTGGTATAGCCACATGCCCCATTAAGCTCAACTTCCCAGAGAACTCTACACTAGGGTATTGAATACAGCCCTACTGGATAAAGTCCTCCCCCTTACTTTTCATTTGCAACCTATACACAAGCTACTCTGGGATCACATGGAGAGGAGATATGGCTGGGCCTAAGCAGGCTATTCAGTCATTCCTAGGCCCCTGGGCTCTAATACCTTCAAATGGTGTCCTAAACTTTTCAAGAACCCCAAATAGTATAGATTCTCAGAAAAAGAGGCTGTGTCCATCATTATGGGCCTGTGAACACCCTCCCTTTCATGACTATACATAATACACCAGTACTTAGGTCCTCTAAGGAGTGGGGCTGAAGCAGGTGGGAGCCCAGGTCCATCCCATGGAGCAATGTCTACTAATGGCTTCTTACTGTGAGATATAATTCTAAATCCCTTCTGCAAAACAAAGGCCAGGCCAAGTGAGTTTGAAGTAGCTTGAGTCTGAAGTTTGAATCTCAGAGTGGAAACAAAATGGAGAAGAAAGCACCCAGAGATCTAAAGCAGTAGTTCCCCAGCTGAACCTCTGGCTTACTAAGTGGTGCCCCCACATCAGGCAGTAGTCCCAATATCACGAAGGAGAGAGTCTTCCCTAGGAAGCCAGCAATTCACCCTTCCCCTACGCTGCCACAAGCAGATGTGTACAAGCATGTTTCCTAAAGGGCGCATTATCTGTACCATTTCACATCAAAACAAAATACATTTTCATTTCCAATTCTGGACAAATCAGGACTGACAGAAGTCAATTGGGGGAGAGGAGGCTTTTTACTCCCAAGCTATTTATCAGATATTACAGAAAAAAAAGTGGATACAAATAAAATTTTTCTTTGCTCCTGTACTCAAACATGCCACCACCGTGCCAACACCTGGGAGCCTCACTGGCTCCACTCCACAGTCTACTCCAAGCTGCCCAATAAGGCAGACCATGGAGGTCCTGTCAGGGCAGAGAAGCCAGAAAAGGGCAATGAGAGTCGGTGCGCTTGCCTGCAACTCACCTGGGATCATGACATTCGCAGATGGGAGCTGGGTCCTGATTGCTGAGCGGCAGGTAGTTGAAGAACTCCCGGAGATTACACAAGGCATCAACATCATTTTCAAAAGCTCTGTGGGCAACACCTGAGAAAATAGAGAAGCTATGATGGCCTGGCCACCTGTCAGGCTAAAGGTGCTGCTTCATTCATATGCACCTGCCCCTCCTAAGGCGTGTCTGCAGACTACTCATAGCTCTGTGAGGATAAGATAGCACACACCACACCCCCTCGTCTGTGCACCCTGGTCCCTCTGCTCTATACCCACACATCTCTGCAAGGTCATGCCTTTCTTTATTCCCCACGGCCCTCATGTGCCATCGTCATCCTATATGGGCGTTTTCTTCACTCTTCTCCACAATACCTATTGTCCATTTCCCTGCTGTCTGCATGACATCTCCCCTAGAATATCAGTTCTAGCAGAGTAGAACCCAGCCCATCTTAACCACTATAGTCCCACATCAAGAATCACACCTAGTTATAGATCGCTTAGCTTTCAAAAATGCTGAAAAATTAAAAAAAAAAAAAAAAAAAAAGAATAATGGACCCAGTCATGGTCCTCAGGAATGGTGGAGGGGTAGGAGCAGAACCACGTGAGCCTGGTGAGAAAGGAAGCCATCATTCCTCAAGAATATTCTGAAATCAAAGAACAGCCAAACAACGCCACAGACATGATGGAGGAAGTAGGGCCAGAAACTCTCTTCCAGACTCCCTGCTTCCACTATTTCTCCCACCACCTCTTCTCCACACAGCAGCCAAACAACTTTTTAAGCCAGATTATGTAATGTCTCCAGCCACCCTCCTTGCTGTTCACTGAACATGCCAGCCATTCTCCCTCCCTCCTTTGCACTGGCTACTCTCTCTGCCTGCAATGTTCTCCCCTAGACAGTCATGCAGTTAATTCCTTCAGATCTGCTCAACTGCTACCCTCAGAGTGAGGCCTATTCTTACCACCCCACTTCAAACTGTAAAAATCCCAGGTCCCTTTACCCTGTTGTATTTTTTCCATAGCACAGATTACCTTCTAACTACTATACAATGGTCTTTATTTATCAAGTTGTTTATGGTCTATCTCTTGTGCTAGAATATAAGACCCACAGAGGCAGGATCTTTTTTCTTTCACAAAGGTATTCCTAGCACATAGGACAATGCTTGACACACAGGCATGAGATGAACATCCACTGAATAAATGTTTCAGCTCAACACAGAATTCTTTTGTTCAAGAAATACTTATAGAGACACCTGGGTGGCTCAGTGGTTGAGCGTCTGCCCTCGGCTCAGGGGAATGATCCTAGGGTCTTGGGATCGAGTCCTTCATCAGGCTCCCTGGAGGGAGCCTGCTTCTCCCTCTGCCTATGTCTCTATCTCTCTGTGTCTCTCAGGAATAAATAAAATCTTAAAAAAAAAAAAAAAAACTTATAAATTGGTGTAGCCACTTTGAAGGACAGTGTGGCAGTTCCTCAAATATTGAGAGTTAGCATTTGACCCAGAAATTCCACTCCTAGGTATATACAGAGGCAACAAAAACATGAAACACAAAACCTGAATGTACATGAATGTTTACAGCAGCATATTAATGGCAGCCAAAAAGTTGCAGCAATCCAAATGTCCAACTGATCAATGAATAAATAAAATGTGGTACAATCATACACTGAAATATTTTCCTTCCTGCAACATGGATTAACCTTAAAAATGGTATGCTAAGTACAAGAAACTACTCACGAAAGACCATATATCGCAGGACTCCATTTATTTCCATTTCACATATATTTTGAATAGACAAATCCACAGAAACAGAAGGAAGATTACTGACTGGCTACAGGTGGACTATTTGGGGGAAATGGTGCTAATGTATGCAGGGCTTCTTGGGAGTGATGAAAAGGTTCTAAAATTGTGGTGGTAACTGAAAAACACTGAATACGTAAAATCATTGAATTATATACTCTGAGTATATCACATGTATAACTTATAAATTATATATCAATAAAGCTGTTTTAAGAACAAGGAAAAATATGTATAGAGCATCATTTAGGTCTTGCTCTGGAGAGCTAAATACATCAGATGTCACAAATATTCAGTATTATTTTAGATTCCAGTAAAAAGAAAAACTGCTGCTAATTAAACCATGAGATAAGAGTGTGAGGACCAACTGTGGTGGAGTCAGCAATGAGAAGAGTTCTCATTCTAGCTGTATGCTAGAGATGGAGCTGAGAGCAAGGAATGAGTTAAAGCTGATGCCAACCCAAGGTGAAAATGAACAACTTTTGTGGGTTGGGTGGGGTCAAGACCCCTGATTTAAAAAAAAAATAAAAAAACTGGGGCGCCTGGGTGGCTCTGTCAGTTAAGCATCCAACTCTTGATTTTGGCTCAGGTCATGACCTCAGGGTCACGAGATGGAGTGCTGAGTAGGCTCCGCACTGGGTGTGGAGCCTGCTTTAGACTCCCTCTCTTCCTCTCCCTCTACCTCTAAAAAGACAGAAACAAAAAGATATTGCATCAATTGGAAGATTTCACACATATAATGGAGGTGTGACTAAGAAAAAAATGCTGAGAACTAAGTGATGACTCAATGTCTTAATCACAGTACACTGAAGTATATAAAATCAGTGTATAAATCAATTAAAATCTTTCAATTTCAGAGAGGCAATTTCTCTTGCCTTCAGTTACTCTGTTTATTCTATCACAGTCAATCCTTTCACAATCTGGTGTCTCTTTCCAAAAATATATGGAATTCTCATCATTCCTCTAATAACAAAGGTCTTCATTAATGTCAATTCACGCCCTATTCCCATTTCTGTGCCTCTCTATATAAACAATAACCTTGGGATGCTTGGGTGGCTCAGTGGTTGTGCATCTCTTTGGCTCAGGGTGTGATCCCAAAGTCCTGGAATTGAGTTCCACATCAGGCTCCCCACAGGGAGCCTGCTTCTCCCTCTGCCTCTGTCTCTGCCCCTCTCTCTTTGTATCTCTCATGAATAAGTAAAAAAATCTTTAAAAAAAAAAAAACAATAATCTTTGTTTCAGTCCAAAGTACAGAATAATCTTTATACATTCTGAACTTTGCATGTGTGGCACATAACCTCAAAGAAGAGCTGTAACCAAGTTTGTGAAAATGTGGGCCATGACCATCATATTATGACTGTACCTGGCCAATGGCAATTGCTAATACTGCCATCTAAGACATACCTCAACTTTGGATTAAAAGAAACTCACAGGGGCACCTGGGTGACTCAGTACGTTAAGTGTCTGCCTTTGGCTCAGGTCATGATCCTGAGGGTCCTGAGATTAAGCCCATCTTAAAAAATCTTTAAAAAAAAAGTCACAGTATAGCATATTTTTAAAGGTTCAAAAGAGTGTATGTGTGTATATAAATCATACCTCTTGTAACTATCATTTCAGTTGGTTTTAAAAATTTAAAGAACATTGAGACTTTAGTAGTAGCCTATTTTTGTTTTAACAAATTTGAGCTACTAAATCTATCTTATTACATTTGTAGTAAATATTCCATATTACTGTCCTCTCAAATTCAGCCAATTAAGTGATATTAATAAAAGATTGCCATTCTCTTTGGCAGTGTCCAGGTCTCAGAGTTTAAAAATAGTAAGGTGAGGGCAGCCTGGGAGGCTCAGTGGTTTAGCACTGCCTTCGGCCCAGGGCATGATCCTGGAAACCTGGGAACGAGTCCTGCGTTGGGCTCCCTGCATTGGAGCCTGCTTCTCCCTCTGCCTGTGTCTCTGCCAATCTCTCTCTGTGTCTCTCATGAATAAATAAAATTTTTAAAAAAATAAAAAAATAATAAAAATAGTAAGGTGAGCCTGAAGGACTCTAACCTGACATGGTGGTATGCGTTCTGGCACCACCAAGCTCCTCCTGAGTAACATCCTCATTGGTGACAGACTTCACGACATCTGGGCCGGTGATGAACAGGTAAGAAGTATCCTGAAATCAGAATTCCAGATGGATCAATCTCAGAGCATCTTAGAGTTGACACAGCCAAGACAAATGCAGAGAAGTTAGTGATGTGGTAAAGAAGCAGGTTAGGATGCTGCTCAAAGATACCTATCCAAACTAAAGACCCAAGGTTTCCCTGACTCACTACTAAGAAAATCTTCCTTGCATGGTTCTACCTCAGCAAAATTATGTGCAGTGTGCCTAATGTTTCAGGGTCATCCGTCTGTAAACACCTTAATTATGGTGGCCCTTATTCAGAGCTTGCTGTACACCAAGCATTTTTCTAAATTACTTCATGGGATTGTGTCAGTAAGCCTCAGTACTATTATCACTCCCATTTATAAACAGGGATAGTGAGTCACTGACACAGTAAATATAGTTTACCTAAAATTAACCAGCCACCTTAAATTAAGCCGTTTGGAGACCATAACAATCAATACTTCAGTGTTTCAAGAGTGTGACAGACTTTTAATTTTTAGTTTTTATTTTTTTAAGTTTGTAATTTAAAGATAAAGGCGTATCATAAAAAATTTTAAAACAATAGGAGAGACAGTAGAACATAAGTATCTATCCAAGCCCTTATTTCTAGGCCTCCAATGTCCCTCCCCAAAGGCAACCACTGTCAATTTCTCTCCTTGCAAGAGATCCATACATATGTGAGCATTAATACATACATCTGTCCTCTTATTTTCTTTCTAATGCAGTGTCCTACATGCATTGCTCTGAAACTTCTTGAAGACCGTTCTGTATAAGTAGGTCATATATAATCATTTAACTGTCACATACTGATAGGCATTAAGATTATTTTCAGTTTTTTGCTAAACAAGCAATTCTGCAGCCAACATCTTACTATAGTCATCTCTGGCAGCTCACTGTTCATTTTCTTTGCCCATTTTTCTATTGGATATTTATTTTTGTGTGGTGAAGAAATTAGTCCTTAGACTAATATATGTGTTTTAGCAGTCAATTTTATGGGTCCTTGGCTTGGAATCCTGCTAGAAAGGTCTAGCTAGAAAGGTCTTTCTTCCAAATCCAGACTTATAAATGTTCACAATAGCATTATCCATAATATTCAAAAACTGGAAAACAACCCAATGTCCATCAACAAGTGAATCTCAGAATAATTATCTCAAAGTAAAGGAGCCAGCATCCACCCATTCCACACCCAATGGAAAAGGAAAAAAAAAAAAAGTATACACTTTTTGTATGTGTTTTATATAGTGTCATTTTGAATGATTCTGTGTATATAACACTGTAGAAAATGTAAATTAGTTTATTGTGATAGAAAGCAGATGAATGTTTACCTAGAGACAGGGCTGAGAGGGAAGGATGGATTACAAAGATATATGAGGAAACTTTTGGGGGTGGTGCCTATGTTCATTATCTTGACTGTGGTCATGGCTTCATGACAAATGGGTCATGACACATTTGTATGTATGTGTCAAAACTCAAACTGCACAACTTAAATATGTGCAGTTCATCATAGAATTCTAACTCAAAGTTGTAAAAAATGTAGAAATGCAAAGAGCCAAGAATATCTCATACCACTTGAAGAATAAAGAGGGACAACTTGCTATACCAGCCATCAGCATTCATCATACAGCCACTGTAATGAAGACGGTGTGGCGCTGGTGCAAGGATAAGTGAACAGACCAAAAGAGCTCAGTAAAACATTCTTGATATATACTTGATTCATGATATAGGTGGCATTACAGAGTAGGAAAGAATTTTTTTTTTTTTTTTTCACTAAAAGGCTCTAGGTCAACTAGGTAACTTTCTTGAAAAAAAAAAAAGAAAAGAAAAGAAACTAGCTTCTATTTCATACTATGTATAAACTTCAATTCCAACAAGATTTAAACGTAAGTGTAGAAAGGTAAAATTTTTTTTTTAATAAATGAATTTTTTATTGGTGTTCAATTTACCAACATACAGAATAACACCCAGTGCTCATCCCGTCAAGTGCCCCCCTCAGTGCCCGTGACCCATTCACCCCCACCCCCGCCCTCCTCCCCTTCCACCACCCCTAGTGAAAGGTAAAATTAAAATAATAAAGCTTTTATAAAATAGAAATGATCTTCATGACTTTGGGGGTTGAAAAAAGTTTAACTAAGACACACTACCCATAAAGTATACATTTCACTTTGGTTCTCCCATCAAAAGGGCACAGAAGCCAGCTTAAAAGACTCCTCACTGGCTAAGTGGGCTCCCTGCATGGAGCCTGCTTCTTCCTCTGCGTCTCTCTCTCTCACTGTGTGCCTATCATAAATAAATAAAAGTTAAAAAAAAGAGTATAAAAAGAGGTGGAGGAGGGGCAAGATGGGTGGAGGAGGGGCAAAATGGCAGAAGAGTAGGGTCCCCAAATCACCTGTCCCCACCAAATTACCTAGATAACCTTCAAATTATCCTGAAAATCTACAAATTCGGCCTGAGATTTAAAGAGAGCCCAGCTGGAATGCTACAGTGAGAAGAGTTCGCCCTTCTATCAAGGTAGGAAGACGGGGGAAAAAGAAATAAAGAAACAAAAGTCCTCCAAGGGGGAGGAGCCCCACGAGGAGCCGGGCTGAGGCCGGGGAGAGTGTCCCCAGGACAGGAAAGCTCCGTCCCGGAGATTCAGGACCTGCACCAACCTTCCCGGGCAGAAAGGGGCTCGCAGGGAGTTGGAGCCCGGGGGATGCCCTCGGGCTCCCTGGGACACTACCAGAGCAACTGCGCCCCGGGAGAGTGCGCCGAGCTCCCTAAGGGCTGCAGCGTGCACGGCGGGAGCCAGAGCAGCTTGGAGGGGCTCGGGGGGCGACTCCGCGGAGGGGACTGCGGGGCGGGAGCGCGAATCCAACAGCGCTGACCCGGAGTACAATGCACTGGGACACAGCCCAGGATCCAGCCTCCCCCCCGGGACAGGCAGAGGCCCGGAGGGCCCAGGACAGCAAGGACGCTCCTGCCCCGAGCTGAGCAGATCAGCAGCCCCGCCCCGGAGCCTCCAGGTCCTGCAGACGGAGAGCTCCAGAGCTACTGCGGGAGCTGAATCCAGGGCTGCAGAGCTGGCCCCGCCACTGGGGTTGTTCCTCCTGGGGCCTCACGGGGTAAACAACCCCCACTGAGCCCTGCACCAGGCAGGGGGCAGAGCAGCTCCCCCAAGTGCTCACACCTGATAATCAGCAAAACAGGCCCCTCCCCCAGAAGACCAGCTAGACGGACAAGTTCCAGGGGAAGTCAAGGGACTTAAAGTATACAGAATCAGAAATAATCCCCCGTTTTTTTTTTTCCTCTCCTTTTTTTTTTTCTTTCTTTTTGATTTCTAATTGCTTCCCCCACCCTTTTTCTCACCTTTCTTTCTTTTTCTTTTTTTCTTCTCTTTTTTCCTTCTTTTCTTTTTTCTTTTATCTTTTTCTCTTTTCTTTCCTTCTCTCTCTTTTTCTCCTTTTCCCAATACAACTTGTTTTTGGCCACTCTGCACTGAGCAAAATGACTAGAAGGAAAACCTCACCTCAAAAGAAAGAATCAGAAACACTCCTCTCCCACAGAATTACAAAATCTGGATTACAATTCAATGTCAGAAAGCCAGTTCAGAAGCACTATTATACACCTACTGGTGGCTCTAGAAAAAAGCATAAAGGACTCAAGAGACTTCATGACTGCAGAATTTAGATCCAATCAGGCAGAAATTAAAAATCAATTGAATGAGATGCAATCCAAACTAGAAGTCCTAACGACGAGGGTTAACGAGGTGGAAGGACGAGTGAGTGACATGGAAGACAAGTTGATAGCAAAGAGGGAAACTGAGGAAAAGAGACAATTAAAAGATCATGAAGATTAAGGGAAATAACAGCCTGAGGAAGAAAAACATACGTTTAATTGGGGTTCCCGAGGGCGCCGAAAGAGACAGAGGGCCAGAATATGTATTTGAACAAATCATAGCTGAAAACTTTCCTAATCTGGGAAGGGAAACAGGCATTCAGATCCAGGAAATAGAGAGATCCCCCCCTAAATTCAATAAAAACTGTCCAACACCTCGACATTTAATAGTGAAGCTTGCAAATTCCAAAGATAAAGAGAAGATCCTTAAAGCAGCAAGAGACAAGAAATCCCTGACCTTTATGGGGAGGAGCATTAGGGTAACAGCAGACCTCTCCACAGCGACCTGGCAGACCAGAAAGGGCTGGCAGGATATATTCAGGGTCCTAAATGAGAAGAACATGCAACCAAGAATACTTTATCCAGCAAGGCTCTCATTCAAAATGGAAGGAGAGATAAAGAGCTTCCAAGACAGGCAGGAACTGAAAGAATATGTGACCTCCAAACCAGCTCTACAAGAAATTTTAAGGGGGACTCCTAAAATTCCCCTGTAAGAAGAAGTTCAGTGAAACAGTCCACAAAAACAAGGACTGAATAGATATCATGATGACACTAACTCATATCTGTCGATAATAACTCTGAACGTGAACGGGCTTAATGACCCCATCAAAAGGCGCAGGGTTTCAGACTGGATAAAAAAGCAGGACCCATCTATTTGCTGTCTACAAGAGACTCATTTTAGACATAAGGACACCTACAACCTGAAAATAAAAGGTTGGAGAACCATTTACCATTCGAATGGTCCTCAAAAGAAAGGAGGGGTAGCCATCCTTATATCAAATAAACTAAAATTTACCCCGAAGACTGTAGTGAGTGATGAAGAGGGACACTATATCATACTTAAAGGATCTATCCAACAAAAGAACTTAACAATCCTCAATATATATGCCCCGAATGTGGGAGCTCCCAAATATTTAAATTAATTAATAACCAAAATGAAGAAATACTTAGATAATAATACACGTATACTTGATGACTTCAATGTAGCTCTTTCTAACTCGATAGGTCTTCTAAGCACAACATCTCCAAAGAAACGAGAGCATTAAATGATACTCTGGACCAGATGGATTTCACAGATATCTACAGAACTTTACATCCAAACTCAACTGAATACACATTCTTCTCAAGTGCACATGGAACTTTCTCCAGAATAGACCACATACTGGGTCACAAATCGGGTCTGAACCAATACCAAAAGATTGGGATCGTCCCCTGCATATTCTCAGACCATAATGCCTTGAAATTAGAACTAAATCACAACAAGAAGTTTGGAAGGACTTCAAACACGTGGAGGTTAAGGACCATCCTGCTAAAAGATGAAAGGGTCAACCAGGAAATTAAGGAAGAATTAAAAAGATTCATGGAAACTAATGAGAATGAAGATACAACCGTTCAAAATCTTTGGGATGCAGCAAAAGCAGTCCTGAGGGGGAAATACATCGCAATACAAGCATCCATTCAAAAACTGGAAAGAACTCAAATACAAAAGCTAACCTTACACCTAAAGGAGCTAGAGAAAAAACAGCAGACAGATCCTACACCCAGCAGAAGAAGAGAGTTAATTAAGATTCGAGCAGAACTCAACGAAATCGAGACCAGAAGAACTGTGGAACAGATCAACAAAACCAGGAGTTGGTTCTTTGAAAGAATTAATAAGATAGATAAACCATTAGCCAGCCTTATTAAAAAGAAGAGAGAGAAGACTCAAATTAATAAAATCATGAATGAGAAAGGAGAGATCACTACCAACACCAAGGAAATACAAACGATTTTAAAAACATATTATGAACAGCTATATGCCAATAAATTAGGCAATCTAGAAGAAATGGACGCTTTCCTGGAAAGCCACAAACTACCAAAACTGGAACAGGAAGAAATAGAAAACCTGAACAGACCAATAACCAGGGAGGAAATTGAAGCAGTCATCAAAAACCTCCCAAGACACAAAAGTCCAGGGCCAAATGGCTTCCCAGGGAAATTCGATCAAACGTTTAAAGAAAAAGAAAAAAAAAAAAAAAAAACGTTTAAAGAAGAAACCATACCTATTCTACTAAAGCTGTTTGGAAAGATAGAAAGAGATGGAGTACTTCCAAATTCGTTCTATGAGGCCAGCATCACCTTAATTCCAAAACCAGACAAAGACCCCACCAAAAAGGAGAATTACAGACCAAGATCCCTCATGAACATGGATGCAAAAATTCTCAACAACATACTAGCCAATAGGATCCAACAGCACATTAAGAAAATTATTCACCACGACCAAGTAGGATTTATTCCCGGGACACAAGGCTGGTTCAACACTCGTAAAACAATCAATGTGATTCATCGTATCAGCAAGAGAAAAACCAAGAACCATATGATCCTCTCATTAGATGCAGAGAAAGCATTTGACAAAATACAGCATCCATTCCTGATCAAAACTCTTCAGAGTGTAGGGATAGAGGGAAGTTTCCTCGACATCTTAAAAGCCATCTACGAAAAGCCCACAGCAAATATCATTCTCAATGGAGAATCACTGGGAGCCTTTCCCCTAAGATCAGGAACAAGACAGGGATGTCCACTCTCACCACTGCTATTCAACATAGTATTGGAAGTCCTAGCCTCAACAATCAGACAACAAAAAGACATTAAAGGCATTCAAAAGCCTCCACCCCAAGATTGCTAGAACTCATACAGCAATTTGGTAGCGTGGCAGGATACAAAAATCAATGCCCAGAAATCAATGGCATTTCTATACACTAACAATGAGGCTGAAGAAAGAGAAATTAAGGAGTCAATCCCATTTACAATTGCACCCAAAAGCATAAGATACCTAGGAATAAACCTCACCAAAGAGGTAAAGGATCTATACCCTCAAAACTATAGAACACTTCTGAAAGAAATTGAGGAAGACACAAAGAGATGGAAAATTATTCCATGCTCATGGATTGGCAGAATTAATATTGTGAAAATGTCAATGTTACCCAGGGCAATTTATTTTTTTTTTTTTAATTTTATTTATTTATTTATTTATGATAGTCACAGAGAGAGAGAGAGAGAGAGAGGCAGAGACACAGGCAGAGGGAGAAGCAGGCTCCATGCACCAGGAGCCTGATGTGGGATTCGATCCCGGGTCTCCAGGATTGCGCCCTGGGCCAAAGGCAGGCACCAAACCGCTGCGCCACCCAGGGATCCCATTTTTTTTTTTTTTTTTTTTTTTTTTTTTTTACCCAGGGCAATTTACACGTTTAATGCAATCCCTATCAAAATACCATGGACTTTCTTCAGAGAGTTAGAACAAATTATTTTAAGATTTGTGTGGAATCAGAAAAGACCCCGAATAGCCAGGGGAATTTTAAAAAAGAAAACCATATCTGGGGGCATCACAATGCCAGATTTCAGCTTGTACTACAAAGCTGTGGTCATCAAGACAGTGTGGTACTGGCACAAAAACAGACACATAGATCAATGGAACAGAATAGAGAACCCAGAAGTGGACCCTGAACTTTATGGCCAACTAATATTCGATAAAGGAGGAAAGACTATCCACTGCAAGAAAGACAGTCTCTTCAATAAATGGTGCTGGGAACATTGGACATCCACATGCAGAAGAATGAAACTAGACCACTCTCTTTCACCATACACAAAGATAAATTCAAAATGGATGAAAGATCTAAATGTGAGACAAGATTCCATCAAAATCCTAGAGGAGAACACAGGCAACACCCTTTTTGAACTTGGCCACAGTAACTTCTTGCAAGATACATCCACGAAGGCAAAAGAAACAAAAGCAAAAATGAACTATTGGGACTTAATCAAGATAAGAAGCTTTTGCACAGCAAAGGATACAGTCAACAAAACTCAAAGACAACCTACAGAATGGGAGAAGATTATTGCAAATGACATATCAGATAAAGGGCTAGTTTTCCAAGATCTATAAAGAACTTCTTAAACTCAACACCAAAGAAACAAACAATCCAATCATGAAATGGGCAAAAGACATGAAGAGAACTCTCACAGAGGAAGACATAGACATGGCCAACATGCACATGAGAAAATGCTCTGCATCACTTGCCATCAGGGAAATACAAATCAAAACCACAATGAGACACCACCTCACCCAGTGAGAATGGGGAAAATTAACAAGGCAGGAAACCACAAGTGTTGGAGAGGATGCGGAGAAAAGGGAACCCTTTTACACTGTTGGTGGGAATGTGAACTGGGGCAGCCACTCTGGAAAACTGTGTGGAGGTCCCTCAAAGAGTTAAAAATAGACCTGCCCTACGACCCAGCAATTGCACTGTTGGGGATTTACCCCAAAGATTCAGATTCAATGAAACTTTGGGACACCTGCACCCCGATGTTTATGGCAGCAATGTCCACAATAGCCAAATTGTGGAAGGAGCCTCAGTGTCCTTCGAAAGATGAATGGATAAAGAAGATGTGGTTTATGTATACAATGGAATATTACTCAGCGATTAGAAACGACAAATACCCACCATTTGCTTCAAAGTGGATGGAACTGGAGGGTACTATGCTGAGTGAAGTAAGTCAATCGGAGAAGGACAAACAGTATATGTTCTCATTCATTTGGGGAATATAAATAATAGTGAAAGGGAATATAGGGGAATGGAGAAGAAATGTCTGGGAAATATCAGAAAGGGAGACAGAACATAAAGACTCCTAACTCTGGGAAACGAACTGGGGGTAGTGGAAGGGGAGGAGGGCAGGGGTTGGGGGTGAGTGGGTGATGGGCACTGAGGGGGACACTTGACAGGATGACCACTGGGTGTTATTCTGTATGTTGATAAATTGAACACCAATAAAAATTATTTTATTTAAAAAAAAGAGTATAAAAAGACACCCAACATCCCTAGTTATTTGGGAAATATAAATGAAAACTAAGATGAACTACTACTTCACATCCATTAGGATGGCTATTCTCAAGAAACTCAAAATAATAAGTGTTGATGATGATATAGAGAAACCAGAACCCTTGTGCATTGCTGGGAGAAATGTAAGATGGAGCAGCCACTGTGGAAAATAGTATAGGAAAACAGTAGGATGCTTCCTAAAAATATTAAAGAGAAGTAACATTTGACCCAGTAATTCCACTCCTAGGTGTATGCCTTAACAAACTAAAACAGAGATTCAAATAGATACTTGGAGTGTTACAGCTCTTTTAGAATTTGTCTAGCAGGTTTTCCGGTCCTCACCGGAAAACCTCCCCACGGAAAAAAAAAAAAAAAAACAAATAGATACTTGTGCACTATATTTGTTGTAGTATTATTTGCAATAGCCAAAGGTGAAAACAGCTCAAGTGTTCACTGACAGATGAATAGATATGTAATGCGGTATATACATACAAGGGATATTAATCAGCATTAAAAAGGAAGGCAATCCTGACACATATTACAACATGGGTGAAATCTGAAAACATTATGCTAACTGAAATAAGCCAGTCACAAATGGACAAATAGTGTATGATTCCACAGATTCATAGAGACAGAACAGTGCTAGGAGTAGTGGGGAATGGTAAGCTAGTGTTTAATAAGTACATAGTGTCAGCTGGGATACATGAAAAAGTTCTGGAGATAGATGGTGGTGATGGTTGCACAAAAATGTAAAAGTACCTAACGCCACAGAACTACAACTGCAATTTACCATTTCAAACTTTTTTTGTACATTTTACTACCACTTTTTTTAAAGTACTACATCATTGCTAAACTTCTTGAATTTAACAACTGACTGTAAAAAAACACCTGAATTCTTAAGAAATATACCCTGAAGCATTAAGTGTAAAGAGACATGATATACATAATCCACTCACAAATGGTTAAGAACTCTGCAAATTGGAGATTTCAAAATAAAGACTTTTCAAAAACTCTGTGCAAAAGGTAGCACTAAGAGGAGGAAAACTGCAAATCACAGTGTGGGAGAAGACAGGTGCAACATCCAACTGATAGCCAGAATATACAAAGAACTCCTAAAAACAAGGGAAAAAACCACTATTTTTAAAATAGGCAATATAGATAAACAGGCATACCACAAAACAAGAAACATATGAAAAGGTGCCAAACCTCATTAGTCATGGAAATGCAATAAGAAACCATATCACATGTGAATTGGCATAATTAAATTATATTTTAAAAAGTGCTGGCAAGGATGTGAAACAAGTGAAGTTGTCATGCACTGCAAAAAGAAGTGTAAATTGCTGCAACCTCTTTAATGAACAGTTAAGCATTACTTAAAAAAGCTGAAGATATGGGATCCCTGGGTGGCGCAGTGGTTTGGCGCCTGCCTTTGGCCCAGGGCGCGATCCTGGAGACCCGGGATCGAATCCCATGTCGGGCTCCTGGTGCATGGAGCCTGCTTCTCCCTCTGCCTGTGTCTCTGCCTCTCTCTCTCTCTCTCTCTGTGACTATCATAAAAAAAATTTTTAAAAAAGCTGAAGATATGTACATCCTATGACATAACTATGCCCTTACCCTCAGAACCTAAAACAAAGGTAAAGGTATAAAAACGCTTAGAACAGCATCAATAGCAATGACAAAAATCTTTAAACACAAATGGTGGTAGAATGGATGAATGTGTTAAGATAATTTACTACAGAGCTATTAAAATGAATGAACTGTATTTACAAAGAACATGGATAAATCTTAAAAACATAATGAGTCACAGCCATGCACAAAAAAAATCAACAAAAGAATAAATATTATAGGATTTTTCCTTACATTAAGGGTCAAAATAGGTGACACTAAATCATAGCTTTTAACTGTAAAGCAAAGCAAATACAAATAATACCATAAAAGTTGAGATCATAAAATATTCTGGATAGGATGAATGAAGGCAATAGTGATTGGGAAAGGTAATGGGAGCAGGGCTCCTGGAGGCCATTTCTTGAACACAATGTTATTTACACAGATTTGCACTTAATTTTTGCCAAACTGTACATATTTTACATACTTCCTTGAGTATGAGACAATTAACAGTGCTTCAAAATTTCTAAATTAAATGAGAGGAGGCAAAGACAGAATCAGGGAGACCAGTCAGGATACTGCAATTATCCAGGTGGGATGCTTGGATCAAAATGGTAGCAGTGTAAGTAGTAAGAAGTATGCAGCAATTTGATTTTAGATTACATCCTAAAGTAGAGTGAATATGATATGGAACTGAATTTAACATGTGACAAAAAAGGGGAGTTAAAATAGTGCAATGTTTTTACCCGAGCCACTGGAAGTCTGGACTTACCATTTATTGAGATGGGAAAGGCTTACAGGAAAGCACTCTAGAAAAGGCATGTAAGAGACCGAAACCTACTAACGTCCAAATGGAAACACTGGTAGGCAACTGAATGTGTAATCCTAGATAGAGTTCAGGAGTGTTCCATCCCAAAGACACAGATTTGAGAGCTGTCAGCCCATAGATGGATATTTAAAGTCTTGAGATGGGATAAGAAAATCACCCAAGGAAGGAGAGAAGAGCTAGAGGAAGAAAACCAAAATGATGGTGCTTCAAAGTTTCAAAGGAAGGAGTGATCAGTAGGTCAAAAGTTGAAAGGTCAAGTAAGATGATGACTGAGAAATGTCAACTGGTTTTAGTAATGCTGGAACCTTTGACGTTTTTGATACAAAAAACTGACATTATGGGTGACCCTGAATAGAATAATATCCATTTCATCAGAAACTAAATATCCAAGCATATTCACATCTATTTCTCAATTCTGTTCCCCTGATCTCTTTATTTACAGATTGATGACACAGTTTGTTATTTCACTTTATATTTTATCATCTGGCATAACTAATGAGAAAACATACAAAAAAACAAAAAAACAAAAAAAACACTGAAATCAGTAGCATTTCTATACACTAATAAAATACCTAAAAAAGCCAGTCCATTCACAAAAGCATCAAACATAACAAAATATTACAAATGAATTTAACAAAGGAGGTGAAAGATCTATACATTGAAAACTATAAAACTTTGATGAAAGACACTAAAGATAGGGCAGCCCCGGTGGCTCAGCAGTTTAGTGCCGCCTTCAGCCCAGGGTGTGAACCTGGAGACCCGGGATCCAGTCCCACGTTGGGCTCCCTGCATGGAGCCTGCTTCTCCCTCTGCGTCTCTGCCTCTCTCTCTCCCTGTGTCTCTCATGAATAAATAAATTAAAAATCTTAAAAAAAAAAAAAAATGGCGGATTTCCTTCTTTGCCACGACTGAATATTGTATGTGTGTTGCATTTTCTTTATCCATTCATCTGTTTTTTGGACACTTAGATTGTTTTTGTATTTTGGCTTTTGTAAATAGTACTGTAGTGAACAGGGGAGTGCAAATATCCTTTGAGATCCTGATTTCATTCCTTTTTAAAAATTTTTAATTCTAGTGTAGTTGATATACAGTAGTATCTTAGTTTCAGGTGTATAATATAGTGACTCCAGCAATTACTCAGTTCTCTTCAAGATAAGTGCACTCTTAATCCCCTTCACCTATTTCACCCATCTCCCACCCGCATCCCCTCTGGTAACTATCTGTTCCTTATAGTTTACAGTCTGTTTTTTTGGTTTGTCTTTTTTTCCCTTTGTTGATTTGTTTCTTAAATTCCACATATGAGTGAAATCACATTATTTGTCTTTCTCTGACTGGCTTATTTCACTTAGCATTATACTCTAACTCTACCCATGTTGTTGCAAATAGCAAGATTCCATTCTTTTTTATGGCTGAATAACATTCCTGTGTGTTATGTGTATCACATCTTGTTTATCCATTCATCAATCATGGACACTTGGGCTGCTTCCATAATTTGGCTATTATAGATAATGCTGCAATAAACATAGGAGTGGGGATCCCTGGGTGGCGCAGCGGTTTGGCGCCTGCCTTTGGCCCAGGGCGCGATCCTGGAGACCCGGGATCGAATCCCACATCAGACTCCTGGTGCATGGAGCCTGCTTGTCCCTCTGCCTATGTCTCTGCCTCTCTCTCTCTCTGTGACTATCATAAATAAATAAAAATTAAAAAAAAAAAAAAAGATCTCCTTTAAAAAAATAAAAAAAATAAAATAAACATAGGAGTGCATGTATCCCTTTGAATTAGTGTTTTGGTATTCTTTGGTAGTATGATTACTGGATCATAGGGTATTTAAAAAAATTTTTTTGAGGAACCTCCTTACTGTTTTCCATAGTGGCTGCACCAGTTTGCATTCCTTCCAACAGTGAGTGCATGAGGGTTCCTTTATCTCCACAACCTTGCCAACCCTTGTTTCTTGTGTTATTGATTTCAGCCATTTTGACAGGCGTGAGGTGATATTTCATTATAGTTGATATGCTTTTCCTTGATGATGAGTGATGTTGAGTTTCTTTTTTTTTTTTTTTTTTTTGAGTTTCTTTTCATGTGTCTGTTAGCCATCTGTGTGTCTTCTTTGGAGATATGTCTGTTAATGTCTTCTCATTTTTTGTTTGGGTTGTTTTGGGGGTGAATTGTTCCAGTTCTTTATATATTTTGGTTACTAGCCCTTTATCAGATAGGTCATTTGCAAGTATCTTCTCTCATTTAGCAGGTTGTCTTTTAGTTTTGTTGATGATTTCCTTTGATATAGATCCAAAAGTGGGACTGTTGGATCATATGATAATTCTGTTTTTAATTTTTGAGGAACTTCCCTACTGTTTTCCATAGTCATAGTATCAATTTACATTCCTACCAATGGTGCACAAGAGTTCCCTTTTCTTCACATTCTTGCCAACACTTAATTTCTTGTCTTTTTGATGATAGGCATTCTAACAGGTTGAGGTGATAGTTTTTGGTTTTGATTTACATCTCCCTGATAATTAATGATGTTGCATATCTTTTCATACACTTGTTGACCATTTTCTTTGGAAAAATGTCTTTTGAGATCCTCTGTTCAATAAAATTTTTTCCTAGCCTTATTGATAAAATCGTCATGTAATGCTTTGTAAGTTTAAGGTGTACAATATAACTTGATACATGCATATATTGTGAAATATTTATCACAATAAGGTTAACACATTTTTCATCTCAGATAATTACCATTTTAGATTTTTGTTGTAGTAGTTATTGAGTTGTAAGAACTCTCTATTTTTGATACTAACCCCTTTTCAGATATATGATTTGCAAATATTTTCCCTTATTCAGTAGGTTGCCTTTTCATTTTTGTTGATTTTCTTTTGCTGTGCAGAAGCCTTTTAGTTTGATGTCCTACTTGTTAATTTTTGCTTTTGTTGTTTGTGCTTTTGGTGTCATATCCATAAAATTGTTGCCAAGATCAGTATGAAGGAGCATTTTCCCTATGTTTTCTTTTTTTAAGATTAAAACAAATTTTTTAAAGATTTTATTTGAGAGAGAGGGAGAGAGAGCCAAGCAGGGGAGGGGGCAGAGGGAGAAGCAGAAGCAGGCTCCCTGCTCTAGAGCCTGATGTGGGGCTTGATCCCAGGACCCTGAGATCATGTCCTGAGCCAAAGGCGGGTGCTTAACTGACTAAACCACCCAGGTGCCCCTTATGTTTTCTTTTAAGAGTTTTATGGCTTCAGGTCTTTAAGTCTTTAATCTATTTTGTGTTAATTTTTGTGACTGGTCAAATATATGAGTCTCATTGCATTCTTTTCCTGGTAGTGATCCCATTTCTGAAAATCCTTTATTGAAGAGACTTAGCATTTCCTCATGGAATATTCTTGCCAATATTCAAATACTGACAGTATATATGAGAGTTTACTTCTGGTCTCTTGATTCTGTTCTGTTGGTTTGTATGTCTGTTTTTATGCCAGTAGTATGCTGTTTTGATTATTATAACTTTGTAGTGGAGTTTGCGATCAGAAAGTATGGTATCTCCAACTTTATTCATCTTTGTCAGGATTGTTTTGGCTATTCAGGACTTTTTGTGGTTCTATACAAAATTTAGGTTTTTTTTTTTTGTTTTTTGGTTTTTTTTTTTTGTCAAAAATGCCACTGGAATTTTGAAAAGAATTACATTGAATATATAGGTAGCTTTGGGTAGTATGGACATTTTAACATTATTCTTATCCAGGAACATGGGATCTCTTCCATTTATTTTTGTCATCTTCAGGGTCTTTCTTTTGTTTTTTTAAAGATTTTATTTATTCATGAGAGACACAGAAAGAAAGACCTGAACTGAAGGCAGACACTTAACCAACTGAGCCACTCAGGCACCTCGGTCTTTCTCTTTCTGATTTTTATTTTTATTTCACTTAGCACATGCATTTACGCATGGGTAATAATTAGTCATGAGTGAAATGCTCTCAAGGTCCATCCATGTTGTCACAAATGGCAGGATTTGGGGATCCCTGGGTAGCTCAATGTTTTAGCCCCTGCCTTCAGCCCAGGGTGTGATCCTGGAGTCCTGGGATTGAGTCCTACGTCGGGCTCCCTGCATGGAACCTGCTTCTCCCTCTGCCTATGTCTCTGCCTCTCTCTCTCTCTCTCTCTCTCTCTCTCTCTCTCTGTGGTCTCTCATGAATAAATAAATGTGTCCCTCTGTAGCTCTCTTTCAAATAAATAAATAAAATCTTAAAGAAGAAAAGAGAGGTAGAAAGACAGATAATGATCTCACTTATGTGTGGAATCTAAAAAGCTAAACTCATAAAAATAGAATAGAATGGTGGTTACCAGGGGTTGGGGACCAGATGAAATGTGAGGTCCTGGTGAATGGTGTAAACTTTCAGCTGTAAGATGAATAAGTTCTGGGGATCTCATGTACAACACAGTGATTCTTATTGTTAATGCTATATTATATAATTAACAATTACTAGGAGAATAGCTCTTAAATGTTCTTGCCATGAAAACAGAAATGGTAATTATTTAAGGTAACAAAATGTTTTAGTATTTTTGATTTAAAAAAAAAAAATAAAACCCACCCCTGTTGAACATATAGGTGGCTTTCAGTCTGTCACAAAGAACAGGATATCTGGATCAAAGGGTAAGCACTTTTCAAAATTTCTCAATTCGTACTGCCAAACTATTCTCAAGGAAAAGGTGCTCCCTATTTACATTCCCTGTTTACAGTGTTCTCATATTGGAGGATTTTTACCTAACCCCCCCTCCAAATAGGTCTTAGCACTTATTGATTATTATTAAACATATTTTATGAAGAAAAGACTAATTTTCTTAAAAAGTATCAAATAATAAACCATGTATAAATACAAGTAGGCTTCATTTAAAATGAGAAATCTACCAAAATTATGTACTAATTGTGTGCTTAAAGATGAAGCACCTCTCAAAATGAAGTTAGAGATCAGATTTACCATTATAGACAATATGTAATGAAAAAGCAAACAGCTGAAGAAATAAAGGTGGGACATAAGAAACTAGATTACAAAAAAGACTCTCATGAGAAACGTTTTTTTAGGGGGAGGGGAAAGAGAGAAAATAGGAGGGTTTGGGGAGGGGCAGCAGGAGAGAGAGAGAGAGAATCCCAAGCAAGCTCCATGCCCAGCACAGAGTGCAACACGGGGCTTGATCCTACAAACTCAGCTGAAATCAAGTTAGACACAACCAACTGAGCCACTCAGGTGCCCCCATTAGAAACTTTTTCAATAGGGGCAGCCCGGGTGGCTCAGCGGTTTAGCGCCGCCTTCAGCCCAGGGCGTGATCCTGGAAACCCTGGGATCGAGTCCCATGTCAGGCTCCCTGCATGGAGCCTGCTTCTCCCTCTGCCTGTGTCTCTGCCTCTTGCTCATATTCTCTTTCTCTCTCTCTCTCTCTCTCTCTCTCTCATAAATAAATAAAAATATTTTAAAAAATAATTTAAGAAACTTTTTTAATAGGATTCAGTAAATGATCATCTGTCTGGGCAGAAGACAGAATCCTTTGATTACTTGAAAATCATTTGCAATTCAAATAGACAAGTAAAATCACCCACCAATGAAGTACACAAGCACGTTCTGCCACACAAGTCCCACAAGCTACAGATTTCATGCCAAAACATTCTCTCCGCTAAGACCTTATCATTACTATGCTGAGAGCAGTGATAATGCAGATAACCAGATCTAGGTCAGGAACTATTTTTATTGTAGGTGAGTTACTGCACAACTCTCAAAGGGCAGGAAAAACAGGCCCTTCTTTCTTACCTTTACCATGAATGTGAAATCAGTTAGAGCAGGGGAATACACAGCCCCACCAGCACATGGGCCCATGATCAGAGAAATCTGAGGGATAACTCCAGATGCCAGGACGTTCCTCTGCCAAAAGAGAAAGGCAAGGCATGTGGTTACAGAGGTGTTCAAGGCACTACATACAGAAAGATAAAGGCAATAATAAAATTACATTGGGCTTTTAGTCACAGAAATTCTATGCTGGAGGCAAGAAAACTAATCAGTACAGGTTCTTCCAGAATTACATATGCAAGTTCTCCCCATAACAGGTGGCATAGTTGGCATATTACTTTGTGTGGCAAATACTCTCTCTCTCCTCCTTGGAAGTAGTTTCTCAAAAACTCCATCAGGACATAAGCTCAGAGAGACTGTTCTCTCTCACCTCAGCTCCAAACACACCTCAGGCCAAGCACCCTTATCTCCTCAAAGCTGGCTAACACAATGAATGAAAACCCTAGGCAGAATATACAAGGCCAACACTTACCCTGGAGCTGTGACCTCTATTTAGTGTCCCTTCACACCCACCACAGAGGGTACCCAGCAAGGCAAGGCCAAGAGGCAAGTGCTACTTTCTCTGAGTCTTCAATGTCTGCCCACCTCTAGGCAGGGCATATGAGGAAAGGGAGGTAGCAGAAGCCACAATGGCTCCATGGGGACAGAGCTATGGGAAGGGTCACCTCCCGGGAAAGAAAAAAATGGGGGCTGGAAGTCCCAGGCAAGATGATAAAGTCCGATGACTCCTTGCCCAACCCCCAACTTTTTTCCTTCCCTTAGGTTCCATCAGCGTAAGAGAAGTATGTCCACTTTTAGCCATGTCTTGGCTCTGAGCCCAATTTCTAAAAATCATGGAACATAGCTGAGGACACTACAAAAGCCATCTGTAGAGGATTCTGGGAAGATGGCAGAGTAGGAAGCACCAGGAATCTGCCCTCACTTAGACAACAGCACTGACATAATCTGTCTGGTAAAACTTTTTGAAATTCTAGAGTCTACTAAAGGCTTCCAACTCCCAGCAGAAAATCTGAGAATAAACTGTGGCTAATTTCCATCAATTTTAGCTCTTAGCACAACAGCAGCTACTCATCTGCTGCCCCCTAGACACAAGGCAGGCAGCTGTACATATATATTCCTAGAGCAGCTTACATAGAGCTTTCAGGAGCCAGGGTAGGTGAAAAGCACTCTGTCCTCCGAATGTGAGGGATCACCCACTGCTGATTCTGGTTACAAAGATATAGAGAGGCAGGCAGCCATTTTTATTGTACCTCCTCATCCCATTGTTGCAAGCCCCTGCCCCTCCAGTTCAATATCACTAATTATTAGGGAAATATAAATCATAACTAGAATGAGGTACCACAACACAAACAGTGGGATGGCTACTACCAAACAGAAAATAATGTCAGGGAGAATGTGGAGAAACTGAACTTTTGCATACTGCTGATGGGAATGTAAACTGGTATAGTCACTGTGGAAAACAGCACAGAGGTTTCTCAAAAACTTAAAAATTATCATGTGATCCAGAAATTCCACTTATTAGTTTCCATTCTTTTTGGTTTATGCCAAATCTCAAAGAGATATCTTACACTGACATTCAAAGCAACATAACTCACAACAACTGAAACACAAAAACAACCCAAGTACCCATCAATGGAAGAATGAATAAGCAAAATGTGGTTTGTACAGTGGAATATTATTTAGTCTTAAAAAGGAAAAACTTCCTGTCACGTTACAACATTGATAAACCATGAAGACCTTAAGCAAAGTGAAATAAGCCATTCACAAAAACACAAATTAATACAATAGGATTCCATGCAAGCTGGTACAGCCACTCTGGAAAACAATACAGAGGTTCCTCAAAAAGTTAAAAATAGAACTACCCTATGACCAAACAATCGCACTACTAAGGGTTTACCCAAATATACAAATGTTATCTGAAGGGGCACCTGCACCCCAATGTTCATGCAGTAATGTCCACAATAGCCAAATGACGGAAAGAGCCCAGATGATCATCGACAGATAAATGGATAAAGAACATATGGTATATATAGGATCGATGGAATATTACTCAGCCATAAAAAATGGAAATCTTGGGATCCCTGGGTGGCGCAGCGGTTTAGCGCCTGCCTTTGGCCCAGGGCGCGATCCTGGAGACCCGGGATCGAATCCCACGTCGGGCTCCCGGTGCATGGAGCCTGCTTCTCCCTCTGCCTGTGTCTCTGCCTCTCTCTCTCTCTCTCTCTCTCTCTGTATGACTATCATAAATAAATAAATTTAAAAAAATTAAAAAAAAAAAAATGGAAATCTTGGGCAGCCCAGGTGGCCCAGCAGTTTAGCGCCACCTTCAGCCTGGGGTGTGATCCCGGGGTTCCAGCATCGAGTCCCATGTCGGGCTCCCACAGAGCCTGCTTCTCCCTTTTCCTGTCTGTCTCTCTCTCTCTCTCTCTGTCATGAATAAATAAATAAACTCTTTTTTAAAAATGGAAATCTTGACATCTGCAATGGTGTGGACAGAACTAGAGGGTATTGTGCTAATAAGCAAAATAAGTCAATCAGGGAAAGACAATTATCATATGATCTCACTTACATGTGGAATTTAAGAAACAAAACAGAGGAGCATAGAGGAAGGGAGAGAAAAGTAAAACAAGACAAAATCAGAGAAGGAGACAAATCATAAGAGGCCCTTAATCATAGTAAACAAACCAAAAGTTGCTGCAGGGGAGGGGGTGGAGGGATGGTATAAACTGCATGATGGACATTATGGAAGACACATGATGTAATGAGCACTGGGTATTAAATAAGACTGATGAATCACTGAACTCTACCTCTGAAACTATTCATGAGAAACAGAGAGACAGAGAGAGACAGAGAGGCAGAGACACAGGCAGAGGGAGAAGCGGGCTCCATGCAGGGAGCCTGACATGGGACTCGATCCTGGGTCTCCAGGATCACGCCCTGGGCTGAAGGCAGCGCTAAACCACTGGGCCACTGGGGCTGCCCACTACCTCTGAAACTGATAATACATTATTTGTTGATTAATTGAATTAAATGTTTAAAAAAAAAAAAAGACCCCAAAAAAAGGATTTTTTTCTAAAAAGAGGTGGCAGATAAAATATTTCAAGAAATAAAAAATAAAAAAAAAAAAAAAAATATTTCAAGAAATAATGGCTGAAAACTTCCCAGATTTGATGAAAGATATGAACATATACATCCAAGAATCTCAATAAATTCCATGAAAGCAGATGAACTCAGTTTACACCACTCACATTATATTCAAACTACTGAAACCTAAACACAAGGAAAGAATGTGAGGGCAGCAAGAAAGAAGCAACTTGTCACATACAAGAGATCTTCAATAAAATTAACATCTGATTTCTCATCAAAAATCAGAGTCCAATGGGATATTTAACGGTTTTGAAAAGGAAAAAGAAAAGTATCAAATACAACCAGCAAAACTATCCTTCAAGAAAAAAAAAAAAAAAAAAAAAAAATCAAGACAATTCCCAACAAAAGCTGCAGAAGGTTGTTTAATAGTACACATGCCATACAAGAAATGCTACAGGTCCTCTAGACTGAAATAGAAGGACTACAGTAAGCTGAGTGAAGTAAGTCAGTCGGAGAAGGACAAACATTATATGTTCTCATTCATTTGGGGAGTATAAATAATAGTGAAAGGGAATATAAGGGAAGGGAGAAGAAATGTGTGGGAAATATCAGAAATGGAGACAGAACGTAAAGACTGCTAAGTCTGGGGAATGAACTAGGGGTGGTAGAAGGGGAGGAGGGCGGGGGGTGGGAGTGAATGGGTGACGGGCACTGGGGGTTATTCTGTATGTTGGTAAATTGAACACCAATAAAAAATAAATTAAAATAATAATAATAATAATAAAATTTTTAAAAAGGACTACAGTAAGTACCTTGATGCCATGAGAAATAAACACTAGTAAATGGAATTTCCTAAGTAGACATAAAAGACAGTTTTATTACAGTACTTTGGTTTTGTTTGTAATCTCTCTCTTTTTCCCCATGGTATTTAAAAAGCAAATGCACAGGGGCACCTGGGTGGCTCAGTGGTTGAATCTGCCTTTTGCTCAGATCATGATCCCAGAGTCCCGGGATCAGGTCTCACAGAGACTCCCCACAGGGAGCCTGCCCCCCGCTCTGCCTATGTCTCTGCCTCTCTGCCTATCTCATGAATAAATAAAATCTTTAAAAAAAAAAAAAAAAGGGATCCCTGGGTGGCGCAGCGGTTTGGCGCCTGCCTTTGGCCCAGGGCGCGATCCTGGAGACCCGGGATCGAATCCCACATCGGGCTCCCGGTGCATGGAGCCTGCTTCTCCCTCTGCCTGTGTCTCTGCCTCTCTCTCTCTCTCTCTCTCTGTGACTATCATAAATAAATAAATAAAAAATATTTTAAAAAAAAAAAAAAAAAAAAGCAAATGCACAAATCTGTTAACGGGTACACAATGTATAAAGATATAATCTATGAAAACAACATCATAGAGGAAGAATGGAAATGTATACAAGCAGAACTTCTGTATACTATTGAAGTTAAGCAGGTACTATTCAAAACAAATTGCTGTAAATTTAAGATAATAATTGTAATCCCCTAGGTAACCACTGGGGGGAAATGATGAAAATGAAAGAAGTGAATCAAAATGACACACTTAAAAAAATCACAATACTTAAAAAAGCACTAATGGAGGAACAGATGAACAAAAATGTGTAACACAGAAATTTGGTAAATAGCAGAAATAAATCCTTTATTAGTAATCACATTAAATGTAAATGGGTTAAATACCTCTATTAATATAGATTAGATTTAAAAATCCAGTTTTTGAAGGTAATATAGGAAGAACCCCAACTCCCCTCCTCCCATAGCCATACTGTGTCTATAGCTACATACTGAACAATGTCCTCTAAAAAAAATAAAAATAAAAACCTTAAAGGCTGAATGAGTGACAACTATACAAAAGAAAAACACATCAAGGCTGTTATGAGAGGCTGGGACAGACTATCACATGAACCCCATCCCTGGCACGGGAAGGAATACAAAACCTGGACCTTCTCCCTCAGAGGTAAAGAGTTAGAGCCCCAAACTGGGAATCCTAGATTTTTAAGATAAACACCTGGGGAATCCAATGCAGGGCTTGATCCCACGACCCTGGGACCATGACCTGAGCCAAAGGCAGACGCTCAACCGACTTAGCCACCCAGGCATCCCAACAAGGTTGTTTCTTTAATCTGACAACAAAAGCAAAAACAAACAAGTAGGACTATATCAAATTAAAAGGCTTCTACACAGCAAAGGAAACCAACAAAAAGGGATGCCTCAGTGGCTCAGTGGTTAAGCGCCTGCCTTCAGCCCAGGGCGTGATTCCAAGATTGAGTCCCACATCGGGCTCCCTGCATGGAGCTTGCTTCTTCCTCTGCCTATGTCTCTGCCTGTCTCTCTCTCTCTCTCTCTCGCTCTCTATCTCTCATGAATAAATAAATAAAATCTGGGGATCCCTGGGTGGCTCAGCAGTTTAGCACCTGCCTGGAGTCCCAGGATCAAGTCCCACGTCAGGCTCCCGGCATGGAACCTACTTCTCCCTCTGCCTGTGTCTTTGCCTCTCTCTCTCTCTCTCTCTCTCTCTCTGTCTATCATGAATAAATAAATAAAATCTTTAAAAAAAATTAAAAACAAATAAATAAATTCTAAAAAAAAAAAAAGCCAACAAAAAGTAAAGGCAACCTACCAAATAGAAGATATTTGCAAGTCATATCTGATAAGGGGCTAATATCCAATATATATAAAAAAACTCCCACAACTCAATAGAAAAAAAGTCCAATTAAAACATGGAGAGATCTGAATAGACATTTTTCCAAAGAAGACATACAGATGGCCAATAAGCACAAGAGAAGATACCCAACTTCACAAATCAGAGAAATGCAAATCAAAACCACAATGAGGTATTATTCCACTCCTGTTAGAATGCCTATGTCAAAAAGACAAGAATTTACAAGTGTTGGTAAGAGTATGCCAAAAAGGAAACCCTTGTGTACCATTGGTGGTAATGTAAATTGGTGCAGCTGCAATGGAAAACACTATGGAGGTTCCTCAAAAAATTAAAACTAGAGCTATCGTAAGATCCAGCAATTCAACTACTGGGTATCTGTCGAAGGAAAATGAAAACACTAAAAATATATATAAATAAATAAAAAAAAAGAAAATGAAACACTAATTTGGAAAGATATCTGCACCCCCATGTTCATTGTAGCATTATTTATAGTAGCCAAGATAAGAAGACAACCTAAGTGTCTATCAATGGATGAATAGATAAACTGTGGTACATATACATATGTGCTGGAATACTATTCTGCCATAAAAAAAGAAACCTTGCATTTGCAACAACATGGATGGACCTTGAAGGCGTTATTCTAAATGAAATGTCAGATAAAGACAGACAAATACTGTATCAGGTATATGTGGAACCTAAAAGAATACATGTTTTTCAAGAAGCTTGTAGACAGAGAAAAGATGGGAAGGGAGGAGACAGGGAAACTTTTTGGGAAGTGCTTTTTAAGTTTAAATAAATTGAATAAAAAATTAAAAATTAAGTTAAGGGATCCCTGGGTGGCGCAGCGGTTTGGCGCCTGCCTTTGGCCCGGGGCGCAATCCTGGAGACCCGGGATCGAATCCCACATCGGGCTCTCGGTGCATGGAGCCTGCTTCTCCCTCTGCCTGTGTCTCTGCCTCTCTCTCTCTCTCACTGTGTGCCTATCATAAATTTAAAAAAAATTAAGTTAAATAAAAATGTCTATATTTTCCCACAGGAACTTCAGTTTACAGATGAGGACAAAGAAATGTTTAAATAAAAAAAGGAAAAAGATAGAAAAAGGTTTTATGCAAAAAGTAACTAAAACAAATCCAGGGTGGGGCTCTATTATTGTCAGACAATATACAGACTTAAAATTTTTAAAAATTACAGGAAGGCAGACACATATTTTGATAAAAAGTTCAATACACCAAAAAGATATACAACTATAAAAATATATGCACCTAACAGAGACCTAAAATATGTGAAACAAAAATTAACAGAAATTAAAAGGAAGAAATAGACAGGTACACAATACTAGCTAGTGACTTACATATCCTACTTCCAATAATGGATAAAACAACTAAACAGGGGATCAGTGAAGAAACAGGGGACTTAAGCACTAAACCAGCATGTATAACAAACACATATAGACCCCTATCTACAAAAACAGAATACACATTCAAGTGCACACAAAACATTCCTAGAAGATACCATGTGTCTCTTTTAATAGAGCTGAAATAAGCAGACATATTAAAAGAAAAAAGATTTCAAGTCAATAATCCAATCTTCTACCTTAAGAAACTAAAAAAAGAACAAAGCCAACAAGAAGGAAAACTATGAGTAGAAATAAATGAAACAGAATATAAATACAGAAAGGTCAATAAACCAAAAAATTGCTTCTTTGACAAGAACAAAACTTTATAAACCTTGAAATAGACAAAAATATTCATATTACTAAAATGAGAAATGGGAGACATTACTATAGAAATAAAGATACGAAAATAACAAAATAAAGTAATATAAACTATATGGCAACAAATTTGATGAATAAGATCAAATGAACTAATTCCTATAAAAATACAAACTACTGAAACTGAGTCAGGAAGAAACAGAAAATCCAATAAACTTGTAACAAACAGAGATGTAATCAGTAACCAAATACTATCTACAGAGGGAAGAAGGGTGGGAGATAGGCAAAACAGGTAAAGAGACACAAACTTCCAATTATAAAATAAGTCCTAGGGAGGAAAAGTTTGGCACAGGGAATATATTCAAGAATATTGTAATAGCATTGTGTCAGATGGGAACTACACTTATCATGATGAGTACGGACGACATAATGTATAGCATTGAATACCCTGTACACCTGAAACCAATATATTATAGATCAACTACACTTTGTAATTTACATTACTTAAAAGAAAACTCAAGGACCAGATTGATTCATTGATGAATTTTACTGAACGTTTACAGAATTAATGTCAACGCTGTATAAATTCTTCCAAAAAAAGAGAAGAGAGGCAATATTTCCAACTGATTTCATGAGGCCAGAATTATCCTGATGTCAAAACCAGTAACAGGGATCCCTGGGTGGCGCAGCGGTTTGGCGCCTGCCTTTGGCCCAGGGCGCGATCCTGGAGACCTGGGATCGAATCCCACATCGGGCTCCCGGTGCATGGAGCCTGCTTCTCCCTCTGCCTATGTCTCTGCCTCTCTCTCTCTCTCTCTCTCTCTTTCTCTCTGTGACTATCATAAATAAAAATAAAAAATTAAAAAAAAACAGTAACAGTTATCACAAGACTCAATAAAGGTGGGGAAAAATATTTTTTAATCCTATTTTTTTAATAACCTCTCTATCCAACATGAGGTTTGAACTCACCACCTCAAGACCAAGAGTCACATGCTCTAACAACTGAGCCAGTCAGATGCCCCAAAGCTGGGAAAATTTAAAAACTAAGTGAGAAATGTTAAAGGGAACTCTTTCAGTAAAAAGGAGAGATCATAAGTAAGAGTAAGAAAAGTAGGAATCACAAAAGCAGTAAAAATAAGTATATCTACAAAAAAAGAAAAAATCAGTCAAGGTATTCATAAAATAAAAGGATATAAAGTATGACATCATATACCCAAAACATGGGGGGCAGAGGAATAAAGAATGAGTTCAAACTTAAGCAACCATCAACTTAATATACTGCTATATGCAGATGGTATATACCAACCTAATGGTAACTACAAATCAAAAACCAGTAACAGATATACAAAGAATAAAGAGAAAGGAATCCAAGTATCACTAAAGAAAGCCAGCAAACCATGAGAGAACAAGAAAGAACAGAGAACTACAAAAACAACCATATAAGCAGTAACAAAACAGCAACAAATACATATCAATAATTACTTTGTAAATGGACTAAAAACATTCCAATCGAAAGACATAGGGTGATAGAATGGATAAAAAAGCAAGAACAGTCGATATGCTGCCTTCAAAAGACTCGTTTCAGATGTAAAGACATATGCAGACTGAAAGTAAAGGGATAGAAGGGCATTTATTATACAAATAGAAGTGAAAAGCAAGCCATGGTGGCAGTCACTATAAATAGACTTTAAAACAAAAGAATGAATGAGAAAAAAAAATCAAAAATAAATAAATAAAATAAAATAAAACAAAAGAATGTAACAAGAGAAACAAAAAAGGGCACTACATAATCATAAATAGAACAATCCAACAAGAAGGCATAGCAATTGTAAGTATTTACCCACCCAACATGAGCACCCAAATACATGAAGAAGCTAGTAACAAACATAAAGGAAATAATCTATAGCAAAACAATAATAGTAGGGTACTTTAACACCTCACTGACATCAATGGATAGATCATCCAAACAGAAAATCAACAAGGAAATAGTGGCTTTAAATGACACACTGAACCAGATGGATCTAACATATAATCAGAACATTCCATCCTAAAACCGCGGAGTACACTTTCTTTTCAAGTACATATGGATGGATCCCTGTGGCCTACTGACTAGGATTTGGCACTCCCAAGCACACATGGAACATTCTATGAACAGATCACATATTAGGCCACAAAACAAGTCACAAGAGGGGCACCTGGGTGGCTCAGTGGTTGAGCATCTGCCTTGGGCTCAGGTTACGATCCTGGGATCGAGTCCTGCATCAGGCTCCCCATAGGGAGCCTAATTCTCCCTCTGCCTATGTCTCTGACTCACTCTCTGTGTCTCTCGTGAATAAATAAAATCTTTAAAAAAAAAAAAAAAAAACCCAAGTCTCAACAAATTCAAAATGATTGAAGTCAGACCATGCGTCTTTTCCAACCACAACACTATTAAACTAGATATCAACCACAAGAAAAAAATCGGAAAGAACATAAATACATGGAGGTTAAATAACATGCTACTAAATAATAAATGGGTCAACCAAGAATTCAAAGAGAAAATTTAAAAAATACAGGGAGACAAATGAAAATGAAAATAGTCCAAAATCTTTGGGATGCAGCAAAAGCTGTTCTAAGAGAGAAGTTTATAGCAATACAGGCCTACCTCAAGAAACAAGAAAAATCTCAAATAACCTAACCTTATACCTAAAGGAGCTAGAAAAGAACAAAACAAATTCAAAATCAGAAGGAAATAAAGATTAGAGCAGAAATGAATGAAATAAAACAAACAAACAAAAAAAAGAACAGATCATTAAAACCAAGAGCTAGGGAAAAAAAAAAAAAAATCAACAAAATTTGTAAACCATTAGCCAGACTTATCAGAAAGAGACTCAAAAATCAGAAATGAATAATCAACACCAAAGAAATACAATTATAACAAAATATTATGAAAAATTACATGCTAACTGGACAACTTAGTAATAGATAAATTCCTAGAAATATAATCTCCCAAAACTGAACAAGAAATAGAAAATTTCAACAGACCGGTCACCAGCAATGCAATTAAATAGATAATTTTTAAAAACTCCCAACAAACAAAAGTCCAGGACCAGATGGCTTCACAGGTGAATACTAACAAACACTGAAAGAGGAGTTAGTAACTATTCTCAAACTCCCATAGGGAGCCTGATTCTCCCTCTGCCTAGGTCTCTGACTCACTCTCTGTGTCTCTCGTGAATAAATAAGTAAAATCTTAAAAAAAAAATTTAAAAAAAGAGAGAGAAATTAAGAACATAGTGTACTTACAATTGCCCCAGAAAGAATAAAATACCTAAGAATAACCTTAACCAAGGAGGTAAAAGACTTATACTCTAAAAACAATAAAACACCGATGAAAGAAATTGAAAACACAAATGGAAAGATATTCTATGTTCATAGATTGGGAGAACAAATACTGTTAATGCCCATATACTACCCAAAGCAATCTACAGATTTAATGTAATCCCTATTGTAGTACCAACAGCATTTTTCACCAAACTAGAACAAATAATCCTAAAATTTGTATACAATCATAAAAATCTCAAGTAGACAAAGCAATCTTAAAAAAAGAAAAACAAAACTGGAGGTATCACAATCCCAGATTTCAAGTTATATTACAAAGCTGTAGTAATCAAAATGGTATGCTACTGACACAAAAATAGACACATAGATCAATGGAACACAACAAAAACCCCAGAAATAAACTCAATATGGTCGATTAATCTTCAATAAAGAAGGCAAGAATATACACTGGGAAAAAGGTGGTCTCTTTAACAAATGGGGTTAGGAAAACTGGACAGCAACATGTAAAAGAATGAAACTGGATCACTTTCTCTCACCATCCATAGAAATAAACTCAAATGGATTAAATACCTAAATTTAAGACCAGAAACCATACAAGTCCTAGAAAAGAGCACAAGCAGTAATTTCTCCAATACTGGTCATAGAAACATTTTTCCAGATAGGTCTCCTGAGGCTAGGGAAACAAAAGCAAAAGTAAACTATTGAGACTATACCAAAATAAGGAAACCAACAAAACTAAGAAGATATGAGAGAAGATATTTGCAAGTGATATATCCAATAAAGGGTTAGTATCCAAAATATATAAAGAACTGATACAACTCAACATCCTAAAAACAAATAATCTAATCAAAAACTGGACAGAAGACATAAACAGATGTTTCTCCAAAGAAGATATCCAGATAGCCAAGAGACACATGAAAAGATGCTCAATATCACTCATCAGGGAAATACAAATCAAAACCACAATGAGATACCACCTTGTAACTATCTAGTAGTGAAAATTAAAAAAAAAAACAACAACAGGGGCACCTGGGTGGCACAATCAGTTGGGCATCTGACTCGTGGTTTCAGCTCAGGTCAGGAGTTCTGGTCATGAGATCAAGCCCCATGTCAGGCTCTGTACTCAGCAGACAGTCTGCTTGGGATTCTCTTCCCCTCTCTCTCTGCCCCTCCTGCCTGTGCACATGCACGCACACACTCTAATAAATAAATCTCTTTTAAAAAGAATCAAAAACACAACAGTAAGTGTTTGCAAAGATATAAAGAAAAAAGTACCCTTGTGCACCACTGATGGAAATGCAAACTTGTGCAGCCATTGTGAAAGACAGTATGGAGGTTCTTCAAAAAATTAAAAATAGAACTACTCTATGATCTAGTAATTATACTAGCCAGTATTTACCTAAAGAATACAAAAACACTAAATCCAAGGGATATATGCTGCAAATATATACATATGGAGAGAAATAATAGAGCAAATGGACAAAATGTAAACAAGTGATCAATCTGGGTAAAGGACATATGGACTATTTTTGCAATTTTTTTTTTAATTTTTTAATTTTGCAATTTTTATATTAAGTTTGAAATTCTATCAAAATAAAGTTACAAAAAAAATTTTAAATAACAGTACAGGCAGAAGGAGGTGGCTGTAGGTGTAGAAATGACAAGCAGCATCAGCAGATTTTTTTTAAGTAGGCTCCAAAGCCAACACAATGCTTGAACTCACAACCCCTGAGATCAAGACCTGAACTAGATCAAGAGTTGGATGCTTAACAGACTAAGCCACCCAGGCACCTCAGTAAATAATTTATTAGAGTCACTGAAGCCTACACCTCCTAAAAACAAAATAAAACCCAACTCCTGCAGCCTGTACTCATAAAGACTGGTTAGAGTAGGAGATATTCTCAAATCCTGATAAGCACTAAAACGTGATTTACTGCGACTTCTCTTAGCGCCATGCTTCCTTTCCTTCATTTCTAACACAGGGCATGACTTCCAGGCAGGGGCCAATGGAGATCTTCCAAGCCTAAATTGTTCCGACCATGCCACCCAAAGAGCTAATTCTCCCCAGTGGGTTATTCCTGGAGCTCAAGATTAAAGATTAAAAAGTAGGTTTTAGATCTACAAAGTGGCATCCCAGTGAATATAAGTATTCCCACAACTAGCAGAGGATCTTACACAAAATAAATACACACTCTTCTGATGGATTGTAAAGGGTAGCAGACAGGGATAGAACACTGATAAGCCTGCAGGTCAGGGGATGACAAGAATAGCTGGCCTGATTAGAAAAAACGTCTGCTTGTCTCTTTCCTGCATTCTCCCCCTTTTCCTCCCCTCCCTAGAAATGCAGATCTGTCCTTTTTCTCAAGTTTCCATCTGGCAGTGTCTTTCTCCCTCACCTCAATCTCACTTACTTTCTTATACTTCCTATTTCAATTAACACATTTAATTTACTTTTCTGTTTTTCATTTTTTTCTCATTTTTGTAAGTAAGCAGAAAGATATCTGAAATGATGTTCATCAAATGTTTCTGAATGGTGGGATTTGGCTAATTTTTCTCCTTTGTATGACAACTTGAACTTCATACAATGACCTTGTGTTTTAACCAAAACAAAAAGCACTGCATTTTTTTTTAATTCCTAATTCTAGCAAATCAATTCATGTTAACATTTTATATTCCATGTCCCTTGCTTTTGAAAAAAAAAAAAAAAATCAGGTGAATTTCTAAGCGATCTTTAATTTTGTTTTCCCCGGAGTGGCTCTCTGTTGTGAGAAAAAAAAAAAAAAAAAAAAAAACCTCTCCTACTCTCTTGCCTTTCATCCACCTTGCATGCCTTCCCCAGTGACACAGGAAGAAGCCACAGAACAGACACACAGCAGAGAACAAGGAGTAGAGATAGGGAAGCTGTGGCCAGGACACAGCTTAGAAAACTAAGCCTTGTACTATTTTAGTCTCTATACTCTATTAATAGGTTTCTCACCAGAAAGATGTCTGCATAGCCAGCCAAAGACTCCACTCCCTCTTGGATCCGTGCTCCCCCAGAGTCATTCAATCCAATCACTGGAGCCCCCACTGTCATGGCCTGGTCCATGATCTGAGATAGCAAAGAAATCCTTTATGAAACAACTAATCCTGTTATCAAAAACAGAATTTATAAAGTACCATGGTATTTTCTGGTAAATGTTCTAAGTGCACTTTCAAAACAGGAGTCATTTACACCAGCTTCATTCCCATGATGAGTACCTTCATTGAAGATAGACAACCAAAACTTTAAGGGCCGATTAAAGCCTTTCAGGCATCCAAGAGCCAAACAACTTCCCACTATCAGGGGGAAGACTGCACTTGACAACCATTTCTAGAGCCACAGGCCCAGCTATAGTATTTTCCAGTAGCCAATTTTTTCTCCAATTTTTTTTAAGTAGGCTCCATGCCCAACATAGGGCTTAAACTCATGAACCTGAGATCAAGAAGCACAGGCTCTACTGACTGAGCCAGCCAGACAAGACGTCACTGCCACCGCTGCCACCACCACCACCACTGCCACCACCACCACCTCCACCACTCCCTCCTAGACCCCATTACTCTTTTGAAAGAACTGACAGTAGACATAATAGCAAAGTAGTTATTTTTGTGAAAGTACATGTAGATCCATCTCTTAACCAGAGGCCAGGCCCAGGCCTGCTTTTACTTGTAATGACCTATATATTTTCCTCATGGGTCAGTAGTTCAGAGCCTAATAAGTAACATTCCTAATAACTCTTGTCAGTTCACAAAGCACTTTCACTTCCATATTATCCATTTAACCATGATAACAAAGGCAGTAAAAAGAAAAATTACAAAGGTTTCAGAAGTACATGACAAGACCATGTCTAAAATCCAGGTTTTCCATTATACAGGGAAGCTCTCCCCAGCTACTAATACTCAAGTCTTCCTTTTATTACAAAATTCTCCAAATATGATCTACACCTTTATTCATCTCCAGAGTATTTCATCACTAGCTGTGTTTTTTTTTTTTTTTTTTTTAATTTTTTTATTTATTCATGATAGTCACAGAGAGAGAGAGAGAGAGAGAGAGAGGCAGAGACACAGGCAGAGGGAGAAGCAGGCTCCATGCACCGGGAGCCCGACGTGGGACTCGATCCCGGGTCTCCAGGATCGCGCCCTGGGCCAAAGGCAGGCGCCAAACCGCTGCGCCACCCAGGGATCCCTAGCTGTGTTTTTAAAATGCCATGATGTAATCAATCTTTGCACTGCTCTGTATCTTTTAGTACCTGAATTCTCCACTGAGACCATAGGCTCTTTACCTGGGATCCTCAGAACCCCAAGAAGTCTATGAATAGATTTCATCCATACATTGAATGGGAAAAAATTTACATCTTTATTAACTCTAGCTGATCTTCAGCATTTCCTTTAAAAATGAATAGAGGCAGGGGATCCCTGGGTGGCTCAGCAGTTTAGCGCCTTTGGCTCAGGGCATGATCCTAGGGACCCAGGATGGAGTCCCACATCAGGCTCCCTGCATGGAGCCTGCTTCTCCATCTGCCTGTGTCTCTGCCTGTGTGTGTGTGTGTGTGTGTGTGTGTGTCTCATAGATAAATAAAATCTTTTAAAAAAATGAATACAGGCAAAAAAATCCACATTATTAGAAATACCTGTGACTTCATCATAGAAACCACGGATATTTTTATAACACATTAAAGTTGTTGCAGATATCTTGAAATAGCATTTTCACTCATACCTACTCTAAATTATAGCAGTTGGGATCCACAACTAAATCTTGTAATTTGAGGAATTAGAAGGCATGTATATTACAAATGTGATTTTTAAAAAATATTTTTAATTCTTTGTAATCCTACATATTTCATGCACATAAATCATTACCAGCCTGCCAAAGGGATCCATGATACAAAAAAATATTACTGGCTTTTGCCTTGAACTGAAGGGATCTTTGTGTTAGCACCCATCCCACATACACAGCTTAGTGTCTTGCACCTCAATACTTGATATATACCATGTGACTGATGAAAGAACTACATTTTCAATATGAAATACTTACTTTGCAGATCTTTTGGGCATGTGCCCCGGACAGACTACCTCCAAAAACCGTAAAATCCTAAAAAGAAAATAAATCAACAAATAAAATACAGTGACTGCCAGGGACAAAGAGCAGAGGAGGAAATGAGAAACTCTTAACCAAAAGTTTTTGAAGGATTTTCAGAAGTGCAAAAAATTAGAAATAGTCTTCTTTTATTCACTATTCTATGGAATAATTTATATCTTAAAGGGATTTCATATCTTGTCAAAAGCAAAAGACAGTCTTTGCTCTACAAAAATGAGTCACAGTTCTAAGGAAAGGAAAATTTTTCATGAAGAATTAACCAGAAAAATCAGGTTACATAGATGTCAAACAGTCAGGCATTTCTATTACTAGAAAGCACCTATCATTTGACAAGGGAGATGAAAAAAGTCAATCAGAGCCTTCACTTCTTCCTCTGGCTTATGGAGTTTCATTACCTTCTGATGTAAAGGGCTTCTTGTAGGAAGGACCTTCTTCCTAACTATCTCAAAAACACAGCGGGGGAATAAAAAAAAGAAAAAGAAAGAGGAAAAAAAAAAAAGATAGCAGGGAATTAAAAAGAGATTTAGCCCAGGAGGACAAAAAGGAAAGAGGAAACAATGGCAGAGGAGAGACTAGACAATCTCAAGGGGGAACGAAAGCATAAGAAGAATATATGACTTAGAGGGAGTAAATGGAAGCCTATATACTGCAGGAGTAACCACAAGGAGGAGACAACCCAGGAACCATGGAAAATGGGGAGTGAGGAGAGGTGAAAAGCAGACTGATGGAAGGTCTCAATTAGGAGCAGCTGGACCCCACAGGGCCTCTCCTTCACCTTAAGAAGAGGAAAGAAGGCTTATTCTCTAAAGCAACTTCAGGGATCCCTGGGTGGCGCAGTGGTTTAGCGCCTGCCTTTGGCCCAGGGCGCGATCCTGGAGACCCGGGATCGAATCCCATATCGGGCTCCTGGTGCATGGAGCCTGCTTCTCCCTCTGCCTGTGTCTCTGCCTCTCTCTCTCTCTCTCTGTGTGACTATCATAAATAAATTTTAAAAAATTTTAAAAAAAAAAAAAAAAGCAACTTCACCAGAGGGGCTCTGATTCACAATCCCCAGCGGCAAAAGAAGATGAAAGTAAGGCTAATAACAGATGAAATGAGGAATCTGTACACTGAATGATGAGCCAGCACTGGCCCCTCCTTTCCCCCAACTCCTCTCGCCCTGAACATACCTGTGGCCAATTATCAAGCAAAAGACTGAGGCTGCCTCTCTGGAAAAGCAGAAGTTCCCCAGAAAAAGTAACTGTGGATATTAACATTTTGAGGATCACTACATGAAAACTGGCTCAACACTCCCCACCCTTAGTATCCTTCAGGGCCTATTTCAAAGGCTCCATTTTCCCCTAAAACATCCCTCAAGCCTGAACATGATTATCCCTTGTCCTGAACCCACAGCACTTGCCCAGAACGTCTCTTACCCTATCTTACTCAAGATACTCCTGTCCCATTCTATCTACAAAATGATAGCTCCTTCAGGGCAGAAACTCTGGCTCAGCCTTCTCCCCCTCCCCACTCTACCTTATCCTATGGGCATAAAAGGTGATCAAAAGTATCAATTTAGTGAATTTTTTTATCTGCTCAATAGTTAGAAGGCTGAGTCCAGAAAGCGCAATAACTTTCTTTGTTCTAGCTATCTTATTAATAGTTCCTTCTGTACAAGTTTTTGCCTAGCTCTCATAAATTACAAAAAGGAGGGATCATTTCTTCTAGTTAAGCATTTGGTAGACCCATTTATAACACAGTTTTAAAGCATTTCAAAGGTAATTCATTAAGTAAATGAGTATTGTCTAAGTACATACATTTAAAGTTCACCAGTTATTTTAATATTAAACCAGTAATATTAAACAACCTTTATAAATTTAGATCTGTAAAAAGAACTAAACATTTAGAATTATATGCATATGTCCACCTCCTGGGAGGGCAGAGAGTAATCAATTAAACCCAAAATAGTATAGTGCTAGTTAACTATTAGCTACTGTAACAATTACTACAAATTCAGTGGCTTAAAGCACACAGATTTATTCTCTCACAGTTCTGTAATTCAGAAGTCCTACATGGGCCTCCTGAGATACACGCAAGGTTAGCATGGTTAGTCGCCCTTCTGGAGGCTCCAAGGGAGGATCTTTTGTCCTGCCTTTTCCAGGTTCTGGAGACCAACTGCATTCCTTCATTCATGACCTCCTTCCTCCATCTCCTTAGCCAGCAACAGCAGCTCAAGCCCTTCCCACAGAACATTGTTTGGAACTCCACTTCTACCTCTCCTTCTTTTAAGGACCACTGTGATTATACTGTGCCCACCTGTGTAACTCAGGCTCCTTTCTTTTAAGGCTAGCTAATTAGCAACCCTAATTCCATCTGCAGTTTAATTACCCTTTGCCATGTAAGGTAACATGTTCATAGGCTTCAGGAATAAGGAGTTGGAAATTTTGGGGAGCAATTATTCTGCCTACTATACTATATTCTCCTATGGTCTCAGTGTGAAGGAACCATATCTGTCTTTATGCAGCCTAATGAAAACTTATTCTAACACTTTCATGGAAACCCAAAACCTGCAGTTCCTGGAGTCTAGTCCCTTTCACCCAGGCTACATTCACAGCACTCTCTCAGTTCACACATTGCCCAGGACATGGTTCCTTTCCAGGCACACACCCAACCTGCCAAGAGGAATCTCACTCACTTGGAATAAACTCCTGATTCCTGGTACTCTTTACATGATTCCTGCCCTGTGATCATCTCCAAGCCAAGAATTCTATTTCTCCCTAAGAAAAAACACATACTGCTGAGTGAAGTAAGTCAGTCGGAGAAGGACAAACATTATATGTTCTCATTCATTTGGGGAATATAAATAATAGTGAAAGGGAATATAAGGGAAGGGAGAAGAAATGTGTGGGAAATATCAGAAAGGGAGACAGAACGTAAAGACTGCTAACTCTGGGAAACGAACTAGGGGTGGTGGAAGGGGAGAAGGGCGGGGGGTGGGAGTGAATGGGTGACGGGCACGGGGGGTTATTCTGTATGTTAGTAAATTGAACACCAATAAAAAATAAATTAAAAAAAAGAAAAAGAAAAAACACATACTATAATACTCTGGACATATGCACTGAAAAATAGAAAGTAAATCCCTCATCTGCCCCTACTACAAGCAAGTTTTCATTCCCCAAAACTGCATTCTTCTCATGCCTTTTGCTCCTGGCTCTACCCTCCAGGAAAACTCAGCCTATTGGGAGTTATTAAATACCTGACTGAAGACATAAACCAATCTTCCATTGATTCGGCCCCGTCCAGTGACCACACTGTCTCCAGGAAACTAGCAGAAAAATAGAAAAACAAGAGTTAAAAAAAAAAAAAACAAATACCCAAATATGTCTTTTAACGAATTTGGCAGTGAAAGACAAAAACAAAAACACAAAAACACAACTGCCCACCCAAAATTTCTTAAAATTCAATATGAATCAGGAAGATGAAGGAATCTCCCCTTTCCCTGCTCAGGTATGCAAGAGCAATCACAAGGCTACTGCTTCATGAACAGCAGTGAAGGGCACTATATTTAGAGGTCATCTTCCTTCCTAAAAGCAAAATAATCAAGATTCCCTTAGAGCTGCCAATACCCAATGCCACGAGAAGGAGAAGGGACATAGAATGACACATGGTAACTTTACAAAGCCACATACCCTACCCCCAAAGCTTAAGGCAAACCTATCATTTTGCTTGGAATCCAGGAATACTGTGTGGCCCATAATGACTCAAATGGAGCCAGCTGATTTGTTGCCAAGTTCATAAATCTTTGATCACTAACAGAATATATGCAGACCTGAGGAAAACTGATCACAAGGGAGTCCAAAGAATTCTGCATACCCGTGAAGAACACCCAATTAAAAAAAAAGAAATGTTGGTGATTCTGTAGACAAAGGTAACTAGGGGAACCTGGAGGCCCAATAATGCTTCTCCAAAGGCACTCCTGCAACTTCAGACTCCAGACTTGAAAATTATTAAATGTGCTCTGAGTTCCAGAAGGCCTTCATTCATCCAGTGGGTAAGGCCAGTAGGTCCACAGCTGGAAAATGCAACTTAGAGGCTCACACCACCACTGTGAAAAGATACCTTATTCTTCTCAGCAGCCATTCCGAAATCTGCACATCTGTGTTCCACAAACATGTCACTCTCCACAAAACTGTCAGGGTCCAGCAAGAGACTGATCCGCTCTCTGGCAGTTAGCTTTCCCTAAAATGCAACAACAACAACAAAAAAAAACATTCAGTGAAGTCATTATAGGCAAAGTCAGTAAGCAAGGAGCGCTGAGAGGGCCAGGAAGACAGGGTTTGCTCCTTCACCCATCATGAAAGCCTCTATTCCCTCAACCTGCCCAAAATACAGGATCAGTAGATTTCAGTCAGTAAGGAAATCAGGGCAGAGTGCTCCAAAAGTCACCAAGTGGGGAAGGCAAATAAGAAGTGGGAGGAAAAGGTGGAGAAAAGTAGGGGTAGGGAGAACCTGACCCTGGAACAAGATAACTAGTTCCACACTCACTGGAGACTTAAGGAGCAATAAAAAAAAGAATGGAAAAGTAGGTGGAAAACTAAAGTAGGTTTAGTGAAGGGTCTGAGGCTACACCCCCAGAGTCACAAAGCTTCTTCTAGGGAACTCCATACAAACTCACCTCACTAGTGTCCAACCCCAAGGACACTTCCAGGGCTACTTCCTGGTTCTTCTCTCTGCTTCCTCCAAGGGCTTCTCCTACTATCCCACATTAGAGGCTCTGCTTAGGGTCCCCACACTGACAATGAAACTATGATACCAAGACAGCCCCACAGCAGGTAGTGGCTGAGTAGAAAAGGAGTGGGACAGAGCGAGGTAAAGAGCTCACTTGAGAGGAGTTAAAAAAAAAAAAAAAAAAAAAGTTGCTTAGAGGGGGTAAGGTTGGAACCTTCAACTTATCAAGAGCCTCTGCTGCTTGGACTCTCAAACCCTTGGACCAAGCTAAACACCCAGGCCCACGGTCTTCCACCCTCCTTCTGCCCTTGGGAAAAACCACCTCAAATTGGCTCTTTTTTTTCTCATAAGAAAGTAGCCAAAGCCAGTGAGGTTGTTTTAAAACAAATAGACAATCATATACACTGTTGTGTAAAGTAGAATTAAGTTTTCCCCAAAGCAATCTGGCAATACATATTAGAGTGTTAAATATATTCCTATCTTTTGACCCAGTAATTCCATTTCTGGGAATCTGTCCTATGGAAGTAGTGCCAAAAAATTGTTTAAAAGGGTGTGGAGTGAGTGATTTAAATAAAGTCAGCCTCCTAAGTCAGCTCTGGCAGAAGAAAAATAGCTTCTTGAGCCTGCATCTAAAGCCAGTAGGGTCTACCCAGGAAGAGGTGGGGTGATGCTCCAGGGAGGAATTCAGCAATGAGCCCCAATAGAAAGAGCTCACAAGAGCACTGACAGGCATTTCCAAAGGATGATGTAAATATTCCTTCAATCCAGACAGAACCACCCCAGGGGAGGGAAGGAAAGCACTCCTGGCACCACATACTCAATCAAAAAAAAATTTTAAGATTTATTTATTTGAGAGAGAATACACAATGGGGTGGGGGGTGGGGGGCAGAAGAAGAGAGAACATCAAGCAGTCCCTCCTTTGAGCATGCAGCCAGACTTGGGGCTTGATCCCACCACCAGAGATCACGACCTAAGCTGAAACTAAGAGTCCGAGGTTCAAGGACTGTGCCACCCAGGTGGCCCCATACTCAACAAAATTTATATCTCACTCCCAAGGGTCAAGAATTATTACTATCTTCTCTTTAGAATAAACTGATTCCGAGCGATTAACTTGTCAAAAAGGAACGGTCACCATGTTCTTGTCAAATTCCAATTTATAACATCAAAATCAACACTCAATTTAGACTTCACCAAAGGGCTAGTTCAAATCTCCTCACTGAAGACCTGAGCCTCCCACTCCATTCACCACCCCCACACACTTGGCAGTTGTGCCTTGGCGCCCTTCACCTCTAAGAATTTCACTTCTGCACCTTCCAGCTTGCTTATTTAACTCATCCAGCACATTGGTCCAGATTCACACACACGTCAGTTGATGCACCGCCTAAGCCTAGTTTCAAGTCCTGGGTCACGGATCTGGGTCTCAGTTTCTCCTGCTGCTAAATGGTCCACCCAGCATATCTCTGAAGGCCAGCTGTCTCGCCTCCGAAACCTCCCTGCCTCCAACGCTCACCTTTCCTATCCAGCACATCGTTGCACACTAAAACCCTCAAGGCGTTCAGTCAGCATTGTGGGGTAGAGGTTCCACAAATTTCCCACACACACCAGTCCCAGACTAATGTGAGAATTTGTCCAAGTTACTTCCCCTGCCATATGCCTCTGTTTTCCTGCTTCCATAATGGAGCAAGAATTTACCACTCTTGGGGCTCCTGGGTGGTTCAGTGGTTGAGCGTCTGCCTTTGACTCAGGTCGTCATCCTGGGGTCCTGGGATCGAGTCTGACGTCAGGCTCCCCGCAAAGTCTGCTTCTCCCTCTGCCTAGGTCTCTGCCTCTGTGTCTCTCATTATTAAATAAAATCTTAAAAAGTAATAATAGTAATTTAAACTTTACGGGGCATGAGAAGAATAAACCCTTTTTTTTTTTTTTTTTTTTTTTACGGGGCATGAGAAGAATAAACAGATTTTTTTTTTCCCCCAATTAAGGGCCTATCATCGCTTCCGTAGTTCTAGCGATAAGATTGTGAGGGGAGAAGTACTGCTATCTTCTTACAATAAACTGACTCCTAGTGATTAAGTAACTAGTCCTAAAGTTTATAGATGTTCAATGGTGAGCCGTCTGGGACCCGGGCAGCTCCCTCCAAAAATCCAGAGGGGAAGCGGAGAGTAATAAAGCACAATGTACTTATTCTCCCCGTTCTACCTGCCGCTCGGTGAAAGGCAACAGGTAGGTACTCAAGGTGAACCCGCCCCTCCCCGGCATCGCGCTGATTGGCTGAAAGGACTGGGGCGTCGCGAGCTGCGCACGCTGTGATAGGTCGCGAATGCTGAGGGGATGGCCGGGCCCCCGCACGACTCACTCGTTTATGCTGCGCATCGATGCGGCGCTGGCCTCCTCCCACCAACGCGGCGCTGCGCTTGTTCTCGATGCGTTCATGAACCGAGACGGGCTGGCTACACAGGCCGCGGACTGCAGCGCGGAGACCGCTCACCACAACGCTGAGTCTTGCTCCAGCCGCCACCACGCGCATCGCCGCCGCCATTTTTGCTCTGCGGCCAGCCCCCAACCGGTTCTCCTGAGTACGCATGTGCGTCAAGCGTGGCACACTGGGGTCTGCGCCTGCGCAGCATCTGTGGGAAGTAGGGAGCGTAGGGGTTGGACATCTGAACGCGCTTACGCTGAGGACCGGAGTTCGAGACCCCAGACCGCGCTAGGTCGTTACTCAGAGGGATAGCCCTGGTCCTCAGCTCTTGTGCTGTCTTTGCTGCACGGAAGATGTGAACTTAGTCCTTGCTCTTCTCTGGCTACCTAGACCCTTACTTTGGTCGTCCCACCCCCTCCAGAAAAAGCGTAGATAATAGGAGCTCTTACTAAATAAATATTCTGCCTGGTGTGGCCTTCAGCACTGACTTGCGTTACCTTATTATCTTGATTTTACGGGTGACACCAATGAAATCCAGAAAGGTAGAGTGATTTGATCAAGAGCCAAGACTAAAGATGTGGTGGGGCCAGATTCAGACACAAACTCGCTTTGTGCTGCGTGTTGAGCACAGGGCTTTTAGCCTCTAGTGGGTAGTTCTTTTCTCTTTTTTTTTTTTTTTTTTTTCTTTTTTAGTGGGCAGTTCTTAAAGTATGGGCCCAGCAAGGACTTTCAAATTCTCATATTCCACCTGAGAACTACAGAATTAAATTCTGGGGATGTGGCCAGCAACCTGTTTGACCTCTAGGTGATATTGATGCTTGCTAGAGTTTGAGAACCACTGCTCTAGGAATTTAGAACTGAACTCTTAGGAGCTTGTCTGTCTGTTTCCCAAGCTAACAAGCAGGTCTTCAAAGCAAAGAACAAGGTATATATTTTTGCATTCTTAGCCACAGAAAACTGCTGAAATTGATCCTTAACCCTTCCAAGCTCCAGCTCACAGCCAGAGGCTTCATAAAGTCTCAATTTTGGCCTAGGACTTTAATATTTTTTAAAGGACTTTTATTTTTTTAAGCTTTTATTTATTTATTCATGAGAGGCAGAGACATAGGCAGAGGGAGAAGCGGGCTCCTATAGGGAGCCTGCTACGGGACTCCAACCCAGGATCCTGAGATCACATCCTGAGCCAAAGGCAGATATATGCTCAAACACTGAGCCACCATGTGCCCTTGGGACTTTAATTCAGTTAATGCAATTCAGTTCAGCAAATATTTTTGCACCTACTATGTGCCAAGAACTAACCACACGTAGTTTATTACATGTTTATTACATTTCCTGGAGTAGGAATTGTTTGCCTGGATATCCAGGGAAGTTGAGGATCCAAAGCCTGAAGTCATGTGGCTGAACAAAGCTCACCTGACTGCATGGTAGATGTTGTTGGCCTTGCATTTGGGTCCTTGTTTTAAGAAATTCATCAACCTGGAGAGAGACAAAAAAACTGGCCTGGTAGCACAGGGTAGAATTTTGGGAAGGCGAGGTGGGTCAAGGAAAAATCTCTGAAGAAGTAACTGCATGCCAGGGAACAGGATTTATGGCATATTCAGATTCACACACGATTGTATCCCCAACTTTTGGGGAATGGTGGTAAATAAGACTGCAAAGCAATAATGGAGTTAGAGTGTGAAAGATTTTGCCATGTTCAGAAATTGGGGCTTCATTGGGGCTTGGGGCTTTGAGACCCCTTTGTCCTAAAGTGCTTTGCAGATCCCTCCTCTGTGGCACATATCACACTGTAGTAAGACTGTTTAGCTCTCTTCTCACTTTCCCAAGCCAGAGGGCAGAGATGGTGGCCGACCTGCTCACCACTGTGGCCCCTGCACCTGGAACAGGGCCTAATACATAGGAAGCCTTCAGAATGTATTTGTGGAATTGAACTGAGCTAGCATATTATAGGCACTTGCATGTGGCTCAGGAGATTTTCTTCTACATCTGTTCATTCTTCCAGGCTCTGCTCAGGTATCATCTCCTCAAGGCATCTACTCTGATCCTCCTTCTGCCTAGGGTAGAGAAAGTATCAGTCCCTTAGCAAAGCAAGAAAGTTTTTCATATTTAACTTTCAATAAACAGTGCTTAGCAGAAAGCCCAGGAGGGATCTATAAACAACTGTTAGACTAAACTAAGTGCTCCTTCCAAGTAGTTTTCTCTACTTGCTGTTTCCCTTCCTCTCATTCTTCCACCTCATTCTAGTGCCCTATTGTGGGTCTTCCATTTATAGTCCTAGAGATCTATACTGTTATTCTTTCTTTTAAGATTTTATTTTTATTTATTTATGAGAGTGAGAGAGAGAAGCAGAAACACAGGCAGAGGGAGAAGCAGGCTCCATGCTGGGAGCCTGACACGGGACTCCATCCCGGGACTCCAGGATCGGGCCCTGGGCCAAAGGCGGGCGCCAAACCACTGAGCCACCCAGGGATCCCCTATACTGTTATTCTTTATCTTGGATGCAAGTCCCTGCCTAGGATGGGTGAAGATGGGATAGGAAGTGGAGGTGGAGGAGGAGGGTTAAACTACCCAGTAATTGTCCTCTGGAATCCTAGCGTGCTCCAGGCTGTTTCCTGCCCCTAGTCCTCCTTGCTGGATTGCTATACTGGAGTTATTTCTCCATTTGGGGACAGGAGTCACCCTAATCTGGCTATTCTATCCTAGTTAGCGATCACTGTCAGCAAAGTTGGGTGAAATGGAAGGAAGGAGTAAATTTGGAAGAGATCACAAATATTTGGGAGAGTGTGTTATCTGGATCTTCTGAGAAGCAGCTGCCAAGAGAGGAATTAAGTGTGCAAGAAATCAATTAGGGAAACAACCTGTGAAAGAAAATGGGGCAGCAGCTGGGAGAGGCTGGGAGAACTAGCAGATTGCAATGCAAGTCTGAAACTCATTCAAGGAGAGGGAAGGAAGAAAGGTGACTGGGAACTCCTTAGACTACTGTGCACTTTTAAGGAAAGTTCAGCAAGGCTATCAACGAGTCCTAGAGTCAAAATATTCCTGCTCCTGTTTGGCTGGGTGCAGTAAAAATTTGGCAATTAATTTCAGAACATCTGGGGCTCTCAGTCAACTACCCTTAATGCAATCCAGGAGTCTTGCCACCTTATTAAGTTTGGAGTGGTTAGAAGTGTGTGAGAGAGAGGAAATTTTGGTGAGCAGCTGCCATCCGCCTGAGAAGAGAGGATTATTAAGATGTTTCTTATGCATTATGGATGTTCTTCTCTCCTTAATGTTTTATTTTTTAATGGAAAAAAATGTTAAAGATTTGAGAGAGAGCAAGGGTGAGCACAGAAAGCAGATAACAGAAAGAGAGGGAGAAGCAGACTCCCGCTCAGCAGAGAGCCCAACGTGGGGCTCTATTCCAGGCCCCTGAGATCAGATTTGAGAAGAAAGCTGATGCTTAACTGAGTCACCCAGGCACCCCAAAAATGAACTACTTTAAATTTACTTTTTTTTCCTCAACTGAATCTCTTTGATTGATAACATTGGGTCATTTAAACTGTCTTAAATTTCAGTTAAAACTTTTATTAGGAACTGGAACCTGGTTTTCCCCATACCACACACATTTTCCAAGCCATCTTGGAAAATCCTCATCTTTTCTGATTCCTTGGCTCTGTGATAAATGAGCAGAGCTCTTCTGTACCTTTTTCCAGAAGCACTTCCAGACCATTTTTCCATCCTTGCTGAGTTGCTCTTCCTTTGAAGTTTTTGTTGTGGGGTTGGTACCACCTTTCAGCATTCTCTGACCTCCACAACACACCCCTCCACCTTCTCCTGTGATTTCCACATCAGGCTTACTTTCTTCCTCTTCCCTGCTATATTATTCAGGAGTCTCCAGAGGGGGGGAAAAAACATTAGGATATATATGTAGATATATAAAGACATTTATTACAAGAATTGGCTTATGTGCTTATGAAGGCTAAGAAAGATGCTATTTGAAAGATAGACCAGAGTAAGTAGCCAGGAAAAAAAATAAATATATAAGAGGCATCCAAATGAAACTGTCACTACTTGCAGATGACATGAAATAATATAAAGAAACCCCCCCGCAAAAAGAAAAAGAAAACCCTAAAGACTCCACTGAAAAAAACATTAGAACTAATAAACTCAGTAAAGTTGCAGGATAAAATCAATATACAAAATCTGTTGTGTTTCTATACTAATAGTGAACTATCAGAAATTAAGAAAACAATCCCATTTACAACTGTATCAAAAAGAATAAAATACCTGAAAATTAAAAAAAAAAAAAATTAAGTAGGCTCCATACCCAGTGTGGGGCTTGAACTCACAACCCTGAGATTAAGAGTTGTGTGCTAAATAAATAAATAAATAGGTGGTTTGCTCAACCAACTGAACTAGCCAGGCACCCTAAAAATAAATTTAATCAAGAAAAGAGACCTGTAAACTTCAAACTATAAGAGATTAATGTAAAATTGAAGGAGACATAGTAAGCGGACAATATCCCAAGCTCTTAGGTTGGAAGAATTAATATTTTTTTAAAGATTTTTTAAAATTTATTTATTTGAGAATGAGAGCAGAGTGAGAGAGAACACAAGTGGGGGGAGGGGCAGAGGGAGAGGGAGAAGTAGGCTCCCAGCTGAGCAGGGAGCTCAATGTGAGGCTCAATCCCAGGACTCTGGGATCATGTCCTGAGCTGAAGGCAGACACTTAACCGACTGAGCCACCCAGGTGCCCCTGGAAGAATTAATATTGTTAAAATGTCCATACCATTCAAAGCAATATACAGATTCAATGCAATCCCTATCAATATTTGAATGGCATTTTTCATAGAAATACAACAATCCTAAATTTTTGTGGACTCATTTAAAAAAAACTAGTGAAAACAATCATGAGAAAGATGAACAAAGCTAGAGGCATCATACTCTATTTTAAACTGTATTACAGGGATCCCTGGGTGGCACAGCGGTTTAGCGCCTGCGATTGGCCCAGGGCGCGATCCTGGATCGAATCCCATGTCAGGCTCCTGGTGCATGGAGCCTGCTTCTCCCTCTGCCTATGTCTCTGCCTCTCTCTCTCTCTGTGTGTGACTATCATAAATAAATAAAAAAAAAAATTAAAAAAAAAACCTGTTCAAACTGTATTACAAAGTTATAGTAATCAAAACAGTATGGCACTGGAATAAACACAGAAACAGCTCAGTAGAAAAGAATAAAGTACGCAGAAGTAACCCCCGACACATATGATCAATTAATTCATGACAAAAGACCCAAGAATATACAATGGTAAAAGGATAATATCTTCAGTAAATGGTGTTGGGAAAATTAGACAGCCCATGCAAAGGAATGAAACTAGACCACTATCTAATTCCATAAACCCATACACAAAAATTAACTAAGAATGGATTAAACACTTGAATGTAGGACCTAAAACCATAAAACTCCTAGGAAAAAAAACATACGCAGTAAGCTTTTTGATATAGGTCTTGGCGATGACTTTTTGGATTCATGCCAAGTGTAAAGGCAACAAAAGCAAAAACAAATAAGTAGGACTACATCAAAACAAAAGGCTTCCAAGCAGCAAAAGACACCATCAACAAAATGAAAAGGCAACCTGCTAAATGGAAGAAAATATTTGCAAATCATATACCTAATAAAGCACAAATATTCAAAATATATAAAGAACTCATACAACTCAAAAGCAAAAAAAAAACAAAAAAAAACCTAAACCAATCTTATTTAAAAATGGGCAGAAGACAGAAGATTTGATGGGATGCCTGGGTGGTTCAGCAGTTAAGCGTGTCTGCCTTCAGCTCAGGGCATGATCCTGGAGTACCGAGATCGAGCACCACATCAGGCTCCCTGCACGGAGCCTGCTTCTCCCTCTCCCTCTGCCTATGTCTCTGCCCCTGTCTTTCTGCATGTCTCATGAATAAATAAATAAAATCTTAAAAAAATAAAAATGAGCAGAAGATTTGAATAGACATTTTTCTAAAGAGGACATACAGATGACCAACAGGTATAAGAAAATATGCTCAACATCACTCATCATCAGGGAAATGCAGATCAAAACCACAATGAGGCATCATCCCCCATCTGTAAGAATGGCTAATATCAAAAAGATGAGAGATAACAAGTGCTGGTGAGGATGTGGAGAAAAGGGAACTCTTGTACACTGTTAATGGGAGTGTAAATTGGTGGGGCCACTGTGGAAAACAGTATGGAAGATCCTCAAAAAAAATTAAAAATAGAACTATCATATGATACAGCAATTCCATCTCTGGATATTTATCCAAAGAATATGAAAACACCAACTCAGGAAGATATGTGCACCCCCATATTCTTGCAGCATTATTTATAATAGCCAAGACATGGAAACAACCTAACTATCTATTAGCAGATATACGGATAAAGAAGTTGTGGGAGATGGATAGATAAATATTATTCAGCCATGAGAAAGAATGAAATCTTGCCATTTGTGACAACATAATAACATGCCATTTGTGGCAACTTATGTTAGTGAAATAAGTTAAACAGAGAAAATAGGATCTCACTTATATGTGGAATCAAAAAAAAAAAAAAAAAAAAACAGGAAAGGAAAGAAACCAAGCTCATAGATACAGATAGACTGATGGTTTTTACAGGTGTGGGGGGGTGAGGAGTGGGTGAATTTGGCAAAGGGAGTCAAAAAGCAAAAAATTTTGGTTATAAAATAAGTAACTCATGGGGATGTAATTACAGCAGGCAGACTATAGTTAATGATACTGTATTGCATTACTGAAGCTTGCCAGGAGAGTAAATCCTAAAAATTCTCATCACAAGAAAAAAATTTTGTGACTATGTTTGGTGACTAGACTTGTTTAGTGATCATTTTGCAGTTTATATAAATATCAAATTATTATGTTGTATACCTGAAACTAATATGTCAAATATACCTCAATTTAAAAGTGCTCTATAATATTTGTATTTTATTGCATGTTTCTCATATATCCTGCATATGTTTTCATATAATATTAAAGATTATATGTTTTTATTTTTTAAAAAAAGGTAGATGAACCAGGTCACCTGGGTGGCTCAGTTAAGCATCTGCCTTCAGCTCAAGTCATCAGGGTCCTTGCTCAGTCAAATAAATAAAATCTAAAAAATAAATAAGAAGCACCATGAAAGCCTCTGGTGCAATTTAGTCAGAATCTAAAGGTCTGAGAAAGGGCAGCTAGAGGGTTAATAGTGTAAGTCTGCATCTGAGTCCAAAAGTATTAGAATTAGGAGAACGGATGTCCTAGGACAGGAAAAGATGAATGACCACCACCACTCCTAAAGCCATCATGCTGGTATGTCCTGACTCTGTGGCCTCAAAATTCCTCAGCTCTCTCAAGTTGAAGGTTCTTCAACTCTGTTCTACTTCAGCCACCAACACACTGGGCCTTGTAATCACTAAGACTTGCTCCACTTCTACAAGCTAGAACTTGGCAGTCTTCTCTACCACCTTCATTCCTCCTACTGTTTCCACACCCTTTCTTCCCACTGCACAGGTCCAGGCCCTCAATATAACCCTTTAAACCCCTCAGTTTAAGTATTTAAACTCTCCCCACTCTAGCACTCTGGCCTCTCTCAATCCTTTGAATTTCCATCAACATCACCATGCCAAGGCTCAACCCTTGTTTTGAATTGCTGTGATTTTATTCAGAGACACCCACAGTTGCTGGCAGAAGTCACAAAATCAGGGTGCCTGGGTGGCTCAGTTGGTTAAGCATCTGCCTTTGGCTCGGGTCATGATCCCAGGACTCTGGATGGAGCCCCACATCAAACTCCCTGCTCAGTGAAGAGCCTGCTTCTTCTCTCCCTCTGCTGCTCCCCCTGCTTGTGCGCGCTCTCTTTTTCTCTCTCTCTGTCAAATAAATAAATAAAATCTTTATTTAAAAAAAAAGGAGTCACAAAAATCATACCAGTTGTATCAGTTTTCTATTTATTTTTTTTTTAAGATTTTATTTATTTATTCATGAGAGACACACTCAGAGAGAGGCAGCGACACAGGCAGAGGGAGAAGCAAGCTCCATGCGGGGAGCCTGATGTGGATGGGACTCGATCCTGGGTCTCCAGGATCAGGCCCTGGGCTGAAGGCGACCCTAAACCACTGAGCCCCCCGGGCTACCCTGTATCAGTTTTCTAGAGCTGCTGCAACAAATGAACACAAAATTAGTGCCTTAAAACAACAGAAATTGTTCTCACAATTCTAGAGACAAGGAGTTCAACATTAAATGTTGGCAGGGCCACTCTCCCTTCAAAGGCTGTACAGAATACTCTTTTGCCTTTTCTGGCTTCTAGTGGTTCCTGATGTTCCTTGGTGTGGAGCTGCACAACTCCAATCTCTCTTCCATTTTACACAGCCTTCCTCCCCATGTCTCCATGTTGTCTGTGATCTCCCTCTCCTTTTCCACCATTCATTGGGTTTAGGGCCTGCTCTAAATCCACGATGACTATTTTGAGATCATCTGCAAGACTATCCTATTAAGGTCATATTCATAGGTACGAGGAGTTAGGGACTAAAATATATCTTTTGGGGGCAGGAGATACAATTCACTAAGTGGTACTAGACCACTCCTGATACTTACCATTCCTCACTATTCTCCTCAACCCCATCTCTGTATGTCCAAACCTAATGTATCCAATTCCAAACATCACCTCTTCCATGAAGCATTTCCATGATTTCCCTTATAAGCGACTTCTCTTTTCTCTAAATCCCCTTCTGCTCCCCACCCCCCATTTATAGCTTTTATCAATGTCTACCTTTTATGGATGCTATGCAAGAGAGCTTTACACTTTCTCTGATTACCTGGATTGCAGAAAGTGCTACCCTCATGTCTCATCAGCAAACTTCACTTTGGAATCTTTGGCCGGCTAGGATCTTTTATATTGTTCCTGATACCACTGAACATACTGCCCTAGCCCCTCTGCCTAGAGAGCCCTGTCTGGGACACCTGGGTGGCTCAGTGGTTGAGCATCTACCTTTGGCTCAGGTCATGATCCTGGGGGTCCTGGGATTGAGTCCCGCATCGGGTTCCCAGTGGAGAGCCTGATTCTCCCTTGGCCTATGTCTCTGCCTCTTCTCTCTCTGTGTCTCTCGTGAATAAATAAATAAAATCTTTTTTAAAAAATAAAATAAAATATCTTAAAGATAAAAAATAATAAAATAAAATTACTTATTCAGGTTTCGGTGAATTCCCTTCTGCTCCCCACCTCGTATTATAGCCTCCTCCTTCTTAGCCCTCTTCCAACTGCTTAGAAATTCTAAGAGTCATGGTACTAGATTAAGAAATGTTTCTTTTAGGGGTGCCTGGGTGGCTTAATCAGTTGACTGCCTGACTTGATTTTGGCTCAGGTGATGATCCCAGTTTCCAGAGACTGAGCCCCAGATGGACCTACTTACCATTCTCTCTCTCCCTTTCCCTATGCCCCTCCCCCTCCCTCCTGCTCTCATTCTGTCTGTCTCTCTCTCAAAAAAAGTTTATTTTTTAATTAGTGGCTTTTCCTCCTAACTTCTTTTTCTTTATAAATCCTGATACAATTATAAAATCCATAATCTCTATGGATTATGCTAATTTCACAATTATTTCTATTATAATGGATGATTTTAAACATTTGGTGTGAACTATGCTATTCTGAAGCAATTAAGATTAACATCTAGAAACTGAAAAAATTAGCTTTTTATATATGACTCCCCACTAGATTATAAACTTTTTTAGAGTAAGGATTTTGTAATATGTATTTCTGTTTCCACTACCCAATGGGTCCTGATACATGAAAGATATTCAATTACTGAATGAATTTTGTTTCTCCCTGCTCCAGTTTCTATGGAAAAATGAAATTATCTGACCCTCATTCCATCACTAGAGGCAGCTTCTTTCTCGTGGGGTTTAGGAAACCTAGTTTCCTGAAGGTGTTGTGGACATTTAAGGAGTACTTATTGGGGAGACATCAAGGTATAGTTCATACCATCCATCTCCCCCCATATTCCAACCTTATATTCAATGCAAGTGTGACTCTGAGTGAATGAGAGAAGGAAGGAAAGCAGGTTGAGAAGTATCTTAGAGTGCAGTATAGTCTAAGGAAGGTCTGTAAGAGAACTGATTGCCACCATGTACTCTCTGCCATCACATATGGTTTGTTATTTTGTCAAGAAGTTAGGAAGTAAGGAAGGACAGAGAGAAGGATGGAGGGTAAAGGAGAAAGAAAAGAAAAAAAAGTAAGGAAGGAGGAAAGGGAAAGGACTAAGCACATATGGTATCATCTTCACTCAAAGGATCAAATGGTCATAGGCTAGAAGAAGCCCCAGAAAGAAGCACTACAGTATTAAAAGGTGGTGAATCATTTCTTGTGCAATGCAAAAACATGCTTTGATGCCATCAAAACTGAATTCCAGATGACACTCACAAGCTGTGTAAGTAGGAAAATCAGCTCATTGCTGACTGACACATGTCTTATAGATGGCAATAGTATACCAACCTATAAAATAGTTGGAATAATTAAGTATGATGGCATATACTTGGCATATTCCCACTGTGCCAGCTATGCATCAGGTGCTTAATAAATAGTAATCCTACTGACTTTAGTTTGGGAGGAGAGTCCAGTGTAGAAGGGAAGGATAGTGTAGATAGAAATTGATTCTGGGTATCTAAAAAAGAAAATTAATTATTGGAAGGAGGAAATTGTCAGGAAAACTAGGGAAAAAAATAAAAAAGCAAGTAACTCTAGAAGCAGGGAAGCACAGCCAAGGTCATGCCATAAGAACAGTCTAGTTAGGATGTTGACCTAAAACCACTGTTGCCAGGCCTTGCTGCCACTGCCCCTAGATTCTCAAGGCCATACCACCAATGTGAATAGTTTCTATATGGTCATGTATCTTTGCATTATTCCCACATTCATAGTCTTGAGTGGGAATGCATCAGATTGTCAGAGACTAAAGTAACAGTCCCATACTGTATCCTGAAAAAGATCTAACCCATTTGGTATCAAGAGTCCCATAAGGGGGATCCCTGGGTGGCTCAGCGGTTTGGCACCTGCCTTCAGCCTGGGGTGTGATCCTGGGGTCCCGGGATTGAGTCCCACGTTGGACTCCCTTATGGACCCTGCTTCTCCCTCTGCCTGTGTCTCTGCCTCTCTCTCTCTCTCCCTCTCTCTCTCTCTCTCTGTGTGTGTGTCTCTCATGAATAAATTAAAAATCTTAAAAAAAAAAAAAGTCCCATAAGGGGAGACTCCTTCTAAATAAAAGGGAGTTCAGAGTAGCCAAAAAAAAAAAAAAAAAAAAGGGAGTTAAGATGGGAGTAGCAAAAAAAAAAAAAAAGACAATGATTTCCTAATTTCTTTAGGATAATGCTAGCAACTGTAACAAACCCCCAAACTTCAGTGATCTAACATAATAGAAACTTACTATTCACTCATGTAACATTCTAGCGTAGGTGCTCCTTTGCATGGTGGGCAGCCTTCCTCCATGCGGTGGTTCAGGGTCATGGGCTTTTTCCATCTTGTGGCCCTACCATTCCTAGGTATTCCTCTATATTCCATTCCATTCCTCTATATTCAACTCGAGAGTGTGAAGGAGACAAGTAGAGGAAGAGTTCCGCTTCTTCTTCTTATTTTTTTTTAATTTTTATTTATTTATGATAGTCACACAGAGAGAGAGAGAGAGAGAGAGAGAGGCAGAGACACAGGCAGAGAGAGAAGCAGGCTCCATGCACCAGGAGCCCGACATGGGATTCGATCCCGGGTCTCCAGGATCGCGCCCTGGGCCAAAGGCAGGCGCTAAACCGCTGCGCCACCCAGGGATCCCAAGAGTTCCGCTTCTTAAAGACCCCAGCCACCTCTGGATATGGGGTCAGGCTTGGAAATGTAGTTCTTGGCTGACCAGCCACTTGCCAGCAACAACTCCACAGTATTGAAAGTGTGTGTGGGGGGAAGGGGTTGGAAAGGGGGAATCCACAAACTTTGGTTGAGGGATAGCTGTCTATGCCACAGCCTCTGCTGGGTCAATGCATATGGTAAAATATATGGGGAGTGGGGCAATGAACTGAGGATTAAAGGACCCTGAGAAGATGGGGAACCATTTTGAGTAGGTGATTGGGGAGTGGGAAATGACATAGTACCACAAGAAGTTGAAGTAGGTGAGGAACATTAATTCTGGGGTGCAGGATTGTCTAAACAACTAACTCAGCACCCTTGACATCTCCTTTCCTACGACCTCAGGTTGACCTGAGCTCCTTCTGTGTACAGGGCACTTGATAAAGTGCAGAGATTAGCAAAGGTGACAAAATGGTAACTAGCCCCAGGGCACTTCTAAACAAATTGGGAAGATATATACATAGAAACATAAATTTTATTTTCTCAGTAGCATTTGGGAAATGTCAAGTGGGTAGTGGTGGGAAGTACTATAAGAGCTTGAAGTAAGTGGGAATTTATCACTGACACCTGGGAGCTTAGGGCATGTGTTTGGTCCTGGTTCTCTAAAAAGCTGATGCCAACATAGGATTGAATGTGTAGGAAATTCATTAGGGTAAATGCCTGGGAGAGAAAATGGGGAGTGAGCCAGGGGAGTCTGGCAGAGCCTTTAGACTGCAAACATAAGGTAAATCTGACCCTGAGTGAAGGAGAGGGGAAAGAATGGCAGGCAGGCTGAGTGGAAGAATCTCATACTGTACATAGAGTAGGTTAAGGAAAAGGGAGCAAGACCATTAGGGAATCCTTGAGCAAAGTCACTCGTCAGATGAGTTCCACATTTCTCAGGAAGGGCCCACTTCAGTTTCCCTGCCATACTCAGACATTGGCTCAGTGCAGCCTATAAGATGTGTAGCCCCAGAGCAAATCCAGCTGTGAATTTCAGAGGCCTGGGATTTCAGAGCCTGGGACCCTTGGTCAGTTACACTTCTTGCAGGTGGAGATCTGAAAAATACACCCTACCATGGCCCCACACAGATCTACCTCTCCCCACATGTTTGGGAAGCAGTTCCTCCATGCTTCCTGTGGGTCTTTCTTCCGGAGGGGAAATTCAGAAGAGGGGATTTAATGGAATGACCTATGGCTTCTCTTGCTGCAGTTAATTTCAGGGCTGTAACTGGCACTCAATTCTCTCCCTCCTTCACTATCCATTCTCATATCCTCTCACCTTGGCATGTCTTGGTGACTTACCTGGTGATGTGCCCCAAACATTCATTCTGGAAGGGTCCAAGACATTGAGAAAGAAAGCCATACCTTTCTTAGGCCAGAGTTGCTTCCTAGGTCAATTCATGGTTACAATGAAGCAAGAGAATACCAGGAGGCACAGAAGTGGAGAGTCTGGCTTCCACATGTGTTCCTACTCGTCCTCATTGTGCAAAAGCAGCCCTCCTGCTGATCAGGGTTAAACACCCCTGCTGGATGGTAATTCTTCTCTTCTGTTGGTTCCCAGACACATGGTGTTCAAAATGTCCTGGCAGCAGCTGTGGTTTGTAATGCAATGGGATCTTTGCTATATCCCCTGGCAAAAGTGTGCTGCTCTCTTTGGGGACTAGAACGTCTAATCCTGTAGTCAAGAGTTGTGGGGACAGGAAGCACAAAATTCCTCAGTGGGGCATTTGGTGTGACAGTAAGTAGTGTAACTTCTATCTCTCCATTCCTAGAGCTGTGTATTCTTACTATTGAGGACACAGCAGACCTCTTACTATAGAGGTCTATGATTTAAAACAAACACTGTGTCCTGTAGGGGCCTGTTCCTTCCTCTAGACTGCTGCCTCTGTACTGTACTTCAGTGCTGTTAGGTCATTTTAGACCTGCCTTGACTGAGCATTTTAATGTCTCTGGAGCTCTGCTGCTCTAACAATTAGGTCTTCATCCTGCCACTCAGCTGTGTATTCCCTTCCCCTGACAGAGATAAAGGTCTCTTTGTAAGCTATCCCAAAGGCCCTGTGGCTCTCTCACTTACCCCAAAACTGCTTATTAATGGCTCTCAGTCCCTCATGATTTCTCTGCAAGATGTCAATACAACTTAGTAGTGATCACCCAATTTTACTATCTTTGTAGGCATTGTCCTCCCCCTGCCCCGTATTTTTCAGATGCCTGCATCATCACATCTGCCACAGCAGTCCTCTCTACTAGAACATTTTTCCAGGTTAATACTAGTGAAATCTTTAGTAGTTGAGCTACCACCTTGTGCCAGGAACTATCTCATCTACTAATCTGGGTGGCATCCTCTTTGCCTGATGGGCAGGCAGTAGATGAGCCAGACCAAATTTCTATCTTACCATCTTTTTTCTTGGGCCACTCCCAGTACCACTTGTGTTTGTCTGGGTCCCTAAGAGATGGATGCCAAGACTAACTATGCAAGAAATTTATTAGATGAAGCGCCTATAAGAGAAAATGTGGAGGCAAATAAAGGAGTCTGGGAGAGCCTAGAGACTACAATGTAAGTCTGACTCTGAATGAAAGGAGGAAGGCAGGGAGGAAGGGAGAGGGAAGGAAGGAAGTTTGGATGGAAGCATCATATGCCCCAGTGCAATTCTAAGGCAAGTTTAATGAGGCTGTTTGGGATTTCTCCCAGATATCAGAGGACTCTGGTATCTCCCAGGAATGGGCTTGCCTTAGTATTTCTACCATGCTCAGTCACTGGCTAGGAGCAGCCCATGGGAAGCAGAGCCTTGGTTCAAACACAGTGATGAATTTTAGAGAGTTGTAGTTAGGGCCTTCAGTCAATTATGTGTACTGCAACCAAAGATCTGAGAAGTGTATTCTTATGGCCACCACATTAATCTTCATAGAGGAGGCAAAATAGGATCAGGGCCTAGAAAATAGGTAGGATTTAGCTAAGTGGTGATGGGTAGAAGATACATTCAATGACGATAGATAGGCAGAGCATATTATTGCATTTTTGATGGGAAGTTGGGAAGGTAGATAATGATAGAATAACTTAAATACTGGGGTAAGAAATTTAGATTCAATCCTCTAGGCATTGGGAAGCCATGGGCATTAAATCTACATTTTACCTAACCCATTTATGAGTTGGACATACCTCACATAAGTGGAATCATAAAAATTGTAATAAGGTGATTTGTTGTTGGTTTTTAAGTTTTTATCTTTTTTTTAGAGAGGAAGGCAGGGGAAGAGGAGAGGAGGGAGAGAAAGAATCTTTAAAAAAATTTTTTTAAGATTTTATTTATTTATTTGACAGAGAGAGCACACACATGCAAGCAGGGGGAGGGAGAGGGAGAAGCAGGTTCCCTACTGAGCAGAGAGCCCAATGTGAAACTCAGAAGAAATATCAAAGTAGAGATATTGATATAATAGTTATTTAAGAAGGGATAGCTATTTGAGTGAATGAGTTGCCAGAGTGAGAGTATGAAATAAGAATGGCTAATGATTGTCTTGAATTCATTCATTCAACAACTCATTAATTTACTCAAATATAGATGAGTTAATACTTTAGCCTCTCAAAGATACAGTCTAATAAGTGAGACCGAGATGTAAATAGCTAATTTAAATTTAGGGGTATCTTAAATGTCAAATTGAAATAGGAAGAAACAATCCGCAAATGAGAAAGAGAATACACAAAATAGGAAAACTCAGTACAAAATCGCAGAACAATAGTGTTTTCAGAAGAGAGATGTAATAATGATAATTTTTTTTCAGACAGAGCAGTGAAGGAAAATAAGCATCAAGGTTCAGTAAATTAGGTTGATATTGTTGGATGGCATCTATCCTTTGTTCCAAGATTGTAGTCTACAGCCCACAGCTACAGACAATGAAGCTGAGGACCTCAGTTGTTGCAACCATTTCCCTCAGGATTGAGAGACAACAATACTAGCCCTGCCACCACTAGCCATCACCCCAATCCTCTCTCTCTTCCTAGTTCACAAAAAAAGAGGGAGGAATGGAGAGTCAGAGTCCAGCCTTGTGATTGTGTGTTCTTCTAACAGAGAAGTCACACTTTTTCTCTATTCTCAACATCAAGTAAGGCTGGAGTGGGTATGGGTGGGAAGGGGAAGCTGATTTCCTGGTTGAATGCATTCTTGTACAGGAGACCCAATATGAGCAAAGGGAAAGAAACTGGAGAGAGATATCAAGTGGGGATTGGGGCTGTGCTATGGAATAGCCAAAAATCTCACCATTTTTTCATAGCATAGATGAGTATTTCCTGTTAGATGAGCCCTGAGGAAAGTAACTGAGATTGTGAGATTGAACCATTTTGGCAATACCCCACATAAGGAAGCTATCACTACCAAAAGGGGCCTAACATCAAAATGCTGTGGGATAGAGTGCTGCGAATGGGAAAAGAAGAGGCCCTGGAAGTGCCCAAGCCAGAGGTATTCTCCTATGTAAGGGTACTTGTGTGAGTGAACACTTAGAAGTAGTCCTAGAAAAATGCAAAAGCATACCTGAAGAGATAGCTTGCATTTGGATGCCTGCCACTCACACCTTCAGTTACTAATTAACATTAACCAGAGAAGCAGTGGTAACCATTAGTGAGAACTGTAGTCCTTCTCATTTGAGCAGACAGTTGTACAGGTCCATCTGATCATTTGCATGGCCCAGGGCAAGAGGACAAATGGCAGCCCGCCCATAGGCCTACATTCCATGTGTCTAAAAATTTACAAGTTATAAATCTAACAAACTTTTAAATAAAATATGTTTTATCCTCCTACTCTGACAAATATTTTTTTCAAAACAACATGAAAGGCCAGGTTTGAATTTGGAATTTTTGAAATCCTCAGAATTTCACACTAGAATGCAGCAGAATTTGTCTCCCAACCATAAATTCTGGCTCACCTTCCTTCTCTTCCTACTCTGACTCTTTCTCATTCTTCAAGGATCGTAACTGGCTCAGCTCAACCCAAACATCCAATTTCTATTATCAACTACTATTCTCTTGGCCACTTCTCAGCTCTTAGGGAAATCTCCTTTGATCTGTGGACCCTTCAACCTGATAGGAGGAGAAGCATTGCTAGAGTTGTCCCTTCTAATTTGGGCCTAAGAGTGCTACTGTTCTTGTCCCTTTTCCTCTCGTATTCACACCAAAGGGCAGAAGAGTTATATCTTAAAGAGAGAAGAGAGAAGAAGAGATGAAATTTTAAGACATTTTGAAATTGTAGTTTGTGGCAGAACTTGCAAGTTGCCATTCAGATTCTATTCTCTTCTTCCTTAATATTAGAACTTCCACTTTACTTGGCATGTCCATGCACCTATGAAAGGACTGTATTTCCAGATTCCCTTCCACTTAGGCATGGCAAAGTGCCTAGGTTATGGGCCAAAGAAATGTTAAATGTTATGTGGGATGCTAAAAACTGGAGGCTGTTTAAAAGGCACTGACTCAGCTGGGAGGTGGGTCCTTTTGTTCTCCCTTCCTCTTTCCTATTGTCTGAAATGCTGAAGCTTCAATAGCTGTCTTGAACTGTAAAATAAACTTGAAGGTAGATGTATTTGGATGGTGGACCACAAAGACAGAACCTGAGTCCTTGATGACAGTGGAACTGTTGTACCAACTGTGCCTGGTCTATCTCCAGACTTTTATTTATTCTTTTAACATGAAAGAAATAAATTTCTGTTTTGTTTAAACTTTGTAATTTCAGGTTTTCTGTGATTTTAGCCAGAATAATGCCTAATTCAGTTTTCAACTGGACTGGACTTGATTAAGAAAATTAAAGAATCTACCCAAAATGTAATACAAAGATAGGAATGGACATTTTAATAGAACACTGTTGAGAGTAATGATTCAATGTTAAGTCTGTGGGGCCTCTGTAGTTTTGAAGAATATAGTTTCATCAGTGATGGAGAAGGAAATCTTATTTCAAGAGGTCAAGAAATTAATGGTTAATTTAAAAAAAGGAAATAAGGTTGAATTCTACCAAAACTTTGACAGGTTAGAGGAAGAGAGAGAGAAGATGTGAAAAATGTTTTTTTGAAGCATATGGCATCGTTAGACAGAACTAGGGAATATAGCTGAAGAAGTAAAATCTGGGAAAACAATTGAGGCTTTCCTTCTTTTCTTCCTTCTGGAGGAAGCCAGAAACAGATGGGAAGGATGAGAGATGGGGAAGGCAAGGTGAGATGGGTTTTAAAGATAGGAATGTGAGAAAGGTTTGGAATAGCCCCATACCACAGCTACAAAAGGATTAGATCTTTCAAATAAGATTTTAATCATAAAAAGAGCTACTGTTTATGATACCTGTTCTATGCTGTTTATTATGCTAGATACTTTACACACATTGCATCACTAAAGATGAAAAATTTTCTCAATTTTCTACCTCCCTCTATGACTGCTCCTTCTCAGTCTCTTTTGAGGGATACCCTTTGTGGCTGTTTGTTAAATATTGGTGGTCATCAGGGTTTCATTCTTAGTCTTCTCTTCTTATTCCCACTGGGTAACTGCTATTTCTCCCATGATTTTTTTTTTTTTAATTTTTATTTATTTATGATAGTCACAGAGAGGGAGAGAGAGGCAGAGACACAGGAAGAGGGAGAAGCAGGCTGCATGCACCGGGAGCCCGATGTGGGACTCGATCCCGCGTCTCCGGGATCGCGCCCTGGGCCTAAGGCAGGAGCCCAACCGCTGCGCCACCCAGGGATCCCACACTCCCATGATTTCTATTACCATGTGTATGCTGCTGACTTTCAAGTACATATCTTTTTTTTTTTTTCCTTTTTAAGATTTTATTTATTTATTCATGAGAGTCACAGAGAGAGAGGCAGAGACATAGACAGAGGGAGAACCAGGCTCCCTGTAGGGAACCTAATGTGGACTTGATCCACGACCCCGGGATCATACCCTGAGCCAAAGGCAGACACTCAACCACTGACCTGCCCAGATGCCCCCTGGGCTTTTACATTTAAAAAAATTGCTGACCCTTGATCTTGGGCATCAAACTAACGTGGTGGCAGTGAGGAATGAGAGATATCAACGACACTGAATCAATAGGACTTGGGGCATGTCGGGATGTGAGACTGAGGAACAATAATATTATATCCAAGTTCTGTAATTGTGGCAATGATAATGAACACTTCCATGGCCTTACCATGGAAGTGGCACTGAACCAAGTCTTTTAACATATTAACTCTTTACTCTGCTCTACAGTCTTATGAAATAAGTGCTATTCTTATCATTTCCATTTCAAATATGAGGAAACTGAATCACATTAAGTCGAGTAGTTTGTTCAAGGTCATACAGCTAATATGAAATGAATCCAGGCTATCTGGTTCTAGAATCTCTACTCTTAAAACGATTCCCAAAAAATTCACAGAGACAGGAAATTCAGCAGGAAAAAATAGGTTTGGAGGGAAATAATGAAAGCAGCTTCAGACATGTACATTGAGAAGTAGTCTGGGGCATCCAAGTGAATGTCCAGTAGGCAGTTAGATAAATAAGTCTGATGCTGTGTATTTAGGGTCTTGGGTCTAGCTTTGAGATATAAATTTGATGGGGCACCCGAGTGGTGAGTGGTTGAGCATCTGCCTTTGGCTCAGGGTGGTTGAATGTGGCGGTGTTCCAATAAAACTTTATTTATGGACATGAAAATTGAATTTCATATCATTTTCATGTTATAGAATGTTATTATTTTCATTTTAAAAAACCACTTTGAAGTGTAAAAAGCATTTGTATGTTGTGCACCATGCAAAAATAGGCAAGGTGCCAGATTTGGCCTTTGGACTATAATTTGCTAACCTCTGGGCAAGATCATCTTTTGGTGAAATACTGCAGTGGCTTCTTAATTGGTCTCTCTGCTTCTTATCTTGCCCCTGAACACCAAGTCAATTTTTTTATGATGCCCCATTAACCTCAGGATGACCCTTATAATGTCCACAAAGTTCTTTGTAATCCAGTCTCTGTTATTCCAACCTCATTTTTCAACACTTTTCCTCCTGTACTATCTTTACTGTGTTTGCTACTCAACTACATGAAGTTTCCCAAACATGCAAACTTCTTCCTCTAGGCCTTTTTATATGCTCTTCCTTTTGTTTAGAAACTCTTCCTAACCTTCTTCTGTTTCTCCTATTGGTCCTTCAGGTCCCATTGTATATATCTCTTCCTTCATATTCTCCTGGGCTTCCATGTCTGATTAGGTGTCCCTTCTCATGTTTATATAGGACCATATTGAAATACTGTCTCGTTGCATTGTAACTGTATATTCATTTCTGACTTAACCTATAGACTGGAACTGAGCTGTCTTTTTCACCTGTATACCCATAATGCCTCTTTTAGAAGCACATTTGATGAAGATATGATTCCCCGGGGTAATTCTTCAAGGAAAGTATTATTATCTCCATTTTATAAATGAGAAAACTAAAGCTCAGAGAACATGAATGTTTTTTTCCCAAATCTACACAGTATATATTGGAATAAAGCTTTGTTCATGCTCATTCCACTACCCCATGCTACCTCCCAAAGTTCAAGAATAACAAGAAAGACAATTGCCTCATAAAGTCTAGTTTTCTCAACATCACATTAGAAATCTTCATTCCTAGTCTCTAGATTGCCTGTGAGTCATAAAGATCATTTTAAAAATCTTTATTGTCCAGGAGTGTACATTTAGATATTTTTAGGGGTCCTATTCTACCCCTTTTGACATTGTTCCTGCAATCCCTTTTTTTCCCTCTGCAATCCCTTTTTGATATTATTCCTGCAATGTCTCACCACTCACTTGAAGGACTTTTCCTTTTTCTACCAGTAAAATAAAGTAAAGTAATAGTAAAGTGTTGAACAAATTCAGGATTGAGGTTCCTTTAGTCCTACCTGCTTGACTCAACCTGCTTGACTGGAGGACTATCTCAGTTGTGTAGCACTGAGCCCTGGAAAGTAAGTTGGTGACTAGCAACCCTCAGTTAGCACCACAGGCCATATGGAACAGGTGGGAGTTGTAAAAAGATATACATTGTCCTAAGACAGATAGGGATCTTAGATAATGGAGAAATAGACAGCCCCCAGGGACAAATGGGCTGTGTTCCAAAAATTCAATTTTAAATTGACTGTTTGGAATGCAGAACACATTTTCCCTTAGACACAATGCTATGAATAATTGCAGTTATTTTCCCAGGAAAGTCCACACAAGCTTGTTTAACCCATAATGTTGCAGAAATATCCGCTAAGACATTTTGGATTTACATCGAGTGCATCCCTTAAATCCTTACCACTCTGAATTATAAATTAGCTATGTACATAGCTGCCATTTCAACTAGACTGTGAACTCTTTGAGGGCTGGAAACTGTTGAATTATTCATTTTTGTATTCTGAATGCCTAGCATATAACTGACAATAAATGTTGGTTGCATAAATGAATGAACAAATTTAATAGGCATTTGAATAGAGTTGAAAGTGTGTTAGGGAATAAAAACAGTAACATTTAGTGAGTACCTTAGTATGTGTCTGGCACTGTACTAGACAGATGATCAATAAAGCAAACTGCTTTGTTTAGGCTAGAGGTAGGGATAAAGAAGCTGAAGGCAATTTAATATTTGAGATATAAAATAAATGGGTGCTACATTTACTAAATTAATGTTTTTGGATGATACCATTGGATAGATCTACTGATTTGAAAAAAGTCACCAAAAAAATATCATCAGGGATTGGTATGCAAAGAGAAGCGCTTCTGAGGGGCTCTAAGAAGGGAGAGGTATGACCACAGCTAAGGAGCAGAAAATGGAAGATAAGTTTTGGTAACAGGGAGCAGCAGTCAGGGAAGAATGGGAATTGGTTTGGATTAGGCCCTGTTTAATTTCACCTGGTTTATTGCTCCCAGTAAAAACACATTTGCTCTGGCCAGTCTCTGATTTGTTGTTGGTTTAGATTAAATTATTATCACTCTTCCATAGATAAAGGTTAATCAGATTGACTTCTTTCCACAGTGACAGTAAACGCTTGTTAAAATTTGGTAGGGATGGTGTTTTAGCTTAGTCTGCTGTAACACAATACTATAAACTGGGTGGCTTAAACAGCTAACAATTATTTCTGGATGTTAGAAATGTGAGATCAGGGTGCCAGCATGGTCACTTGGTGAGGGTTCTCTTTTGGGTTGAAGATGAGGCTGATTTCCCATTGTATCCTCACATAGCAGAGAGAGTGAGGGAGCTCTCTGGAGTCTCTTTTGTAAGGGCACTAATCCCATTAATGAGGGCTCTATTCTCATGACCTAATTATCTCCCAAAGGCTTTACCTTCTGATACCATCATGTAGGGGTTGGGATTTCAGTCCATGAATTTGGGGAGCAGGTGAGGGCACAAACATTCAGTCTGTATGTAACAGATGAGAATAACGTTGAAGGCAGTGGAATGGAGATCTAGGCTGTCAGGGAGAATGTAACCCGGGAAGTTGGGAGAGGGAACATTACCTCTGGATAGTTTTTGGTGGAGAAAGAAAAAGTGGGGTGGGGTCGGGGGAGCAGAGAAAGAATGGTGAAAGAGGTGGGGAAAGGGAGGCGAACAATTATTTCATAATTTTATAAAGGGCCTAACCACTCAGAAAGTCCCTCTCACTTACTGCCAGTCTGATCTTTGTTTTCTGAAAGTATAACTACAACAACTACTTATGCATTTTCTTCATTTTTCCCAAAGTGCTTGAGTATAATCAACAAATACTTGTTGATAGATTATTCTGAGGGTTTAAAAATCAATCCATACAGTTTTATTAAGGATCTTAGAATTGACATTGATCAAGGCAAGAACTGTCTTTAAAATTTTAAGACATTTTGTGTCTCTCCCTAAGGAAAAACAAACCCTTGTCCATGCTTGTTTTTGTACCATACACTGGGGATTTTTCTTATATTACTGCATTTCTAACAATTCATCGTTGTTTTAATAATTACTAACTACTCATTATATGTCAAGCCTTATGCTAGACAATGGTGATAAAAGTCAAAGAGGGAGAAACTCTGACCTTCTAGCAGTTGTAGCGTGACAGGGAGAAGGCAGGGCTACATCAACAACTGCCACGTAGTTTCATAAGTGCAATGAAAGAAGCAAGCAGTTGCCAATCTGGGAAGACAGAAAAGGGGAGCTTTAACTCAAAATGGGAAGGAAATATAGACAATAAAGAGGAAACAAGTGTTTGTTGTTTGTCTGAAATGAAAATTTAACTGGGCACTGAGAGGAGCCTGAGGAGACATGACTAAATGTAATGTGATCTCCTGGATGGGATCCTGGATCAGTAAAGGGACGTTAGGGAAAAAATGAAGAAATATAAATAAAACATGGATTTTACTTAATAATATTGTATTACTATTGGTTAATTAATTGTAACAAACCTACTACACTAATGTAAGATGTTAATAATAGGGGAAATGGAAAATATAAGACTATCTGTACTATTTGTGCAATAATTCCAAGAATTCAAAACTGTTCTCAAATAAAAAGCTCATTAAACATTTTTAACTGGCATCTTGTATTTTTGTTAGATCTGACAACCCTAACCCTTTTACTTCCAAATAATAATTGAACATAAATTATGAAAAAATTGCATAAAGTTGATAGCTTGAGATTTGAGTTATATATTTCTCCTAAATATTTGATCTAAGCACTTTATTTTCCAGAAACAGTTCATTTCTTTTGAGGCAAGCCTCCAGCAACCAAATAGTTATTACAGTCAATATACTTCAATGTGGAGATGCTTTGCTTCTAAATGCCATAAACTTATCAGTTGCAAGCAATTTCTGAGGCTAAAAAAAAACTGGTTTAAGTCTCTTTCTCTCACACAGACCATCAATAAAATTAGTCTTGATTTAGGTTGTACACATCTCAAGTGATTAAGAAAAAATCCGGTTATGAGAAAATCAGCAAGGTTAAGGCCCTGAAAGTAATCACTTGCCTAGGGTGACTGCTAATTTATGTTGCCTGAATGGAAAACAGAACTGATTATTTTACTCTTCTGTGTTTGTTGCTCTCCTGGAGGAAAAAAACCTGTGGTTTGTGGAAGGAGAACTTAAGAGTCTGGAATAAAAACAGAACTGTATAATATAACTTTTATTTGAAGGTGAGCTCAAGAAATATCACTTATCGAACAAACGACCTAAGGAAGATGGGGGGTTCTATAATTTGAGAATACGTGTCATTTTCCAGATACAAGACGGCGAAATACTTTGCACAGCTTTCTCTAATTTCTGCTTTGCTGTCTGAAAAAATTAGGAAGTTGGATTCTTATTGCTTAATACCTAAGTGCTGATAATAGCCCTTGTAAAGAAAATAAACCTGTCATCAAATGGCACTAGAAATTATATATCAGAAGTTACTGGGTTCCCTTGTTGTCTAAGTCCCTAAAACTAACTGTATTTGTGCCCCAAAAGATATACGTGTCATAAATTTCATTTTGCAAACATGTGTAGATCATTTATTTCGAGAGAAAAAAAAAAAAAAACACGATGCTGAAGAGCTTTGGTGTATTCAGAGACAAAGATGGTTCCTAATGCTGTTTCTATTTGTGCTACTCAAAAAAGTTCTGTACTTTCAGAGACAAGGGGAAATCATACGTTAAGTGAGGCTTTTGTCCATTTACATCTCACTTTCCCATGGTCTCCTGCAAACACAGGAGGCGAAATGCTTGTTAAAAAATTGGGCCAGCGCTCCAAGCACGAGGTAGGCGAGGTCCCGGTCGGCGGCCCCGGAAGGCCGCGGAAGAGCCCGGCTGTGATGGGCCGGACGGGGGAGGCGGGTCGGGGCCCCAGCGCCTCCCGACGGCCGGCGGGGGCCTCAGGGAGCCCAGGCTGCCGCCGGCGCCGGCCGCGACCCTAACCGAGCGAACGTCGCCCGCACGCGGGCCGGGCGCGCGGCCACGCCGACCGCAGCCGGCCTTCCGGGCTCCGCGAGTGCGAGCAGGCCGCGGCAGCGCCCTTCCCGTGCTTGGAGAGCTCCGTTCCAGGAGAAAGGCCGCGAGGGCGGGGCTTGCGGCAGTGCCGGGCTATCTCCTCACGCAGCGGTCAGTCGGGGCGAGGAGAGGCCGCCAGGGCGGAGCGCCACATGGCGCGACCCCGCCGGGCCTCAGCGTGGGCGGGGACCGAGGAAGCCGTGTAGTGCGAGCGGCTTAAAGCCCACGGCGTGGAAGGATGGGTCAACTAACGAACGTTTCACCACAGCCCACACGCCTAGGAGGCAATTCGAGAGCGCATGGGGGAGGGGCAGAGAGAACAGGCAGCTTGCAGGGAGCATGCCCTGTTCTAAGAGCCGTAAGTGGAGGGCCAGGCATGCGCAGTGAGGCCAGGGAGGGTTGGCAGCAGGGAGGGGCCGGCGTGAGCGGGCTGCTGTGTTTATCCGGTTTTCTGGGTGGGCGGTCAAGGCGCACGCGTAAGGGCGAAAGGCGGCGGAGCTGGATCGTGGAATGCGCATGCGCGGAGCGAGCCGGTAGCTCCGGGAGGGCGTGGAGGGGGCTCTTAGAGGAGAAGCAGGGGAAAAGGGAAACGAAGGGAAAGGAAAGGGCGGGGGGAGGGGTGAGAGTGTGCTCTGCGCATGCGTGCGGGCGCTAGCGACGACGGCGGCGGGGGAGGCTCGGCGATGACAGTGGCTTTGCCCGTTGGGGTAACGGTCGTCGTCGCCGGCAGGGCCTGAGGCGCCGGACAGTCCGCGGGATTCGTTAAGGCCGCAGCAGCCCGGGCCCTACCGAGTTAGAGAGGCGCGTGGAGTCCGGGTGAGGGCGGCGAGGCACGGGGGGGAGGGGCCTGCGACGGGGCCTTGCTGTGTGCTCTGGGCGGCGGCGGGGCCTGGCCGTGCGAGCGCTCGCCTCCGCTGCGGCCGGGCGGGAGCCGTGGGCGGCGGCGGCCGTCGTGCTTGGCGGAGGAAGTCTCTGTGTGTGCGGCGCGGAGAAGATGGCCGGGCAGTGAGGGGGCGGCGCTTGCGCCTGGTGACCTCGGAGTGAGCGACTGAGGAGCGAGGGGCGCCGCCGCGGCCCGGCCGGGCCTGCTCCCCGCCCCCTCCCGCCGCCGCCGCCGCCGCCGCCGCCGCCGGCCCGCGCACTTCCTCCCCGGCCCTCCCCTATCGGGTGGGGGACTCTCCTGCCCGTTTCGCCACCTCAGGGAGCAGCGGGCTTGTAACCGCCGGGGCGGAGAGCCAGGCGCAGTCCGGGTCCCGCGTCCGATATGGAGGGAGCGGCGGCGGCCTCCGCTAGCCGCAACTGCAACGTTCGCCGCCGCCGCGGCTTGGTGCACTAGATTGAGGAAGCCGACGCCCGAGCTGCCCTCCTCGTCGTCGCCGCTACCTCTGCGCCGGGCGCTGTGATGGAGTAAGGGCCCTGCAGCCCGTGAGAAGCGTGCCCGCCCCTCGGACCGGGCCGGGGCCTGCTCCCGCGCCCGCCCAGCTCGCCCTGAGGAGGTGCCTCCGCGTCCGGAGATGCAGCGAAGGCCGCCTGCCGAGCCGCGGGGCTAGACTGAGCGCCGAGTCCCTGGCCCGAGCGCCGAAGCCGCCGCGTTCTTCGCCCCGAGGCTGCCTGGGACAAACTCGAACGCTGGTTTCTCTTTCTCTCTCTCTCTCTCTCTCTCTCTCTTTTTTTTTTTTTTTTTTGTCTGCAAGTCTCAGGGACGGAGGAGGGGCGCAAAGGCCCCATGTGTGGGAGGATTGCTTCAGCTCCACAAACTTGCACGGATTTTGGTTACTACTTTGGCCAGTGGTTCTTCTCGGATTTCCTCCGAATTGTTGCAAATTCGCCATTGTTCCCTGGCTGCTTACAAAGTTGGATCCGGAATTTCTTTTCAACCGGGAGCCAACGGTGTCGAGGTGTCTGCAATGAACCCCGTGAATGCTACTGCTCTCTACATTTCTGCGAGCCGCCTAGTGCTCAACTACGACCCCGGAGACCCCAAGGCGTTTACAGAGATTAACAGGCTCTTGCCTTACTTCCGACAGTCCCTCTCTTGCTGTGTTTGCGGTGAGACGCTTTTTATTGTTCCCTTTCAATGCTTGTTTTAAAACTAGGCATTGGTCACAGGAATGGTTTGGCGGCGTGGTAGTTTGTGTTAAGCTTTTGTTATTTGTGCATTAGCATATGGTCATTAGTTTTGAAACTCGTCAAAGGACTTTTGCCCAGCGTTTCAGAAAGACAGCCCTTCTAAAACCGTTTTGTACGGCGGCCTTAACGTTCAGAACTGTTTAGTTCGCCTCGGGTCAGTTGCTTGCTGTTCCTATTGATGGTTTTATAAATGAGGTGAAGTATGCTTGTATATTGCCTTTTTTTTTTTTCCCCCAAACCTTTGCAAGAGCTGACAACACTTACGTTGTTAAACGTGGTTAAGCCTGGTTAAAAAATGTACATGTGGCGTGTTTGCATTTCTCCAAACTGGTGTTATGTGTGGGTGGTGGTATAGTCTGATGAACCCACAGCTTGTGAACTCGGTGCAAAACTTTTCTCCGTGTTCTTCAACAAATGCTTTGACAGTTTGACGGTAAACAGTGAGCCCAGGAAGACTGATGGTACTGTTTTTTAGTTGGTGGGATTTTTACAGGATTGTTCCTTATTTTCTGGTTTTAATATGTTGTGGCCTGGTAGACTGTTATTTTAGGTGGTGGTTGTCTCCCCGCCCCCGAATATTTTGTGCAGGGTAGGGTACTTTCAAGTTATTTTTGAGAGGTGAGGATATGCTAAATTCTCTAATCGAAGTGTCTCAAAAGTGCTAGTTTGAATTAACTGCACCAATAATAGTTTTTCAAAAAACGTAGACATGAGTACAAAGGAAATGGCAACTGTCAAAAAGCAGTAGTATACTCCATTTCATATTCTCCAAATTTTGAGGTCTTGTGATCCACTTGTTTAGTCAGAACTTAAAAAATTCAGGCGTTTCAGACTTATCTTCGATAAAAGAAATTTTATGGCTGTAGTGGCTGTAGCAGGATATGGTATTCATTTGAGAATCTTGCATCATTTTCTGAATACAGCTTTGGGGCAGGGCACTGACGGGGGTGGGGGTGGGGGAGTGGGGTGCAGAGGAGGTGGAGATTGTGTTTTTTGCATACCAGGTACTTAATCCCATAAACATTTAAGTAACTGTTAGAATGTGATTAAGTGCTAGTGTGACTGGTAACAAACACTTAACACCTTTATAGGGAAGCATTTGCCCTGGGCAAATCACCACTGCCCTGGGCTTCAGTTTCTTAATATGAAATGAGAGCTTTAGGCTAGATTCCAAGTTTCCTTTCACCTTAAATTTTACAAATATGAATTTGCTTGGTTTCAGGGTACTCCCCCACCCCACTTCCAGTTTTTATGGGGTGCTGCTTTTTATGTTCTAACAGCTTTTGATGGTTTTGGACCGAGGAGATAGAGCTGCTATAACTTCATTTTCTACAAACCTTCCTTTTGGGGAGATTGCTGCTCTTGCGATATATGGGAAAGAGGGCGTAGGGCATCCCATCCTAGCTTGCTGGAACAGCAGTAGTGAGTGATGTCATTATCCAGGTTAACACTCAAAGATCCTGGTAGGTTTCCTTTTTACTAGGGGGATGGAACTAAACTAAGAGTGAAATGGTAGTTTTGAATCTTGTAGATGCTTGGAATTTTAAGTTCTTGTCAATGGGTTCAGGATAGTTATGGTCTAATTGAACATTTTCCCAAATTCTAACCTAGATTTTAAAAATGAAAAAAATTTTATTTATTTGAGACAGAGGGAGAGGCAGGCTCCTTGCAGGGAGCCCGATGTGGGACTCAATCCCAGGACTCCAGGATCCTGCCCCAGGCCGAAGGCAGATGCTCAATGGTTGAGCCACCCAGGCGACCCTAAAAAATGAAATTAAAGCTACATTTAAAAAAAAGTCTAACTGTAGCTTTTTTTTTTTTTTTTAAGCCAGTCTTGGCAACACAAGGGGAATTTTTCTGACAGGCTCTGCCATTTTTCCTTCTTCTTCAAGCTACTCCATCCTATGGAAAAGATTTGTGGGTTTTAGTTTTTCCCTAATTAAAATTGAGTAGCTGGCATAAAATGTCAGGATGTAGGTTCAGGCTTACCCTCTCTGACTCCCCATCTCTTCGTACATACTCTTGGTTATCAGGAGATGGGGAAAAAATTAGCAATTTGAATTCAGATCCAGCATTTAATCAAATCTTTGTATCAGGTGTTGCCTACACTTTTTTTCTTTTTTAGCAGGAAAGCATGAATACATTCAAGTTAATAGAGCATGTACAACCTTACTTCATGAAGATAATAAATATGTAAAGTTTAATTCTATCTTGGTGCTGTAAATAGGGAGTTTATTTCATCAGTCCCTTCGAAGTCTGACCCAATCCTAACCTTTTCAGCCTTACATTTAACTGCTCTCTTATGTAATTTTGTGCTTTAGCTGGGTCGATGTTTTTGCCTTTTCAAACATACATGCCCCACGTCTCCTCTTTTCCTCACCTTAATTCTCTGAAGTCTCTTCTGTCTAAAAATACTTTTTTTCTCTTATGGTGTAACTCAATTTCCTCCCTCAGTGAATTCTTCCTTGCTCACTGCAGCAAAAAGTTTCGTTTGTCCTTTGAACCTCTGTAACCCTTTGTTCCAGTCATAGGCACTTACAGCTCTTTGGGTGCAGCTTTTATATCTAAGTCTTCTGATATCTTAGGGAAAAATACTATTTTGGGGGTACATTTTTGTGTGCCTCTTGCCTCATCCACTATCTCCTATTCAGTCACTTGCATGTTGGTATTTATGACAGACTGGGAGGAAGTATTCAAGGAGACTCCTACAAACTTTGCAGTTAGATTCAAATCTTGGCTCTTCCAGTTACTGTGTTGCCAAGTTGCTTTAACTTTTTGGCTCAGTTTCCTTTACCTACAAAAGGAGATAACTATACTTTCAAGTTTGTTTCTTCAAATTTGCATTATATGTGGGTTTATTTTTAAGTGGGGGGAAAACCTGTTGAACTCATGAGATCAAGTTGCATAGACTTGTCTGGCACATATTAAAATGTATCTGACACTTAGTATATGCTTAATATCCCACCTTTGTACAGAAGTAGAGAAAGGAGGATGTGAGGGAAGAGACTGTACTGTCAGGTCAATTATTGTCGAACCTAGATTATTCACTGGAACTACAGGTTTTGTATCATGGTTCTTTGAAATGTTAATTAGCTGATTATCACTGTTTATTTTTCAGTTCCTTTGTATATTTAAACTGTCTGAAATTTCTAGTGAATGGGACAGTGGTGCTCCAGAGAATTACTGTACTTTCTAGGTCACAGGAACAGTGACCAAAACAGTATTACTGTGGGTACTATTTTTGTGTCCTTTCTTTCCCCTTGTTCTAAATGTTGGACTTGCGTTATCATTTATCTGAAAATAGAATTTCTTTTGCTAGCGTGATGAGATTTGATAAATTCTGCCCTAGGGATTTTAAGTTTTTCACTAAATTTACAAGTCCTCAAATGATACAGGTTTGGTATATAGAGTCAAATCCTGTTAGAGCTGGAAGGACACTTAAGTGGAAAAAAAATTAGTCTTTGGGATATTTGGAGTCCTATAAATCTATCATGTTTGAATCTCTACTTAGGCACATGGGGATTTTCTTGATGTTTGAATTAGAAACCAGGTAGTTTTGACTTTGGATTTATTGAATTGTTGTGAAACCTTTTGGACATCCAGTTTCTCACTTATAAAATGGGAAGGGATGCAGATTAATGTTTCCCACTGACATAGGGTTACATAGACTGATCAGGGTTTTGTTTTGAATATTAAGGACTTAACAAAACCCTGTCATCTTTTTTTTACTGTTGGTATTCTTGTTTTCCACTAAAAAGGAGGTAATTTCCTGAGGATGAGAGCTTTGCTTTTCTTATTCACTATTATGTCCTTTCACTTGAGAGTTACTGGCTCAAGTATTTGTTGAATGGATGAAATTAGTATTAGAAAGTTTCAAAGTATAAATGTGTTCTCAGAATAAAGCATATGTCTTAACATTAAATAGATTTAGCTCTGTGAAAAATTAGTTTTCATTTTCCATTGTTTGTGGACCCACCTTGGAATTAGAGTATATGATCTCAAGAATCTTCTCCATTTATAGAATTCTGAATCTCTTTTAGGAGAAATACTTTTGAGCAAACAATTTATAATTAGAATCTTCTACAGTGAGATGTGAACATATAGTTTGGAGTGATTTATTTTAAACTACTTATCTTTTATTTTTTAAACTACTTTTAGATGGAAGCTAAATTAAAAGGCCATTTGAACTTTTTAAAAAAGGTTTTATTTATTAGACTGTGCAAGAGAGCCAGCAGGGGCAGCTGGTGGGGGGGTGGGATGGGTGGTCAGAGGCAGAGGGAGAAGCAGACTTTACTGAGCTGGGAGCCTGCCGTGGGGCTGGATCCCTGGACCCTAATCATGACCTAAACCAAAAGGTAAAAACACTTAGCCGACTGAGCCACTCTGGCACCCTTAAAAGGCCATTTGAATAATTGTACATAAATGTTATATTAATGTTTTATATTTACATTTTTTTCCAAGTGTTCATTGATACTTAACTAATTTATTTGTACTTAAAATCGCTGTAATTAAAATTTTTCATTTCAGCAAACACATAAAATTCATCATCTTAACCACTTTAAAGTGTACAAGTCTGTAATGTTAAGTATATTTACATTATTATGAAACCAATTTTCAGAACTTTTTCACCTTGCAAATCTGAAACTCTGTATCCATCAACCAACTACCCTTCTCTGTTAGCCTCTGATAACCACTATTCTACTTTCTGTCTGAATTTGACTATTCTAGGTATTTCATATAAGTGGAATCATACAGCATTTGTTTTTCTGTGATTGGCTTATTTGTTTATTTATTAAAGATTTTATTCATTCATTCATGATAGACATAGAGAGAGAGAGGGAGAGGCAGAGACACAGGCAGAGGGAGAAGCAGGCTCCATGCAGGGAGCCCGACATGGGACTCGATCCCGGGACCCCAGGATCATGCCCTGGGCCAAAGGCAGGTGCCAGACCTCTGAGCCACCTAGGGATCCCCCGGTTTATTTAATTTAGCATACTGTCCTGAAGGTTAATCGATGTTCTAGCATATGTAAGGGTTTTCTTTTTTATGGCTGAGTAATATTACATTGTATGTGTGTATCGTTTATCCATTCATTATTTAATGGACTTTTGGGTTGTTTCCACCTTTTGACTTTTGTGACTATGCTGCTGTGAACATGAATGTGCAAATAACTGTAAAGACCCTGCTTTCAGTTCTTTTGGGTCTATACCCAGAAATGGGATTGTTGAATTGTGTATGGTATGGAAATTTTTAATTGTTCTGAGGAACCTCTTTACTGTTTTCTAGTATTTTACAATCCACCATTTTACAATCCCACTAATAGAACAAGAGTTCTAATTTCTCCAGGTCCTAGGTAACACTTTCTTTTTAAAATAGTAGCCATTCTAATGGGCAGGAGGTGATGTCTGTGGTTGTGATTTGCATTTCTTTTTTTTTTTTTTCCAATTTCTTTAATTAGTGATGTCGATTATCTTTATATGCTTCTTAGCCATTTGTGTTACCATTTTTGGAGAATCTCTATCATTTTTCATCTCAAACTTACTCATTACATCTTTACTAATCACTTGTTCTAAGTGCTAGACTAGAAAGATGAATAAGACACATGGTCATTACCCATATGTTCTTCAGTGTTTGGAGAAGAAAGATAAGTAGATAGCAATTATTTGGGAAGTGCTGTATTAGAAAATCTCAAGCATTGTAGTAGAACACTTGTAAGTTTATTGCTTGTGTAAGAGTTTCAGAAATTAACCACAAATGAGTTTTCCTCTCTATATAATTTGCTTTTGAATAGCTGTTTAGAGCAAAGTTTAAGCAAACCTGATTGGTATTAAGCAGAGTTTGGTTTACCGGTTTTCTTCTTGGGGCTTAAGTTCATTTATTCTCTCTGGGAAGAATTCTTCAGGGAGCATTTATTTGGTAAGCTGGTAAGGAAGAACAATATTTAGTAATTTAGTGATTTGTTTTGGCAGATGACACTTTCATCCCAGATATATTTATTTAACTGATTTCCTAATAAAAATCTTGCTACAGTTTTCCCTTTTAATATTCTAAAAATTAGTTCATTTATTCATTCCTCGTTAGGTATGCTTATGCAAAGTGAAATTGCCTTAGGGAGAGGGCTTCCAAAGTATATTATTATAGATGCTGAAAGAGATGAAAAGAAGTTTGATCCACAGTTAGTTGTCATTATGATATAACCATCTGAAAAGTTAATGATACTAGTTTAAATAATGGTTCAGGGGGCACCTGGGTGGCTCAATTTATGTGTCTGACTCTTGGTTTCAGCTCAGGTCATGATCTCACAGTCTTGGAATCGAGCACCATATTGGGCTCTGTGGGGAATCTGCTTGAGGATCCTCGTCCCCACCCCTTGCTGTGCACTCAAGCTCCCGCACCCGCCCGCGCGCGTGCTCTGCGCGCTCTCTCCCCCCTCCCCCCCTCTCCCCGCGCACCAACGCGCTTTCTCTCTCTAATTAAAAAAAAAATAGTAATGGTTCAAGACAAGGAGTACAGTACTGTAGGGCAGCCCTGGTGGCGCAGCGGTTTAGCGCCGCCTGCAGCTTGTGTGTGATCCTGGAGACCCAGGATCGAGTCCCACGTCGGGCTTCCTGCATGGAGCCTGCTTCTCCCTCTGCCTCTCTCTCTCTCTCTCTCTCTCTCTCTCTCTCTGTGTCTCTATGAATAAATAAAATCTTAAAAAAAATACAGTACTGTAGAATTAGGAGAAATTGCTTCAGTCTGGTGAGATCTAGGGAGTTATGGGGCTTGAGATGGGCCAAGGAGAATGGTATAGTGGACATTTTCAGCAAGGTTGAAGGGAGAGAACAGTTGGCTGCAGAAAACCAAGTTTATGTGTTGTGAAGAGTGCTTATAGGAGATCCCTTACTCTATAAGTTGAGTCTCAGTCTTGTGTGGTGAGCCTTGATGCTGGGCTAAGTGATTTGACATTTATCTGTAGAACTGTGTGTGTGTGTGTGTTTTTTTTTCTTTTCCTGAAGTATGCTCTGTGGGACATTTAAATCAAAATCACCTAAAGGGCTCATTCAAATTCAAATTCCCAGTTATCATCTCAGACTGACTGAATTGGAATATCTGTGAGCAGGTTCCTGTCATCTGCATTTTATTCCCCCATCTTGATATGGGGCTGGGAGTTTGCAAATCAGAGTTGTAAGCATTTGAGAAACAGCATTGTAAGAAAGTGATTGTGATTGAAATTCTGTTTTCTGTTTTAGGAAAGATTATTTTGGGGGTAGAATGTGGGATTGATTATTAAAATATGGTGAAATTCAATTAGGAAGTATAACAGATATATCCATATTAGAAAGAAACCTGAATAGTGGTGGAAGTGGAAAGGAAACAACCTAAGATAATATGAAGGGAAAATTTTGTCTTTCTTATGGTTATCATAACATTTTAAATCTCTGAAATATACTGTATTATACTTTGTTATGGTTAGGCATATTTTACCACAAATAGATTAAATGAGGCATTTCCCACTCTTAAATTTTTTTTAAAATTATTTATTTATTTATTTACTTATTTATTTATTTATGATAGTCACACAGAGAGAGAGAGAGAGAGGCAGAGACACAGGCAGAGGGAGAAGCAGGCTCCATGCACCAGGAGCCTGACGTACCACTCTTAAATTTACAAACACATTCAGCACATTGCTTTCACATATACCTGATAAAATGTACTAAATTTTATTTATTTTTTATTTTTTTAGAACATCTTAAATTTTTAATCTTTCTTTACAGGTTACTACCCAGACCACTTTTGATTAAGAAAACTATACAAAGTTAGTAACTGCCACAAGCAAACGCCAGGCGGCAGCATGTATCAGTTTTCCACAGAGTCCTGCATTGTGGGGGGGGGGGGGGGTCTGAATGCGCTGCTTGGGGTCTCTGCTCACGCTCGCTGGTGGTGGCAGAGTTTAGTCCACAGGTCGCTTCTCCCCGTATTTCTTTGTAAATTCTTCAGCGTTCTTAGAGAATTTTTTACGGTTCTTAAGAGTATTCTTCAGGTAGGTCAGACTGAAGTGGGTGCTCGGGCTGGGGGTTGTTCACCAGTGCTATGAGGGACTGGATTACTTGGTTGGTTTTGGTTGCTGGCTTCCAGTTTTCAGCACTAATTACTGGCAGACAGACCTGTCCCTTTTCATCGATGTTCGGGTGATCTTTGTTTTAAATGCGATCTTCGGTGGTTTGAATGGGTACTCTGCTGGAAAGTTGATTTCGATTCTGAAGGCCCCTTTATCACATGGAGGGTTGTCAGGAACAATAAGCCCTTGCCAAGTCAATAAATTAGCTTCATCAACCTGGATGTTACAGAAGTTTTTCCTTCCATATTTGCGGATTTCTTCAAGCTCCTTCAGCCTTCTGCTGGCCGCCATCTTGGAATTGGTGCTGCTGCTTTCTGTACTGAATTTTATTGAAGAACTGACAAAACCTGGGAGTTTAATGAAGATGCTTGGAAAATATTGAAGGAGTCAGAAGTAACTTAGTTACAATCAGAAGTGAAGTCAGTAAGGGTTTTGAGTTTGGAAGGACATGAAGTATTTAGATAGGCTGGTTTGAAGTAATTTGAGGACAGTTCAGTTAAAATATTCTTCAGAGATTTAGCAATTTGGTATTGGATTTTGAGAGCGGTCAAGTGCTTTAGAGAGGTTGCAGGTAAGATTGGAATTAGAGGTGGATCAGGTGTGGGCCTGAGAAGAATGAGACAATGTTGAATAATGTGATGGTCCCTGGGGTTATGAAGAAATACTGGAAATTAGGAAATGATAAACATATACCCTATTTATAATGTTTTTATTTTATGCTCTTCCCTGGAAACTCTGATTTTAAAATAATTTTATATACTATTTGATATAGTAAAACATAACATGTGTTTTGAACCTTGGGGTTGTGGTTTTCATTCTCAGATTAACTGTATAACATCCAGTCCTTTCTTAGTAGTAGTTCTTGTTTTTTTTGTGCATGCATAGCATACCTTCAGTAATTGGCTACTATCTTCTTATATTGGCTTCTCTCAGAGTCTACTTGGCTACTTTTATATATGATTAATTTGAGTTTTTGTGAGTTTTGATGTGCTTTCTGTATTTTAAAAAGTGGTATTTCAAAATCTTATTCTAATTTCTCGTATTTTTCCCTGGGTCCAACAGTGACCTTTGACTTTTTACCATTTAGTTTCTGTTACTATGACTTTCTCTTTTACAGATTTTTTTTGTTGTTGAATTAAAAATTTTTTTAAAAAGATTTTATTTATTTACTAATGAGAGACCCAGAAAGAGAGGCAGAGACATAGGCAGAGAGAGAAGCAGGCTCCAGGTAGGGAGCCCGATGCAGTACTCCATCCTGGGACTCCAAAATCACGCCCTAAGCTGACAGCAGACGCTCAACTGTTAAGCCACCCAGGTGTCCCAGGAAATTTATTTAGATAAATTTTCACCTTTATTGCCATATATCTGGTCATTTTTCTTACCCTTTTCTTGCTCTGACTCAGTTCATAATATTTTAGCAGAATTATTTTCATTTATTGCTTTTCTCTTCCAGAAACTTTTAATCTTTGTAGAGTTAAAACATTTGGTTTTCTCAAGTTGTTTTAATCTAGTTTTCTAGCTAGTGTATTTTGTTTGCTGACTATAGTTGTCTGTCCATTTTCTTTTTTGTTACAACCTGTAGAAAATGTGCATGAAATGCTCTCTGGTCTCAAATTTGGAAATACATTTTCAGGCAAAGTTGAGTAGTTTTGAAATTCTTGATGTAGCAGAGGCATACCTAAAGTGGGGATGGGTGGTCCAGTGTATAACCTAAGAACTTTTTTGAACTTCTGTCAGTCATGCTAAATGTTATTCCTTTTGAAGTTTAAATACCGACCTGATGTTCTGAAATTTGGGATTCTGGTCAGATGTAATACAGGAATCTAGGATTAGAAAGGAGCATTCTAATTCAAGCACCCTTGGCTTTCTGAATACCCTCTACAATTAATTGGTTGGTTGGCTGGCCTGTGACTGAACATATTCAGGATATGACATAGGAAGTTCTATCCATCAGAAGCTGGGGTTGTCTCAGGTATCCCTTTATGGCATCATTGAGCTTGCCAGGTCAGTTTTTACATAGGTCTTACAAGGAAGATGTTACTAGGTTATTCTTCATGATGAGAATTTCTAGAGCTTTATGGAGAAAGGATTGCATATCATACAGCCATTTCTTCACATCAAATAATCTTTTTTGTAATAGTCTTGAAAGTTCATCCAAGCATTTTCTGGAAAATTTCTAGGATAGAGAAGCTAATAAGTTAAATTCTACTCTACAAAATAACCATATCATTGACAGCTTTTTAAAAAGTTTTCTTTATAGAAGGTTCTTTGTTCCATTTTGCCCAAGTCTCTGTAATTGCCTCCCACTGAAATTTTTTTTTTTTTGTTTTTTGTGGTGGTTTTCTGGAACAATTCAGGAAGCCTTTGATAAAGTTTTAACCGTCAACTGTTGGAAAGCAGTTTTCATGTCTTTCCTGATAATATAAGCATCACTAAGTTACCTGTGCTGGAAACATCTTGGTATCAGTTTCTTCTAAAAATGTGGACTTTTGTGCCCATGCCCACAACATTTTGGATGTGGTTATCTACTTTCACCATGTGGACAAATTATTTTGTTTCTTTGTTTCATTTGTAAGATGAAGTTGTTGGACCAGAGCAGATACTTGGTTGTGAATTTGGCTTCCAGACACTTTTTTTTTTGCTTGGTTAAAAATTTAATGTGTTGGTGGTCAGTGTTTTAAAATACGGAGTTCACATAAAAACCCAAATTTTAGGTGCCGCCTGGAAAATTGTAAGACCTGGCAACAGTGGATCTATGTTCCCTGTGGCATGGCATCGCTGGCTGTAGCTGATAGGAGGTTTGTCTTGGGGGTGGAGGTATGTCCTTTCCAGATTACCCTTGGTCCCACATAACCTTTGTCACATTTACTTTTTTTTTTAACTTTGCATGCTTGTCTCTGTAGGCATTTGGATCTGTAATCCTTAGAAATGGAGAATTTTGTGAGGTTTCTTGTGCCCTAGATACTGTCTTGAGCCATAGCATTCGAACGTTGTTGGGATCTTTAATTGTTTTGTAAAACCTTACCTAGACAGAATCAAGATTGCTTTTATCTATTCAGTCACAACATTCATTGGTTCACAGTATTTCTGGTCAATTAAAACATTTTCACAAGTTGGTTGATGTGTTACCCAAATCTTCTCTATTCTTACTGGTTTTCTATTTTGTCAAGTTTTGAGAAGTGTTGAAATCTCTATATGGATTTGTCAGTTTGTCTTTGGAGTTTTATCAGTTTCTGCTTCATGTGTTTTGAAGCTGTCTTATTAGGTGCCAGTTAAAATAAGTTTAGCTTTTAATGTTCTGCTTTACTAATTCTGTCTTCTGTCACTTCCAGGTTTGCTGTTCATTGATTTTTCTGCTCATTATGGGTCATATTTTCCTGCTTTTTTGCATGCCTAGTAAATTTTGATTCAAAGCCAGATAGCATAAGTTTCACCTTATTAATATTTTACCTTGTTGATGGATATTTTTGAACTGTATTTGTTCTTGGGATGAGGTTAAATTACTTGGATAGAGTTTGATCCTTTTGAGGCTTGTTTTTAAGTTTTTGTTAGGTGGGATTAGTGCTGCCTTTAGGGACTAATTTTTTGATACTACTAGGGCAGGAACTTTCTGATTACTCTGATTCATCCTTTGTGAGTTCCGAGTTTTCTTACTCTGGTGGGAATAAGTGCTGCTTCTGAGTTATAGGGATTGATTGTTCTCTCTGCTTCTTTCTGGGGGTTCTTTCTCCAGCCTGAGGTAGTTTCCTCTTACACATGTGCTAATTATTACTCTGTGAGAGACCTTGTATGACTCTCAACTATAGAGAATTGAGGGTTACCAGAATGGAGGTTGGTGGGAGCATGGTTAAATAGGTGATGGGGATTAAGGAGGGCACTTGTGATATATGGAAGTGTTGAATCACTCACTATATTGTATACCTGAAACTAGTATTATACTGTATGTTAACTGGAGAGAGAGACAGAGAAACCTATATATCTCTAGTGCTCTTTCCTGGTGCAGCGGTCTCATCTCTAGTACTTTCTGGAGAAGTCAAGCTGTCTTGGCCTCCCAGCTCTGTCTTCTCAACTCAAGGAGATCCCTAGTCTTTGTGTGGGTTTTTCATCCTTGCTTTGTGGCCTGAAAATTTTCCAGGCAGTAAGCTGGGGCTGCTGAGCTTGTTTGTTCCCTCTCTCACTGATAACTGTTCTATGCTGTCTGTTGCCCAGTATCTGAAAACCATTGTTCTGTCTGGTTTTCTAGTTATTTCAGGTAGAAGAGTCAAATCTATTTATTTCATTTTGTCTGGAAAGAGGTTATATTCTAACTCTATGTTGTCACATAGAGCAGCCACTAACTACTGTGACATGTAAATTTTAAATATAGTTGATGCAGTTCTTTACTACTAACCTGCTCAGTAGCTACACTGGGTGATGGTTACCTTATCGGATTTTGCAGATCTAAAACGTTTCCCATGATTGCATTAAAGTTCTACTGAACAGTGCTATAATAATAAAAGAATATAGATTTGTTTAGAAAGCTGTGGTAACTTTGAAAGGTGCCTTCAGTGTTTTCATCTCAAGTTTTGATTTTAAAACCTTGAGATGAATGGGGTTGTGAACAAATCACTGGAGCTCACTATATTTTTATAGAAGTTTCCTCAGCTCTGTTAGTGAATTGAGTTCAACATGTTCCACAATGTTCATATATTAAAAGGTGATACTTAAGAGAGAAAAAGTGTTTTTTTTTTTTTTTTTAAGGTTTTATTTATTCATGAGAGACACAGAGAAAGGCAGAGACATAAGCAGAGGGAGAAGTGGCTCCCTGTGGGGAACCCTATGAGGGACTCCATCCTAGGACCCCGGGATCACACTCTGAGCCAAAGGCGGACGCTCAGTAATTGAGCTACCCAAGTGCTCAAAAGAAAAAGTATTTTAACTTTTTTTTTTCCTTTAAAACAAGGCAGTTTGAGGAGATGTCAGATGAATATTAGACCAAACAGTGGTACCGTAACGAGTTAATGATTCTGTGGAATTATCTGCTGTGAGGATTTTAAATTGTCTTATTTCTTAGGCCTATTATTCTGTTAACTCTTAGTCATATTTTTCTCAGTTCTTTTAATTCTTCCTATGTCCATTTGGCGGGCCATTAGTTAGGGCTGAGAAACATTAAGAAAATTAAGTTGGTTTTGAAATCCTAGGTAAGGAGGAGCATAAAGATATTAATGATTCTAAATATTTGGTTCATGATTTCTGTTAATTCTGAATTGTCTGTGTTCTCATATCCTGCATATAATATAAACAAGGTGTTGGGATCCCTGGGTGGCGCAGCGGTTTAGCACCTGCCTTTGGCCCAGGGCACGATCCTGGAGACCCGGGATCGAATCCCACGTCGGGCTCCCGGTGCATGGAGCCTGCTTCTCCCTCTGCCTATGTCTCGCCTCTCTCTCTCTCTCTCTCTCTCTCTCTCTCTCTCTCTGTGTGTGACTATCATAAATAAATAAAAGTTAAAAAAAAAAAAACCCCAAAAAACACAAGGTGTTGGTAATTCTTCAAAAAGCAATGTTAAAAAGAGAAAATGTAGTAATGTGAATTATGGCCTTTTATTTTTAGAGAACAAAGATTACTTACTCTTGCAATGTGTCATTTGAAGTGTTTAGCAAGTACCAATCTGAAGTCCCGGATCCCAGGATCATGCCCTGAGCCAAAGGCAGACACTCAACTGCTGAGCTACCCAGGTGTCCCCCAAAATGCATTTTTAAACATAATTTAAATAAGATAAGATTTAGTTCTTGTTAGTTAGAAGTCAGAAATAGTAGGTTTTATTAAAATGAATTTTATAGTAAAGTCTTTAATAAAATGCTGATTAAATTTTTCTTAAAATTATTTTGTAACATTTCCCACTTAAATGATTAGAAAAAAATAACCAGGAGTTTTTGTTACTGTGAAAGATGGCATCAAGGCAAAAAAGGTGAAAGCTCCTAATTCTGTTTGTGCATCAGAATTACTTGAGAAGATTTTTTAAAAATGTACATTCCTAGGCGGTTTCTCCAGAAATTCTGGAGTATGCCACATGCGTAATTTAATATCAACCCTGGGATGACAGTAGGGCTGTCTTGGAATTCTCCTCGTGTCAGGTTAATAGGTGCACTTTAAGGAAAGAATGTGTGCTGATAAATGTAAGCAATGCCTTAAATTTCTTGACAATATTCAGTTTTAAGACATTAATGTATTTTGGGATGACTCTCCAAGAGAATATGAAGACAAACCTGTTTATGCCTTCTGGTTCAATGGAACACTAGCTTGGGAAATTTGGAACTGAATTTATATTGATTAATTAGATTAATGTTTGGTTCAACTTAATTGTGACTAACTGACCAGCTTGTATTATCTTATTGGTAATAATTTAATAAGAGTCCAGTATTGCTTTGCTAACATATGGAAATAATGGAATATTACAAAAGTGCTCTGTAACCACAAGACACTATAAAAGTCTCCCCTAAGTAATTATTAAGATAAATGACGTCTGATCTTCTCTTTTAATTCTTACTAGAATATGAAATGAGGTATGACTTGAGTTTATGACTGTGTTGTGGTTCTGAGTGGTTATACATCATCCATGTAATAATCTATGGTGTGTTTGGTTTTTTTAGTTTGTAATAGTTGTTGACTGGTGAAGCTTTACCTTGTATAAACTATGACATCACCAAGAGCATCGGGAAGTATTTTTCATAGTTTTAGGTTAACCAAAGACATAAAAGTTAAAGAAACTGAAGTTTAACCACTCAGATGTTTGGTAAACAGCTTGGCTTGGGTAACATTCATACTTTGAAAATTGCAGTGTTTAACTGTTAATTTTCATTTCACAGCAAACTAGTTGTATTCCTTTACCCAAACTGGAAACATAGATTTTGTGTTTTTTCACTCCACCATTTCCCTGGCATGCGTGTTTAGCTGTCACTGGTATCATTGTGGTAGTATTTAGTTACTTAAAATGATGTAATTGATATAATGAATTTTATAATGATTATTTGGTCAAGTGGCCAAGATACTCCACCCTGTATCATCATTTTTAGTGACTTAGGGCATATCTGTCATATTATTTCTTTCCTTATTTTTAATTAAAATGCCTATTTTTCTGTCATACTAGGGAGCTAATGATGGTCTAGGCATGGTATTTAAATACTGAGAGAACTAATCATTTCTTTGAAACCTTAGTTTGTCATTTGAACCTCTTGATATTTTGAGGCATGTATTTGCTTTTTGGTTTACTACTAAAATAAATGTGTGGAAGCTTAAGGGAACATATTTAAGCAATGTTCAATCAAAAATTTAAAGACCTGGATTAGGAATCCCTACTAAGAGGAAAATGGTCCTGTCTTCTTAGGAGATTTGTTCTCTGATCTCAAAATCATTTCTCTTTGACTTGAGCTCATTATTCTTTATAGTAGCACTCATGCTTATGAATTTTACCTAATGGAAAGATTTTTAAGAGGTTTAGACTTCAACATATGTCTGCAAAAACTAAATTTGGCACAGGTTTTTTTTTGCAAGACTACAAACAGGCTTTATGAAGAACAGTTGTAGTTATCCCAAACAGTTAATTCACTTGTGCTCATTTGCTAAGTTAATAAATATGATCTTTTTGTGGTGGTGTCATTTTTGTTAACTGAATTCAGAGATTATTTTGTTGTATGTATACCTAGGAGATGTCTTACTCGCTATTGTTTGAAAACATTTTACATCTTAAATTTCGGGGTATAATTTTGGTGCTGTATTTCAAAGATGTAAAAAAGGTCTGAGAATCATTTTTTAAATGGGAGTGGCAGGCCCTAGCACAGTGCTTGGCATATAGCTGGGCCTTAGAAATTATATGCTTAAATGATTGAGGAAAGAGAAATGTTTTAAGTGAAGGTAGCCTAAAAAATTAACTTTTCATTTGGAAAAGGTGGAGAATGGAGATATTTAAGATATTTAGATCAGTGGGTTGAATACAGAAGGATTATTGTTGAGGCCCTATGTCAGACTTTTGACACCAGTAGTATTATGTTCTCCCACTCTATGTGTGCCTTGATACTGCTTTTGGAGACTGAATCTGGGCTGAATTATCTCATCCTCCTCATAGGAATTTAATACATACGTTTTACTTATTTTGTACATCTACGTTATATGTATTCACACATTTAATATATAGAGAGAATCTTCACTTAAAGTTTCTAATGCTGTACATTCTTAGACTGGTATGTAGGCTGAGCTTTTCTGTTGGAATCTCTTTACAGAGAAGATACTACAGTGCTTTGTATAGCATATTTGGTGTTCACTAGGAACATTTAAGATTAACATTAGAAATTGAAGTTGGTGTATAGAGAATCCAAGGGGGGCTCTTGCAGGTCCAGTTTCTGTGCGGTAAGGATTTCCTGACCCTCACCAAACTATTGTTGAGCATCCATCCTTTCCTTTGACTTTTCCCGGCTCCCTTCTCTCACTGTTCATTATTGCCAGTACCCATTCATGTTTCTTCTTTCTCTCAAAAGGTTGAACATTTTATGGCTAATTATTGATTCTGCTGTGGCCCAACTTCAGTGATCATTCTTTTTGATAAAGGAAATTAAAATTAAAATTCTTTTGATAAAGAAGGAAATTAAAATTGTCAATGTGGGGCGTTGGGCGAATGTGGGGCGTTGGGCGGCTCAGTGATTGAGCATCTGTCTCTGGCTCAGGGCATGATCCTAGGGTCCTGGGATTGAGTCCTGCATCATGACTAGGCCTATGTCTCTACCTCTTTCTCTCTCTGTCTCTCATGAATAAATAAATAAAAATCCTAAAATAAAATGGTCTCTGTGGATGCTGTGGATTTAATAGCAGATTAGGGATGGTGCTGGATAAGTAGAAGGAACTCTAGGTTGGGAATCCCGTAGATTCTGCTTCTATTCCTTATTGCCATTAACAAGCTATGTAATCTTAGGAAAGTCAGTCTTGGTTAAAATGGAACAAGTTGATTTCTAAGGTCACTCCGAACTTTAATGTGCTTTTTATGATTCATTCATTGTACATTTATTAGATACTTGCTTACTTGCCGACACCCTTTAAGAATAGATAAACAAGTTTCTGGCCTTGAGTAAGTGAGACTCAGTGAATGGTGACAGTATAATATGGTAAGTGCTATAACAGGAGAATGTGCTAAGTGCTTTTTGAACTAACTGCAGCGTAGGAATTAAGGAAGGCTTCCTCTGGGAGGTCCTATTTGAGTTGATTCTCAGTGTTCTTCAAGGAAGAATTAAAGAATATTCTTCAAGGAAGGGAGAAGGACATTCTAAGGAAGACCAATCACAGAGAAATGAGTAAGTGTTGCATGTTTTGGAATGGCCAGTGGTAGGTGGAGTTTTATGGAATGGAATGTAGTATGGAGAAAGCTTAATGGTATGAATTTTGGATTAGGGGCAGATTCTGAAAGGCCTTATGTGTCATTCCAAAGACTTTGGATTTAAAGGCTGCTTGAAGATGTGTTTTTTTTTTTTGGGGGGGGGCAGTTTTTATGGCGTTATGATGGGTTTTGAAAAGAAGAAAGACATCATCAGAGTTGTGTTTTAGAAAGATTACTTGGTGATAGTGTGGACGGTGGACTGATTGAAGCAGGTGAAGTCGAGGTAGGAAGATAAGTTGCAGTATTCAGGGTGAGAAATGATGAGTCAAGTAAGGCAGTAGTCATAGAAATAAAACTTGAAGGGTATACTTGGAAGACTTAGAGGCTATATGCAGTGAGACCCTGGAGACTGGATTTGGAATACTGGTGAAGAGCCTAGATTGTATCAAGCTTATCTGGTTTGATTTCTGGGTGAATAATGTTGTCAGCGTTCAAGAGAATAAGGGAGACAGGAGGAGGACCAGGTTTTTAGGTAGGGGTTTAGGGAAAGTATGTTAATATTTGCTCATGTTAAGTTTGAGTTGTCTGTGGGGTGGGAGGCATGAGATTCCTAATAGGCAGTTAGATATGTGGGTCTGGGCTCAGCAGAGAAGTTTTGAGCTGGAGGTAAAGATTCAGAAGTCACCAGTTTATAAATGGTAATTGAACCAGCTTTATGCACAGATCACACTGGAAGGAATGTGTGGAGCAATTTTTAACTTGGGGTGTCATGTCTTTTTCAAAAAGGTTCGTGATCCCCATGGGATTCTATGCAACAGCTTGTGTCTTTGCATATGTGTATAATCAGATTCTTGAAGGGGTTTGTGAACTAAGATTACTATGGAATACTAGGATGGAGTAAGAAGAAGGATAGACCTTAATACAGAAACATTGGGGAATACTGAAATTAAGGAGAGGACAGAAAAAGAGGATATAAAAGAGGTGTAGGAGACTGTGTTAGGGCACAAGGGAGGAACTTTTTAAGGAAGAATGATCAACTAGAATGCCCATTGGTTTGGGATTAGCAATTTTTACCTTCTGTTAGAAGACTGAATCTAGGGAAATACTTTAGTATATGAATAACTGGGAGGAAATTGCTGTAGCGAAGGAAGCATTGAAGGTAGAAATGAGAGGGTATGAATGTAGTTAGGTGGGTAACTGAAGAAGGGAGGGTTGTAGCCAGAGGCAGTAGAGGAGGGAAGGTTTATCTTGGAGGAAAGAAGAAAAGGGTATATAAATTGTGTGTGTGTTGGGGGGGATGGGAGGTGGGGAAAGAGAGAATATTTAAATATGTAAAGCCTCTGGTAATTTGAAAACATGAAAATACGAGGGGAAGTGGAAACATGCAAGGCTTTGTTGGATTTTATTTAGTAACAAGAAACTTTCAATATGCAAAACAGAACTCTAATAATACCTATCACCCCAACAATAGCTGTAAAACTTTTGATGTACTCTGTATAAATCTTGCCGTAAAATCTTAGAGTCATCAAATTTTAGAGCTGGAAAGAACCTTAGATGTTTAGTCACTTTATAGCTTTAAGAAATGGAGGGCCAAGTCACTCTTAATGGAACATCATTATTATTTATTACATTTTTTTTTACTCAAAATTGATGAGATTTGGACAGTTACAGAAATAACTAATTATCGTGGATGCCATGTCTGCATTACCCAAATCTCCACTTCAGGATTTAAGGACTTCATTCTCTTAATTCCTGGGAGTGTTGCTGGGGCTATCAGACCTCCTTGGGAATTGCCCTTGGCTTGAAGGGAGCCAAGCCAAGCCCATTCACAACTCCTTTTCGGGAGTAGCCTGTGTCTAAAGACTAGTCCATTAAAGACCTGGATCCCTTGCCCCAACATAGGACATCCCTGAAGCGCCATCCTAGTTCACAGCTTCATTAACAACTTCCAGTGGGATCATCTGAGGCCTTTGTTATGATTGCATCTCAGCCTAACTTGTTCTTCCTCTATTCCTTCCTTTATCTGCTAGTGATAGTCCTGAGTGCCCCAGGTAAATTTACAGGAGACCAGGCTCTCAAGAGTTTGAGTGCTGGGGAACCTGACTTGCAAAACTGATGAACTTTAAAATTTCTTTTGATTTATAGCAGATTTGCTAAACTTAAAAGGATTAGCATCTGCCCATTTTTCATGTTTCTGAGAAATACCCAGGTTGAAAGATAGAATCATGTAATAATATGATAAAAAGAAATTTAATTTTATAGTGCCAAACATAAAAAAGTTCATCATTAGGATATACTTTTGGATAGAACAAAAAGAGGAATGAATACCTTCTTTCATGTTGAACAATCTTGGCATTTAATTAGCTTCCTTCTCTCTATCCCCCACCCCATCATTCATTGTTAATTTCTGCTGTCTTGTTTTTATTGCCTTTTGTAAATTAAAAGTTGACCCCCCATTCAAGGTCAGACTTTGTTTTCATTGATTTTTTTTTTCTTGAGACTATTTAAAATATGGCCACTTTTTTTGGGGGGGGTGGTCATCCTGTAGAGAATGGAAACCTATAAAGTATATTTGAAACAAATATGGTTAGACTGAGTCTTTATACAGAAGTCTTGCACTCATAGTTCAGGAAAGTTGTGCCTTGCAGAATCCAAGACTGCATTCCTAAACAAAATATTTGATTTTCTGTCTGCAACATTGGAGAGTGGCTTTCCAAGATGAAGTGTGTCACCTGTCATCATTCAGTCAAACGTTTTGTCATTGCTATAAGTTACCATCCTGTCATGGATCCAAGAGCTTTAGAGCAATGTGATTTGGCTGGTAACAGAATTCTTACTACTTTTAATAAAGCTTCCCTCCCCCTCTTTGTCAATATTTCTTTCTGTATATATGACTATAGACATACTTAAGGTGGTCAGTGAAGTTATCTGGGCCATTTGGAAAGGAATAGCTGATGAAAAGTACGTTACCATATTCAAAAGTGATTGCTTGAGGAAAGGGCTTTATTTACGGTTAGTAATATAAGTGAACCTAGAAAACTTGTTACTTAAGAACTCTACTTTTTTGGAGTATTTTAAGATAACCAGTTTCTTAGGTTTCTTTACTTTCGTAATGATTTTTAAAAATCATCATGGAATATAATTCCATTTTAGCAAGTTAAAGTGTTGCCATTTATTCTTTTCCTCCCTTTGCCTTAGAACTTCAGCAATGAATTTCTGATAGCTTTTTATTTTCTAATTAGTTTTGATATGGATCTATTTGTTGGGAAGCAAATTTAGTTTGTTGTGGAAACATTTAATGAATTAGCATATAAGAATGTATCTTTTATGATATCTGCTTTGTTTTGTGTTGCTGGCATTATCAGCAAAAGCAGAAAACTGCTTCCTGTCTTTTGTAGGATACCACATAGTTCACATCTGATGGATTCTGAGAGATTATTATAAAGGTTGATGTTTCGCCCTCTTTCTAAGTATTTTTCCATATATCTGTGTATGTATTATAACTAAGTCTGGTAAAATTTGTGTCTCCTTGTGGATTCCTTGAGTGTTTAATAAGAATGCTTCTTGGAGAAACAGCATGATGGTTTTAATCATTAACCATGGCCTACCTGTGTGCATTTTTTACTTTCTGTTAGTGGTATTTTGGGATGTTGTTCATGCGAGTCTTGGCTGATTTTTCCTGATCCTCAACTGTCATCTCAGATATAAATAAGATTTATGTAAGGTTACTTGCATTATTTGAGGTTATTGATTAGTCCTGTTGTTATAATATTAGCATTTCCAGGAGTGGGAATTCTAGAGAAGGGATGGTGATAAATACAGAATGTTTGGTTCTGATAAATGCTCCTTTTGTGCATATGCCATTTTTCTTAGAATTATAAGATCCATTTTTGTCAAATTCCAAAATTAAGCCATTGAGATAGTTTAATTTCTTAAATCATTTTGCATTTTTAAAGTTGCTTTCATTTTACTGAAATTACTTTCATTGGGATCATTTTTTTCCATATAAACTCTAAAATGATTAATGATTCTACCATTCCTTTGTTGTTGTTCATGTCTAATTTGTTACTTTTTAACCTCTTGGAGATTTGGCACTGTAGGGGATCCCTGGGTGGCACAGTGGTTTATCGCCTGCCTTTGGCCCAGGGCGCGATCCTGGAGACCCGGGATCGAATCCCACGTCGGGCTCCCAGTGCATGGAGCCTGCTTCTCCCTCTGCCTGTCTCTTTGCCTCTCTCTCTCTCTCTCTCTCTCTCTCTCTCTCTCTGTGTGTGACTATCATAAATAAATTAAAAGAAAAAAAAAAGAAAAAAAAAAGATTTGGAATTGTAGGTTTTACTTTATGATCATTATTAGTGCCAGTTCCAGTGTTAACAGGATCATTTTTTGGTCATTAACAAATTTTGCTAAACATTTGAGTCATTATCAGTTTTACTTGTGTCCCCTCTCTCTGCTCTCAACACTTAATTTCCCCCCAGTAATCTGGTGAAAATATTAGTAGAGTGAAATGCTGTCTCAGTTAAAATGGAGAAGCAAAAAGATCTTGCTTCAGACATCAGTAAGTCCTAATTTACTATCTCAAAAAAAAATTTATAGTATGGCCACTTTTACTAATGGTTTTTTTTTTTTTTTTTTACTAATGGTTTTTTGAAGTGAATGAATTGCCAGTTGCTTTTTAAAAAATTGGGATCAGGGATCCCTCCGTGGCGCAGCGGTTTGGCGCCTGCCTTTGGCCCAGGGCGCGATCCTGGAGACCCGCGATCGAGTCCCACATCGGGCTCCCGGTGCATGGAGCCTGCCTCTCCCTCTGCCTGTGTCTCTGCCTCTCTCTCTCTCTCTCTGTGACTATCATAAATAAATAAAAAATTAAAAAAAAAATAAAAAATTGGGATCAGTTATGTATTTTAGAGTTTGCTAAGACAGTAATGATATTCTTGTTTGCTTTTATGCTAGGGAGAAGTGCGTTTTCCTTGGAGAAGGAGTAAGCTGAGTTGAGACCTAGTTAGTTTGCTTATTTATTTTGGTGCTGTGGGTCTTTCTTAGATTTATTAGGCCGCTCTGTAAATCTTGATGCAGTCGGTGATTCTTAACAGTGGTAGGATAAAATGCGTGGCAGCTAATCCAAGTGCTAGCTTTGGTATGCTAATACTGTAATGATTTGAGTGATCATATAAGTCTGCTTACTAATGGGGAAGTTTTATGGCTTAAGAGCATTTTTATATTCAGAGAAGTATAATTTATAAAATGTGTTCTTGATAGCCAAATTAAAGTCTTTTTCTAATGCTTTAAAAGTTAAAGTTAGATATGGTTTAAAAATTATTTAAATTGTTGGTTTAGATGTGATAATGGAATTGTGGGTTACAGGAGAAAATGTACTTTGTAATGATACATACTGATGTGTATATATATATATAGAGAGAGAGAGAGGTGAATTAATGATATCTGGGTCTTGTTTGAAATACTTAATAAGAGGTAGATGAAGCAAATATACCATAATCTTGATAACTATTGAATCTTGGGTGATATATATGGAAGGTAATTAAACTTTTCTGATTTTGTCTGTTTGAAAATTTTATTTTGTTTATTTTTTATTTGGATTCAATTAGACAACATGTAGTACATCCCCAGTTGAAGAAAATTTTATTATAATAAAAAGTTTTGGGCAGCCTGGGTGGCTCAGTGGTTTAGTGCCGCCTTCAGCCCAGGGCCTGATTCTGGAGAGACCCGGGATCGAGTTTCCCTGCATGGAGCCTGCTTCTCCCTCTGCCTGTGTCTGCCTCTCTCTCTCTCTCTCATTAATAATAAATAAAATCTTTAAAAAAATTTCACAAATTTAATATTAAAAAATCTGATATTATCTTAATTAATTACCAGCAGTTATGTATTCCCAGAGTTGCCATTGTGATAATCTAAAACTAAGGCTTAGTCTCAGATTATAATTGGCTGATTAGGGATGGAAAAAGTTAATAAGAGGGAGAATAGACAAGAAGTTAGTAACTTTTTTAGGTGAGGAGTAAGAATGAATAGTCTTTAGTCTTTTTGGATCAGTATAACATCAATTAATATTGTTTAAGGCGCATAGTATTAAATTCATTTAGTTACAAGACAACTTGTATGGGAAGTAATTTTGTAATTCCTGTGATGCATTGCAGGTTAAGGATTCAAGGCAATGCAGTGAGAAAGTTTTTTTTTTTATTACAAACTACATTTTTACTATTTTTATTTTTTAATATTAATAATTAATATTTTTAATATTTTATTTATTTATTAGTGAGCACAGAGGGAGAGGAAGAAGCAAATTCCTTGCTGAACAGAGAGAGCCTCACATGGGGCTCCATCTCAGGACGCTGACATCATTGCCTGAACGGAAGGCAGATGCTCAACTGACTGAGCCACCCAGGCGCCCCTCAAACTATATATTTTTAAAGTCTGAGATATGTGGGGTTTTTTGTTTTTTGTTTTTGAGAGAAAAAGAGTACACGCGTGTCCGAGGTTGGGGATGACAGAGGGAGAGAAGGAGAATCCCAGGTAGGTTCCATGCCTAGTGTGGAACCCTTTGCCAGGCTTGATCCCACAACCTTGAGGCATGACCCCCACAGAAATCAAGAGCCGTTCGCCCAACCGACTCAGCCACCCAGGTGCCCCAAGATGTGTGGGATTTTTTTTTGAACAATTTTATTTTTTGTACTTGAATGTGAAACTATATGGAATATGATCTAAGGTAAAATTTAAACTTCTGCCCAGTTTTTATGGGACAGTTTGCCAATGAGTAACACATTTCCCCTTAACTCACATTGCCCATCCATTTTATTTTCTAGGATAAGATGTATTTTTATAATTCTAAAAATGTTATGTAACATTTCTTAATTTTGTAGGGAGGAGTTTCCTTAGGGACATAGATACATGGCTGACACTTAACTAGCTCTAAGAAAGTTTTTACTTTGTTCTTCCTGTCACTGGAGTTGCCTTTGCTGTGAAGTGTAAAGAGAATCCTCTGGGAAACCTTTGAGGGTTCAGATGGTTAGCTGAGTGCATAAAACAAGTTTGCCTATAGGCATCTCTGATGTAGGTTAAAGTTTCAAACGTTTGTGTTGGGGAATGGTTGGGGCAGTCCCAATAGGTAGATGAGGCCAGGTGACGGAAATTCTTTAAGAACTTAATAGTTGCAGAATCATGAATCAGTAAATGAGAGTTTTCATGTCTCTTTTCAGTTCTCAGTGTTAGACATACTCTCCTAAAACCTCCTAGAGGAATACAAAGATGTGTAAATTCTTTAAGTTGCTCAGTATATTTCAGGGGAAGTTTTGGTTGAAGTGACTGGTGAAAAAAGGTCAGTGACAGAATGAAGGCAGTCCTTATCACTTAGATTATACAATTTGCAAATAATTAGGGATTATAAAATGATGACATTTAAATTACATTGTTTGTTTTATTAGCTCCATTATCCCTGTAAAAAGAAACTTTGCATCTGTGATTGGGTTACTTGGTGTGTAGTTCAGATATAGTTAAATCAAAATAAACACTTGATGCTTGCTCTTTATTTTCCACTTTTCAAACTAATCCGCTGATTCACTGGCATCCTGAAATGGATTTTCCTCCCTCCCTCCCTTCCTTCCTTTTTTCATTTTCCTTCCCTCCCTTACATCATCCATTGGTTTGAACTTTTCAGATATACTTCATTCCATTGCACTTATTTATACATGCTCAGATTTTCTCATGTTTGTCGAGCAGGAGCCTCTTTAGGTTTGCTCCTGAGTCCCCTTAACACAGTCCTGATCTTTGGTTATTTCCTTGCTTTCTGGTATAACAAGGGAATCAAAACTCATCTTGCCTAATTTATGTCACAGATCTGGAATCGGTTATTTGAGATTCTTTGAACAGGAAATCGTTTTTCAGTACCATTATTTGAGTTCATTGCTACTGGGATTAGTCCCTTGCTTCCAGGCTTTTTCAGTGTGTCGTGCTAGGAAATATGTATATTTAACATGAAAACATGAATTCATCCTGATAAATCCAATTGAAATTCAAGACTACAGGATTTTTTGCTTAACTTTATCTTACAACTTCTTTGTTCCTACTTAAAAACACACACACACACACACACACACACACACCCACACACCCACCCCAGAATCTCAAGGACATCTATCCCACAATAGACATCAACACTTTCTTTCTTTTTTTTTTTTTTTTTTTTATGTATGATAGTCACACACAGAGAGAGAGAGAGAGAGAGAGAGAGAGAGAGAGAGAGGCAGAGACATAGGCAGAGGGAGAAGCAGGCTCCATGCAGCGGGAGCCCGACGTGGGATTCGATCCCGGGTCTCCAGGATCGTGCCCTGGGCCAAAGGCAGGTGCTAAACCGCTGCGCCACCCAGGGATCCCGACATCAACACTTTCATAGTAACTGTCCACACTACCAATGTGATTACTGGAAAACAAAACAAGGATGCTAGCATTAGTCAATTTTCTATGTTATAAAGTAAGTTTCTGAATTGTGTATACTTGATACACAATTAAAGTTACTTGCTTTTCATTTTTGGGGGCTTCCTTTAAAATTTGTTTGTTATATAATTATGTAAAATATTTACATGGTTTGAAAGTTAAAAGCTAAAAACAAATTAAACCCAGAATAGTCCTTTCCCTTTTCACTTTGTTCAGTCTCTCCTTTTCAATAAGGTTGAAGGTCAATTTTTTTTAACCTTACACTTTATTCTTTTAAGTGCATACATATGTATCTCTGTACATATTCATGTCCCCTACATCCTGCCTTAAATAAAGTCAAGGTACTCAGAATTCCTGTATTAGGTAGAAGGTTAGATTTCATAATTACTGGTGTTTTGTCTTTTTTTTCAATTAATGATAATTACTAGATTAATTACTAGATCAATTAATGATAAGATACTAGAACATTTTTGTCACTGGTAAAATTTCCATTGTGTCCACTTACAGTTAGTCCCTGTTCCTCGTCCCAGCCATAGGCAACCACTAGTTCTGTTTTTCTGTATTTCTAGACATTTTATATAAATGAAATAATCCAATAATGTCCTCTCTTGCATCTGGCTTCTTTCACTTAGCATGTTTTTGAAGTTAATCATATTGTATTGTAGCATGTACCAGTAGTTCTTTTAATTGCCAAACAGTATTCCATTTATGAATATACTACATTTTGTTTATCTTCTCACCAGTTGGACATTTGGATTGTTTCCAGTTTTCATCTATTGTGAATAATGCAGCTATGCATATTTCATATTCATATGGACATATATTTTCATTTCTTTTTGAGGAGGTTACTAAGAGCAAAATTGGTGGTTTGTAGGGTAAATGTATGTTTAACTTTTTAAGAAACTACCAAGCTGTTTTCAAATGTTACTATGCTTTTTATATTCTCACCAGTAACACAGAAGGGTTCCAATTTCTCCACATCTTTCCCAACTGTTGGTATACTGTCATTTTGAATTTATCCATTCTAATAGGTGTGGAGCAGTGGTAAGGTTTTACTTTTCTTCTGATACTGAGCATATTTTCATTTGCATATTAGACATTGATTTTTTTTTTTTTGGTGAAATCTTTATTCAAATCTTTTGCCCACTTTTAAAATTGTCTTTATTGATCTGTAGGAAATGTTTTTAGTATGTCATGTTATAAGCCCTTTATCAGATAAATGATTTACAAATTTTTTTCTCAGTCTGTGGATTATCTTTTCATTTTAATGATGTTTTATGAAGCACGCATTTTTAGTTTTGTGAAATCAATTTTACAACTTTTTTCCTTTCACAGATTGTGCATTGATGTCACATCTAAACTTTGCCCAACCCAAAGTCATGGTTTTCTTCTGTGTTTTTCTTTTAGAGTTTAGGTCTTATATTTGGGTGTCTGTGATCCATTTTGAGTTAATATTTGTGCATGTTGTGAGGTAAGGATCTAATTAGTAGTAGGTTGGTTGTTTTTTTTTGCATTTGGATATCAAATTGTCCCACATGATGTGCGGAAAATACTCTTCCTGTTGAATTATCTGGGCACTCTTGTCACACTAATCAGCTGAACATAAATGTGAGAATTTCTTTATGGACCTCTGTTCTGTTCCACTGATTTATATGCTTATCCTTTTGCCATTACCACATTGCTTTGAGTACTATAGCTTTAAAAATGATTTTGAAATTTGACAATGTAAGGCCCTCCAACTTTGCTTTTAAAAAACTGTCCTGGCTATACTAGGTCCTCTGATTCCATAAGAATTTTAGAATCAATCTATCAGTTTCTTTAAAAAGCCACCTGGGATTCTCATAAGGATTACATTGAATTTATAGATCAGCTTGGGGTAAAGTGTCATCTTGTTTGTGGCCTTTCTGTTTAATCTGGCCTTATGCAACCTTAGCCTAGTAAGAACTGAGCTATTGCCTTCTCCAGCTGGTTAGCCTCTGAGAGGTCACCTTCAACGATCATGTTTCTGGGGCTCTGTATCATCCTCTGCACTAAATGGAGTGAGTCCCCTTCCATCACAGCAGCCTCTGGTCCTCACAGGGTAACACTGATGGTGCTGGGTGGTAGGGGAGAACTGGGCAGCCCCAAACTAGAACACCATAGATTCTCACCATCGTTACCTGAAATTGAGCAGTTTTTCAAACATAAATGCTTCTCAAATGTTTTTATGTGAAACATTGTGAAATGACTCGTTTTGTCAAAAATTTTCAGGTTTATAGTTGCTTTTAAGGGAGGGTTTGCTGATTTCACTTGGCTGTAGTGTGAAGTATCTTCTTTCCCATGCCTGAGTCTTAATTACATAATTTTGTATGAGAAACAGGTGCTACTTTGAGTTTATTACTAACTATTTGTCCTGAATTGGGAACCAAGAACGGTTGCTTCTTTGTGGAGGAGGTTGGGAATAGAGACTGGATCTGGTTGCTTTCTCAATTTCCTGGTACATAATCTACACAAGTCATTTATAATTTGGGAGACCACTTTCACTTTTACATGATATTGCTGTACTTAGGATACTTGGGGTTTATGACTAGGGTCATTGTATATTTTGTCAGAAGAATTTAAATCTGGTAGTATGCCCTTTTTTTTTCCTTTTGTGTGTTCAAATATAATTCTTTTTTGTCATTGCATTGATTTTCTGTAGGAGAATTGGAGTTTAATGTATTACTCCCCTTTTTTTCTTTTGATAAATGAATATAGCTCTTTTATCATAATTACATTTCAGTCTTAGTATTACGATAAGTGTGTATCTAATAAAATGGCTTGAAATTATACTTTTTTTGGTGAAGATGCCTTTGTACTGATTGATATCCTTAAACTATGTTTAAGGAGAGTAGGGACTAAGTGTCTCTTGCTCATATCTTTTTTTCCAGTGTTTAATAAAAAACAGTATGATTTTCTCAGTGCAATATAGCATTACTGTGCTGTGTTAGGTTGAGTTTCCAAGGGTTTTAAGCCAAGTTTGTGCTTTTGGTGACTGATCTTCAACTCTTTATAGCCTTTGGAGAAGAGGATAAGAAAGTGGACCAGAACGTACTGTTTGGGAGAGAAACACAGAATCAAGGAAGATTCTGGTTTGAGATAAAAGAATGGGGAATATGGCATGGAAGTGAAGTGCACTATTGAGTATTTTTCCATTTCCTGTAAGATATGTTTTTTGTTATCTGGTCTGGTGAGTTTAACCCATCTCAATTTTACACAGATTACTTAAAATCTCATCTTAACTTCAGTATATGAAATCATAAATTTATTTTACTAAAATCTTTGCTTTCCTCCTTTTTTCCTCTTAGGACATTTGCTACAAGATCCTATTGCACCCACCAACTCCACCTGCCAACATTATGTCTGCAAACCTTGTAAAGGCAAGAAAATGATGATGAAACCTTCATGTAGCTGGTGCAAAGACTATGAGCAATTTGAGGAAAACAAGCAGTTAAGCATCCTAGTGAACTGCTACAAAAAACTATGCGAATATATAACACAGACTACATTGGCACGGGATATAATAGAAGCAGTCGACTGTTCTTCTGATATTTTGGCTTTGCTTAATGATGGATCATTGTTTTGTGAGGAGACAGAAAAACCCTCAGATTCATCCTTTACTTTGTGTTTAACACATTCCCCTTTACCTTCAACCTCAGAACCCACAGCTGATCCTCAAGCTAGTTTATCTCCAATATCTGAAAGCACCCTCAGCATTGCTATTGGCAGTTCTGTTATCAATGGTTTGCCTACTTACAATGGGCTCTCAATAGATAGATTTGGTATAAATATTCCTTCACCAGAACATTCAAACACAATTGATGTATGTAACACTGTTGACATAAAAACTGAGGATCTGTCTGATAGCTTGCCACCTGTCTGTGACACAGTAGCCACTGACTTATGCTCCACAGGCATTGATATCTGCAGTTTCAGTGAAGATATAAAACCTGGTGACTCTCTCTTACTGAGTGTTGAGGAAGTGCTCCGCAGCTTAGAAACCGTTTCAAATACAGAGGTTTGTTGCCCTAATTTGCAACCTAACTTGGAAACCACTGTATCCAATGGACCTTTTCTGCAGCTTTCTTCCCAGTCTCTTAGCCATAATGTGTTTATGTCCACCAGTCCTGCACTTCATGGGTTATCATGTACAGCAGCAACTCCGAAAGTAGCAAAATTGAATAGAAAACGATCCAGATCAGAAAGTGACAGTGAGAAAGTTCAGCCACTTCCAATTTCTACCATTATCCGAGGCCCAACGTTGGGGGCATCTGCCCCTGTGACGGTGAAACGGGAGAGCAAAATTTCTCTTCAACCTATTGCAACTGTTCCCAATGGAGGCACAACACCCAAAATCAGCAAAACTGTACTTTTATCTACTAAAAGCATGAAAAAGAGTCATGAACACGGATCCAAGAAATCTCACTCAAAAACCAAGCCAGGTATTCTTAAAAAAGACAAAACAGTAAAGGAAAAGATTCCTAGTCACCATTTTATGCCAGGAAGTCCTACCAAGACTGTGTATAAAAAACCCCAGGAAAAGAAAGGGTGTAAATGTGGGCGTGCTACTCAAAATCCAAGTGTTCTTACATGCCGCGGCCAACGCTGCCCTTGCTACTCTAACCGCAAAGCCTGCTTAGATTGTATATGTCGTGGCTGCCAAAACTCCTATATGGCCAATGGGGAGAAGAAGCTGGAGGCATTTGCTGTGCCAGAAAAGGCCTTGGAGCAGACCAGGCTCACTTTGGGCATTAACGTGACTAGCATTGCTGTGCGCAATGCTAGTACCAGCACCAGTGTAATTAATGTCACAGGGTCCCCAGTTACAACGTTTTTAGCTGCCAGTACACACGATGATAAAAGTTTGGATGAAGCTATAGACATGAGATTCGACTGTTAAATCAGTGGGTCTTTAAACCTACCTCTGGTAGGGAAATAGCTACAGTTTTACGGCAGCTATGGTTTTGTTGGTTTAACTTGCCGGAGCTCCTGCATATAGATCACTTGTATCAAGTGTTTTCATTGCTAAGTTATATGTGTTAGTGTCGGGGAAATAGTTTGCAGATAATGGAGGAGTAACCCTACAACTATATGTCCTTAGTTCTTACAGAACCTCATAGTTTGAGAACAAATGCTGATGCAACTGATTTATACAAAATGAACTTTGGCAAGGAAAATAACATTAACCTCATTGTTTATGGTCATGCTTTGTGCATAATCAAAGTTTATGATTAAATGTAAGGAAGTGGTATCTAGTCAGTCCATAAAGATTGTGCTAATTTTTTGTGAAAAAGTAGCCGTTAGTTCAGGAGACTCAGTGCTGCCTTCAGATGCCATTGATGCTTCTCCTGTTGAAAAGCTGATGTGTCCAGCTCAACCTTTGTGCTGACATAATACCATTTCTGATCATGAAAATTGGCTACTGGTGTATGTAGCAGTTCTTAAATCAGCAGTATTATGATGAAAGAAAATTTGCCCCTCATTAGAATGTTGAAATCTGTATTTTAAAAAGTGAACAAACTGAAATTCTGTCAAGACTGCAGATATTTAGCTTTTTATGCTATAAAACTCTTCTGACTTTGAGTAATAACTTTTATAGTTATGTCTGACTCATTTCTAGGGAAAAGAATTTGAAGTCCTTCACTTTTAGCAATGTTCTAATTAATAAATGAAGTGGAGAAGAGCAGTCTTATTCTGAAGGTAATTGAATTTAGACTGTAGGATGCGACAGAATTTTAAAAATTATAAAAATTTTTATTTAGAAATTGGGATTTATTTAAAATAATTTTGAAATAATGCCCCCAAACCTCTCCAGATTTATGCATTATATTTATTGCTATTGGCCACTTCTTTGATTTTTTTTTTTTGTTTCCTCTAATAGTTTCACAGACTTTATTTTTGAATATGCTCCTTTTCTCTTTTTTGGGGTGCTATTCTTTATGAAGGCTTCTTTATAGAGGCCAAATAAAAATGCGTTTTTATGAAGCCTGTGCATTTAGGTAGATTTGAAGCTAGGAGGATTTTCTTTAGAATGCTCTTTTGCATGTAAAGCACAAACTGTTTCAGTTTAAATGCCTGTCTTCCCTTTAATTTTTATGGGGAAGACAAGTGAGTCACAAACATTCTGTTGAAGGGAAATCTAGTCAGTTGCTTGAAAGAGCACAGCCCAAATAAAACAAGGACTGACTAGGTTGTAAAGAAATGACCTTATGATTTAAAAGAAGAATTGCTGCTTTGACAGTGCTTATTTAAAGAAAAATACTGCTGGAAAATTTCCAATTTCTACTACGTTCACCGTCTCTCATGAGATCTGACATATGTTGAAGTTATGTTTTGATTTGGCACACAGCATGTTCAATGATGGTTACTCACCTAGTACAAGACACGGAGAAGAAACCTTGGACACAGAGCAGATGACACCTCCTTCTGTTTTGTAGTGTATCCTGGTGTCATTTTCTGTGAATGTGGTCAGGTAGAATTGTTTCTGTTGTTGTTGGGCGCCTTTTTTTTTTTTTTTTTTTTTTTTTTTTTGTCTCTTGGTGGGGTGGGGGTGGGCTAAAGCCATAGGAAGAAAAATGTGATGTATGTGTCCAGTATGTACTATTTTGTTTTTGTTTTGCAAGAAGAGTTGAACTATTTTTGATAACAAGAGTAAATGGTGGAAAATGCTTCTTAGTTGTCTTGTCTTTATTTGCTTTCCAAGATTTGGAATTTTATTTAATTCCTCTAAGTGTTAGCAGTGTCTTATGAAACATGTATTTGCCTAAAGTTTGTAACAGTTTTGTGTTGAACCCAGATGCCCTGCTATATATAAACTTGTAAAATCTGTTCTTTATTCACTAATGATCACTGCAAAGATGACTAGAAATGAGACTGTACACATGGATGATTAGGATATATTTTGCAAATCTCCCAAATTTTCCTAATATTATGATCTTAAAATTCAGAGTACTTTATTGCTTCCCAAGTTTGATAATTTTAGTTTTGTGTTTTTTTGATGCATGGGAGCTTGGCAATATAGACAAAGCGGAAATCGTTAGTATGTGAGGGCCTTGATTGTTATGTAATATTGCCAATGATGAATTCAGGTTGTTTTTAGCACAAGTTTCTCTTTTTTATGCTGGTATTCTCACTGCCACATTTTTGGAAACCTGTATTACACCTTAAATCTATCAATAAATGTTAGTTTTCTAATTCTATGTTGTAGAATACTGAGGAGTCTGGGATAGTATGCTCTGAATGGCCTATATTATATACATTTGGGGGAGAATAGTGCCTTGAGTTTTGCATTGTTTTTCTTTATACCATGAGTTACTTAGGAATGCTGACCAATGGCTGATTAGGGATGAGGAAGAAATTATTACTGTAGTAACTGGATTTACTTTATCAGGGTTTGAAACCATCAAAACAATAACAGCTTTTAATATGTACATCTTCAGTTTTTCTTTGAATCTTTGTTAACATACACAAATGATAGAAGTGTTAGAACTGGCAATTTATCTTTTTGGTTAGATTCATTAAGTCTGCATTTCTGTGCAGAACTATAATGTGGTTCTGGGATAAAGAATTCGTTTTATTTTACTGTGTTCTTAGTATTCTTGAAACAACTCTATGGTGACCTTGCTGAAGAAAAGCAGTTTTACAACAGATTAAAAACAAAATTTCTTTTCCCATAAGTTACAAATAAGAAATGCTTTAGAAAATACTGAGTTCAAAGTACAGTGTCAGAATCTAATACTTGGAATGATATATTAACTTTTCTCCTTCTTTTCTAAAAAATTGAGTTTTAGATACCCAAATAATAATCAGTTACACATTCTTTTAAAAGAATACATTATATCCAAGGCTAAAAAGTATACAAGGCTCAAGTCCCTTTTGATCCCTCTGATTCCCAATTTGTAGTCCTCTTTCTTATTCTCCCCAAAGGAAATCACTTCTCAGTTATGAGGTGGTATTATCTTCCTTTATAATTTGCCCAGGAGTTCAAAGAGTTATTCTTTGAAACTCAAGTTTGTTTACAGTGTTAACTCTTTCAACTCTTTCAAACATAAAGACGAAGTGCAAGTGTGAATAAAACCAAAAGTGTGTAGTAGATTATCTTAGTGAACATGGTTCATATTTGACAACTTGTCTCTTTATTTAGTTTTGCAAAAAGGGAAAAACAAAAACAAGTTAAATCATGCAGGTTTCTCCACCCAAACACACTTCTGTAACATTTCCAAAAATTGAGCAAATGACTTACCTCATTTGATTAATCTAGAGTTTTATATAAACACTTTGAATTGTACACAATGACATAGATAAGATGCAGAGAAAATACACAGAATTTCATTAGTTTGATTACCTGGGCAATTAATGTTATGTTACGCTGTGAAACTCATTTTTCATTGAATAGCATTAAGACCATGATAACCCTCAATTTAATTTTTATCAAAGAGCCTGGGTTATTGTAAAAACTTGGAATTTCCAATTGGGCAATAGTGATTTTATTCAGTGAGATCTTTACCAGAAAGTCAAATATATACTGTTCTAGTTTCTCAATTCACATTTCTTGCATTCAATTCTTAAGAAAGGACTACAGTGAAACACTTATGTCTGAAAATATGATACTCTGGGTAACCTAAATTAAAATAGCTTTATCTTAAATGGAATGATACTGGTAGGTGTTACTTTTTATAATTATGGACATTTGAAACCAAATACAGACCAAAGTAAAAGCAAGAGGATTTCAGTAAGGAGACACAGGTAAAAAGATAAAAAGCCAAATAGTATTAAAAATCAAATGTGTATTAGAAATTTGAATTTTTATATTTTGCTGATGAGTCTTAGTTTAGATCATTATGGATAATAAAACCTTTAAGCCATACCTGGCTTCTAAAAAAGGTATGTTAAATATTTTATCTGAAATTTTAAAAAAAGTAATTGGTTTCTCTCCCTGGTAAAGGGTGGATAGAATAGATGGTAAATTTTGTGTATCACAAATACTTGTAATCCTAATTTACTAGTGTGTTTAGATTATTACATGTAGTGTTTCCTAAAAATTTAGTAATTTTTTAAGCTTTTAATTCTTTGTGAACTATTAGATAACAAATTTTAATATTTATCACTTTTCTGTAACCATTAAAAGATTAATTCTGATCATGAAAGGTGAAATAACAGGCAATGGAGAATACTGACAAGAAGAACTACTGTTATACCAGTTGATGGTACATTTCCTAAATTGCCCTTATCTCTGTTTTTGCCTATCATAGTCCAAGGTTTGATTATTTCTTTTTTTGACTTTGACATCAGGAGAGGAACCAAAGCAGGGTGGCAAGGGCAGCAATTCTGACATTCAAGACTAGTGGTTAAAGCAAAAGACCCAGAGGAAAAGGTGATGACTTTGACAGAGATGGATGTTAAAAGTTTCTTGGGGGTTTCTTTTGCTTACACTATTAGAAGTGTCCATCTTTTTTCATAGTTTATTTTCAGTTTTATCTTTAAGGATATTGCAGGATTTGGGTGCACTGTGACTCGCTGGAAAAAATGTAGAATTCTGTAATGAACACACTATAGTACAGATGAAATCGGTTTCCTTTATGAGTGGTATCACTGCTTTCTTCCATTCTTTTGATAAATATTGAGGTGATGGAATATTTAAATAGTAGTTCCTTTTCAACATGAAGGGATAATGTTTACATTTGAGGCTCTTACTGTTGGCTTAATCTGATATTCAGTGATGAATACATCTATTCGAATATCACTAAGTCTTCAAGTAGGCCTTCTGATGGGAAGTATAGATGGGGCGTCAACTAATTTGGAGTTAATGAGTCATTCAGTAATTCTCCACAGATTGTTAGAGAAGTTAAAAGGAAATTTTTTTTTCAAGTATGAGTCAAATTCTGTACTTAGAAGTTTTTCATTATATTTTATATAAGATCCACAGTCAAGATGGGGAGAGATTATTCAGAGCTTGCCAAGATTGGAAGGCCCAGTGGTTACAACACCTGAGGATGTAAAGTGACTAGCAGTTTGGCAGGTCATTGTGAAATTACATTAAACCAAATAAGTTCAAGATCTTTGAACTCCAGTACACATATTAAAAAGTCTCTGAGATGTTTTGGCAGTGCTTTTATTACCAAGTCACTTCTGGAGGCCCTTAACTGCTTTTTTAAGTTCCAGAATTTTTTTGACTCAAGTTTTCTGCAAGTGAAAGTTTCTTCTGGGTTCCATAGGAGCCCTGAGGGGCCTCAGGGATATTGGGCAACAGAGGCAACTCCTCTGCAGAGAACTGTGCTTGGCACTGTCCCCAAGAGATCCTTGGTACATTCAGGGGTGAAGAGTGCTGATTCACAGACTTTGGAAGGTGATGTATATCATTGTATTTGGAGGAAAAGCTCTGTAGTAGAAGGTTTGAGGCAAATTGGAGGAGTCTCCCAAATTATGTGTATCCAGACCTATTGCTTAAAAATGTTTTTAAAGTTCCTCGTGCAGATACACACTTGCAGAAATCAAAGCCTTTAAAAAGCAGTATGCAAACGAGCATCTCCACAAGAAAAAGACATTTAAAATACGTATCTCTCTTTCACGTAGACATTGGCAGCTACTCTTCATCCACTGATTGAAGCTTTCCACATTTCTCTGAAAGGCTTGAGGTTACTGTTTTACTTTTATTGCCTTTGTTTCCAATTTCAGAGGGAGAGGCAGGTTCCTCTGTTTCATAATCTTCAAAGGAGCTGAAAGAACAAACAAGTGAGTTACTGATTTTTTAAAAAATTTCAATGTTTGGGTAGGAATCAATATGGCAAACTAGGGACTGAAGACCACCAGCTTGCAAAAGTAGCCTCAGTTGTTAAATGTCAGCTATAAACAACTAAGCCATCCTGGAGGAGAAAGTGCTTCCACCTAGAACAGCAAACATTCTCCCTGTTTAAAGCCCAGGTTCATGTGCTGTATCCAGCTTTCCTAGGAGGGCTGGTGGGAATGAAAGCATTGCAGGTTAGGCTATAGTGGGGAGGGTGTGCGGTCCATAAAGTACAAGCTTTGTATGAATGCCTTCCATGCAGTGGGGAGCCTTCTCACCTCGCAAGTTGCTTTATAGCTTCTCTGGTTTCCAAGAAGTACATTTTGATGTGTAAGTATATACACAGAGCAGATTAAAGCCCATTCATGGATCTCCTATTCCTTACCGAACTTCCCAGCATAGTCCCTTTGCTTATTCCTCTTAAAAGTTATTGGTATCCCCTGAGTTCCATTACTTCCAGGCTGTCCCTGAGGGTGGCCTTAGGCAGGGATGATAAAATATTTTACCTAGTAGGAATGATGGCTGCTTGAAAAAATAAATTGATAAATATGCTGAGGTTACATCTGGACCCAGAAAAATATACATGATAATTACAAATGTCTGATAGAGATTTGGTATCACCAGCTTAATCTTTTCACCCAGTTCATTGCAAGGACTTTACACAGTATGTGCAGAAACTTCTGGACATATAGTCCTTTCATCAAAAAGGCCAGCTAATGAGGAAATCTATGTTGAAGCAGGTATGCCCAGTAGTAGAGGCGGTACCTATTGAACTTTATTTTCAGAGATTTATTTAAGAGCATGAGTAAGCACTAGTGTGTGTGTGTGGGGGGGGGGGGGCAGGAGCAGAGGGAGAGGGAGAAGCAGGCTCCCCAGGCTAAGCAGGGAGCCTGATGTGAGGCTCGATCCCAGGACCCTGGGGTCAGGACCTGAGCCAAAGGGAGATGCTTAAAGGACTGAGCCACCCAGGTGCCCCCGCTATTCAACTTTCCAACACATTTTTGAATAGACAATAGACAATGTTAAAAACAAAAAACCTATCTGATGTTTGGAAAACTCACCCTTGGGTACCAACTTGTAATCCTATCAAAAATTATTTAACAACTTCATTTTGTAGAAATATCCCATTCTATACTTGTTTCTGTTCCATTCTTGCATAACCTTGAGGCCTCAATGTAACCAGCATCTGCTGGAGGAGGCATTAACGAGGGTAACTACTGTAATGGCAGTGAGGCAGGGTTGATGGTCAAGCCTCCATTTCTGGAACAAAATTCCCAAAAGTTAATTCTAGCAATGCAGTGTCAGATACTGTGACTGCTTATTTCCTGTCAAGAGTGGAAGACATTTTCTTCCTCTTGATGCTCAAACTTACTGTCTGAGCCCTCAGGGTGTTAAACATTTTAGTGCAGATCTGCAAATAAGTTAGGCCTGAACTGAGCCAAATGCTAGGAATACAATGGTGAAAAAGAACTAGCTGCTTCCTCACAGAGCTTGTAGCCTAATGGAGGCCATCTGGAATAATGGTTAAGTGTTTTATAGCTTTAGAGCATGGGCTTTAGAAAAGTCAGGTTCCAATCTCAGTTTGATCACTTAATGTGATTTTGGGCATGTTACATAACCCTTCTGCATCAGTTTCCTCAACTAATGAGTTAATAGCAGTTCCTACCCTCCAGGGTCAAGTGGACATTAAATCATAAACTCATGAAAAATGTTATTTGCTATTCTCATGATTGAGAATTGCTGGGGCCTACTAGAACAAGATGGTGACACCTAATCCTGTGTTGGAGGGGCAGAATCAGGGTCACATATTTTATGTATGTCCATTTGTGAATGTAATTTTTACAAAGGAATTTTTCTTCCCACTGTAGTCTCATACCAGAAACGGGATTTCTAGTAATGGATTTTAATCCAGCCTAGTACACAAAAATATTCTCAAGCCCTGTGGGTCGGTTAGAGTGGAATGCCACCTGAATTTTTTTCATACTTTCAAGGCACCAAGAGCAGTACTATGCACAAAGACTTTGGAGGAATCTTCTGGATTGAGGGAGTTCATTCAGAACCTTTTATCAGTGTTTGGAGACTTACACTCTTATCTCAATGTTTCCAAATGGGGGTGATTTGTTCCTCCTGGGGACATTTGGCAATGCCTGGATGCATATTTGTCATAACCGGGTGGGTCCTCCTGGCATCTAGTGGGTTCAGGGATGCTGCTAAATATCCTACAATGTGCTAGATGACAACTCACAACAGAATAATCCATCTTAAAACAGTACTGTTCACAAACCCTGCTCTACCTCTTGCCCCTTCAGTGTCAGTACATCCCAGGATTCTGGATTAAGCTCTTCTCATTTTGTATTCTCTTGGACAGTCTTTCTTAAAGCTTTATCCACCACTTGTTTACCTGTGGTTTCTAAATGTACATATCCAGCCTAAGCTTCTTGCTAACCTGGAGACTGCCATGTATCCAGTTGCCTAGTCTATGGCTTTTCCATCATGGCAATATATATAAAGTTGAACTCATCCTTCACACACCCTTGGCTCTACCATAATCTTCCCACTTAAAGCCAGAAATCCAGTAATCCCAAATTTCTCTTCTCTCCTCATTTGCCCTCCCTTCTTCAAATCCAGCCAGTCTCTTCTACCATTTACAATAATACATGGGCACATCTTGCTGCTCCCTCCCTATTGCCACTGATACAGTCCACAGCACTATATTTCATTGCTTGGATTATTGCAATAGTTTTCTAACAACTGGTCTTCCTGCCTTCACTCTTGTCACATACCCTCTGCCATTGCGATACCATGCTATCTACCTTGTCAAAATGGGTTACAGGCTTGGGACCTAGTGTCACTGTATGTGTTCTTCAGTGGCCTGCAGTGCCCTTACCCTTTGGTTAACTTATGTTCATCTTTTAATCTGAAATGGCATTTAAAAGGTCCCTCATTCCTAGTGCCTGAGTAACCACCATTTTCAAAAAAATTCATTTAAATGATCTCTACATCTGATGTAGGACTCAAATTCATGACCCCGAGGATCAAGAGTCACAAGCTCTTTAGGATGAGCCAGCCACGTGCTATATCCATCCCTCTGTATCAAGTAAGCTCCATACCCAGCATGGAGCCCAATGTGGGGCTTGAACTTATGACTCTGAGATCAAGACTTGAGCTAAAATTGAGCCACCCAGGCGACCCGTTAAATTTTTTTAAAATTCCAGTTAACATACAATGTAATATTAGTTTCAGGTGTACAGTATAGTGATTCATCACTTGTATACAATACCTGGTGCTCATCACGAAAAGCACTTCTTAATCCCCACCACCATCTTTTATTTAGATGCCTGCAAGGGCTTCCTTATTTGTCTCCCTGCTTCTCTTCTTTAACCACTACTGATCTGAAGATTACTATCCTCAAAAAATGTAAGTGGGATTATATTACTTCCTTAACTCTTTTTCAATAGCTTCCCGAGGACCTGCATGATCTGGGCCCTATCTTTACAGCCACATTTCTCTCTTTTCTCCTTATATTCCAGCCATACCAGTCTTTTAAAAAATGTCCTCAACACGTTTCCTGCCTCAGAGCCACTTATGTTTTTCTTCCTCTACCTAGAACATTTTTGCTCCCTGCTTTTTTCATACCTATTTCCTTCTCAACCTTTAGGCTCTCAACACCTCAGGAAATTTCTTTAGCACCTTAAATCGCAATTCTCTCTTCATTACTGATTTACGGTTTGTTTCCTTCACAATTATATAGTTGTCTTCCTCACTTGACTATAAAGTGTCCATTTTCCAACTCACTAATTTCATTGGGCTACATATAGTATAGTAACTGGCAGTAGGTGCTCAAAATGAATAAAAAGTGACTGTCCTAATGTGCATTGTGAAATGATGTGTCAAGTTGTCAGGGAAGGGTGGAGTAAAATGGTGTGTGTAGAGGTACTCTTGAAGTCACTGAAGTCAGAACTCTTAAGAGTCTAAACTTTATTCTGTTCTCTAGGAATTTCTGAAGGAGACAGTTAACATTCCTTCTAAATGGCCACTTCCAGGTTTACTTGTAGGTAACTGGGATTCCTCTGAGCACAACTGAAGGTTATTTTATGAAGTATTCTGTTAATTTAATTGGTTATTTCTGAATGAGTAGCAGGGTCAGAGGATTGAAGCAGAACTCCTACGGTTCACAAATAGTTCACTAGGAAGCTTAGTATTGAGAACAAATTATTTAACCTAGTATTAACATAATGTTGTTAGCATAAGGGAAAATAACGGGTATTTTTGCTAGCAGTATGTTTGCCGTTAGAAATCTGTTTCCCTAAGTAGTTAGTTCCCCTCTCAGATAAGCAATTTCTGGGCAAAAGTATTAAGGCTGGTTTTGCAGATTCTTGGAATAAATAATGACCGGCACATATATGGTCAAAAAAGGATTTGTGTGGTTTAAGGGTGTTGTCTGGGAATTGTGGTTTGATTCCATTTTTGGGATTCTATTTGTAGGGGTAAAGGGATAGAATATTTGATTTAGGGTTTGAGAAAATCTAAGACATATGCTGGCTATAAGCATAGAATGAAATGTTAAGTAGTTCTTTAATTTGGAGTCTTATAAAACTTTAGAAATAGGAGTGGATGAATCTTACTTTATAGTTTTAAATCTTAAATCACTTATATAAAATGGATTAACTGAAATTACATTACCTACAAAGTTGGATATTTGGTTTAGTGCATTGCCTTGTTGACCCATTCATTAACTAGAAAATCTTGTTTCAACTCTTGTTAAAGTTTGTTAATATACACCATCTACTTTCTTGCCTCAGAAGGTTGATCTCACTTCACGTTTGGTCTCTTGCAGTTCCCTAGGGTCATGAGCCCTCAATTGTTTATTCTTTTTTTTTTTTAATTAAAAAATATTTATTTATTCATGAGAGACACACAGAGAGAGGCAGAGGCACAGGCAGAGGGAGAAGCAGCCTCCATGCCGGGAGCCCGATGTGGGACTTGATCCTGGGACTCCAGGATCACCCCTTCGGCCAAAGGCGGGGCTAAACCACTGAGCCACCTGGGCTGCCCCAATTGTTTATTCTTAGTCTGCATGTAGATAGTATAAAAATTTGGGTTAAATATATTTGAATCATGAACTTGGAGGGATAGGGTCTCATTCATTTTTATTACTAACCACAATGCCTGGCATTGAGTACCAGTGAATCTCTATTGAAATAAAATTGGGTTTTGTCTTGTTTTGCTGAGAGCCAGAAAAATTAAAACATGTTAAATTCAGGTCCATATAAAGCTGCTGTTTACTGAGGACTATTAAACATGATTCAGAACTATTCTACTTGTAAGATTATATCTCATGCTCTAGATTAATTCCTGTCATTGCTTCTTTCTCTCTTCTCATGTCGCTGTTACATACACACGTTACCTTGCCTTCCCCCACTGCTCCTCTGTTAAATTCTCCCACTTTGTTGAGGACAGTCAGGCTGCACACAACCCTTTACTCCACACTTGACTCTTACTCATTCCTAGAAGATGATCTAGTGGGTTTTGGGCTGGCCTTTGCCTACAGTACCTTATTTTCCAGTGTTGATGGAAGTAAATGTACAACTATTACAAAGAGTAATTCATAGACGTTTATATATAATATGAAGGAAAAAGCTACTTTTAAAAACATTCTGGAGTAAACAGTTCTACATTTTCTAAATGTCCAATAATAGAGAAGTGGATGTGAGTTATTGCTTGAGAAAACACTTCTGAAGCATTGAAAGTCATTCAGTAACATTCAGTGTCAAAAAGAAATACACTGGGATCCCTGGGTGGCGCGGCGGTTTGGCGCCTGCCTTTGGCCCAGGGCGCGATCCTGGAGACCCGGGATCGAGTCCCACATCGGGCTCCCGGTGCATGGAGCCTGCTTCTCCCTCTGCCTAGGTCTCTGCCTCTCTCTCTCTCTCTGTGACTATCATAAATAAATAAAAATTTAAAAGAAAAAAAAATACTCTAAAAGTGTAAATAATGGTTATCTCTGGATGACTGAACCAAGGGTGATTTTAATCTCTATTTTCCAATTTTTTTCCAAATTTTCCAATTTTTCTGCAGCAAGCCTCTATTTAGTAATCAAAGACATTCAGAATAAAAAAAGCAAATTGTGTTCAGTCTAGGTTAATCTGTTGGTGAAATACCAGAATATCCTGTAAGAAATGTTTTAAGATAACATAAAATATTCTTAACTAAAAATATGAAGTAATCATATATTTGCCAAATTGCCAGAAAGGTTTGTTTTTAATATTGTAGGTCTCAGCTTCCTAAGGTAAGGACCCTTTAGCCTGCTTTACATAATTTTTTTGTATTGCAGAATAATTTCTGCAATAATTTCTTTATTGAAGAAATCATAAGAATGTTAATTATAAATTTGACATCCTAACCTGTTATCTTCATATAGGTGGCACACACAGTTGAATGTAACTAGTACCCTGTCTCTCTCGTTTCCCCTATCATTCATTACCTTGACTTTATACAAATGCTGTTAAATGTTGTGATCATGTCGTGTGCTAGATGTGATAATTCACAATGTTTGCAGCCTCAGTGTTTGCAGTCTTTCACCTCACTCATATCTGGAGTCATTAGTAGGTTATTATTAAAGGCTTTATTCAAGTACCAGCCTTGAATTAGGTGGTAGAGGTACCTGACAAAGTCTACCTATGATGTTTGTTAGATGGTAAAGTAGATGGGGAATTTCAGGTTGTTTTGGGAGGGTCAAGTTGTCTGGATTCTTGTAGTTATCCTGTAGTGAGGGGTGGCTGTTGAATGTCTGTTGCCTTCTATGTCACTCAGTAAACATTTGCTAAGGATCTCCTACACCCCTAACATTTTGCCAGGTGCTAGGATTAAAAGATGAATAAAACTGTTCTTTGTGGGTGCCTGTCTTTGGGGGTTGCTCAGTTGGTTAAGTGACGACGGACTCTTGATTACAGCTCAGGTCTTGATCTCAGGGTTGTGAGCTCAAGTCCCAAGTTGGGCTCTGTACTAGGTGTGGAGGCTGCTTAAAACAAAAAACAAAAAACAAAAACAAAACAAAAAAACAAAAAAAACAAAAAACAAAAAACCAAATACCAAATAAAAAAATTGTTTTTCTTTGCCCTGGAGAAGCCCAGGTTCTTGTGGAAACACAAACAACTCCATTTTTCTCAGCACTTATATGCCTGACACCGTTGGATGCATTACAGATCTATAATTCTCAGTATAGTCCTGTTGTTTTATGCAGTATATTTACTGTGTGTCAAATGTGTGCCATGTACTGTGTCCTGGAAATGAAGGGAATAAGGTAGGTAGTGGAATGGTAATGTTACAGCTGATTAATTCTAGTTCAGAGAGGTTATGTAATTATGGCGACAATCACAGAAGTGGTAGTAACAATAGCCAATGTTCATTGATTACAGAGCTACTATCCCTAAGGGCAAAGTACAAGGATACTGTACACATTGTCTTAATTCTTTAAACAGCTTAGTGTGACAGGTGGTACCCTCATTGTATAGGTGATGCTGAGGCTTGGATGCCTGGGATTACACAGCTAGTTAAGTGAAAGAGCAAGGATCTGAAATTAATTAGGTTTGTCTAAGTCTAAATTCCATGCTCTTAGCCAATGATGTTATGTTGCATCTCTTCCCAAACAAGGAGTAGTAACAATAGTAATAGCTACTATTCATCAGGTATCTACTATGTGCCAGGTGTTTAGATATATTATCTTAGATTCTCACAACCATCTTGGAACATAGTTGCTGGAGTCTTCTGAAACTGAGCCTGAGGAGTCAGATAACCTGTCCAGCTGGTGAGTGGTAGGTAGAACCGGATCTGTCTGGCTCCTTTCTAAGCCTCTGCTCTTTCCATAGTACCAACCATTCTTTCTCCATTGCTAGTATCTGAATCTGGTATATTTTGTTTGACAGACTCACTCTGATGTATTTGTAATTCCTCTTGAGATGAAGCCCTAGGTGGTGTAACCCTGGGATTCTGGGTCTGGCCTTACTTTTGGACCTATCACTCAGCTATTAACTCTAAACAGGTCTTCCTTTTCCTTTAACATTCTAGTTCTCTATAGGCTGTGGCTGTTGTAAACCTTCTCTTCAGGACTTCATCACCCACATGTGCTCTATGGAGGTCTTATCTCCTATAACATGAGGAGTGTCCAGCAGAAGCCTCTCCTACACACTGGTCAAATTTCATTACAGCTGGTCTCTGCATCTCCTCTCTTGACCCCTCCCTTTTTCTTCAGTCTGCGACCCTTTGCCTCTCCTCTCTCCTCTCCAGGCACAACCTGAGCACTACAACTGGAAAAAACTTGTTTGAGCCAGTTAGTTTTTCTCTTTAGCTGCCATCAGTTTTTCTTTTTAGAGTAACAAACTTCTAAGTGTTTATGCCTATCTTTGTTTTCTCCTTTCTTTTATAGCAGGTTACAAAACAGTATGTAATATAAATTCCATTTTTATAAAACATTATCTATTTGCATTGAAATGTCTGGAAGGGAAGAAAGGCTGTCTCTGAATGGTGGATTTTAAGTGAAGTTTTTTGTTTATCTGTATTTTCTACCTCTTCTGCTGTGAATACACCTATGTATTATCTATTTAAACATACTACCTATGTAAACATAAGGGAGATAACTTTTTTCCTATTTATTAAAGTAATACATGCTTGTTTTATGAACCTTATAAATTACAGACCAGTATAAAAAAACAAACTACTTGTAATCCCATGGCCCAGAGTTATGTTGTAGCCTTATCTTTAGCTTGCATATATAGATGTACACATTTGTAATGATGAAATAATTACAATTTTCTAACCCCCAGTGTGTTTTGTGTAAACACAAATTCCAATGTTTGCATAATATGACACTGTATACTGTGACTTATTGAGCCATTCTATTACTGTACATTTTTGTTACTTTGAATTTTTAAATATAGAATGACCAGTGACAAAAGCCAATTGTTTGGATAGAACAAATCTATTCAAATTTCTGATTATTTACAAACTAGAATTCTGAATCAAAGGGTATAAATTCAGGCTGTATATACTGTCAAATTACTTTCCAGGGAGGTTGGGCCAATTTGTTTCTACCAACAATATCTGAAAGTGTTTGTCTTACTGCATAGTGAGCCTAGAGTGAGATGGTACTGCAGTGTGCTTCCTCTTTGAGAAGAATTTTAAGAATACTTTAATTGCATCTCTCTGTTTTCCCTGCTTACTCAGGGATCCTATCGATCCTATCTGTGTTCACCAGTATCTGATAATGCTTAGTATACAGTAGAAATATAAACACATACTGAATTAATATTCTCTTTTAACAAATTATCTTTTAAAGAATTGCTGCCAGTTTCATAAGCTAAAAACTTTTTGACTCTTGCTTTTTTACAAGTTTTACTGAAATACAATTTACATGTAATTCACTGACCTTAAAGTTCAATGTGTTTTAGTAAATTTTTTTTTTTTAGTAAATTTTTACATTTGTGCAATCAACAGCACAATCTAATTTTATAACACTTTAATCCCTCCATCCATCCCACCTCTCCCTTGTGCCTGTTTGCATTCACTCTTATTTCTGGAACTAGGCAACTACTGATCTGTTTTCTGACTCTAAAATTTGGTCTTTTCTAGAAATTTCTTATAAATGGAATCATATAATATGCAGTCTCTAGTGTTTGGCTTCTTTTGCACAGAGTAGGATTTTTGAGAGACTCATCCATTGTATGTATTAGTTCTTTTATTTATTGAGGTATAATTGATACACAATGAATTGCTCATACTTACAGAATCTCACTTTTGTATATACCTGTAAAAGCATTACAACATTTAAGATCATGAAAATATCCATTCCCCTGCCTCCCAACCAAAGTTTACTCATGCCCCTCCATAATCACTGCTCCCTTTCTCAGGTAACCACTAATTTGCTGTCATGATAGATTAATTTGCATTTTCTAGAATTTTAAATAAATGGAATCAAATGGGTCACACATACTTTTTTGTTTAGCTTCTGTCATTTAGTTTGAGATCCATCCATATTGTGTTTATCAACAGTTCATTCTTCTCATTGCTGAACAGCATTCCATCTTATGTATATACTATATTTTATCAATTCACCAGTTTGATGTATATTTGGATCATGCCCAGTTTTGGGCAGCTATGAATAATGCTATAAACATTCATGTACAAGCCTTAGGGTGAACATTTTTCTTTGGCAGATTCATAGGAATGGAACTGCTGATTCATCGGATAAGTGCATGATTACTTGTTAAGAAATTGCCAAACTCATCTAAGGAAGCTATATAATTTTACCTTTCATCAGTCCAGTGAATGAGGTTCCAGTTTCTCCATATCTTTGTTAACTAGTGATTTTAGTTGGTCTGATGTCTAGGTGGTATATTTCACTGTGGTTTTAATTTGCATTTTCCTAATGTCTAACAATGTAGAACATCTTTTCATATAATTATTTGCTGTTTGTATCTCTAATTTAGTTTATTCAGATCTTTTGTCTGTTTAAAAGTTAGGTTATTATATCTTTTTATTGTTGAACTATAAGAATTCATTATATTTTTGGGTATGAGTCCTTTATCAAGATGTTTTGGAAATATTTTCTCTTAGTCTCCATTTTCTTAATGGTGCCTTTTGAAGCAATAGTTTTTAATTTTGAAGGACATCCAATTTGTCAGTATTTTTTATTGCTCTTGCCTAACCCAAGGTCAAATTGATTTTCTCCTGTTTTATTCTAGAAGCTTTAAGGTTTCTCCTCTCACATTTAGGTCTTTTATTCATTTTGAGTTCTTTTAATACATGGTATGAGGTATGGATTTTGGGAGGTCTTTTTTGGGTGGCATATGGGTATCCAGTGATTTTAACAAAATTTTTGAAAAGATCATTCTTTCTTCACTGGTTGAAAATTAATAATTGGCCATCCATATTGGGTCTATTTCTAGGGTGTCTTAATTGATCTATTTTTATATATGCCAATGCTACAATGTAATTGTTTTATAGTAAATTTGAAATCAGGCAACCTGATCCTTCAGTTTTGTTCCTTTAAAAAAAAGAGTTTGGCTATTCTGGGTACTTTGCATTTCTACATAAATTTTAGGATGAATTTACGAATTTCTACAACAAAAACCTGCAGGGATTTTAATAGGGAATTCATTAAATCTGGATTTGGAGGAACTGACATTTTAACAGTACTTAATTTTCTAATCCAATTTAGATCAGCATCATTTTTGCAGTTTTCAGTGTACAAGTATTATAGTTCTTTGGTTATATTTATTCTTAAATATTTTGTTCCTTTTGATACTAATATGAACGGAATTATTCTTTTTATTTGAATTTCCCTAATGGATTGTTCACTGTACATGGAAATACAACTAATTTTTGTATATTGAACTTATATTCTGAGGTCTTGCTAACTACTAACTCATTAGTCTTGGTAGCTTTCAGGTAGATTCTTAGTATTTTCTGCTTCAAGGTTACATAATCTATGAATAGACAGTTTTACTTCCTCCTTTACAATCTGAATACTTTGAAAGTCTTTTTCTTGTCTTACTGCAGGAGATAGGACACTCAGTTACAATGCTGAATAGAAATGATGGATAGAAACATCTACTTTGTTCTTGATCTCAGGGGGAAGGCATTCAGTATTTCACCATAAGAATGATGTTAACTGTAAATGCCTCTTAGCCAGTTAGGAAAGTTCTCTTCTATCCTTATATGGGTGAGAATTACTGCGATTGGATGTTGGATTTTGTCAAATGCTGTTTTGTGTGTCCATGTAGATGACTGTGTGTTTTTTGCCACTTATTAATATGGTATATTAAATCAATAGATTATTGGATGTCAGTCAGCCTTCTGTTTCTGGGATAAACCCCACTTACAGTATATAGTCTTTTTTTATATGCTGCTGGATTTGATGTGCTAATATTTTATAATAATTTTTGTATTGATGGCCTTGAGGGTTGTTGGTTTGTAGTATTCATTTCTTCTGGTATTTTTGTCTGGCTTTGGTATCAAGGTAGTATTGGCTTTATAAGACAAGTTTGGAAGTGCTCCCTCTTACTGTTAGTTTATGAAAGTCTTTGTTAAAGACTGGTATTATTTTTTTCCCCTTAACTATTTGACAGAATTTATCAGTGAAATCATCTGGACCTAGACTCTTCTTTTGGTAAAGACTTCTAATAATCAGTTCACTATCCTTACTTTGATATAGTCTATTCTGATTTTCCATTTCTTCTTGAATCAGTTTTGGTAATTTGAGTCTTTCTAGGATTGTCCTATTTCATCTAAGATGTGAAATTTATTGGGACAAAGTTCATAATATTTCTTTATAATTATTCAAAGTTCTGTAGTGTCTATAGTGATGCCTCCTCTATTCTTGATTTTGTTAATGTATGCCTCCTCTTTTTTTCTTGATCCAGATAAAAATTTACTTTAAAAAAAAATCTTTACAAAGAACCAACTTCATGTCTCAAGAATTCTTTAATATTGTTTTCCTATTTTCTATTTCATGGATTTCTACTCTGATCTTTATTTTCTTATTTCTACTTATTTTGGATCTGGTTTGCTCTTTTTTTCTAGCTTCTTAAGGTAGAAGTTTATATTATTTGATGTGAGTTAGACCTTTCTGAGGCTTCTCTAAACATTGCTTTAACTGCACCTCATACATTTTCATATGTTCTTTTATTTTCATTCATTTCATGATAATGATAAAGTTCCCGGTGGTTTCTTCTTTGACTCATGTGTCTTTGGAAGTATTTAATTTCCAGATATTATGGGATTCCCAGATTCCTGTTATTCATTTCTTCTTTAATTTTACTATGTCAGACAACATACTTTATTTACTGTAATCCATTTGAATTTATTGGATCTTATTCACTTATCATATGGTCTGCCCTAGAGGAGCTTCACATGCACTTGAAAAAAAAAATGCAGATTTGCTGCTGTTTTGTGGAGGGTTTCTCTATAGATTTATTTGGTATAATATACTGTGTTGTTCTAGTCTTTTGTATCCTTATTGTTTCTAGTTCTATCAGTTACTGAAAGAGGAATGTTGAAATCTCCAACTGTCATTGTTGACCTGTCTTGCAATTTTTGTTTCATATATTTTGGGAGCTCTGTTAAATGTTTAAATATATTTAAAATTGTTATAATTTAGCTATTGCATTTTAATTGGTGTGTGAATTTTCATGTTTATTTCCTGGGTGAAATTTCTACCTTTACTGTTTTAGAAGTGGTCATTATTTATGTTCTTACTATTGATTTTAAAGAATCTGATTTATAAAAGAACACTACTAGTCATATGATGCAATCCAATTTGCCTTTTAGGGTTGTGAATACAGAATTTGTCACTTTTTAAGTGTATTCAGATCTATAAATGATTTCCTTATAAATTTCTCCCAGTTCTTTTAAGCTTTTTAAGTCTTTATATGCAGACATTAGTTTAATATGTACTTTTTTCATTACAGAGAGATAACATTTTATTGAGTAGTCTTTTCTTGACATAGTCAAGACACTTATCTTTATCATATACATACCCTGTATCCTACAACACTTTTCTTTCCCAAACTCACTGCTATTCTTGTATATTTATTGTTCTGTGTGAATTTTAGAATTATCAAGTTCCACAACATATTCTGGGGGATTATGTCAAATTAATAAATTAATCTTAACATGGCAAATAGTCATTGTATCTTTTGATGAAAGTTTGTATTTTCTTTATATATATTTTCCAAGTCACCTTTTTTCTCGATTATTAATGAATGGGATTTTTTCCCCTATTGTATTTTTAGCTGGTTATTTCTGGGGTGTGGGATTCATAACCTTTATCATTAACAATGTACTCAGCTTAAGTTTGCTAATTTTTAAGATTTTTTTCCAAACCAAAAAATGTATTAAATTTTATCATATGCCTTCAAAGAATCAATTTATATTTCCTGTTTCTTTCCATCTTCAATCTGTTAATGGCAGACTGTACAAAGTTAAACCACCGTAGCAATCTTGGGATAAAACCCACTTACTTGTTATGTATTCTTTTATATGTTGGTAGTTTTGATAAGTTATTTAACCTTTTGCTGTTCAGTTTTCATATCTGTAAAATGGGGATAACAGTATCTACAAAATAAGGTTTTTGTGAGCACTTAGTGAATTATAATATTTAGAATAGTGCTTGGCACATAGTACACTTTGTGTGTATATGTTTATAAATTAACAGATTTATTTTTGCTTAAATAAAATGGCTTAATTTCTCCCTTTTATGTACTTGGGTCTGTTTTGTCATCCTTCTCATGCATTTTGAGAGGACAGCCTAATCAATTTATTTTAGTCTATAAGCTATAAATTTCCCCTTGCCCAGATCCCATAAGTTTTAATAAATATTATGCATAGTTCTAGAAAGACTATAATTTGTATTTTGACTTCTGCTTTAGCAGTTATTTTGAAATATATTAATATTTTTTTAGCTTTATTTTTAACTTCCTAGGTATGTGTGTTTTAGTTTTTAGTTAATTTCAGGCTGCATTTTAAGTTGCAATTTCCTTCATGCCTTAATTAATAGGCACTTCTGTGATGGTTCCATGTGTATTTGCTGGCTACCAGGTATACTCTTGAGTACCTCTATAAAATCCTACTAATTCTATATAATTATTTTTTGGCCTCTTTGATTTGTTGGTTTTTACATGGCTGTAGATGCCAATTTTTCCTTATATTTCTATCAGATTTATTTTATATACTGCATAACGTTCATAACTTATTTTCATTGCCAACTGCTGAAATACTGAAACATCTCTTTTAAAGCTTTGAATTCTACTTGTCTCATTAATGTTACCATAACTGACCTACTCTTGTTACTACATTGGACTCTTACCCCTTAGGGATGAATCTAAATAATAGTATACAGTTTGATTTTTAATCCAATGTGAATTTTGTGATTGATACTATATTTGGACTTATTTTAGCCATTTATTTTGTACTATTCTTTTGTCTGCTATAGTGGACATCTGTTGTTCCTTTATTGGCATAGTATATTCCCCTCTTTTTCGGCCATATTTTCTAATTTCCCTTGGGAAAACCTGTGGTTTGGACAGACCTGATTCCTGTATAAGCCTAGTTCTAGGCCTCCTTTAGGAACTGGTTCAGGGATTGGACCCAAACTAAGCCAGTTAGAGTCAAAGGGACACAAATCCTAGGCTTTTGCTGGAGCTTAGGGGAAAGGGATTTTCTCTTTTATTTGAACTTGAAGCTATCAGGTGATCATCTTGCTGCCACATATGAATAACTTGCTATAAGTGAAAAGATGAAAGAAAACCACTATGTAAGAGATGAAAGAGAAAAAGTCTGAGTCTCTAAAGTAAGTTCTACCCCTGGACTTGTCAGTTATGTAAGCCTGCCTATGTATATATTTTTGCTTATGGCAATTTGAATTGAAGTTAAGTCACCTGCTACCAAAAAAAAGGATGCTGATTAACACATCTGCTTCTTAGTAGATTGAGTTTTCTTTACTGAATTTTTTCCACTTTATTGTTTTTTCTAAAAATTGATTAGAAAGTTTTCCATTTTTTTAATTCTTAGTGATTGAGCTTAAATTTTTAACACATACTTTTAACTCTAGTCATTGTTATAGAAATATAAATTATCAGCATCAATATTCTCTACTCTAATAAAGATTCATAGTATATTACCCCAACCTCCTTTTACTCCTAACAGTCTGTGATCAATATTTAGTTCTAAGAATAAATTTTACTAATTTTGTTGCTCTGATTACTTGCATCCCACTGTTTCCTCTAGAATCCATTTACCTTCTTGCTGAAGAATATCCCTTAATACTTCTTTCAGAGATAGTCTGTGGAAGTTAAGTTTTTTGCATCTTTGGATGTCTGAAAAGGTGTTTATTAGGTCCTCACATATAAGTAGGGATAGAATTCTAGATTCAAAGTTATTTTTCTTTGTAGTATTTGAACGATAGTGCTCCATTTCTTTTTGGGTTCACTTTGTGGTAATCTGTTTTTTGTCTCTGGTAGATTTTCAGTTCTTCTATCTTTCATGTTCTGAAATTTCACTCTAGTACAGGACCGGCAAACTATAGTCTGTGGGCCAAATCTCTCTTTCCACCTTTTTTTGTTACAGCCCAGTGAACTAAGAATGGTTTTGCCTTTTAAATTTGAAAGAAAATAATATTTTATGACATGTGAAAATGATAGGAAGTTTATATCTCACGGTGTATTAGAATTTTATTGGAAAACCACCACATTCATTTGCTTACATACTACCTATGGGTACTGTCATACCACAATGCCAGAGCTAAATAGTTGTGACAGAACTGTAAAACCTAAAATACCCACTACCTGCCCAGAAGAAATTTGCTGATTCCTGTGTATGTGTTTATTTTCTTAAATAGATAGTATTTTGGGAATTATCTGGCTATTATTTCTACTGGTTTCTGCAAGGATTTCTTACCCCAGTATCATAATCAATATCCCAAATCAAAAACTTTTTAGCTGTGCCTTTTATTATTCAGCCCAATGGTTGTGTTTTTCATTAAATTTTTTTTTTTTTATTTCCAAGAAAGTGGTCAGTCTTGTTTCAAGAGTACAATATTCTCTTACCTCTAAAAATGGTAAATGTACTCAACTGGAGATCTTGTTCTAATTGCTGAAGTGAGTCTCCTTCCAAGGGTGAAAGTTCTTCCATTTGTTGAGTATTTCATTGGTATTTGTAACTGTTTGATATCTGTCCACTTTTCTGTGTAGTTGGGAATGAACTGCTGCTTCTGTTTGCATTGGCTACTTAGGAGGGGGCAATCTGAGGTTACTAGTATTTTCAAGGAGAATGAAGGGATGGATGGGCCAGGCTGCTGGTGTGGATATTTCAGTGGATGTGCTTTCACTGCTCCAAGATCCCACACTCTTGCTTTTTGTCTTTCCTTTAAGGATAGGATGAGATATATAAAGGTTTGACCTACCTGGATGCTGCTTCTTCTGGTCTCCCTCTAGCCCTTGGTTTCAGTCAAATTCGAGTATATCACCCTTAAGTGCTGCTGCTTTTATTTGTAGCAATTATCTTCTCTGTCCTCCTGCATAGAACCTAAGCTCTGGCTCCCTCTTCAATCTTCAATCTGATCCCATCTGTTTTCCTTTAGTCCACTGAAAATTTCTCTTCCTAAGTGGTACTCTGTAGTTATTTTTAAGTGGTGTGAGAGACTGAAATAGTACATTTTTAGACTGCCTTCTTAAATGAGAAGCTGTTCTAAATTGTAGTTCCTATTTAGAAGTCCACTGTAGTTTTGTTTGTAGTCTAGTATGCATTTTGTAGATGGTCTATGGACAAAACCCACAAAGGTATTTTATCTATTTCCAGGGAATAGTTTGCTATGGCTGCAAATAATAAGTTCCAATTTCTTTTTGCAGTTTTTGTTTCAGATGCACTGCTTTTTTTGAGGGTTCATTTTTTTTAAATTCAACCTTTGTCTTCCAGAATTGAATCCTTTTCTTTTAATAAGCGAGTTTATTCCATTTACATACACTGATCTAAAAATGCTTCCTTTACTTCTGTCATCTTTATGCTTTGTGGTCTGTGTTTTCATTTTGTGTGTACATGTTTTCTGATTGAATTAGAACACTTAGAGTCTGGCTTTGGTTTTTCAAGTGTTTATTTTAATTAGTATTCCTAAACTCTCATTTTGACTTACAGCTTTAAAGGCTATCTATGGAAGCCTTGCCAATGAAATTTACACATTTTCTTTCTCCTCTCCACCTCCCATTTTCAGTTACATTGTTACTTCTAGGATGTTTTACATATATTTCTTCCTCTTCTCTACATTCTAGTTTCAGCTGTTATTTTTTCCAGACTATTATGTTCTTATCTCTATTCTTTCTACATTTGAATGGATCAAATGCTGTTATTTCTTTTTCACAGTGGTTGCTCCATTTCCGGGCTCTTTATTTTGGTTTGGTTTGTTTCTTGGTTTTATGCTTATGTCCTTTTTAAAGAAGAGCTCATGGGTGCTATATTCCCTTCAGTTCTTATGTGTTTGGAAATACCATTTGTTCTTTCATGCTTGAATGTCATCTTGGGTTAGTATAAAATTTGGGGCTGTAGGGGTGCCTGGGTGGCTCATTCGGTTAAGTACCTGCCTTCAGCTCAGGTTATGATCCTGGAGTCCTGGGATCAAGCCTCTGTCTGGCTCCCTGCTCGGCAGGGAGCCTGCTTCTCCCTCTCCCTCTGCAGTTTCCCCTGCTTGTTCTCCCTCTGTAGGTCTTGTTCACTCACTCTCTCAAATAGATAAATAAAATCTTTAAAAAAATAAAATTTGGGATTATATAATTTCTCTGAGAAGGTTGTATATATTGTTTCATGGTCTTCCAGTATTCAGTTTTACTATGGAGGTATCTGAGGCAAGGGTGATTTTTTCCCCCTTGTCTGATGACTTGAATTTTGTAAAAAAGGGAAAAATGGGGCACCTGGGTGGCTCAGTCGGTTAAGTGTCTGTCTTCAGGTCAGGTCATCATCCTGGAGTCCCTGCTCAGTGGGGAGTCTGCCTCTCCCTCTGTCCCTCACCCTGCTTGTGCTCTCACTCTTTCTCCCTCTCAAATAAGTAAAATCTTAAAAAAAAAAATAAAAGGAAAAAACCCCTTAAATAAACTTTTATTTATGTCGTTGAATTCTGGCAAATTCAACATATATATGGAGAATCAATCATTATCAGAATTTTCTGGATATGGTGTGACTCCTGACCTTTCTAGATTTCAACTCTTGTTTTATTTTTATTTTTCAAAAAAAATTTTTTTAAATTTTTATTTATTTATGATAGTCACAGAGAGAGACAGAGGCACAGAGACACAGGCAGAGGGAGAAGCAAGCTCCACACACCGGGAGCCCGACGTGGGACTCGATCCCGGGTCTCCGGGATCACGCCCCGGGCCAAAGGCAGGCACCAAACCGCTGCGCCACCCAGGGATCCCTTATTTTTATTTTTTAAGATTTATTTATTTATTCATGAGAGGCGCAGAGACATAGGCAGAGGGAGAAGCAGGCTCATCGCAGGGAGCCTGATGTGGAATTTGATCCTGGATCCCGGGATCATGACCTGAGCTGATGGTAGGCACCCAACCGCTGAGCCACCCAAGGGTCCCTCAAGTCTTGTTTTATTTTTAAAAAAGCTTTTATTGGAATCTTTTGGTTCCATTTGCTCTGTTGTCTAATACATATAACATATCCCTGTTGTTTTCCTTACATATACCTAATTTTCTTTTTGTTCTGCTATTCCATTCTATTCCGTCTTTTAAAGTCTTTCTCCACATCTCTATTTTTTTGTTACTGTAATCAAGAAATATAGATCCACAAAATGATTTTTAATGTTTACATGGAATTATAGTATATATATGTAGGATAATTTTATTACTCCTATCAGTGAAAAGTTGGAGGCAATCTTTATTATAAACATCTACACATGCTCTTAACAGTATTGATACTGCTTCATAAGTAGACTATGGATGCTCAATGCCAAAAAATTTAGATCATGCTTGTGAATATACTCACCTGTGTTTTCTGATTCAGTAAGGCTTAAAATAATGAGTGATGAAATGATTTTTATGGGTTTCGGGGTCAGTGATAAAAATGAGATCTCAGTTTTGTGGCTAAGAATATTAAGGAAATCTCTAGATTAAAGAAAGTGGTTTGGTAATGGCTTCTTTAATACTCTCCAAAAAGATATTGAAGACTTAATGGTAGGTGTGTAAAATGTACAATCTCTGTGGAGGGCTACCTGACATTATGTACTGAACTGGATATTTCATTTTTATCCTTCTAGATCTACTCTTCGTTTAGTTTGTGCCCCAGGAGGCTGATCCAGATGGACCACATCAGTTAGTTGTCTTATCTTCCGGTTTCTTGTTGGAAGCTAATGGGAAGTACCAGCAGAATACGAAGGGATATAAAGAAAGTGAAATTGGGTATTTATTCTAGCAGCTCTCATCTGGGTTGACATCGTTTGACTAAATTCCCTTACTGAAGGTCACAAGTCCTGACTCTCTCCATATACTTACTCTCTTTGGGTTCTGATAATGGTTTTATCTCTTTGTCCTTTTAGGCCTAGGGGTGAAAGTGGCTCCCCACTGTTGCTAGTTCTGGGTGTCTGCATTATTTCGTGTTGGTTTCTCTAATCTGTGTTTTTGCAAGTATGCTGTTTTCTATACTTCTGGAAATATGTCCTATATATGTATAAAATGACATGTATATAAGATTATTCATTAGAACATTTTATTTCTAATAGCATAACTTTTCTCATAATGGTAATAACTATAGATTAGAATATTATACAGCTATAAAAACTTAGAACATTCATTAGATACATGTATGGAAGAACATTCATTAGATACATATATGGAATAATCTCCAATTTATTGTTTTTATTAATTTTTTTCATGCACTGAAAGCCCCAAAATATTTGTAAAGCCTCATTTATACCTTAGTAATCATAAAATACAAATGTTTTTGGTTTACCATACTGTTTTCTCAAGCTTTGTTTTTAGGTGTAATTGTTACATAAAAAATGATATGCATTTAATGAATGCATCTTGATCAATGTGGACATATGCATACATCTGTGATACCACAACCAAGGTACTAAATATACCCATCACCTTCCTTCTCTTCTTGTGTATGTTTATTTTGTAGGAAGACTTGACATGAGATTTATCCTGTTAACCTTTTAAAGTGCACAATACCAAATTTTAAACTGTAGGCACTATGTTGTACAGCAGATCTCTAGAATTTTTATACAAGTGTGGAAAAAACTAGGTACCAAACAATGAATGCTACCATATGTGTAAGGGAAAAAAGTAATGTAACAATATATATGTGTATTTGCTTTTTTATTTTTTTTTAAATGTAGGCTCCATACCCAGTGTGGAGCCCAACACTGGATTTGAACTCATGACCCTGAGATTGACACCTGAACTGGGATCAAGAATTGGATGCTTAACTGACTGAGCCTCCCAGGCACCCCTGAATTTGCTTCTTTATCTATCTGCCTGCCTGCCTGCCTGCCTATCTATCTATCTATCTATCTATCTATCTATCTATCTATCTATCTGACAGTGGGATAGAGAGTCTTTTTTGGAAGGGTACATAAAATGATCTCAGTGATTGTTGCTTCTGGGAAGGAAAACTGGGCAGTAGGAAACTTTACTATGTAATCCTTTGGTTTCTTTGAATATTAAAACATACAGATGTATTACCTATTCAAAAAATGTATTACATTAATAATTAGGATTAATTAAGAGTCTTAGAGGAACTGCTGAAGGAATCCCTAGAAGATGATGGAAAAGAGCCAACAAATTATAAAGTTGCTGAAATGTTCTAAGCAGTGAAAGTCTTGGATAATTTCTCACCATGGTCCCTTTATGGAATTAAGTAAGCCCTATTATAAATCCCATGTAGAAGTAACTTCTTGTTCAGGGTTGAATGCACAAAACCATGTATGGTAAAGGTTTGTTTTAAAAATATATTTTTATTATTTAAAAAAGCTTCAGTTCTTTTAGCCTTGTCCTGTATTTACGGGACTTACTAACATCCCTACAAAGTAGTATGACTCCACAATGATCTTAGCTTCCAGTGAAAAGTACAATTTTATAAAAGGAAATGGGAATGAGAAGAGTTTTCAGGAAATTAGTGAAGAAGGGAAGAGAAGACTGCTGGGAAAAATATTCAACTAAAGTTGATTATAATCCATTTTTATGATATTAAAAAAATAAGGATTACTAGTTTGATTTTTCAAGGTGGTTTTAATATTTCTGAGATGGTTACCCCTGTTTAAAAAGTTCTTCAAGACCCAGGGAAATTCACTCACCCTTCCTGGAACTGTGCTTGGGCAGATTCCTCTGCAACAAGAGTCTCATATTCCTCAGCTGCGAACCTGTCCCAGTCAGAAGGCTCAGGCCCCTCATTCTCAATATCCTGATTGCAAAGAGGACAGGAAACAAAAATAATCAAAGACAAACAATTGGAGATAGGTTGTTTGTTTGTTTTTAGTGATACACATTTGTGATGACCTATCTGAAAATGTTTCATCTTAACATATTAAAAGAGGTGCTAAAGTTACACTGCTGAAGTGTTTTCTGTGCCTCCAATCACAAAAATTATAGTGAACTACTCGGCAGCTAATTCTTCAGATGCAGATTCTTTTGCCTGATTATAATCAGAGGCCATGCCCTGGCTCGCCTTCTCCCTGGCATTTTGCACAGCACCTATCTGGAATGATTTGTGGTTTTTGCATATGCCCACCTGAAATATACCATCCCTTTCTCTGGCACATTTTTATTGCTTCTGTAAAAGTCAGCTCAGATGTCATGTCATCTGTGCTATCTTCCCGGAAACAGCCCTTCCCCAAATAATCTCTTTGCTATACTGTATATGCTTGATTGCTACTTTTTGCTTTTTTTTTTTAATCTCTATTTGACCATATGTCTCTTCAACACAGTGTCTGAAATTTACTGAGCACTTTTTTTTTTTTTTAAGATTTTATTTATTCATGAGAGAGAGAGAGTGAGAGAGAGAGGTAGAGACACAGGCAGAGGGAGAAGCAGGCTCCATGCAGGGAGCCCGATGCGGGACTCGATCCCAGGTCTCCAGGTTCACACCCCGGGCTGAAGACGGTGCTAAACCGCTCGGCCACCAGGGCTGCCCTACTGAGCACTTTGTTTTTTTTTTATAAATTTATTTTTTTATTGGTGTTCACTTTGCCAACATACAGAATAACACCCAGTTATTCAGCACTTTCTAACTAAAAATGTTCTTTGCATATCAGAACAAATCTTGATATACTGTCACTTCTTACAAAGTAAAATTTATAACACAAATAGAAGAAATGAAGGGGGGGAAAGGCTATACATTTTCTTTTCCTTCTACAATATGGGCAGTATCTTGGATTATATATTCCAGGTTAAATGTTTTTCCATGATTAAAATGAGCACTGCCCTTGGATGTAAGGTTAGTTATGCCTAGAAGAATGCAAATACCTCAATATTGACCATACAATGTGTTATGACAGTTAATCCATTTTAAGAACCCCTACCCCATCCCCATTTCTTTCTTCCTTTCCTCTCCTTTCTCCTCTCCTTTCTCCTCTCCTCTCCTTTCTTTCTTTCTTAAGGGATATAAAATAATGGGCACCTCTGAATCAATGAAACATAATTCTGACTTTAGGTTAGTGACAATGGGCCTTGATATGCTCCAAGATCAGATACAGAGACTTTGTTTCTGGAAGGTGATCTTTGTGTTCTTACTACTGTTTAGGTCAACATGTGGAAGAAAAAGAAAAGACCAGAAGTTTCCTGTAGTTGTACTCTTGCAGGACCACTGGAAACAGTCCTTTTCTATCAACATAATTTTTACTTTTCAAATAAGGGAATAGAAATATTGATATTCTGCCCTTTTTCTTTGAACAGACCATATGATATTCAGGGTTTTTTGAGGGTCTACAGGTTAGTGTCTATTCAGGTGTAGAATGACTTCAAACTGACAGTCCTGCACAACAGTCATTAACACTTGAAAAAGTGTTATATTATCTGAGGTTTGTTCTTCATGAGAATGTCTGGTTTTCGTTATGATGGGGAGAGCTATTTACATGTCATTCTGGAAATGAATGGTACAGTTAATCCCAATATGCTTTCTAATAAAGATGTGCCTATTGATAAATATTTAATTTGGAAGGACAAATTTTTTCCAAACCCTTTAAAAACTATTTTCTAATATATATGTAAGTACACAGGCCATACAGTTCACTCAATGATAGGCAGATGGAGGTTACCTAAACTTAAAGATTAGCTGGGGGGAAAGATGAGCTCTAGGTCCATTTTTGTTTTTTCATTATGTGATGTTATAAATGTTACGTCTTAATTTTTATCTGTAGCATACAACCCTGATACTGCAGCTCTCAAATAGAAGTTAAAACCAGTACCTTCTGGACCGCAAAGGGATCTCTCTGTTCATGGTCTAAGTATTTCTCCAGATTAAAGAAAGTGTCATAAAAGATGTGTGCCATTCTGCATCTCTTCAGATCTCGTAGTGTTATTTTGCCTATGTAAAAACAAATCGAGTAAATATCAAGAATGTTTTGGTAAGTGAAATCTTTTACTGAAGTTTAAAGATATATGTATATGCTAATTTTATTACACAAGATCCCATTTTTTTGAGCTGAAACTGACATAAAGTTCACCATTTTAATGTACAATTCTGTGACTTTTATTTAGTACATTCACAATGCTGTGCAAACATCACTACTATTCAGTTCTGTAATACTTCTTTACCTCGAAAGGAAACTCTCCATCTGTCAAGCAGACTTTTCCCAACTCCCCTTACCCCAAGCCCTGGACAACTGCTAATCTGCTTTCTCTATGGACAAATTTTTTTCTTTATAAAGACTTACGGTGGCCCAGGGCAAGGGAGAAGGAGAGAGAGAATCTCAAGCAGACTCACTGCTGAGCATGGAGCCCCATGTGGGGCTTGATCTCACAACCTTGAGATCATGACCTGAGCCAAAATCAAGAATTGGATGCTTAACCAACTGAGCCACCCAGGTGTTCCTCTATGGAAAAATTTTTTTTCTTTTCTTTTAAAAGATCTTATTATTTTTTATTTATTTATTTATTTATTTATTTATTTATTTATTTATTTATTTATTTATTTATTTATTTTCTTTTTAAAAAAGATCTTATTTTATTTATTTATTCACTCATTCTTTCTTTCATTCATTCATTCATTGGAGAGACAGAGAGCGAGAGAGGCAGAGACACAGGCAGAGGGAGAAGCAGGCTCCATGCAAGGAAAGAGCCCAACATGGGACTTGATCCTGGGACTCCAGGATCATGACCCGGGCCGAAGGTAGGTGCTAAACCTGCTGAGCCACTCCGGGATCCCTGGAAAAATTTCTTCAGTAGGATTTGCTATTAACTGTTGGTTCCACACTAATAGTAAATAAGAAATGTAAATATTTCTGTATTTCGGAAGTCAGTATGGAAGACTCTGGAAGTTATTAAAGAATTTAGGACAATCTGGGATTAAATACCCCACTCTATTATACAGGTGAAAAGTGCAAATGAACTTTTACTCAATCTTACCTTCAGTGGCTGGCTTTACCAAGTCAAGCATCTGGCACAGCAAATCATGGAATGGCAAGGGCTCAATGCCCATGGCTTCCATCCGTTCACACTGCTCCTCATAGAAGTACTCTAGCTCGTACATGGAGAGTACACCGTCCCCATCCACATCCATGCAGCGGAACCAATACTCAATACTAGGAGATAAGGACACTCATTACCAATGGCCTGGTAAAGGTCCTTTACTTACAGATTTAGTACTGCCCATGTTTCTTTTAAAGTAAGTTAGAAAAAAATAAAAAGTAAGTTAGATGTGTATATACTTGGGACTTAGAGAAACACAGTTTTACAAAATTTGTTAGGAAAACTAGCAGATCCCTTCTTCCTATTATTATTTTCCCTTACCCAGAAACAACTACTTTCAACACCTGATTATTTTGGTTTTTATATTTTCTTTTTTTAAATTTTTTTTTTAATTTTATTTATTTATGATAGTCACATAGAGAGAGAGAGAGGCAGAGACATAGGCAGAGGGAGAAGCAGGCTCCATGCACCGGGAGCCTGACGTGGGATTCGATCCGGGGTCTCCAGGATCGCGCCCTGGGCCAAAGGCAGGCGCCAAACCGCTGCGCCACCCAGGGATCCCGGTTTTTATATTTTCAGTTAAGATGCTTATATTATTCCTTCCTTACATTTCAGTTTCAAGAATTATATATGAATTTTGTACTATGAAAGATGAGGTTTTAGCTCTTTTACCTCTCATTCCACTTTACTTACATGCCCTTCTGGACCCTCGTAATGGAAATTACTCAAGATTCAGAGTTTATAAGTTTTTATTTTTCTTTTATCTCTTATTTGCTTAGATTTGTGTCTATGTAACTATTCAATGTCCCTATCTGCCACTTTTCTACATCCACAATCAGTTGCATCAGGGTTCCTTTTTTTTTTTTTTTTTTTTAAGATTTTATTTATTCATGAGAGACGCAGAGAGAGAGGCAGAGACATAGGCAGAGGGAGAAGCAGGCTTCATGCAGAGAACCTGATGTGGGACTCGATCCTGGGTCTCCAGGATCAGGCCCTGGGCTGAAGGCGGCGCTAAACCGCTGAGCCCCCCGGGCTGCCCTGCATCAGGGTTCTATCAACTGGATTTTCTTGGTGAAGTATTTTTGCTTCCTTCGGACCTACTGTAACCTGGACTTGTTGCTCTCTAGGTTGGGTTCACAGTTTCATCCCAGGGATTTCTTTCACCTTTCTCTCATTTCTTGTATCTCACACTTTCCTCATTCTTGGTTGACTTCTTTGTTTAGTGTAACACACCTTTCAGTAGCTTCTTGAAAAGGGGAGGATGGCAGGTAAATTTTTTGAGATCTTGGATAGTTGAAAATACCTTTTATCCACCTCCTAACTTGGTTGATATTTTGGCTAGTTATAGAATTATATACCTTAGTGGTGCTTTTCCTTCAGTATATCAAAGGCAGTCATTCAGTCTTCTACCTATCCATTATTTTTGAAAAGTCTAAAGCCATGCTGATGTCTGATCCTTTGACTATAATAATCTGTTTTGTTTGTTTTCTTTAAACCCTGTAGTGGTTTCTCTGGGTCCCTGGTGTTTCGAAATATCCTGGGTCTAATTCATCTATTTTCTTGGGCTTTCTGAAAGCCTACTCAATTTGGAAACTAGTATCCTTTAGTTCTTGGACATTTTCTTAAATTATTTTATTTCTTCCCTGCCTTTTTACCCTTATGCATTCTTTTTACGGAACTCCTGTTACTCACATCTGCATGATCAGTATATGGTAGCCACTATCTATATGTGGCTAGTCCAATTTGAAGTATCTTTTAGTGCAAATACACAACAGACTTTGAAGACTTAATACTAAAAAAAGTAAAATAATATTTTTGTATTGATTACATGTTCAAATAACATTTCAGATATATTGGGTTAAATAAGATACATAATTGCAATTAATTTTGTTTCTCTATACTTTGTGGCTAAATTTTCTTTATAATTTTCTTTTCAACATTTTAAGTAAAAATTGTGTTTAAGGTATAAAATGAGATAATTTAATATACATAGGAAACAATTATGAAAACTACTTATTCTTTTTTTTTTAAATATTTTTTTTAATTATTATTTATTTATGATAGTCACAGAGAAAGAAAGAGGGGCAGAGACACAGGCAGAGAGAAGCAGGCTCCATGCACCGGGAGCCCGACGTGGGATTCGATCCCGGGTCTCCAGGATCGCGCCCTGGGCCAAAGGCAGGCGCCAAACCACTGCGCCACCCAGAGATCCCTGAAAACTATTAATATATTATCTCCTCACTTACCATTTTGGGGGAAGGGGCATGAGAGGACCTGAAATCTACTTTTAGCAAATTTCCAATATTCAATACAGTATTATTAACTATAGTCACCATGCTGTGTGTTTCATCCTAACTGCAATTTTGTACCCTTTGACTAGCACTTCCCCATTTCTTTCTCCCCTCAGCCCCTGCTAACCAAAATTCTACTCTATGCCTGTTTGTGTTTGACTATTGTTAGATTCGACATATAAGTGAGGTCATGCAGTATTTGCCTGCCTTATTTCACTTAGCACAGTGTACTCCAGGTTCATCCACATCATTGCAAATGACAGGATTTCCTTCTTTTTAAAGGGTGAAAATAATACTCCATTTATGTGTGTTTGTGTGTGTATCACACTTTCTTTATTCATTTATCCACCGAGGGACATTTAGGGTGATTCCATATCTTGGCTACTATGAATAATGTAGCAATGAACATGGGAGTGCAGGTACCTCTTCATGATATTAATTTCAGAACTCTGATTCAAGATGGTGATGTAAAATCCTGAACTGACTTCTTCCCAAAGACATACCAAATCGACAGCTATATATGGAGCAATTTCCTCTTAAAAGAACCCATAAAATTATCTGAATGACTCCTATACATTGGGCAAACAAGAGAAACCCCAGATCTATGTGGGTAGGACAGGTTGAGACACAATTTCATTATATTCCTATCTCTGTCATGATGATCCACAACCAGGAAGGAACTTAAAACCTGAACTACTGGGATATCATCAAGATAAAAAGTTTCTGCACAGCAAAGTAAACAGGTGACAAAACCAAAAGGCAACCTATAGAATGGGAGAAATATTTGCAAATGACAGATAAAGAGCTAGTATCCAAAGTCTATAAAGAACTTATCAAACTCAACACCCAAACAACAAATAATCCAATCAAGAAATGGACAGAAGACATGAACAGGCATTTCTCTAAAAACATACAAATGGCCAAAAGACACGTGAAAAAATGCTCCACGTCACTCAGCATCAGGGAAATACAAATCAAAACCACAATGAGGTATCACCTCACACCAGTCAATGGCTAAAACGAACAAGTCGAAACAACAGATGTTGGGGAGGATGTGGAGAAAGGGGAACTCTCTTACACTGTTGGTGGGAATGCAAACTGGTACCAGCCACTCTGGTACAGTATAGTGGTACTTCAAAAAGTTGAAAATAGAGCTACCTATGACCCAGCAATTGCACTACTGGGTATTTAATCCAAAGAGAAAAATGTAGCAATTCAAAGGGGCATCTACATCCCAATATTTATAGCAGCAATGTCCACAATAGCCAAACTATAGAAAGAACCCAGATGTCCTTTGATAGATAACAATGTGGTGTGTATACACACACACACACACACACACACACACACACACAATGGAATTCTACTCAGCCATCCAAAAAAAAAGATCTTGCCATTTGCAATGGTGTGGATAGAACTAGAAGATATTATGCCTAGTGAAATAAGTCAATAAGAGAAAGACAATTATATAATCTCACTCATGTGGAACTTAGAATAGAAGATCATAGGGGAAAAGAAGAAAAAGATAAAACAAGATGAAATCAGGAAAATAAATCATAAGAGACTCTTAATTATAGGAAACAAACTGAGGGTTGCTAGAGGAGAGTGGAGTGGGGGGACGGGGTAACTGGGTGATGGACATTAAGGAGGTCATGTGATATAATGAGCACTCGATATCATGTAAGACCGATGAATCACTGACCTCTACCTCTGAAACCAACAATACATTATATGTTAATTAATTGAATTTAAATAAAATTTTTAAAAAGTGAAAAAAAAGCCAACCTGATCTTCCAAGGAGTGAAGGGTCTGAATCTTACACTGGGCACCATAACTTAAGATGATGCTCTAAAACATTTAGCTTTGGAAACCAACAAAGCTTGTGTCAATAAGATCCATAAGGCTATAGTGAAGTGAGAAATGGCTCTTAAAGAGCCTGCGTGCTTGGACTGACCCACCCTAGGGACCAGTGCAGAAGCAGCAAAAGGGCACCTAGACTTTCTGTGAAAGAGGCTCATTTCCTTATCTAAAAGCCTTGGCCTAGTGGTAGGCATCTAATTTAACACACATCTAGGGGTCTCCTGGGGTATTCTCCAAGGACAGAGGCTAGTGGTTACCATCTTCACTTCCCCTCTCTGTTGCACTGTAGAGTGCCAGTATCAACTGGAGAGAGATTTTACCACATCTGGTGCCCCCGTTTTTATGTCTGAAGCCCTCTCTAGTATTTTCAGATTGCTCACCTGATAGCCTGGTTCTGGTGGCGAGGGGGGCTTGTATTCCTGGGCCCCAAGGGACTGTAACAATAAGAGACATAGTTCTTGGCAGGCTACTGCACAGACAAGAAAGCCCCCAGGCTTTCTGTGAAGTAGGACTATTTCCTTGCATTGGAGTTTCAGCCCAAAAGGCAGGTTTCAGGTTTGGCATGCATCTGGAAGCTTATGGAGTTACTTTCATGGAATGGAGGCCAGTGGATGCCATCTTTGTGCTCTCCTTTTGTCTTCCTCCAGCTTGCTGGTATCTTTTAGAAAGGAGTGTATGCACTTGCATGGTGCCCCAATTTTTGGGACTGCTGATCAGGAGACACTTCCAGATTGCCTAGCTCTGGTGGTCAGTGGGGCTTATGTTTGTGGTTCCACAGGACTGTATGTATATATGTGCATACTTTTAAAAGATGAGAATGAGCCTGCGTCTGGGTGCTGAGATCCTTCCCTTTGGGATGCTGATAGCTTTTGGCACAACCTCAACTACTGAGAGCTGTTTAAAATAAAAGAGGATGTTTGGGCAATTCAAAGGTTTAAGAGACAAGAGCTAGGGCAGGGTTGAACAATAAGATTCAGTAGTATGTGAGGCTGCTATTCACGACTTGGAGAGGTGACCATTTTATCTAATGCATAGAAACCAACACAGGGTCAAGCAAAAATGAAGAAACAGAAAAATATATTCTGAACCTCAGAAAAAATCTTTAATAAAACTAAGTGATTTATTTAAAAAGGGTTCAAAATAATGGTTACAAAGATATTCACCAAACTTGCAAGATGAATAGATGAATTTAGTGAGAACTAAGAGATGGAAAACATAAGAACGTACCAAACAGAAGCCAGAGAGCTGAAGAATACAGTAACTGAAGTGAAAAACACATCAGGAAAGTTCGATAGCCAACTAAATAAAGCAGAAGAAACTATCAGTAAACTGGAATACAGGGCAGTGGAACGCAAATAATCAGAGTAGCAAAAAAAAAAAAAAAAAAAATGAAGGTAGGTTAAGGGAGTAATGGGACAATATTAAGTGGGCTAGTATTCATATAATGGGACTTCCAAAAGAAGAGAGAAAGGGGCAGAAAACTTATCTGAAGAAATAATGGCTTAAAATTTCCGTGACACGGGGAAGGAAATAGACACTCAGATTCAGGAAACCCAAAAAGTTCCAAATAATAGGAATTCAACAAGGCCCACATCAAGAACATTATAATTAACCTGTCAAAAGGTAAAGACAAGGAAAGAATCTTAAAAGCAGCAAGAGGAAAACAACATGTTATGTATATAGGAAGTCCCATTAGCCTATTAGCAGATTTTCAGCAGAAACTTTGCAGGCCAGAAGAGAATGGCATGATATATTTAAGGTGCAGACAGAAAAACATTTCCATGAATACTATTCTACAGAAAAACATTTCCATGAATACTATTCTACTTGGCAAAGTTATCATTCAGAATTGAAGGAGAGAGGGAGTTTTCCAGACAAACAAAACTAAAGGAGTTAATCACAACTAAATCAGACTTACAAGAAATGTTAAAGGGCCTTTTTTTTTTTTTTTTTAAAGATTTTATTTATTTATTCATGAGAGGCAGAGAGAAAAGCAGGCTCCGTGCAGGGAGCCTGATGTGGGACTCGATCCCAGGACCCTGGGGTTCACGCCCTGAGCTAAAGGCAGATGCTCAACCACTGAGCCACCCAGGTGTTTCTAAAGGGACTTTTCGGGATCCCTGGGTGGCACAGCAGTTTGGCGCCTGCCTTTGGCCCAGGGCACGATCCTGGAGACCCGGGATCGAATCCCACATCGGGCTCCCGGTGCATGGAGCCTGCTTCTCCCTCTGCCTGTGTCTCTGCCTCTCTCTCTCTCTCTCTCTCTGTGTGACTATCATAAATAAATAAAAATTTAAAAAAAAATAAAGGGACTTTTCTTAAGATGAAAAGAAAGGATGCTAATTAGTAACAAGAAGACATAAAATAGAAGTCCCTCTGGTAAAGGTAAATATGTAGTAAAAGCGATGGATTAAAAGACAAATGTAGTAAAAATTATAAATTATTAGTTATGAGAAATACAAGATAAAAGATGTAAGATGTGATATCAGAAACAATGTGGAGGGCAGAATAAAATGGAGAGCTTTAGAATGTGTTCAAACTTAATTTCTAATTTAAAACACTTTTTAATATAGGTTGTTATATGTAAGCCACATGGTCTACAAACCAATGACCTGTGGTAGATACACAAAAGATAAGGAGAGAGGAATCTAAGCATCTAGCTAAAGAAATACATCAAACCACACAGGAAGAGAGCATGAAAAGAAAAAAAATGCACAGAGAAACTACAAAATAGCAAGAAAACAATTAAAATGGTAGTCACTAGGGACGCCTGGATGGCTCAATGATTGATTGTCTGTCTTTGGCTCAGGGCTTGATCCCGGGGTCCCAGGACCGAGCCCCTCATCGGGCTTTCTGCATGGAGCCTGCTTCTTCCTCTGCTTGTGTCTCTGCCTCTCTCTGTCTCTCATGAATAAATAAATAAAATCTTTAAAAAAATGGTAGTAACTATATATTGTCAATAATTACCTTAAATATAAATGAAATACATTCTCTAATGAAAAGACAAAGTGGCGGAATGGATAAGAAAATAAGACCTATCCGTATGCTGCCTAAAGACATTTTTTTTTTTAAAGAGACACTTTAATTTTTTTAAAATTTTTATTTATTTATGATAGTCACACACAGAGAGAGAGAGAGAGGCAGAGACACACACAGGCAGAGGGAGAAGCAGGCTCCATGCACCAGGAGCCCGACGTGGGATTCAATCCCGGGTTTCCAGGATCGCGCCCTGGGCCAAAGGCGGGTGCCAAACCGCTGCGCCACCCAGGAATCCCAAAGAGACACTTTATTTTTTTATTTTTTTTTTTTAATTTTTATTTATTTATGATAGTCACAGAGAGAGAGAGAGAGAGGCAGAGACACAGGCAGAGGGAGAAGCAGGCTCCATGCACCGGGAGCCTGACGTGGGATTCGATCCCGGGTCTCCAGGATCGCGCCCTGGGCCAAAGGCAGGCGCCAAACCACTGTGCCACCCAGGGATCCCCCAAAGAGACACTTTAGATGTAAGCACATGCACAGACTAAAAGTGAAGTGATAGAAAAAAGATATTCTGTGCAAATAGATAGCAAAAGAAAGCTGGAGTAGCTATTCTTACATTAGACCAAAGGCCTTAAAACAAAGACTATAATAGGAGACCAAGAGCATTATATAATAATATAAAAGGGTCAACACAACAAGAACATATTTCTAAGTATTTATGCACTTAAAATACAGCAACATCTAAATGCATGAAACAAATATTACCAGATCTAAAATGGAGAAATAGCAATAAAATAAGTAGGGGACTTTAGTATACCACTGTCAACAGAGGATCACCCAAAAAGAAAATTGATAAGGAAACAATGACTTTATTGATTTATTTTTAAAAAGATTTTACCTATTTATTCATGAGAGACATGCAGAGAGAGGCAGAGACATAGGCAGAGGGACAAGCAGGCTCCCTGTCGGGGAGCCCTATGTGGGATTTGATCCCAGGAACCCAGGGATCAGAACCTGACCAAAGGCAGATGCTCAACCACTGAGCTACTCAGGTGTCCCAGGAAACACTGACTTTAAATGACATGTTAGACTAGACAGACTTAATAGATATATACAGAATATTTCATCCAAAAGCAAAGAATAAACAGTTTTCTTAGGTACACAGGGCACATCCTCCATTGTGTTAGGTAACAAAACAAGTCTCAATAAATTTAAGATGATTGAAATAATATCAAGCATCTCTTTTTTCCCAAAGACTTATTTTAGAGTGAGCAAATGAGTGTGGGGAGGGGCAGAGGGAGAGAATCTTCAAGCAGACTCCCCACTGAGTACAGAGCCCTACATGGGCCAGACCGCCAATATCCATGAGACCATGACTTGAGCTGAAACCAAGAGTTGGACACTCAACCAACTGAGCGACCCAGGTACTCCTCAAGAATCTTTCCTAAGCATAATTGTATGAAGCTAGACATCAACTATTAGAAAACTGAGAAATTCACAAATGTGTAGAGATTAAACAATATGGTATTGAACAATCAATGGGCCAAAGAAGAAATCAAGAGAAAGCAAAAAATACTTTGAGACAAATATAAAAATGAAAAATAATACACCAAAACTTAGGGGATACAGCAAAAGCAGTTTTAAGAGGGAAGTTCATAGTGATAAATGCCTACATCAAGAGAACAAGGAAAATTTCAAATAAGCCAACTTTATATCTCAAGGAACTAGAAAAAGAACAAATGAAGCCCAAAGTTAGTAGAATGAAGGAAATAACAAAGATTAGAGTGGAAAAAAATGAAACAGACTAAAAAGTTAGAAAAAATAAATGAAACTAAGAGCTGGTTCTTTATGAAGCTAAATGAAACTGACAAACCTCTAGCTAGAACTCACAAAATAAGGAAAAAGGACTCAAAATAAGAAATGATAGAAAATCAGTAATAATGTATAGTAGATACATAAAAGATAGAGAAATCTATCTTACCCAAAAGTAAGTCATTAAACTACAAAGGAAGAGAGCATGAGAAGAAACAGAGGAATTACAAAAGAGCAAGAAAAAAAATGAACATGGCAATAACTATACACCTATCAATAATTACTTTAAATGTAAATAAAATACATTCTCTTATCAAAAGACAGAATGGAAGAATGGAAAAGAAAATAAGACCCATATATGCTGCCTAAAGTTAGATACATTAGATATAATGATATGCACAGACTGAAAGTGATAATATTTAACAGCCAATACTACAGAAATACAATCATAAAAGACTACTGTGAAAAATTATACAACGAATTTGACAATCATGATAAATTCCTAGAAACATACAATATCCCAAGACTGAACCGTGAAGAAATAGAAAATCTGAAGAGACTGAATATTTGTAAGGAGATTAAATCAGTATTCAAAATCTACACCAAACATAAGCCCAGGACCAAATGGGCTCACTGGTGAATTATACCAAACATTCAAAAAGAATCAATACTAATCCTTCTTAAACTCTTCCAAAAAAAAAAAAAAAAAAGAAGATTAGAGAATACTTCCACACCCATTTCAAGAGGGCAGTATTATCTTGATAATAAAACAAAGACACCACAAGAAAATTACAGGTCAATATTTGATGAACGCAGATTCAAAAATCCTCAATAAAATATTAAATTCAGTAATGAATCAAAAGGATCATACACCATGATAAAATGGGAATTATTCCAGGGATGCAAGTATGGCTCAACATCTGCAAATCAATCAATGCAATGTACCACATTAATGAGATGAAGGATAAAAAAAATCACTGTATCAATAGGTGTAGAAAAAGCATTTGATAAAATTCAATATTCATGTATGATAAAAACTCTCAACAAAGTGGGTACAGACAAGCCCACATCTAATATCATATTCAATGGTGGAAAGTTGAAAGTTTTTTCCTGTAATATCAGGAACAACAGAAACATACGTACTATCACCATTTTTATTCAAGATAGTACTAGAAGCCCTAGCCAGAGCAATAGGCAAGAAATAAAAGGGATCCAAATTGGAAAGGGAAGAAGTAAAACTGTTAATTCTTCAGATGACATATTATATACAGAAAACCCTAAAGAATCCACCAAAAAACTGTTAGAACTAATAAACTCTGTGTAGTTGCAGGATACAAAAATCAACAGGAAGCAGAAAAACTAACCCACTTATAGCTATTCTTTTGGATTATTCCAAAAGAATAAAATACCTGGGAATTAATTTAACCAAGGAAGTGAAAGACCCGTACACTGAAAACTATCGGACACTGATGATAACAACAACAACAACAACAACAAAAACTGAAGATGACACAAATGCAAAGATAGTTCATGTTCACAGATTGGAAGAATTATCATAGTTAATATTACTCAAAGCAATCTACAGATTCAGTGCAATCCCTATAAATATTCCAATAGCATTTTTTACAGAAAGAGAACAAATAGTCCTAAAATTTGTATGGAATGACAAAAGACCATGAATAGCCAAAGCAATATTGAGCAACAAGAAAAAACCTGGAGACATCATACTACTTGATTTCAAAATATACTACATAAAGCTTCAGTAATCAAAACAACAACAATGTGGTACTGGCATAATAACAGACACACAAATCAATGAAACAGCCCAGAAATAGACCCATGCATATCCTTGATGTAGGATAAAGGAGCCAATGATACTAAATGGAGAAGGGGGAGTCTCTTCAATAAACGGTGTTGGAAAAACTGACAGCCATATGCAAAAGAATGAAACTGGACTACTGTCTTACACAATACACAAAAATAAATTCAAAATGTATTAAAAAACTGAGTATGAGGCACCTGAGTGGCTCAGTTGGTTAAGTGTCTGCCTTTGGCTCAGGTCATGATCCCAGGGTCCTGAGATTGAGCCTGTGTCTGGCTTCTTGCTTAGTGGGAAGAAGCTGCTTCTCCTTCTCCCTTTCCCTTTGCTCCTCCATCTGCTCATGTGTGCGCGCTCTCTCAAATAAATGAATAAAAAAATCTTTAAAAACCTTGAATGTCATAAAACTATAAAACTGCTAGAAGAAAATACAGGCAGTACACTCCTTGGTATCATCTTGGCAACGATTTTTTGGATTTGACACCAAAAACAGAGGTAACAAAAGCAAAAATAAACAGACTACATTAAACTAAATAAGCTTTTGCAGAGGAAAGAAAATCATCAACAAAATAATAAGCAACCCCCTGAATGGGTGAAAATATTTGCAAATTATGTATCTGATAAGGAGTGTATGTCCAAAGTATATAAAGAAGTCATACAACTCAATAGCAAAAAAAACCCCAACAACAACAACAACAAACCCACCCCCAAAACAAAAAACCAACTGATTAAAAAGTGGGCAAAGGACTAAATAAACATTTTCTTAAATATACACAGATGGTCAGTAGGTACACAGAAGATACTCAACATGATTAATTATCAGGGAAATGCAATTCAAAAATATATTGAAGTATCACTCATACCTGTTAGAATGACCGTCAACCAAAAATACTAGAAATAAGAAGTGTTAGTAAGGATGTGGAAATAAATACACCTATGTACTGTGGTGAGAAAAACTGGTGTAACTACAATGGAACACAATATTGAAGTTTCTCAGAAAGTTATAAATAGAATTACTGAATGATCTAGCAATTCTACCTTTGGTTACTTATCTGAAGAAAATGAAAGCAGTAACTTGAAAAGATACATTCCCCCCCAGCCCCATGTTCAATTCCATGTGGCATTATTTATAATAGGTAAAAGATGGAAACATCCACCGATAGATGAATAAAGAAAATGTGGTATATATACACAGTGAAATATTACTCAGTAATAAAAAATGATTTGATTAAAAAAATGGTTGGAAGACCTGAATAGACTTTGTTTTTTTAAAGGTTTATTTATTTTATAGAGAGAGAACATGAGCAAGCACACATGAATGGGAGGGCTAGAAGGAGAGGAAGAGAATCTCAAACAGAATCTACACCCAATGCAGAGTCCAATGTGGGGCTCAACCTCACAACCCTGAGATCATGACCTGAGCCAACACCAAGAATTGGAGGCTTAACTGACTTTACCACCCAGGTGCCCCTTGAATAGATATTTTTCTAAAGGAGACCTACAGATGGCCAACAGACACCTAAAAAGGTGCTCAGCATCACTAATCCGCAGGGAAATGCAAATTAAAACCACAATGAGATATCACTTCACACCTTGCAGAATGGCAAAAATAAAAAAACACAAGAAATAATGAGTGTTGGTGAGGATATGGAGAAAAAGGAGAACTCTTATGTACTATTTGTGGGAATGCAAACTGGTACAGCCACTGTGGAAAACAGTATGGAGGTTCCTCAAAAAATTAAAAACAGAATTACCATGTGATCCAGTAATTCCACTACTGGGTATTTACCTAAAAAAACAAAAATACTATTTTAAAACCATATACGCACCCCATGTTTACTTCACTGTTACTGACAACAGCCCAAGATATGGAAGCAACCCAAGTACCCATGGATAGCTGAATGGAGGAAGATGTGGTGTGTGTATATATATTTTTTCATTGTGCGTGTGTGTGTGTGTGTATACACACACATATATAAAAGAAATCTTGCTATTTGCAAACAACATGGATGGACTACAGGGTATAAGGTTTAATGAAATATAAGTTGGTCAGAGAAAGACAAATATCATACGATTTCACTCATATACGAAATTTAAGAAACAAAACAAACAAAAAAATTGCAAACAGGAAACCCAGACTCTTAAATACAGAGAACAAATTGGTGGTTGCCAGAGGGGACATGGGTGGGGGGGATGGGTGAAATAGAGGTAACTGACAGTACACTTATCCTGATGAACACTGAGAAATGTATAGAATTGTAAGACAGTTATAACATACACCTGAAACTAATATAACACTGTATGTTAATTTAAAAAAGTCAGGAGATGGAATCCTGCCATTTGTGACAACATGGATGGACCTTGAAGGCATTATGCTAGATGAAATAAGTCAAACACAAATACTCTATGATCTCACTTATATTTGAAATCTAAAAAAAAAAAAAAAAAAAAAAAAAGACTGAGGTCACAGACACAGTAAAAAGATTGGTGGTTACCAGAGTGTAGAGTGGGAGGGGGGCAAACAAGGTGAAGGTGGGGAAAAGGTACAAGCTTCCATTTATAAGATAAGTCAGACCTGGGGATGTAATGTACCACATAATGAGTATAGTTAAAATACTTTATCGCACATTTGAAGGTTGCTAAGATAATAGATCTTAAAAGTTTTCAAAAGAAAAATTTATATGTATGATGATGAATGTTAAGTGGACTTATTTTGGTGATCACTTTGCAATATATATGAATATCAGATCATTACATTGTATATCTGAAACCAATATCGTATTTCAGTTATACCTTAATATAAAAACAACCTTTTAAAAAAGAAGCAAGTTGGAATTGTAGTTAAGTAATCTGGGGTCAGTTTTGCATCCTGTATACTGAAGAGTTTCAAGTTAGAAAAAAATTTGGGGTTTTACTTTATTTACTGTGGTTAAAAGCACCATTATATTTGTTCATAACTCAGTCATAATTTGGGAAGATAAATTAATTTTGAGTCTCAAAAAATTGTCTCATTTGCTACCAGCATATTTTCCATTTTGGCACAGTAATGAAACAGTATTCAGAAAGAGGAAAGAAAATAAAGATAGTGATTTCATTGTCTTTGGATACATATCCAGAAGTAGGATTACTGGATCATATGGTAGTTCTGTTTTTACTTTTATGAGGAATTGCCATACTGTTTACCATAATGAATGAACCAATTTACATTCCCATCAACAGTATACCAGGGTTCCCTTTTCTCCACATCCTTGCCAATCATTATTATCGTTTTATAACAGATGTTCTAACAGGTTGGAGGTAACACTGTGGTTTTGATTTGCGTTTCCCTGATGGTTAGTGATGTTGAGCATTTTTTAATTTACTAGTTGGCTATTTATTTTTAATTTTTTAATTTTTAATTAGAATTTTAAATTAAAAAATTATTACTTAATTAAAATTTTTTAAAATTTAGCTAAGATACACTGTATTAATTGCAGGGGAAGAATTCAGTGATTCATCTGTTGCATATAACACCCAGTGCTCATTACATCAAGTGCCCTCCTTTTTAATTTTTTAAAAAGATTTTATTTATGAGAGACACACAGAGAGAGGCAGATACAGGCAGAGGGAGAAGCAGGATCCCTGTGAGGAGCCTGATGTGGGACTCGATCCCAGGATTCCAGGATCATGACCTAAGCCAAAGGCACACACTCCACCACTAAGCCACCCAGGCATCCCCAACAAGTGCCCTCCTTAATGCCCATTCCCCAATTACCCCATCCCCCTACTCACCCCTTCAGTAACCCTCAGTTTCTTTCCCATAGCTAAGAGTCTCTTGTGGTTTGTCTCCCTCTCTATGTTTATCTTATTTTCTTTTTCCTTCTCTTGCTCTATGTTCATCTGTTTTGTTTCTTAAATTCCACATAGGAGTGAAATCATACAGTATTTGTCCATCTCTGACTTATTTCACTTAGCATAATACCTTCTAGTTTCATCCACACTGTTACAAATGGCAACAACTCCATTCTTTTTGATGGCTGAGTAATATTCCACTGTGTGTATGTATACCACTTCTTTATTCATCTGTTGATAGACATTTGGGCTCTTTCCATCATTTGACTATTGTAGACATTGCTGCTATAAACAATGGGGTGCATGTGCCCCTTCAAATCACTATTTTTGTATCCTTCAGATAAATACCTGGTAGTACAATTGCTGGGTGGTAGGATAGCTCTATTTTTAACTTTTTGAGGAACCTCCATTCTGTTTTCCAGAATACCTACACCAATTTGCATTCCTACCAACAGTGCAAAAGGGTTCCCCTTTCTCCATATCCTCCCCAACATCTGTTGTTTCCTGACTTGTTCATTTTAGCCATTCTGACTGGTGTGAGGTGGTATCTCATTGTGGTTGTGATTTGTATTTTCCTGATGCCAAGTGATGTGGAGCATTTTTTCATTTGTCTGGTGGCCATGTATGTCTTCTTTGGAGAAATGTCTGTTAATGTCTTCTGCCCATTTCTTGATTGGATTATTTGTTCTTTGGGTGTTGCGTTTGATAAATTCTTTATAGAATTTGGATATAGCCCTTTATCTGGTAAGTCATTTGAGAATATTTTCTCCCATTCTGGAGATTGTCTTTTAGTTTTGTTGGTTGTTTACTTTGCTTGCAGAAGTTTGATCAAGTCCCAGTAGTTCATTTTTGCTTTTGTTTCCCTTGTCCTTGGAGATGTGTCTAGCAAGAAGTTGCCATGGCCAAGGTCAAAGAGGTTGCTCTTTGTGTCTTCTAGGATATTGATGGATTCTTGTCTCACATTTAGGTCTTTCATCCATTTTGGGTCTATTTTTTGTGTATAGTGTAAGAAAATGGTCCAGTTTCATTCTTCTGCACATGGCTGTCCAATTTTCCCAACACCATTTGTTGTAGAGACTTTTTACCATTGAATATTCTTTCCTGATGTGTCAAAGATCAGTTGAACATATATTTTGAGGGTCCATTCCTGGGTTCTCTAATCTATTCTACTGATCTCTGTGTCTATTTTTTTTTTTGCCAATACCATATTGTCTTGATTACTGCAGCTTTGTAATATGGTTTAAAGTCATAATTGTGATGCCTCCAGCTTTGGTTTTATTTTTCAAGACTACTTTGGCTATTCAGGGTCTTTTCTGGTTCCATACAAATTTTAGAATTGTTTGTTCCAGCTTTGTGAATAATGCTGATGGGTATTTTGATAGGGATTGCATTGAATGTATAGATTGCTTTGGGTAGAATAGACATTTTAATATTTGTTCTTCCAATCCATGAGCATGGAACATTTTTCCATTTCTTTATGTCATCTTCAATTTCTTTCAGAGTACAGATCCTTTGTGTCTTTGGTTAGGTTTATTCCTAGGTGTCTTACAGTTTTTGGTGTGATTATAAATGGGATCAATTCCTTTATTTCTCCTTCTGTTGCTTCATTTTTGCCATACATAGAAATGCAACAGATTTCTGTATGTTGATTTTGCCTTTCCTCATTTTTAAAAAAGATTTATTATTTTAGAAAAAGAGAGTGTGAGTGGGGATAGGGACAGAGGAAGATGCAGAGGGTGAGGGAGAATCTGTAGCAGACTCTCCACTGAGTGTGAAGCCTGATGTGGGGCTCAATCTTACAACCCTGAGATCATGATATGAGCCGAAATCAAGAGTTAGATGCTTAACCAACTGAGACTTCCAGGTGCCCCAGCATTTGCTCATTTTTAAATTTGTTGTTTTCTTGTTACTGAATTCATTCCTTACATATTTTGGATGTTGACTTTTTTTTTAATTTATTTATGATAGTCACAGAGAGAGAGAGAGAGAGAGGCAGAGACACAGGCAGAGGGAGAAGCAGGCTCCATGCACCGGGAGCCAGATGTGGGATTCGATCCCGGGTCTCCAGGATCGCGCCCTGGGCCAAAGGCAGGCGCCAAACCGCTGCGCCACCCAGGGATCCCCGGATGTTGACTTCTTATCAGATGTATGGTTTGCAAATATTTTGTCCCATTCTGTCGGTTGTTTTTACTCTTTACTTGATTGTTTCCTACTAGATGCTTTTTAGTTTGATAAGATCTCATTGTCTATTTTTGCTTTTTTTTTTAACCGGTGTTTTTGGGTCATATAAAAAAGAAAACAAATTGCACATACCAATGTCAAGAAGCTTGTTCTGTTTTCTTCTAGCAGTTTTAGTTTCAGACCTTATATTTCACTCGAGTTTTTTAAAAATGAAATAAGTGTCCAAGTTAATTTGTCTGCATGTAAATAACCAGTTTTCCCAGCATCCTTTATTGAAGAGATTTTCCATTCCTCATGTGTATTCATGGCACTGTTGTCAAAGGTCAACTGACCATAAATACATAGATCTATTTTATGGATAATCTATATTTTTGTTTTTATGCCAATACCATGCTTTTTTGATTAGTATAGCTTTGTAGTATATTTTGAAATTAGGTAGTGTGATGCCTCTGGCTTTGTTCTTGTTGCTCAAGATTGCTTTTGCACTTTGCAGTCTTTTGTGGTCCCAAATGAACTTTAGGTTTTGCCTACTTTTGCGAAAAATTGGAACGGTGAGAAGGACTGCATTGAATATGTAGGCAGCTTTGGGTAGTATTTTAATAATATTAATTCTTCTAATCCATGAAGATGAGTTATCTTTCCATTTATTTGTTCAAATTCTTCAAATTCTTTCATTAAGATTTTATAATTTTCAGTGTATAGATCTTTGAACCCCTTGGTTAAATGTATTACTACATTTAAACAAAATTATTTGATGCTATTCTACATGAGATTGTTTTATCTTTTTCTAGATACCCAATTAGCATGTAGAAATGCAATCAATTTTCATAGGTTGATTTTTTATCCTGAAACTTCACTAAATTAGTTCATTAGTTCTAAGTTTTTTTTTTTTTTTTTTTTGGTGGCCTTTAGGGTTGTTTTTTTTTTTTTTAATTTTTTTTTTAAATTTTTATTTATTTATGATAGTCACACAGAGAGAAAGAGAGAGAGGCAGAGACACAGGCAGAGGGAGAAGCAGGCTCCACGCACCAGGAGCCCGATGTGGGATTCGATCCCGGGTCTCCAGGATCGTGCCCTGGGCCAAAGGCAGGCGCCAAACCGCTGCGCCACCCAGGGATCCCTGCCTTTAGGGTTTTATATATAAAATTGGCCCTTGAACAATATGGGTTTGAACTGCATGGGTCCACTTATACATGGATTTTTCTTGGTAAGTACAGTATGGTAAATGTATATTCTTATAATTTTTTAAAAAAACTCTTTTCCCTCTAGCTTATTTCATTTAAAAATATAGTATAGGGATCCCTGGGTGGCGCAGTGGTTTGGCGCCTGCCTTTGGCCCAGGGCGCGGCGTGATCCTGAAGATTCAGGATTGAGTCCCACGTCGGGCTCCCGGTGCATGGAGCCTGCTTCTCCCTCTGCCTGTGTCTCTGCCTCTCTCTCTCACTGTGTGCCTATCATAAGTAAATAAAATAAAAATTAAAAATATAGTATATAATACATGTAACATACAAATATGTGTTAACTATGTTACTGATAAAGGTGTGTCCTTGTCTGGCTTTGGTATAGGGTATTGCTGGCCTATTAAAATGAGTTTGGAAAAAAAAATAAAATGAGTTTGGGAGTGTTCTCTCCTCTTCAAATTTTGGGAAGCACTAGTATTTATTTTCCTTTACCAATGAAACCATCAGGTCTTGGGCTTTTCTTTTTTGGAAGGTTTTTGATTGCTGATTCTATCTCCTTACTCATTATTGGTCTGTACAGATATTCTATTTCTTCATGATCCAGTCTTAGTAGGGTCTATGTTTCTAGGAATTTTTCCATTCTTGCATGTTATCCAATTTGTTGGCGTATTAATATTCATAGTATCTTGTGATATTATTTCTGCGTAATCAATTGTAATATCTCCTCTTTCACTTAGAATTTATGAGTCTTCTCTTTTTCTTAGTCTAAGATTTGTCAATTTTATCTTTAAAAAAAAAACAACTCTTAGTTTCATAGATCTTTTCTACTGTTTTTCTAGTCTGCGTTTCATTTATTTCTGCTCTGATCTTTATTTATTCTTCCCTCTGCTAATTTTAGGTTTAGTGTGCTCTTTTTCTAGTTTCTTGAGGTGTAAATCTAGGTTATTTCAGATCTTTCTTTTTTTCTTTCTGCTTTTACTGAAAGAGAACTGCTTTTACTGAAAAAGAACTGCTTTTACTGCATCCCATAAATTTGATGTTTTGTTTCTATCTTCATTTGTCTCAAGATACTTTTTGATTTCCCTCTGATTTCTTCTTTGACTAATTGATCACGAGTGTTTCCACTTTCCAGATATTTGCAATTTTCCTCCTGCTACTGGTCTCTAGTTTCATACCACTGTGGTTGGAAAAGATATTTGATATAATTCAATCTTAAATTTATTGACTTGTTTTGTGGCCTAACATATGATCTATCCTGAAACTTTCTGTGTGTGCTTGAATCAATGTGTATCTTGTTGCTGTTGGATGGAATGTTCTGTATGCCAATTAGGGCAATACAATTGCCCTAATATGCTGTTGGATGGAATGTTCTGTATGCCAATTAGGGCAATACAATTGCCCAAATATCAAAAGATATTTGATATAATTCAATCTTAAATTTATTGACTTGTTTTGTGGCCTAACATATGATCTATCCTGAAACTTTCTGTGTGTGCTTGAATCAATGTGTATCTTGTTGCTGTTGGATGGAATGTTCTGTATGCCAATTAGTCTGTAGTGCTGTTCAAGTCTCCTGTTTCCTAATTTTCTGTCTAGATGATCTATATCCATTGTTGCAAGTGGGCTACTGAGGTCCCTATTATTATACTGTTATTTCCCCAATCAATTCTGTTAATATTTACTTTATATACTTAGGTGATCCAATGTTGGGTGCATATATACTCACAATTATTGTATCCTCTTGATCATTATATAATCATTATGTAATGACCCTCTTTGTCTCTTGTGACAGTTTTTGACTTAAAGTCTATTTTGTCTGATATTAAGTAATGTCACCTTGCTCTTTTGGTTACCATTTGCATGGAAGATCTTTTTCCCATCCCTTCACTTTTAACTGTGTGTCCTTAAAGATAAAATGAGTCCCTAGTGTGCAGCATACTGTGGGATCTTGTTTTTTAATCCACTTAGCCACTCTGTTTTTCAATTGGCTATTTTGATCCAGTTACATTTAATTATTTATATATAAGGACTTACTACTGCCATTTTGTTAATTAGTTTTCACTACTGTGTAGTTCTCTTATTTCCTTTCTTGCTGTCATCCTTTGTCATTTGCTTATTTTTTTCTAATGGTATACTTTGATTCCTTTCACTTTATCTTTTGTGTATCTACTATAGGTTTCTTTTTGGTTAACATGAAGCTTACAATAAAACAAAGTGATAACAACCTATTTTAAGTTGTAATAACAACTTAAGTACAATTGCATACAAAATCTGTATGGTTTAACTTCTCCTTCCCCAACATTTTGTTATTGATGTCACAATGTATTTCTCTTCTCTAATGTACATCTAGCATCAAATTATTATAGTTATTTCTGATACTTTTGTCTTTTAACTTATATATCAGTTAAAAGTGATTTGTGCAATAACAATATAGCATTATTCTGTATTTTACTATATTCTTATTTTTCAATGAATTTTATACTTTCATATGTTTTCCTATTAGTTGGCATTCTTTCCTTTCAACTTGAAGAACTCTTTAGCATTTCTTATAATCCAGGTCTTCTGTGATGAACTCACACAGATCTTGTTTGAGAAAGTCTTTATATCCCCTTCATTTCTGAAGGATAGCCTTGCCAAGTATAGTGTTCTTGGATGGCACTTTTTACTTCTGGCACTTTAAATATATTATCTCACTATTTTCTGGTCTGGAAGGTAGTCTGCTAAGAAATTCACTGCTATGGATTCCCTTGTATGTGATGAATTGGTTTTCTCTTGCAGTTTTCAAAATTCTGTCTTTGACTTTGGAGAATTGGTTTATAATGTATCTTGGTGAATATCTCTTTATATTTTATGTTTGGGGGTTCCTTGGACTTCATGGATCCAGATGTTCATTTCCCTCTCCAGATTATAGATGAGTAACGTTTTCTGTCATTATTTCTTTAACTAGTTTTCTCCCTTTCCTTTATCTGTTCCTTCTGAGACTCCCATTAACGTGGATATTGTTTCTTTTAGTGGTGTCCCATAACATTTCTAGGCTTTTTGCCCTCTTTTTCATTTTTTTCTTTTCCTTTTTCTGTCCTCTGGGTAATTTCAGTTGACCTGTCTTCATGCTCATTCTTTCTTTTGCTTGTTTCAGTCTGCTGGTGAAGCTGTCTGTGAAATTTCAGTGCAGTCATTGTGTTCTTCAGCCCTACATATGGTTACTTTTGTTGCACTTATTTTCTTCATGTATTGTTTCCCTGAGTTTGCTTAATTCTGTTTTTTCTTGAAGTTCACTGAGATTCTTTATGAGAATTATTTTGAATTGTCACGCAGTATGCAGATTTCAGTTTATTTTGTTCTTTTGGTGGTGTCACAATCCTTTGGTTACTCATGATCCTTGTGACACTGCATTGGTGTCTCTGCATCTGAAGAAGCAGGCACCTCTTTCAGTCTTTATTTTTTTTTTAATTTTATTTATTTACGATAGACACACAGTGAGAGAGAGAGAGAGAGAGAGAGAGAGAGAGAGAGAGAGAGGCAGAGACATAGGCAGAGGGAGAAGCAGGCTCCATGCACCAGGAGCCTGACGTGGGATTCGATCCCGGGTCTCCAGGATCGCACCCTGGGCCAAAGGCAGGCGCTAAACCGCTGCACCACCCAGGGATCCCCTCTTTCAGTCTTTAAAGAGATGTTAGGGAATTGTCAGGAATGCCCTTTAGCAGTGTGTGTTCAGAAATTCTGGGCAAGCTGTCTAATGGGATCTGTGGGTGAATTTGTGGCTGGAATCCTCAGGAGGCCCAGGTCTTCAGGTGAGAGGGCTTGGGGCTGGGTCTATCGGGGCTGACGTGGTAGTAACTGGGTCTTGAGCCTGAGTCTGCAAGGAGTGGTCTGCTGTTGGGATGGGTCTGTGATGCCAGAAGTATAGGTCTTCAGTGGTGGACCTGCAGCCTGGATCTCTTGAGGCTGGCCACTGTTGCGATCTACTGGATTTTGCTGGAGCCTGGGGAATCTCGGGGCTGATCTGGCACTGGGGCAAACTTGGGGCTGCAGGGGCCAACCAGTGCTGGACAAGTACGTAGAATGGGTCTGCAGTAGCCTGCTTGGAATCTGGAGTGGTGAGGTCTGGCTTGGTGCTGGAGTGAGCCTAGAGCCTAGAACCACAGGGATAGGTCTGGAGCCTGGGTCCATTGGGGTGACCTGGCATTGGGCTGGGCCTAGGGGATCGGTCCACTGATGCTACCCTGATGTTGGCGTTCGCTGGGGAAGGCCTGTTTCCTTACCCATAGGGAGGGTGTTCATATTGGGCTGCCTGGGCTTTGGAGTGGGGTGATACAGGTAATATGAGATTTTCCTTTCTACTTCTTCATCTTTTCTTATTTCTGTGCTCCATCCAGGTGCTGCAATCTCTTATCTGGAATTCTTAGGTCTTGTGAAGGTATTTTTATGCACAGATAGTTGTTCAAAGTTGATGTTTCTATGAGGAGACAAGCAATGGAAACTTCTATTCTGCCATGTAGCTGACATCAATCTCTTATAGCTAAATTTTAAAATTGCATATATGACTTGCATATTTAAATTTCCAGTATATTGGACTTTTTGGATGGGTTCTCTAATTTTCATAACTTGTCTATACTTTCTCTTGTTCCATCTTTTTTGTTCTTTCTATGAGGTTTATCTTCTAAAATTTTTGGTTTTTATTTCTATCAGTTTTGATTTCCCAGGATGCTGTTTTGGTTCCTTGAATGTTCCTTTTATAAAATGTATAATTCTGGGCAGCCCCGGTGGCACAGCGGTTTGGTGCTGCCTGCAGCCTGGGGCGTGATCCTGGAGACCCTGGATCGAGTCCTGCGTCAGGCTCTCTGCATGGAGCCTGCTTCTTCCTCTGCCTGTGTCTCTGCCTCTCATTCTCTATGTCTCTATAAATAAATAAACAAAATCTTAAAAAAAAATAAAATGTATAATTCTGTTCATGTTCTGTGAATGTAATTTCTTCTATTATATATAGTGTCTTGTTATTGGTGCTATAGGTTTCTTTTCCCTGAGGTTATCTGATTCATCCATGTTCTTTCCCCCTTCTATTTGTTTGGTCTCTACCTTTTATGTAAGAGGTTTTACTTAGTGTTTAAAGATCCTTTGTTTCTTGATCATATTTAAGAGTAGATGCTAAAAACCTGACTGGAAGTTCTGATCTATAGGTTCCTTTACTATAAAATAATTAGGTTGGGTTCTTTCCTAGCAAATGATCCAATGTCAAACGTTCAAGGTCTTTATTATTGGGTTGATCAGATTCTTCAGAAAAGCATCTTTTATTCACCTGCATAGAGGTTCAGAACAGGTTGCCTGGATTCTGTAGGTTGAGTGAGGAATGAAGACTGGGCATCTCAGCATTCAGTATGCATATACTCATTTATTCTGTTTTCAATATAGTACCCATACCTTCAGCTGTGCTCCCCAGTCTAGAGGCCCTCTATTTGATACTCTCAGGAAATAAAGTACCAGTCTTCTACCTGAGCAGAGATGATCCTGGAGGTTAATCATTTGTTCAAATAAATTTTCTATAAAATGTTCTGGTTTTTATTTTTTACCTTTATTCCACCCACCCACTTCCATGGTCCTCCAAGTTCTGAATGTTTGGAGGTTTTTTTCTGGGATATACCCAGAAACTGGTATATCCAGTTGCTTCTTGGTTTTTATCTTTGTTAATTTGTGATTCAGGTAGTCTGCTAAGTTTATGTACTTTCAGTTTCCAAATATTTATCTCTTTTCCTTTGTTAATAACAAATTTATTTTATTCTTTTCTTAAAAATTTTAAAAGTAATCTCTATACCCAATGTGAGGCTTAAACTCATGACCTTGAGATCAAGAGTTGATCTACTGAATGAGCCAGTCAAGCACTCTATGAATTTATTCTTTACCAAAAATTTCTTCACTGTCAGTTTAGTATAATTTCAAGAGAGACTAAAAGTGATTAAATTGCTATCTTCAATAAATAAATAAGTAAATAAATAAATAAATAAATAAATAAATAACTATCTTCACTCAGTAGGTTATTCACACTGTATTATGGATGCTTTATCATTTAGCATTGTCACCTGGAGTAGCAAATTTAGGTGTGTCATGAATGAATCACAAAATATGAAGCCAATTGCATTAACTGGTGATAGGAACAAATAAATATTTTCTAAAAACCTATTGACTCCTGGGGGCAAGTAAAACTCAAGATAAGGTTCTAGGATACTCTTGGTTAACTTATTTGCAGTCCTTGAGGCATATTAAGAACCTCCATATATTTAATAGTTTTAAAAAATATCTTTTGAGGAAAAAAGGTGAACTTAACTAAGTTGTGATTATTATTTTCAAGTAAGTCACACTAAAATCTATGTGTACCTTTATTCAGAGAGAGAAATTTTCTAGTATCACAACAGATTAAATATTTAATACTTGCAGAGTTCTGATAAAACTATTTTTAAAAGTTATATCAGCTTAATGTTTAATGTTACCATTATAGAACAGAGGAGACATTCATTGGCTCAATGAACATATGGTAATAGTTTGGCTGTGGTGAGATCTAGTCATATCACACTCTACTTTGAGTTTTATAAGTTTCAAAAGAATACTACCCCACTTTGAAATATTTCCTGATTATGAGAAAAACCTTGAAGAGATCTCATGAGCAGAGGGCTACAATAAATGTGGCAATATGTGGTTGTTATACCACTGTATCACAACTTTTTTAGTAATAATGTTTTGTGTAGTACAAATAGGGATAGTAGACTGTCCTTTGACTAGTCTCTAAGGTTTCTTTAGCCTTTAAATTCCTTATTATCTGTCTTTAGATAATAAACACTAGGACAATAGGAAGAAGGCAACTCTTGGTTTTGACAAGCACCTAATGGGACTGAAGTGAAAGGCAAGTTATTTTACTGAGAAGTATAAACTACTTTAGTCAGTTGCATTTTAAATTAAGAACTAAGATAAAAGGGTCTATACAATAAAGAAGCTAAAGCATACACTTTAATAAGTCTTTGTAATTCATATGAGATAAGGCCAGAAGGTGAAGAGACAAATATATTGCCTTGATATTTGCCAGAGTCACATGACAGCTGCTCTTAAATATTGCTCTTTTTAATAAAAAGGATCAATGTACAAAAGAAAGATGTTTTTAGGCCTAGAACTAGAAAAATGAAACAAGATACCTTTAGTAGACAGTTATTTGTCCCTGAAAGTTTAGAAGCAGGGGCTGGTTGGCTAGTTAAACACATACAAGAGGACATGTTCAGAGGGGAATTTTTTATTGGAAATACTAGGTACTTTCTAAAATTTTTCTTTCCAATGTAGATTTTTTTTCCTTACCAAAGGTAGTATTTTCTGAGTCTAGAAGTAATGACTATTTGTTGCCAGAAAACAGAAAAGCACACAAAAGGAATGACTATCCACAGAGAACTAGTGCTAAATTTTTACTATATTTGCCACTAGTTTTATTGGTTTTAAAGCATAATAATGTTCATGACAAATAGTACTTTTACAACCGTAGACATAAACAAGATTAATTCTTGACCTTGGGCTGAATGAAGTAAAGTTCTAGACTAAACATTTCTGACCCGTGATAATTCCTATAAGCTACTGAAGAAGTTAAGTTCTAGGAAACTCCATTATTGCTTAGAGATTAGCTAAATATATATTCCTTTGAATGATTACTATAAATATTTTAGCACCTGTAACTTCAAAGGCACTGGCCTACTTCCCTCAGACATAAAGATGAATGAGATAGTTGCTGATAAAAACACCTAGTCAGAAGACCAAGATAGAAGCAGAATGTGATTACAAAACAACAACAACATAGAGTTTGATTTTGATGTATAGACATTTCTCTTATTACTTTAAACAGTGAGGCTTAACTGTCTTCTGCTCACATTCTGCTTTAGTAAGGCACCGTGAGGCACTGACAATACACACACTGGGTGCCTAGTAAGTGCCAACAGAAGCCATGGAAACATCTCAAGTCAAAATTAGGTTTTTTTTTTTTTTTTTTTTCTCTCTCCATGATTGGCCTCATTTTTTAGTCTCTTACACAATAAGGAATTTCAGGACACCAAGAGAACTCTCTTTTAAGGGATTCCATTGCCTAGCTAAGATACACATGCAAACATGCTCTCATCTAACAGACCATATGTCATAGTGATAAAGAGCCCAGGATTTGGAGTCATACAGACCTGGATTTGAATCCAAGCTTGGTCACTTACTAGGTTGTATAATCTTTCAGAGCTTCTGTTTCCTTTAAATGTAAAATGGAACCACTAAATTGATAGTGATATGAGGATTAAAAAAGCCATTGCATATGAAACACTTGTCATCTGGCCAAAATAAAGCCTCAACAATATGTCAGCTTATTAAATAGGAGAAAGGCAATATGCAAGGCAGAAATGGGACCCAAAAGAAACCTCTCCCCCCACCTCCACCCACCAAAATCTCTGTTGGTGATGTTCCTTTATGTAGAGATCCATAACTGGATCTCAAGATATGAAAAGTTGACCGGAGGAGTTCTGCTTATAGTAATGATGAATTAAATATTTTGGATTAACCCACCCACTGACAAAATCTGTAGGAAAAATACTGTTTAAAGGCAGTGGACTAAATTAGCAGGATAGTGAAGAATTATCTGGATAGTTCCAGATTTAGAAGGAAATCCAGAGAGGAGGAGCCTAGCATTTGGGACCATCTTTCCTTTGAGGAATCTGCTGATTCAGGAAGAGGGGGCCTGAGAGTTTGAGAAGATACATAAGCTTTGATTTTGCTATTATTTTGTTAATGATTTTTGGGTCTTTGTGAGGGATGTTGGGCTATAGTTTTATTTATTTTTTGTATGTGTTTGGTTTTGGTATAAAAGTAATACTGGCATCATAAAATAAGTTGGGAATTGTTCCCTCTTTTTTTATTTTCTGGAAGAAGCAGTGTAGAATTTGGTATTTCATCTTCAACAAATGTTTGGAAGACCACAACAGTGAAATTATCTGAGCTAACAGATTTATTTTTTCAGAAGGTTGTTAACTTGAATTCAGTATTCACATTAATACAATATGTTGTCTTTTGTGACTGGTGTCTTTTTTTTTTTTTTAATTTAAAAAAAATTTATTTATGATAGACATAGAGGGAGAGAGAGAGAGGCAGAGACACAGGAGGAAGGAGAAGCAGGCTTCATGCAGAAGCCCAACGTGGGACTTGATCCCAGGTCTCTAGGATCACGACCCGGGCTGCAGGCAGCGCTAAACCGCTGTGCCACCGGGGCTGCCCGTGACTGGTGTCTTTTAAATTTGCATAATGCTTTCAAGATTCAACCATATTTTGGTATGCATCAGTACTTCATTTTTTTAACTGCCGAATTTTTGGTTATATGGATATATCACATTTGTTTATTATCCCTCCATTAGCTGATGGATACTTGGGGTTTTCCTATCTTTTGGCTATTATAATACTGCTATGAACAAAGGTGTCCAAGTTTTTGAATGAATGTTTTCATTTCTCTTGGATATCTTCCTAGGAGTAGTACTGCTGGGTCTTTAACTCTTTGAGTTAAAGTCAGAGTGTTTTCCATATTGGCTGCAGCATATTACATTACCACTGGCAGCACATGAAAGTTTTTTACATTCTTGTCAATACTTGTTATTATCTGACTTTTTGATTATAGCTCTTATTGGGTGTGATGTGATATCTATCTTATTGTGGTTTAGATTTGTATTTCCCTGATGACTAATGATATCAAGAATCTTGTTATAGGCTTATTGGCCATGTATATATCTTCTTTGGAGAGATGCCTATTTAGATATTTTGCTCATTTTAATATTAATCTGTTATTGAGTTGTATTATTTATATATTCTACATACAAGTTATTTGTCAGATCTACAAATATCTATAAATATTTTCTCCCACGCTATGGTTGTCTTCTTGCTTTCTTGATGTTGTCTTTTGAAGTATGAAGGATTTTAATTTTTTTGAAATTGATTTCATCCATTTCTTTTTTTGTTTATGCTTTTGGTGTCCTATCTAAGAAACCACAGTCATAAAAATTACTCCTATGTTTTCTTCTAAAAGTTTTATAGTTTTAGTTCTTATATTTAGGTCTGTAATCTACTTGAGCTAATTTTTTTGTATGATGTGAGGTAGGGATCCAAATTCATTTTGCGTATCAATATCCAACTCTCAGTACCATTTCTTAAAATAAATTTTTATTTATTTATTTATTTTTTCACCCATTTGAATTATCTTGGCATGCTTGTTGAAAATCAACTAGCCATAAATATGACTATTTATTTACTTCTGGATTCCTATTCAACTCTTTGTCTACATGTTGATCTTCACACCACTATCACATTGTCTTGTTTACATTAGCTTTGCATATTTGGTATCAGTAAGTGTGAGTCCTATGCTTTTGCTTTCTCTCAAGATTGTTTTGGCTAACTCTGTAGTTCTATATGAATTCAGAATTCAGCTTTTTTATTTCTACAAAAACAACAACAACAAAAAGTAGCTGGGATTTTCTTAGGAGTTTCTTTGAATCTACAAATCTATTTGTGGAGTATCCATTCTTTTTTTTTTTTTAAGATTTTATCTATTTATTCATGATAGACATAGAGAGAGAGAGGGGCAGAGACACAGGCAGAGGGAGAAGCAGGCTCCATGCAGAGAGCCCAACACGGGACTCGATCCCCGGACTCCAGGATCACGCCCTGGGCCAAAGGCAGGTGCTAAACTGCTGAGCCACCCAGGAATCCCCCATTCCAACTATTTTAAACCTACTGATGCATGAACATGGGATGCCTTGATTTCATTTAGATCTTCCTTAATTTCTTTCAACAATGTTGAGTAGTACTGGCCTTGTAGAATGAATCTGAGAGTGTTCTTTACTCTTTTATTCTTTGGAAGTTTGTAAAAAGAAATGTTATTTTTTCAGGTATAGAATTTAGTAATTCATCACTAACATACAACACACAGTGCTCATCACAAGTGCACTCTGTAATCCCCAGGACATTTTTGATGCCCACCTCCCCCTTCCAGTAACCATCAGTTTGCTCTCTACAGTTAAGAGTGTTTCTTAGTCTGCCTCTCCCCTGTGCCCTGCCCCCATGTTCATTTGTTTTGTTTCTAAAAATGTTTGGTAGCCTTTTCCAGCAAAGCCATCTCAGCCTGGGATTATTTTTCCTATCCAGAGTTTTTATTTCATCTTGAACCAGTGTCCCTCTAGGAATTTGCTCATTTTGTCTAAATTATATAATTTGTTAGTATAAAGTTGTTATATATGTAAATTCTTTTTATTGTTGTAAGGTCAGCATTCCTGTTACTTCTTTTATTATAACCTTAATAATTGAATGCTGTCTCTTTTTTTCTTGATCAGTGTAGCTAAGGCCCTATTAATCTTTTTAAAAAAATCTGACTTTTGATTCCATTGATTTTCTCGCTTGTTTTTCTATTCTCTAATTTACCCACTTCAATCTTTCTTCTTCCCTTGTGTTTGCTATGCTTAAATTTGCTCTTTTCCCCCCCAGTGTCTTAAAGTAGAAGGTTAGCTCATTGATTTATTTCTTGTTTTTTAGTATATGCGTTTATAGCTATACACTTCTCTTAGCACTGTATGTATTATAGCCCATGAGTTTTGGCATACTGTATTTCCATTTTCATTCATCTTGAAGTTTTGGTACTTTTTCCTTCATTTTCATTCATTTCACATGATTTCCTTTGATGTATTCTTCTTTTATCCATTGGTTATTTAAGCAGTGTGTTCTTTCTACATGTTTGTAAATTCCCAAATTCCTAGCTGTTATTGTTAATTTTATTCCATTATGGTCAGAGAATATGTTTTGTATGGTTTTACTTTTTATAATTATTGAGGCTGTTTTATGGCCTGCTCTATGTCCTATCCTGGAGAATATTCCATGTGTACTTGAGAAGAATATATATTCTACTATTCTTAGGTGGAGTGTTCTATAGATATGTTAGGTCTTTTTGGTTTATAGTTTTGTTTGTAGTGTTGTTCATGACTTCTGTTACCTTGTTGATCTTCTTCCTCGTTTTCATCCATCACTGAAAGTAGGGTATGTAAGTCTTCAACTACTATTGTTGAATTTTTTCAATTCTGCCAGTTTTGTTTCATGTATTTTAGAGTTCAATGTTGTTAGGTGCATATGTGTTTGTAACTGTGGTGTCTTCCTGTTGGACATTTTACATGATAAAATTTCTTCTTCATCCTCTAGTAACTATTTTTGTATTAAAGTCTACAATCTCTGATATTTATAAAGTCACTCCAAGTTTCTTATGGTTTTTGTTTGCATGACATATCTTTATATTTCCTTTTCACTTTTTCTCCCTTTTAAATCTTTAAATCTAATATTTCTCATGTAGATAGCATATAATTATATATTTTTTTAAAATCCAGTCGTCTGAAAATCTCTACCTTTCAAAGAAATGTTTAATCCATCCATTCACGTTTATAAATTGTTATTATTGATATAGTTGGACCTTTGCCTGCCATTTTACTATTTGTTTTCTGTCTTGTCATTCTTCTCTGTTTCTCCTTTACTGCTTTCTTTAACATTAAGTATTTTCTAAGTGTAACATTCTAATTCTTTAATGATTTTTTTTGCTATATAGTTTTGAGTTAATTTTCTAGTGGTTGCTCTAGGGTCTTGCCATGTACATTTTTAACTTCCTAGAATCTACTTCAGATTTGTACTTAATGCCAGTGAGATACTGAAATGTTATTCCTATGTAACTCTTTTCCTTCTTCCCTCCTTTTGTGCTATTATTATACATATTACATCTATATATATTACAAACCCAAAACTACTCTCTCCTAATTATTACTTTATATAATTTATGTTTTCTAAAGATGCTGAGAGACGAAAAGATAACAAGTACATGTTCACAGAGTTTGTTATTCATGTTCTTCATTACCATTTCTAGTTCTCTTCACTTGTCCTTGTGGGATAATAGGGGTTCCAGAAGGAGGAAATCATGGATGAGAATTACCTGAGGAAAGCTTTTTCATAATTGAGGAAATATGAGAAATAAAAGATTGAGATTGAGAGGATTAATAGAACACTGAAAAAGATTGGAAAACGCATAGTCTTCATATCTTTGGAAATTTAGGTGATGTAACTGAAACAACTGAAACTTTCAAAATAATGGACTAATGACAAATTATAAAGATGCATACTTACTGGCATGGAAATGTACTGTTATGTGAAAAAATGTGTTACAAATTTATATAGTATTGATATCATTTAGTATATCTTTTGATGCAGGGAGAAAGAGTGGAGGAGGAGGGAAAAGAGAAGGAGAAAGGGTGGGGAGGGAGGGAAAGGGAGAAGGAGTAGAAGGATATATACCAATGCTAAATATGGGTCATGGAATTATGAATGAATTTCATAAGGTTTTTGACTATATTTTATATTTTTAAGATAGTTAAAATATGTATTTGTCATAAAACAATAAAAAAACTAACCCAGCAGAAATGAGCAAAAGACTTGAAAAGCAACTTGCCTAAAATGAAATAAAACTGGCTGAATATGTATGAAAAAAATTCAGCCTCATTAGTAATCAAAGAAATGCAAAGTAAAATAATACTGATTTTTTAATTTATCAAATTGGAAACTATTTTTAAGCAGATAATATTCAATTTTAGTAGGGTTATAGGAAATATGCTCAGTACCTTGTTGATAAAAGTATAAAATTATACAATTTTTCTAAAGAGCAACTTAAGAATTTTTATAAATGCCCTTAAAAATGTGTATACCCTTTTAACCTAACAATTCCATTTGGGGGAGTTTATCTTAATGAGAAAAGTAGTGGATGTTAAAACTACTTAGCTGTAACTATTGTTTTGGAAAGCATTCCATAAAAATTTTAGAATGTATGGTAATTAAGACTTAATCCAATGGTACTAATCTAAATGTCCAAGAAGTATGTAAAAATATAAGAGACTGTATAATATATACCAACTTTTAATAATGTCTTATTCTAAATGTTAGAATTATTATTAAAATTTATTTCTTCTGCTTATCTATGTTTTCTAAAGTGTCTATAATGGGCAATAAAATATTCTTTGAAATGGAAAACAAAGTTATTTAAAAATAATCTAATAGGCTGCCTAAGAAATAGCTTAGTTTTATTTCTACTTTATTGATTCCAAACCATATATCCAACATTTAGAAAACTTTTAGAATCAACATGTAGACAGCTGAGTCAGTTATACTAGCAGGCATCACAGACTGTAGCCTCTCCATTCCTTGGTACTAAGCACAAACTATGTGCTGGGCACTGTGTTAACACAAGCTGGGAATAAATAGAAAAGAGGGACCAACAGTTTTGGCTTAAACAAGAGACTAGTTGCAAGAGACAGATGTGTATGTTCATGATCACAAATCAAGGTATGTTTGAGAGTACAAAGGAAAGGGAGAGATGATTCTAATTTATCAGTCACTCACAATTTGCTTCTTTCCCTTTCCCATTTACTACTGAACCATGAAGATCATAAAACAATGAAAACTCACAATATGTATTCCCACATTCTGTATAAAGGCTTACTATCCTGCTTAACCCCCAGGGCCAGCTCACATGTCACTTCACCTTTGTTTCTGGGGGTAAAAACACTTCTCTTGATATGCTGTGACTATGGATTCAATCTGAGGCAGAGACTAAGTCTAATTCATCTTGGTACTCCTAGGTCAAGATGGCATCTATTGAGTATACATCATGACTTTTTCAAGCTTTCTTTAAGTGTTTTAACATTCCTGGCAAAGGAAACTTAGAAGTCATACCTGGCTGAATCACTAAACTCTTGTCTCTGAAACTAATAATATAGTATATGCTAACTGATTTTAAATTAAAAAAAAAAAAAAAGTCATACCTGGTTGGGTTCCTTTTGTCTTCCTCAGAGATCAAAAACCAAACAAAATCTGCATAGCTCATTCTTCCCTCTTTCTGCACTGTTTTACCCCTGAAGAAAACACAGGGTTATAAAGTTTCCTGAGCAATTACTCAGATAAATTTAGTAGGATGACAGACTAAGAAATAAAGCAATATCTTTCTTTGGAAATTCAGTCAAAGAAAAAAAAAAAAAAAAAAAAAAAAAAAAAAAAAAAAAGGAAATTCAGTCAAAGAAAAATTAGAAGGCTGGAAACCTTATAAAGAGCATCCCTTCCATTGCCTATATTTTTTGCAAAGGCCTAGAGGGTGAAAACAGAAGACATTTGTGCAGGTGTGAAGAAAGAAGTCTGGTTTCCAATTTGAATGCAAATAATCACCAGGTTCAAATACTGTTATCTATATTAAGGTAAAGGGATAATGCCCATAAATTAAAGAATTACTACTACTGTCTTGTATGAAGCTGTGGTATGCAGGAAACCATGCTAAAATGCGCTTGTGATAGTGCTACCTGTAATTCATTTTTTTTAATAAGATTTATTTATTTGAGAAAGAGAAAGAGCACGAACAGGAGGAGGGGCAGAGGGAGAGGGAGAAGCAGACTCCCCAGTGAGCAGGAAGTCCAACATGGGCTCAATCCCAGGACCCTAAGATCATGACCTGAGCCAAAGGCAGATGCTTAACCAACTGAGCCACCAGGTGGCTTCCAGGTACCCTACCTGGAATTCATTTTTATTTTATTTATTTATTTATTTTTTCCAAAATATATTTTATTTTATTTTTTTATTGGTGTTCAATTTACTAACATACAGAATAACACCCAGTGCCCGTCACCCATTCACTCCCACCCCCCGCCCTCCTCCCCTTCTACCACCCCTAGTTCGTTTCCCAGAGTTAGCAGTCTTTACGTTCTGTCTCCCTTTCTGATATTTCCCACACATTTCTTCTCCCTTCCCTTATATTCCCTTTCACTATTATTTATATTCCCCAAATGAATGAGAACATATAATGTTTGTCCTTCTCCGACTGACTTACTTCACTCAGCATAATACCCTCCAGTGGAATTCATTTTTAAACTCAGATGCTTTTTCTTACCTTGTTACTGCCCCAGAGAATATCCTTTCAATAATTCTGTTTGATGAAGCTAAAGGTAAACAAGAGGTATGAGGCTAGTTAGAAACATGTTCTATAAAGACAATCCTTTTTGCAAATTTATTTTCAATAGCAACAAGCTAAAACATCTTCCTTAATGAGAAGTTATGAGTATTTAAATTTTTACCTATGTATAATTTACATTTCTCAAAGTAAGAATTTAAGGTGGCATAATCAATCAATCAATCAATCAATCATTAGAAAAAGAACAGGTAAATGATTATGCCTGATAGCTGGGATATATTAATGTAGTTGAGTGCCAAGTTAGTTCTGAACATCGTGACGGCTAAGACAAAAATGTATAGAATTTGTACTGATCTTGTTAGCCAAGAAGACAACTTTTCCTCTAAAACAAGACAAATTTTATCCTGGCATGAAATTTAAGGGGAACTAAATAAAATAAGAGTATTAAAAAAAAAAAAGAAATTTAAGGGGAACTGATCAGCAGCTCCTAATATAAGGGACTCTGAGTGAAATGATAGAGAATGCTATCAAGTATAATTTTATAGAAGATACCTAAACATACCACAAATAAACTTTTCTTATATTCTTATTCCATAAAGGTCTAGGACATAACATAATTTTGAGAAATTCCATCAGTAACTTTTATTCAGAGAGAGAGAGAGGGAGAGAGAGAGAGAGAATTTTATCTTAAGATAGTATATTGCGGAAAAAAAAAAAAAAGATAGTATATTGCGCTTTTGATGACAGATCATAGAGAATCCATAGCAGTGTAGGCCATTGTTGGTTTAAAATTACCAAAGGCTTTAGTTTTAACAAAAGGATATGCCGATAGATCTCAGACCTAGGGATTTGGTGAGGAAAGGAATCTATTCTTTTAAGAAGTGCTCAAGGCAATGGCATGTACACTACAATTTCAAAACAAGTTGATGAGGTCACTTGAGAGTTAGTAGCTACCAGCATCTAATTCTTTTGCACAGAGTTAGGTAGAGTCAACCTGAAGGTAAAATTAGTTTAGCTGAAGTTGTTGGGAATACGTGTGTCAGGATGGCCATGCCTGGCCATAAAGCTTATATAAGGACTCTCTATACTTTGTTGAATATTAGTTTACAGGGCTAATTATTTGTACTATATAGACAAATAGAGGGCTGTACAGTAAAGACATGGATATTTAATTTCAAAGCTGAAGTCTTTTAAATTTGGAAGGTTTAGCCTATAATTGAAGATAATGTCCGATTTCGGACAGGTTGGTGGATTGGCAATTATGTAGTCTCAGTGACCCCTTCACCATGCAGGTCTAGTTGCCTAGTTTTCTAGACTTCAACACTTTAACATGCCTCTACTAAGTTGTTATGTGTGTATATATACAATATTTTGGGACTTAGAATTATGGTACATCAGCTAGAGAGATTGCTTTAGAGCCTATAAAGTTTTACATGACCTCGTGTTACACAGATAATCTGGCCACTGGTGATTAGAAAGTGTAGAGCTAATAAATCTGACCTGATACACCTGTGAGTATTTCCATTTTTATGCTATTCTGGTGACAGGAAGGTTATGACAACTTGAAGAAGGGAAGTATAGTACTAAAATGCTTGTTTACCAAATAAGTACATTTGAGTATTTTCTCTTGCTACCTAGTTGGCACCTGAGAACTGAGAGGTAGAACTCTTTCTTATATATGGAAAGTTCTATGAAACTTGACACCATATGGAATGAGCCTTTCTTTCATTTTAAAAGATTTTTTAAAAGATTTTATTTATTTATTCATGAGACACAGAGAGAGAGGCAGAGACAGAGGCAGAGGGAGAAGCAGGCTCCATGCAGGGAGCCCAATGTGGGACCCGATGTGGGACCCGAACTGGGACTCCAGGATCACGCCCTGGGCTGAAGGCAGGCACCAAACTGCTGAGCCACCCAGGGATCCCTTAAAAGATATTTTATTTAAATTCAGGTTGCCAACATACAGTATAACACCCAGTGCTCAGATCATCATGTGCCCTCCTGAATGCCCATCACCCATTTACCCCATCCCCCCACCCAGATCCCCCTTTGCAACTCTTTGTTTCGTAGAATTAGGAGCCTCTCATGGCTTGTCTTCCTCTCTAATTTTTCCTCACTCAGTTTCCCTCCTTTCCCTTATGGTCCATTTCACTATTTATTAGAATGAACCTTTTCTTAAGATGTAAACAGTTAATCCACACATATATCAAATAAGAGAAGTGAAACTCAATACATTTGTTTAAGATTTGTACTCTGCTATATCTAAAAGGCTAAAGGCTAATTAAAAAAAATCAGCAGTTCCTGAGGAGATATTTAAGAATAGAAGAGGGATGATATTATGAGAAAAGAATGAGCCAATGTATTTTGGTGCTTGGTGAAGAATATTAAATCATCAGGTAATAGGTTCTAAGTTTACTACTGGTAAAAATGAAGCAAAAGGGATAATATCATGTGATATGTAATTTTTTTGCTTTCTGATAAAAGAAAAATTCATCTGCAGGGAAAATACTTAACTCTGGAACTAAATTCCAAAACATAAGTTTTTAGGAGTCCTGGAAAACACTGACATTTTCAGTGTTTAGAAACATTTTCATCCGTGGCTGTTTATAAACACTTAAAATGGGAAATTTATAAGGGTGTATACCCATTCTCTTTCAAATAAACTTTACATAGGTACAGATCTTCTTCATCATTAGAAAATAAACGTCACTATAAAAACTCACCAATTAATCAAAACAAAGACTCTAATTGTTTACATACTGTAAGTCTGTTCTATACTTGCCTTCTAAATAAAAAATTGACACCTTTACCTTTTCCCACATAAAAATTCTTGGCTCTTTAAAGAGGACTTGATTAGATAAAGAATTTAAGAAATGAGAATCTCTCATTCATATAACAATTCATATAACTCTTGCCTTCTTCAAAACAGTTAAGTCTTACCATCTCTAAAACACTTACCCTGGTCATTGTATCGAGATAAATCGGCCTGGCTGATGTAGAGGTCATGATCACTATCTAGTTCCCAGAATTTACAATAAATAACATAGAAATGTTCATAGGAGAAGTAATCTGTGATTTGGTTTATATCTTCCTCTTCTTCCAAAAGGGCTAGAGTCTGAAATAGTATGAAGAGAAGGATTAGTTCATTTTTAAATTATGAAAATCAGCTTTGGCCATTTTGCAGTCTAGTAAAGTTTTATTTTATTTTTATTTTTAAAAATAATTTATTTATTTATTCATGAGAGAGAGAGAGAGAGAGAGAGAGAGAGGCAGAGACACAGGCAGAGAGGGAGAAGCAGGCTCCATGCAGGGAGACTGATGTGGGACTCGATCCTGGGACTCCAGGATCACGCCCTGGACCAAAGGCAGGCGCTAAACCACTGAGCCACTCAGGGATCCCCTAAAATTTTATTTTAAATTGAATTAAAATTTTTGGTTTTGGTACCAAACTAGGAACTTAGCAGCCTCTTCTGACCTTTAATCAAATGATCAATCTATAAGCATTTACGAGTTCTGTATTATGCTTATTAGCAAAGGGCTTCAGATACAGTGGAGGATTTAAAAGCACAGAAAGGGAAGGACTGCTACCAAGGAGACTGTAGCCCATCAGAGGTCCCCAGACTAGCAAGCTAGAACAATTAGACAAAAGGCTGAATTACATGATCATAAACTGACACTGCTTTTAACTTTCCACAATTAGGGAGAGTGGGCATCTATTCTATTATGTAGAGTGGAAATCCACATATAGGGTTTGGTTGTGTAATGAGATCAAGTTTACGACGAAGATGACTTATGTATAGCATTGTGCTGATGTGTGATAGCCTGGCATAGAAGGTATGGGGGATGGAGCTACAGGGCCCTGAGCTGGAAGTACACCTGGGTCTCCCCTGACTCACTGTGTGCCCCCATGGGAAACATCAGAATCAGTAATTCTGAACCCAGAATTCTTACAGTTCTTATAATTATAAGTGGGCAGGTAAATGAAGATGTTTTCAGAAATGAAAAATTCAGAAAGAAAGATAAAAGAAGCTATTAAAAAACTTCAGAAATAGAGTAAGCAAAATGAAATGGCAGAAATCAGATCAGACATATCAACAATCACAGTAAAGATAAATGAATTAAGTCTCCATATTAAAGTATTTTCAGATTGAGTATAAAAACCAACCCTCCCAAACATATCTAGGTATATGCTGTCATAAGAGATAAATCTAAAATAAAAATTTAAAGGAGGTCTTTTTTTTTAAAAAAAAGGACAAATAAATACTAGCTAAATCTTAACAGAAAGAAAACATGTCAACATTATTAGAAAATAAAATGAAATTAAAGGTGAAAAACATTATAAAGGACAAAGGTGATTATTTCATAATATAAATAAATTATTTCAATAAAAAATTATGTGCCAAAATGTAAATACTGGGAAACCAATATTGTCTTGGCAAGTTGAGAATATAAATTATTAAATGATAGCAAAACTTCTTAAAGAAAGATTGTGTTGCCAGTAAAAGTTATAAAGAATACAGAGAAACAAAGGAAAACCATAATGTGGTAAATGCAAAATACAGGATATAACATTATGCACACTAAGAACTCTGTAAAATCCTAAAATCTGTACATATATGAGACTAGAAAAACATATACAAAAATGCTATTAGTTGTATTAGGGTGATGAAATATGATTTTTCTTCTGTTTTCCAAACATGGCTTGTAATGTTTTGTTTTATAAACTGCTCTTTAACATGTATAAAGCAGAATATGTACAATAAAACAAATCTTGAGGGGCACCTGGGTGGCTCAGTGGTTGAGCATCTGCCTTCAGCTCAGGTTGTGACCTGCTGAGATCGAGTCCCACATCAGGTTCCCTGCAGGAAGCCTGCTTCTCCCTCTGCCTATGTCTCTGCCCCTCTCTCTGTGTCTCTTATGAATTAATAAATAAAAACTCTTTAAAAAAATAAAATAAATCTTGAAAGGAGCTCTCATTTTCACCTACTGGATTATCATAAAATGAAAAAGACTAGTAACTTTGCTGTTGGTGAATGTGTAAGTATGAACAAGTACAGGTTTTTAGGAGGCTAAGTTGGCAGGATCTATGAAATTGAATGCACCCGGCTGGCTCAGTCGGTGGAGCATGCAAATCTTGATCTCAGGGTTGTGGTTTTTAGCCCCATGTTGGGTGTAGAAATTACTTAAAAAATAAAAAATCTTAAAAAAAAAAACACCCTGAAAATGCACATACCATCTGATCCAGGATTTTCCCCTCATACACACAGGAGGAAAGCACAAGGATGTTCACTGCATCATTACAAATAGGAAAACCATGAAAATGACTTACACTTCCTCTATAAGGGATTATGTAATTTAGTTATGGTAGAGCCATGCCACAGATTATGCAGCAGCTAAAAGAATGAGAGAGATTTATATGCATGGAAATGAAAAGAATGTTAAGATATGCTGTTAGTGAAAAAACCCAAAATTAACAGAATGATCTCATATATTAAAAAAAAAAAAGCAGCCATACAGAATAAAACTGTTTACTCCATGTAGCATACAAGGGAATAAAATCACAGAATATATGGATGGGTTACCTCTGGGAAAGGGAATGAAATGGCAGGGTGAAGAGATAGTGACTTCTGCTGATTATTCCAGTTATGTTCCTGTTATCTGAATGCATTATGAGCATATAAATCATGAGCATACATTTGTGAATAATTCTCTAATAGGAAGAGTAGAAGGGTAGGAAAGAGGGGAAACAATTAAATCCTGTTCTAGGAAGACACTAAGTTCGGGCACTTACTCGCTATGTGCTCTTATAAATCATTCAACCATATCTGCGCCTCAAATTTTACCATCAGTTAAAAAACAGGGATTATAATAATGCCAAAAACTTATAATCTCTGATATGCTTCAGGAATGTGAAGGATTGCCATTCTTAAGGTGTAAGGCCTCTTTTATGGAATTATTGCCATCTCAACCCATCCCATGTTACCTACTGAGAGAGGCAGGCACTAGGTGTTCCATAAATATTAACAATGACTGTGATGATTACTATTCATTTTAGAATAAAAAAGGTTTGTATATGGATTATGGGCTGCTAATTTTGCAAGTCTTCATTACTTTGTCCCAGATAAAGACAGGGAAAAATAAAGAGTACATAAGGTTGTATTATTAGCCTAAGCTTCATTTAGTATGACTCATTGAAAATAAAATATTTCCTTTCCTTTCAAGTATGAACAATTCTTCCTTTAGGTTAATGGCAGCCTAAACAACAAGGCATGAAGATTACCTCAATAAAAAGCTCCCACTAGTGGTCAATACTTTCTCTCTCATTTGGTAAAAATGAATAAATTAATTGAATGAAATGTATTCTTTCTTAAAAGGACTTTTTAGTATTTTTCTCCACTCCAGTAGGAGCTGAATAAAGAGTCGCTGCTGAAAGGATCAAGCTGAAATTCCTTTATTCCTTTCGAAAGACCTTTCCTAACCCAGCCCATCTCACCCCTCGGGCCGTATCATTGGTCACTCTGCAGAGCCTCTGGCCACTTTAGACTATGCTCTTAGACTGCCCACCCTCTCATGCTTCTGAGCCTTTGCTTATGCTATTCCTCTATCTGGAATCTCCTAATTTTTGATTTTGATAAACTTCTGACATCCTCCAAGTCAAGATTACATGTCAGTCCTTCTGTGAGGCCTTCTCTGTATATTTGTTATGCACTTCTGTGGAAATTTTCGTCAGGTGTGCACTTTTCTTTTAGTCTGTCTGCCTTGCTATAAAAATCTCTTGTTATTCATCTTTGTTCTCCCCAACACATCCCAGATATCTGAAATGCTTAATGACTGAAAGTAGCGGAAATACTTTGCATACAATAAGCACTCAAATACTTGTTAAATGAAGTAAGATTATTTAATTTGCTCTTTATATATGAATTTCAATGAGAGACATACTTGCAAAAAGTTGCTTTTTCTTATCTCTGTCGAAGTTATTTTTCCACTCCAAGATCTGTTGACTGTGTAGAATATTCTCTGAATAACCTGGTTCCACAAAAGGAAAACAAACCAAATAAAAACACTGAAGATATCTATTACTTCACCAAAGGCCATTTTATGAATGTATCTTGAACCAAGCTATGTTTTGGTTTTCTGATTATGTCAAGTGTAATTTCTAATAAAAACTAATACCGTATTTTAAAATCTATACCCGTGTCCCCTATAATTCTAAGAAGAATAAAAAGATATTCTTTGCTCATGAGCCTGCATTTCCCAGCTACTACATGTCACTTTGTTTACCTCTCATCTTATACAGTGATTCAAGCAGTGCTTATTGGGCTGGATGTTCTGGAAAGGCAAATGAGGAGGGAAACACACAGTGAGTTGGCTTAACAACTGGTGGGTCATAAGAATGGCTGCTAACATAGTGCAATTCAAGGGGGCATTATTCTGGCTATTATAGCCTTACTCACTGGATTCTTTTTTTTTTTTTTTTTACTCACTGGATTCTTAAAGACTTCTAGTCTTCCAGACTCTTTCTGGAAACTCAAATACACCTGGGATAACTCATATACTGAGTCCTAACAGAATGAGCAATTCTGGAATCAGCTAGTGTTCTAAAGACTTTAACAACAGATGTGAAACTCTAGAGAAGACCGGACAGGATGAGAGAGGAGGGAATGGGTAGCAACAAATGTGTCTGAGATCAATGACATGTGTTGTGGTGTAGTGGAGGACTGGAGAAGGAAAATAAGGTTGCCACCCTGCAGGGAGGAAGCCACAGTGTATTCTTAACAATTTCACCTGGGGTTATGCGTACCTATTTAATTTCCCTTTCACCCGCTAATTTTGTTTTTTTTTTCTCCAAAAGGAAGCAGTAGTGAAAAGAGCAATTTTAAGCATTTTTGTTTTGTTTTGTTTTGGTTTAAGGTTTTATTTAAATTCTAGTTAGTTAACATATAAGGCAATATTTGTTTCAGGAGTATAATTTAGTGATTCATCACTTAAATATAACACCCAGTGTTCAATATAAGCAGATTTCTTGGCACATTGCCTTTAATTTTGACTGTCTAATAGAAATCCTGTATCCTTGGTGATTTTATCATGGAAGAGGCTAGGTCCTTTTTAAAAGTTATTTTAGTGCAAGGACAAAAAAGGGAAGACATCTGGACATCTATCCAATGAGTAGGCCTAATGAGGGACTAAATCACCATTCCCCTTCTGGATTCCTTAGCAGAGAGTGATTCTCAAACAGAGCAGGGAAAAACCAGCCTCAGAATGAAGGCTCAGATTTCTGCTGTCTAGCTTTCCTTATCCTATAGCCGTGATAATTCCTAACCCTTCAGGATCTAGCTCAACTGCCAACTCCACAGGAAGTGCCAGAACAGGGACTGGAGTAGAGCTCTATTTTCTGTGTTCCAACTGTCATGTGAGTCTCCTTCAGTTCATCCTGTGGTTATATTCTAAATACTGGTGCACCTGACCATCATCACCTCCAAACTCCAACATATCAGGTCTTTCTTGACTTGCATCCCAGTGCCTGATATGATGCTCTGATATATGCTCTGCATATAACAAGTAGTTAATAATTGCTTGATATATTTTTTATTTGAGGAATAATTCACATATATTATAACAGTTTCTGGTGTATGACATGATTTAATATTTGTATATATTGCAAAATGATCACCACAATAAGTCTACTTAACATCTGCTACCATATAGGGTTATGGAATTTTCTTTTCCTTGTCATGAGAACTCTTAGAAACTTTCAAATATGCAATATATTTATATTACTGTATTATATGGAGCATTAGTTTTATGTATATATACATATATATATACATACATATATATGTATAGTATTAACTACAGTCACCATGTTGTACTTTATGTCCCCATGACTTATTTATTCTATAACTGAAGTTTGTACCTTTTGACTCCCTCTTCACCCATTCTGCCTACATCCACGCCCTGCCTCTGGCAACCACCAATCTGTTTTCTTTACCTAGCTTGGTTTTTGTTTGTTGTTTTTTTTAAAGATTCCACATGAGAGAGATCATATAGTATTTGTCTTTGACCTTTTTCATTTAGCATAATGTCTTCAAAAGTCGATCGATGTTGTTGCAAATGGCAAGATTTCATGCCAACCCTGGCCCTGTATGGTCAAAAATTCATATAAAACTTGACTCCCCCAAAACTTAACTACTAATAGCTTACTGCTGACTGGAAACCTTACCAATAACATAAACAATTAACATATATTTTGTACATTATATATGTATTATCTACTGTATTCTTACAATAAAGCTAGAAAAAAAGAAAAAAATTAAAATCATAAGGAAGAGAAAATATATTTGCAGTACTATAAAAAATCTGCATATAAGTGGCCCCTGCAGTTCAAATTCATGTTGTTCAAGGGTCAACTGTATGTACATACCAAATCTTTATTCATCCATTGAAGGACACTTAGGTTGTTTTCATATTTTGGCTACTGCAAATAATGCTGCAATGAACATGGGGATACACTGATCTTTTGAGTTAATATTTTTTGTTTTCTTTAGATAAATACCTGGCAGTGGAATTGCTGCATCATTTGGTAGTTGTATTTTTAATTTTTGAGCAACTTCATCTGCTTTCCTAGTGGCTGCACCAATTTATATTTCCACCAACAGTGCACAAGAGTTTCTTCTACATCCTTGCCAACACTTGTTATTTTCTTGTCTTTTTGTTATCAGCCATTCTAACAGGTGTGAGGTGATATCTCATCATGATTTTGATTTGCATTTTCCTGAGGATGAGTAATGTTGAGTACTTTTTCATGTACCTGTTGGCCATTTGTATGTCTTCCTTAGAAAATTATGTGATAAATTAATGAGGTTTGAGACGCGTGTAACAAAGACTTTCATATTATACCTGTGATAGAGACATAAGGGTTGGAGTCATAGCTAGCTGAATAACTCTCTTCGGAGTTGTAAATAGCAGATGGATGTCAACCCAAGAAAGGTCTCTAATTAGTATTTCACATAGTACTATTCTCTATGATTTATATATAGCATATAAAATGTGTAGAAAACAAAGCAGAAAAGGGTAACTACATTCAAAATTACTAACAAGATAGTACTAATTTAGTGACTTTTACTCTTGAGGAAAAAATAAGATTAGAGTGTACATGTGACCATGATCTGAATGGCTGACTACCAGGTAGAAGAAGTGGTTGACTTGTTCTGTGTTGCACCAGAAAGCAGGACTTAAACTACTGGATAGATAGTCCTTATACTTAAATTCTTTACTATAAGGAAGAGTTTCCTAAAATTCATGCCGTGAAGCAATGGGTCGTCTGAAATAGTAAGGTTTCTTCTCACCACAAAAATTTAGGCAGAAGTTGATAGGATTTCTGCATTAGATTTGAACTGGGACTAGCTGGTGTCTAATTTTTCTATTGGTTCCTATCACTCAGACTCCGACTGGGGTGCTTCAGGGCAGAGAATGTGTCCTAATCAACAGTATATTCTTAACACTAGCTTGGCAGAAGTTTATATAAAAAAGATGGAAGATTTTTAGCACAGAAATTATATATATATAAACAGTAATAATACCATTTATCATGGTTTCATGACTCCTCTCTCAAGTAAAAGTCAATTTCAATACATATCATTACACCAAAATTTTCTATATTGAACATGATTAGATTTTTATCTTTATTACTTGATCTTGAGTATAAATTTATTTTAAAGTCTTTTTCCTATCTACCAAAATTTTATATTTATATATTTTTCAAATATTTTATATTATTTATAGAGGTACTGTATTACACTTAAAATTATAAAACTTTAATCTGTATTTTTTTTATTTTGTTATTCAGTTTTTTGACAGAATTTTTAAAATTCACAAACGTTTGACTGTTAAACATTTCCTATTTTTAGCCTCTTGTAACTTACCTAATAGCCTAAATCTCTTTATTCAGTCGCCCCACTTCATCAGCACATTTATTGGTTTCCACATTACTGATTCAGCATTTTAGCTTATTGAGGTAAGGGCACCATCTAGTGGTGAGAACATGTAGCTGCTTGGTTTTACATCAATTACCCTAGTTTTTCCCCCTAATTTGTTTCTACCACTTTTAGGTAAATAAAAAGGAAATTAATCACAATTTTAAAAATAGTTAATTAATTAATTAATTAAAATACTATTAAGAATAATTGTTTACTACCAGTGAGTGGAATGAAACCTGACTTTTTTTTTTTTTTTTTTTTTTTTAACCAAGGGATCTCTAGATGACTTGATAGTTTGGATCTTAAAATCTATCTAAATACAAATTTCTTCCTTTTTCTATTAAGAGGAAAAGTTCTCAAAGGGAAGGAGTCAAGCCGTTAGTGATGAGCAATCTCTACCACAGTTTAGTCATCTCAGGAAATATCAGTACCTTGTCCTCAACAATTAAAACCCTGGCATTTCAGCCTGAAGTGATGGCTTCAGGCCAATCAAGACATTGAATATGTCACTAAGACACCACCATCTGAGCATCCAGTGAAATGTCTTTGCTGCCAGCGCCAGTGTCACAAAGAATATTTTCAATCTCATTGCTTATTTTAAAAACTCATGTGAGCACCATTTCCCTCAAAAGTCAGCATATGCCAGCTAGGAAAAGCGAAGTTTTTTATTCATTGGCAATTTCTTTGCATGGCATGCAAAACTGCAAACTCAAGGACTATAATTTGCTAGTATTTCCAATTTTCGTTTTCATTCAGTATCAAGAGACTTATTACTCAAATGCCAACTTGTCTCTGGAAATAAAGGAGAATATGAAGTAAACTTTACATGCATTCTCTTATTTGGGTAGTAATTTCTTTTTGCTGTATGCATAATTGGTGCTCTATCTTTCCAGTGTAAATATAGCTAACAAAATAAATTTCAATAGAAAGTTCCTCTGTAGAGAGCATTTTCTGAATTGGTAGAAGGTTGGGCTGGATTATCTCTAAGATCTTTCCTAGCTCTTAAGATTTTCAATTATGCTATTAACATACCCTGAGTTTATAAAACAATCAACAATCAGAATCCAATAATTCCATATGGAATTGAAGCCAGAGTTAATATGCAGAATTCTGAAGCATGAATAATTTCATTCATTTACTCAATAAATACTATGTATCTAATATGTGCTAGACATTATTCTAGGTATTTGAGATATTGTAGTGGAAAATATAGACAAATTCCCTGCTCCAGTGGAGTTTCTATCATCCAGAAGAGAATTTAAAATTAAAAAATTTAAAATATAAGATGACATAAGAGCAAAGAAGAAAAATAAAGCAGAATGGCTGAATAGAGAGTATGAGAGAGAGGCAGAGGGAGAAGGGTGAAGAAGGCAAAGAATGTTCAGGGAAGGCCCCACTAATAAGGGAATATCTGGTCATGTAACTGGATGAAGCAAATGAAAGAGAAAATCATGTGGAAATCCATAAGAAGAGCATTTCAGGCAGAGGAAGTAAAAAACACCTGAGGCAGAGGTGGTGTTGGTCTGTTCCAGGAACAGTGAGGAAAAATGCTCTCTAGAGGACTTTTTTATTGTAATTTATTCTTAGAAAAGATGTTAAATAACAGAATTATTAGCTGTGACCAAGCACAGTAAGTGAGGGGCAGGGTAGTAGGAGAGATGAGAGTGCAGAAGTTGTAAAGGTATGTGTGTAAGGGGCGGGTGTGGGAGGATTATGGGGAGTCTTAACAAGGACTTAGGCTTTTCCTCTGAGATGGGAAACCACTGGAGAGTTTGAACAGAGGAGTGATATGATCTGACTTATTTTTAAAGGATTACTCTGCTTTGTGGAGACTATACTATAGGGCAATGAAGGCATAAGCAGGGAGTCCAATTAGAATTAATCCATGTGAGAAACAAGGGTGACTGTGGTGGCAGTGATTTAGTACAAAGGTATAGTTAACAGGCAAAAATAACTTCTTAGAAGACAGTGACACCTTCTGGCTCACAGAAAGACTTACAAAGTTTTACAACAGAAGAGAGCCAATGTAAAAGCCATGAATGAAGTTCTGAAAGGAGAAAAAGAACGGTAATATTCTGTAACTTGACAGAACCCAACAAATTCATGGCCAACAAAAACTACCCTAAGAATGAGAGGGTTTTCTTCAGAGGTGATTGCTCTGTAATATTAATGGAGGATGTGAGCCAGACGCAAGGGCTAACTCATTTGAGTGACTGTGGTTTGTCCTAGGGCTCATCTTTGGAATTCCTCCAAAGATAATCTGGGAGCTAGGGCAAAGAATGCTGGATGTGGCTGCAATGTGCACTGCAGGCCTGTGTGCTCTGACTCATAATTCATGCTTTGCCTGTGACTGGTCAAATGAAGCTATGCATAAGAAACAGGGAAAGAGAACACTTCACAAAATGGGAGATTGTGATTGTGCTCTGTTAAACTCTTATATGATTTGTTTTCTGACTATATGTAAGCTATTTCTCATTACCATTTCCAGTTCTAAATTTGAAACACATCTTTTTCTGGGAAAGACACATCTTTTTCTGGGAAAGGCTGTTGAATATTCTTTTCAATATTATTTGCAAATGCTCAATATCGACTGGATATCAATATTAATAACAAAGCAAAAAGTGTACCTCGGAAGACAAGACAGAATGAATATATCACTCTAATTCTGTACTTATAAGAAGAAAAGTAGATATAAATAATGAATTCAATTTTACTGTACCTTCCTTTCACTTAAAATAATCATTATAGCCCATGTTACCTTTTGCACAAAGATAAGAAAACCTGGATGCTGGACAGTGATAAAAAAGGAGACTTATAGATCTTTATTAAGAAAAAAGAAGATTCAGCCTACCGTGGTGATGTAGCGGGAGTGGAATTCTGGAGCATCTTTCAAGAACGTGAGGCCAGGGTGTGTATCCACCACATCCTGAAGAAGATTAAAAACAAAACTAAATTGACAAGCATACCAAAAAACAAAACAGGAAAACAAACATGCCAACAGAATTTTTCCTTCTTGTAGAATAGCCAGTTGAGCAAACCTGTTATTTTTAGGACACTGAACAATGCACTTAAAATTTGAGACTATTAAATTCAAATTTTATTACATGCATACTTATGTATGCTTTTTGATATGCTAGTATACTTGAATAAGACATTAGCATTTTAATTTAGCTATATTTGGTGAATTGTGAATCAAATATCTTAGAGGTACATAACAGAAATTCTAACATGTCAAGGCATGTCAGGGAAATTCACCCCTAGGGACTGTTGAGAGAAATTTACACAGAAAAGATGATCAAGCCAACTACAATGATTCTTTTTAACCTAGAGACATAGGAAATTTCTGAGGAAAAAAACCAGCCATGTAGCCAAGTAGTTTGAAATTTATGTTAAATTCTGTGAATCAGTTAATGTCCATCAAAATAACTGGGTGGACAAATCTTATTTAATGGATTTAATTTTATTTTAAAGTCTGCTATCTTATTTTCATGAAAGACTGTTAGAATTTAAAACTCCGAAATACCATTTTTATTTTCTAATTAGATTTTTAAACCACTTTGAGTGAATCTAGAGAATCTACTGGAGATAATTACTGTTAATTTAACAACCAGAGGCAGCAGCAGTGCCAACATGGATATAATCTATTAATGACCTAGTTATAAATGGGCAGACATCAATTATATCTCTTTTGATTCTTCAGAACAGTTAGCTATCCATATCTACCAACACAGTATCAAACAAATGGACCTTCTTTTTTTTTTTTTTTTTTTTTTAAGAGAACTCTAGAACTTTATTACAAGTGGAGCTGACTGCAAGGGGGCCCCGTTCTCCAGTCTTTCTTCACCACCCTCTTCCTCTTAACATATCCCTCCATGACAGGTCGCTAAGCCATGAAGGAAGAGGAGTCTGGGGAGAATGAAAAGGGGCAATGCCTTCTCCAAAGTCCTCTGAACAACTAGAGTCTTTCTGGCTCCAGCTGAGAATCTTCTAGTGGAAGGGGTGAGAGATTCCCCTCTCATCTCCAAGGTCCTCCATGTCTATATCCTGGGGTGCTTTTGTCTTCTTTTGCTGCTTGGGCTGTGGTCCACTAGTCCTGACTGGCCTTGTGGGGGCTTCCACTTCCATGGCTGCTTTCTCTTTCTGGGCCAGCCAGATCTGCTGGAGGAGCTTTCTGCGCTTCTTCCCAGAGAGAGTAATGTTGGCACAGGCACTGGACGCCCGCTTCTTCAAGTGTTGCCGTGTGATCAGCCCTTCGTCTATCACAGCCCCGACTACCCGATGCTTCAGTCGCCTCTCCCGGTTCAACACCCGCCAGCGCTAGAACAGCTTCTTCTTCAGCTCCGTTCGGGGCCGGTTGATCTTCCCCCCAGGAGGCCCCATGGCTGCTCAGCGAACGTGGTTCCAAGACCACGTTTTGCCTCCCCAATGGACCTTACTATTTAACTTTTTATTTGGAAATCATTTTAGACTTATGGAAAAGCTACAAAAATATTAGAGATTTCCTATGCCCTTCTCCCAGCTTCCCATAATGGTAACAACTTACAAACCATAGTACAATGATCAAAACTAGGAAACGAACACTGATACAATACTATAGACATTATTCAAATTTTACTAGCTTTTCCTGTAGTGTCCTTTTCTGTTCCAGGATCCTATGCTGCATTTAGTTCTTTTTTAAAAAAATTTTTATTTAGATTCAATTTAGTTACCATATATACTGTATTATTGGTTTCAGGGGTAGAGTTCAGTGATTCATCAGTTGCATATAACACCCAGTACTCATTACATCAAGTGCCCTCCTTAAAACTCATCACTCATCCCCCTACTTACCTCCCCTCTAGCAACCCTTAGTTTGTTTCCTATAGTTAAGAGTCTCAGGTTTGCCTCCCTGTTTTTATATTATTTTATATTCTCTTCCCCTATGTTCATCTGCTTTGTTTCTTAAATTCCACGCAAGTGAAATCATATGGTATTTGTCTTTCTCTGAATGACTTATTTCACTTTGTATTAATACCCTCCAGTTCCATCCATGTCATTCCAAGTGGCAAGACTTCATTTTTTTGATGGCGCAGTAATATTCCATTCTGCATATACATCACTTCTTTATCTGTTCATCTGTCAATGGACATCTGGGCTCTTTTCATCATTTGACTATTGTAGACATTGCTGCTATAAACGATGGGGTGCATGTGCCCCTTCAAGTAACTATTTTTGTATCCTTCAGATAAATACCTGGTAGTACAATTGCTGGGTGGTAGGACAGCTTTATTTTTAACTTTTTGAGGAAACTCCATACTGTTTTCCAGAATACCTACATCAATTTGCATTCCCACCAACAATGTAAGAGGGTTCCCCCTTTCTCCACATCCTCCCCAACATCTGTTATTTCCTGACTTGTTCATTTTAGCCATTTTGACCGGTGTGAGGTGGTATCTCATTGTGGTTGTGATTTGTATTTCCCTGATGCCAAGTGATGTGGAGCATTTTTCATGTGTCTGGTGGCCATTTGTATGTCTTCTTTGGAGAAATGTCTGTTAATGTCTTCTGCCCTTTTCTTAACTGGATTTTTTGTTTCTTGGGTGTTGAGTTTGATAAGTTCTTTATAGATTTTGGATACTAGCCCTTTATCTGATAAGTCATTTGTAAATATCTTCTCCTATTCCATAGATTGCTTTTTTTAAAAAAAAATATTTATTAATGAGAGACACACACAGAGAGAGGTAGACACACAAGCAGAGACACAGGCAGAGGGAGAAGCAGGCTCCATGAACGGAGCCTGATGTGGGACTCGATCCTGAGTCTCCAGGATCACGCTCTGGGCTGAAGGTGGCGCTAAACCGCTGAGCCACCAGGGCTGCAGAGATTGCCTTTTGTTGATGCATTTAAGTTTCTGTGTCTAACTGGTCTCTCCTGATCTTTGACAGTTCCTTGCTCTTGTACTTCATGGTTTTGACTTTTTTTTTTTTTTTTTTTTTTTAAAGAGAGAGAGACAACACAAGTGGGTAGATGCAGACAGAGGGAAAGAGAGAATCCCAAACAGGCTTCATGGTCAACACAGAACCCAACATGGGCTTGATCTCACGAACCTGAAATCATGACCTGAACCAAAGGCACTTAACTGACAGACACCCCTGGTGCCCCTGATTTCACCAGTCATTTGTGGAACCTGATTGTGATATTTATACTGTGGTGCTTATCGAATAGTGATTTTGTATTTTTCTCATTCTTTCTATGTTGAATAACTGGAATTCTTCTGTAAGGAGGAGCTATTCCTCCTCTCCCATGTATTTATTTGTTCAAGTCATATCAGTATAGACTCATGGGTATTTATTTTATTCTAAGGGTTACAATCCAACACTATCATTATTTATTTTGTTGCTCAAATTGATCTTTCTCTGGCCACTGTCAGGTTGGCCACTGTGTCCTCTTGACATGCTCTATCCTTTTGTGAGCACTTTTATATTTTCTGGTATCATAAGATGGTCCACGCTCATCTTATATTTTCCTTGTTCCAGCCCTGGAACCAACTTTTTTCTCAAATAGTCCTGGTTCCTTTACTGGAAAATGATATTTAAAAACCATTTAGAAATATGGGTACATTATCATTAGGGTGTCATTGCTCCTCGACCCTCTTAGCAGGAAGAACTAGGAATACAGATATGTACAGCAGTCTCCCCTTATTTACAGGGGATATGTTCCAAGACTCCCAGCAGATGCCTGAAATTGCAAATAGTTCTGAACCCTCTACACATTATACATAGGTATACATACCTACCTACAAATACATATACCCTATATTCTTATACACATTTTTTCTTATACATATGAAAAAGTTTAATTTAGAAATTAGCCATAGTAAGAGAGTTAACAATATTATTATTTTTTTTTAAATACATTTTTTATTTTTTTATTCATAGAGATGCAGAGAGAGAGAGAGAGGCAGAGACACAGGCAGAGGGAGAAGCAGGCTCCATGTAGAGAGCCTGATGTGGGACTCGATCCAGGGTCTCCAGATCACGCCTGGGGCTTCAGGCGGCGCTAAACCGCTGCGCCACCAGGGCTGCCCGAGAGTTAACAATATTAAAATGTAGCAATTATAATATATTTCAATAAAAGTTATGCAAATGTGATTTCTGTCTCTCAAAATATCTCATTGTACTGTACTCACCCTTTTACTTCTTGTGATAGGAGATGAAAAAACGTCTACATGATGAGATGAAGTGAGGCAAATGGAGCAGGCATTGTGATGTAGCCCTAGGCTACTATTGACCTTCTGATGTTATGTCAGGAGGATCATCTGTTTCTAGACTGCATTTGACCGTGAATAACTAAAACTGCATACAAGGGTGGGGGGAACTCCTCTATACTAATCCAAACATACACACTTAAATTTCTATCTTTACCTATATATACTAAAAACTATGTAATCATATAGATAATGGAATCTAATACTATACCACAAGGTTCATTCTAACCTTCTCTTTCCTTTGTAACCTTAACAGAATTCCCAACCCATATTCCATTGAGAAACAAATTTACTAAACAGAGTATGGTATTAGTGTATAGTTCTTTTTGTCTCTGGTCTTACAGTATCCAGTTAAAATACTGCTTTCCACAGTTACTCAGGTTAGCCCTCTCTTGTTCTTCCTTTATCCTCTTTAATGCAGTTATAATTCAGTACAGTTTGTTACTGCTTATTATTTTATTCTGAGTTTCTTTCCCACAGGTCCAGATTGGTTTTAATTCATTACTTATTTCTTGGAGGGAGAGTATTTGAACATTACTATGGTTCTAAGAGTCAAAGTTAATACAGAATTGACATCTTAACAATATCAAGTCCTCCACCCATAAAGAACACCTCTCTCTCCATTTATATAAATCTTATTTTAATTCCTCTCAGCAATGTTTTGCTGTATTTAGCATGCATGTCTTACACACCTTTTGTCAGGTTCATCTCTAAGCATTTAATATTTTTGGGTGGTATTATAATGGTATTTTTAAAATTTCAATTTCTAATTGTTTATTGCTATTATATAGAAAGAAAATTGATTTTTGTATACTGATCATGTTATCTATAAACATGCTAAGCTTATTAAGTACAGCTTTAGCAGCACCCCATGAATTCTGACATGCTTTCAATTTCATTCAGTTCAAGATATTTCTTAATTTTCCTTTTGATTTCTTCTCTCATGGTTTTTAAATTTTTATTTAAATTAATTAACATATTATGTATTATTAGTTTCAGAGGTAGAGGTCAGTGACTCATCAGTCTTCTATAATACCCAGTGCTCATTACATCACATGCCCTACTTAATGTCCATCATCCAGTTACCTTGTCCCCCCACCTCCCTCCCTCCAGCGACCTTCTGTTTGATTCCTATGACTAAGAGCCTCTTAAGGTTTGTTTCCCTCTGATTTTTTTCCGTTTTTTTCTCCCGTCTCTTCTCCCATGATCCTCTATTTGACTTACTTCACTTAGCATATCTTCTAGTTCCACCCATGTCATTGTTGCAAATGGCAAGATTACATTTTTTTGATGGCTAAATAGTAGTCCATATGTATATACACACAAAGACATATATATACACATGCACACACACACACATACACACACACACCGCATCTTTATCCATTCATCTGTTGATGGACATCTGGGCTCTTTCTGTTGTTTGGCTATTGTCTGCTATAAACATTGCTGCTATAAGCACTGGGGTGCAGTGCCTGTTTGGATCACTATATTTGTCTCTTTGGGGTAAATACCCAGTAGTGCAATTGCTGGGTCTTAGGGTAGCTCTATTTTCAACTTTTTGAGGAACCTCCATATTGCTTTCCAGAGTGGCTGCACCAGCTTGCATTCCCACCAACAGTGTAAGAGGGTTTGTTTCCCTTTCTCCACATTCTCACCAACATCTGTCATTTCCTGACTTGTTAATTTTAGCCATTCTGACTGGTGTGAAGTGGTATTTCATTGTGGTTTTATTGTATTTCCCTGAGGCTGAATGATGTGAAGCATTTTCATGTGTCTGTTGACTCATGGTTATTTAAAAGTGTTTAGTTATTAAATATTTAGAAATCTTCAGAGATCTTTAATTATTTCTAATTTAATTCCATTAAAGTCAAAGAAATACTTTTTGAGCTGAATTTAAAAAATTAAGGGCAGCCTGGGTGGCTCAGCAGTTTAGCACCACCTTCGGCCCAGGGCGTGATCCTGGAGACCCGGGATCGAGTCCCACGTCAGGCTCCCGGCATGGAGCCTCCTTCTCCCTCCTCCTGTGTCTCTGCTTCTCTCTCTCTCTCTCTCTCTATGTCTATCATAAATAAATAAGTAAATAAATCTTTTTTAAAAAAAACAAAACTTTAAAAAAAAACAAGTTGAGAAAAAAATCAATAAGAATATAGAACACTTGACAAACACCATCAACCAACTTGACCTAATTGACATTTATATACCAGACAGGTGGGATCCCTGGGTGGCGCAGCGGTTTGGCGCCTGCCTTTGGCCCAGGGCGTGATCCTGGAGACCCGGGATCGAATCCCACGTCGGGCTCCTGGTGCATGGAGCCTGCTTCTCCCTCTGCCTCTCTCTCTCTCTCTCTCTCTCTCCTCTCTCTCTGTGACTATCATAAATAAATAAAAATTAAAAAAAAATATATATATACCAGACAGCTGTCTCTCATGAATAAATAAACCTTTAAAAAAATAAATTGAAATTTGTTCTATGGCCCAGAATATGGTCTATCTCGGTAAATACTGTGTACATGTTAAAGGAATGTGTATTCTACTGCTGTCTGGTAAAGTGTAATATAAATGTCAATTAGGTCAAGTTGGTTGATGGTGTTTGTCAAGTGTTCTATATTCTTATTGATTTTTTTCTCAATTTGTTTTTTTTTTAAAGTTTTGTTTTTTTAAAAAGATTTATTTACTTATTTATTTATGATAGACATAGACATAGAGAGAGAGAGAGAGAGAGAGAGAAGCAGAGACACAGGAGGAGGGAGAAGCAGGCTCCATGCCGGGAGCCCGACGTGGGACTCGATCCCGGGACTCCAGGATCGCGTCCTGGCACCAAACTGCTGAGCCACCCAGGGATCCCCTCTCAACTTGTTTATTATTGAGAACAGCACATGGAAATCTACAATTGTAATTGTGACAGTATCCTTGCAATTCTATCAGATTTTGCTTCATGCATTTTGAAGGTCTGTTATAAGGTTCATAAACATTTAGAATTGTCACACTGTTATATTCTTTAGGAATTATTATATTCTTGATTAACTGAATCCTTTATCTTTATCTAGCAATATTATGTGCTTTAAAAATTACTTGTCTGAAGGGCATCTGGGTGGCTGTCAGTTAAATGTCTGCCTTCTGCTCTGGTCATGATCTCAGGGTCCTGGGATCAAGCCCCGCATCAGGCTCCCTGCTCAGTGGTGAGCCTGCTTCTTCTGCTGCCCCTGCCTGTGCTTTCTCTTTCTCTCTCTCTCAAATAAATAAAATCTTTAAAAAACAAACAACGCCCCCCCGCAAACCCTACTGTGTCTGATATTAAATAGCCACCCAGCTTTCTTTTCTTTTTGCAGCAAAAAACCCACATAAAATTCATCCAATAATTTTTGACTATACAGTACAATATTGTAAACATCTTGTACACTGTTGTACACCAAATCCCTCCCACCCCAATCCAATCCTGAATGACTGAATCTCTAGACCCACCAAACAACAATTCCCCCACACACTCCCCCCAGCCTTTGGCAACTACCTCACTTCATCCTAGGAGTTTGACTACTTTAGATATCTCATATAAATGGAATAGTACAGTATCTTTTTGTAACTGGCTTATTTCACTTAGCATAATGTCCTCAAAATTTATCCAAGTTGTTACATGTAACAGAATTTACTTTTATTTGAAAACATTCCATTATTCATATATACATATATGTGATATATATATCATATATCACATTTGATATATGATATATATATATATGTGTATATATATATATATATCACATTTTCTTTATCTGTCCATCTACTGATAGGCATTTAGGTGGCTTTTATTTCTTGGCTATTGTGAATAATGCTCAGTTAATGTGGGAATGCAAATATCTCTTTGAGATTGTTTTCAATTCTTTTCGATATATATCCCAAAGTGGTATTTCTGGGTCATATGGTAGTTGTATTTTAAATTTTTTGAGGAACCTGCATACTATTTTCCATTAAGGTTGTACCCTTTTACATTACAACCATCAATGCATAAACGTTCCGATTTCTCCACATCCTCACCAACACTTTTTTTGTTTCCTAACAGTATCCATTCTAAGAGGTGTGAGGTGATATTTCACTGTGGCTTTGATTCGCATTCCCCTGCTTATTGTGATGATGATGATGATGATGATGATGATGATGATGATTTACCAATACTGACCATCTCTTCATATTCTTGTTAGACATTTCGTCTTTGGAGAAATGTCTATTCGAGTCCTTGCCCACTTTAAAATCTGGTTATTTTTATTGTTGTTATTGAGTTGTAGGAGTTCTTGATATAGTCTAGATATTAACCCCTTATCAGATATGTCTGCAAGTATGTTTTTCCATTCTATAGGCTGCCTTTTATTATGCTCTCTCCTTTGCTGTGCAGAGGTTTTAAAGTCTGATGTAGTCCCATTTGTTTAGTTTTGCTTTTGCAGCCTCTGCTTTTTTTTTGTCATATCCATTGCCAAATCCAAATGTAGTGAAGCTTTCCCTGTTTTCTTCTAGGAGTTTTATAGTTTCAGGTCTTATGTTTTGGTCTTTAATCCACTTTGACTTCATTTCTATATAAGAATCTAACTTGGTGGAGATAAGAATCTAACTTCTTTCTTTTACATGTGGATATCCAATTTTTCCAATACCATTTGTTGAAGAGATCATCCTTCAATAAATGGCCTCTATGCTGAAGATCATTTGACTACACATCCAAGAATTTGCACTTTGTAATATATTTTGGAGTTAGAAAGTGTAAAACTTCCAACTTTGTTCTCCTTTCTCAGGATTATTTTGGCCATTCAAGGTCCTTTGAAATTCCATATGATTTTTAGAATTGTCTCTTACATTTCTGCAAAAAATGCCATTGATATTTTTAAGCTTTATTGGGAAATAAGCAATATACAAAAAATGGTACAAACTTAATACATACAATTTGATAAATTTGGACTTATATGTATACCCCAAGCCATCACCATGATTAAAGTAATAACATATTCATCACTTCCAAAAGTTTCCTTGTGTTTTCTTTTGTCTGTTTTAGTAAGAATACTTAACATGAGATCTATCCTCTTAACAAATTTTAAATTGCACAATATAGTACTGTTAACTATATACACTATGTTGTACAGCAGATGTCTAGAACTTATTTGTCTGGCATAACTAAAACTATATCCACTGAACAACAATTTCATGATTCAACTTATATGAGGTATCTAAAATAGACTCAAAGAAGCAGAGAAGAGAATGATGTTCAGGGAATACGGGAAGGGGACCATTTGGATTTTGATAGAGCTTGAGCTGATCTGTATAGATTGTTCTGGGCTGTATGGGCATTTAACAATAAGTCTTTCAAACAATGAGCACAGTATGTCTTTCCATTTATTTTTAAGACCTTTCTTTTGATTAGTGTTAGCATGCTGTATCTTTTTCTCTTTTAATTTAATCTATTTGTGTCTTTAAAGTACATTTCTTTCAGGCAACATATATTTGGGTCTTGCTTTTTTGTCTACTCTGCCATTTGAGGGTACTCACATTACTTATATTTAATGTGTTACTGATCTTAATATGGTTAGGTTTAAGTCTATCATCTTGTTTATACCATCCATTCTTTGTTCCCTTTTTTCTTCCTTTCCTGCCTCTTTTTGAGTTCACTATTTATAAATTCTTGGTTTTGGCGTTTTAGCTATAACTGTTATTTCAGTGGTTGTGTCGGGGAATAGCATACATCTTTAATGTACTACCATCTATTTTCAAGTGATATTATACCACTTCATGGATTATATTTGAACCATACAAGAGTATACTTCCATTTTTCTTCTCTTGGCCTTTATGCAATTGTTGACAAATGGTACTGAGGCATATATTATAAGCACTATAAAACACTGTTGATAGTTTTGTTTAAATAGTTATCTTCTAAAGAGACCTGAGAAATAAAAATCACTTATATCCATTTAGTTACCATTGCTGGAGCTTTTCTTTCTTCTATGTAAATTTGTATTTCTATCTGGTACTATTTTCTTCCTTGACTGAACAACTCCCCTCCCCAAAACCCAAACACTTTTCTTGTACTGCATTTCTGCTGGTGATGAAGACTTTCAACTTTCCTATGCCTCCAAAAAATCTTTAATTTACTTTCATTTTGGAAGATATTTTCACTGGGTATGATGTTTTAAGTTGATAGCTATTTTCTTAGAGTACTTTAAAGATGTTACTCCAATGTTTCTGATTTGGACTGTTTCCAACATGAAATGTACTGTTATCTTCATCTTTGTACCACTTTATGAAATGTAACTATTTTCTCTGGCTGCTATTCAAATTTTCTCTTTATTACTGGTTTTAAACTACTTTATTGTGATGTGCCTTGATATAGTTTTCTTTGCGTTTCTTGTGCTTTGGGCTTATTGAACATCTTGGGTTTGTGAGCTTATAGTTTTTATCCAATATAGCAAATCTGGGGCTATTATCTCTTCAAATAACTTTTCTGTCTGCAATGCAATTTCAGCACTAACTATCCAGAATTGGTACTGATTTCACAGGTTAGGGGCACAGTCCTCTGTAAGACTTCTCTCACTCCAGATACCAGCCATTAACTTTGGGGTTCCCATGTCATCTACATTTCTGACCAACTGGCTATAAATTTGGGGGTTTCTACTATCCCCTTAGGTTTAACAATTTGCCTGAGTGACCCACAGAAATGAAGAAAGTGCTATATAATGATTGCTATTCTACTGTATTCATTCTATTCTATGATTACTATTCGGCCAAACAGGAGATGCAGAGGGAAAAGTCTGAGAAGGCCTGAGACACGAAGCTTCTAATCTCAGGACATGGCACCCTCCCAGTACATCATTGTGCTTCAGTGAGTTTCAGCGTCCACAGTTTTTATTGGGTTTCATTAGGTAGGCACACTTGATTAAATCATTGTCCATATGACTGAATTCAATTTCCAAGGCTCCATCCCCTCTTTGGAGGTCCAGTTAATATTACCTGACTGAAAGCCCTAACCTCTAATCACATGGTTGGCCTTTCTGGCACAGCAAGTCTCCATTCTGAAACTATCTGGAGCCCACCATTAATGAGTCATCTCATTAGTATAAACTCAGGCATGGTCCCAGGAGCCCACTCTTTAAAACAAAGACATCTTATCATTTGGGAAATTTCAAGGGTTTAGCAGCTCTGTCCTAAGAACTTGGGACAAAGACCTGATAAATTCTTTATTTTAAATGCCCTCACCTCTCCTTTTTTGCTTGAAGTTATATTCCACAGCTTATGGACGCTCTTTTTATTTTTAATTTCTTTGTGTCTCCATCTCTCATTTTGGATAGTTTCTATTCTATGTCTTCAAATTCACTAATCATTTCACTTCCAATGTTTAATCTGCTATTAATCCAATCTTGTGTATTCTGCACCCCAGACACCTTAGTTTTCATCTCTACAAGTTCAATTTGGGTTTTAAAAAATACATTATCTTCCATGTCTTAACTTTTTGGATAGATGGAATTCAGTTATGATAGCTGTTTTAATGTACTTGTCCAATTCTAACATCTGGGCCAGTTTCAATTGATTTTTTTCCTTATTATCTGTTGTATTTTTCTGCTTCTTTGCATGCCTGATGACATCAACCATTGTGAATTTCACCTGTTTGCTGGATATTTTTATATTCTTAAAAATATTCTCAAGCTTTGTTCTGGAAGGCTGTTGTTACTTTAAAACCCTTTTTATCCTAGTAGGTCTTGCTTTCTAAATTGGCTAGACAGGATCTAGCAATCCTTAATTTAGGATTAATTATTCTCCATTACTGAAGCAAAATTCTTTTTTTTTTTTTAAATTTATGATAGTCACACATACAGAGAGAGAGAGAGAGGCAGAGACACAGGCAGAGGGAGAAGCAGGCTCCATGCACCGGGAGCCCGACGTGAGATTCGATCCCAGGTCTCCAGGATTGCGCCCTGGGCCAAAGGCAGGCGCCAAACTGCTGCGCCACCCAGGGATCCCTGAAGCAAAATTCTTAAAAGTACTCTATCCAAAGTTGTGTGCATTATGAGGCTTTCCAGTCTGGCTGGCAGGGGCAAATACTATTCCTGGCTCCGTGGGACTGATAGGTACTATATTGCTCGCTCCAATCATGGATAATAGCACTTTCTTTAGCTTTGGTTACTTTTCCCCGCATACATCTCCTAATCAGTACTCTGCTGAATACTTATGGAGGAGTTCTAAAGATATCTGGAGATTTCTCCAGTGTTCTGTCCCAAGTATTCTAGCCACCCTGGTTCTCCTAGCTCTCACTTCTGTCTCGGAGTCTGATAGACTCTGCCTAGAATCCCCATTCCCACACTGTGGCCTGGAAACTCTCTCAAGGCAGTAAGCTAGGATAATCACAAGGTGGACCGTGTTTCCTTTCTGTCAGCAGTCACTATCTTTTGTTGCTAGATATCCAGCATCTTGAAAATCATTGTTTATATTTCTCACCTGATATTTTTTTAATTCAAGTGTGTTGACATACACTATTGTATCAATTTCAGTTTGAATCACAACAGTGATTCAAAATTTATATACATTACAAATGATCACATTAAATCTAGTTACCACCTTCCACCATACAAAGTTATTAAGATATTATTGACTATATTCCCTATGCTGTACTTTACATCCCTGTGACTTAGTTTTGTAACTGGCAGTACCTCTTAATCCCCTTCACCTATTTTCCCAACCACTTCTCCTCTGGCAACCACCAGTTTGTTCACTATATTTATGAGTATATTTGTTTTGTTTTTTAGATTCCACATATAAGTGAAATCATCCAGTATTTGGTTTTCTTTGTCTGACATTTCACCCTAGGTCCATCCATGTTGTTGAAAATGACAACATTCATTCTTTTTATGGCTGAGTAATATTTGTGTGTATATATCACATTTTCTTTATTCATTCATATACTGATGCATACTAGATTGCTTCCATATATTGGCTATTAAAATAATGCTGCAGTGAACACAGGGATGCACATATATGTTTAAATTAGAGTTTTCATTTTCTTTGGAAAAATATCCAGAGGTGGAATTGCTGGATCGTATGGTATTCCTATTTTTAATTTTTTGAGGAAACTCCATACTGTTTTCCATGGTGACTGCATCAATTAACATTTACCAATTTACCACCAATTGTGCCCAGGGTTCTGTTTTCTCCATATCCTTGTCAACACTTTTGCTATTTCTTGTCTTTTTGATACTAGCCATTCTGACCAGTGTGAGTGATATCTCATTATGGTTTGCATTTTTATAATTAATGATTTTTTAAAAAAGATTTTATTTATTTATTCATGAGAGACACACAGAGAGAGGCAGAGACATAAACAGCAGGCTCCCTGTAAAGAGTCTGATGTGGGACTCGATCCCAGGACCTGGGATCATGCCCTGAGCCCAAGGCAGATGCTCAACCACTGAGCCACCCAGGTGTCCCTCTAATTAATGATTTTTTTTAAATTAATGATTTTGAACATCTTTTCAATATGTCTGTTGGCCATCTGTATGTCTTCTTTGGAAAAATGACTATCTAGGTCCTCTGTCCATTTTTTAAAAATTGGATTGTTTTGTTGAAATGTAGACGTTCTTTATATATTTTGAATATTAACTCTCTATTGGATATATCACTTGCAAATATTTTCTCCCATTCAGTAGGCTGATTTTTCATTTTGTTGATGGTTTCCTTTACAGTATAAAGTTTTTTTAGTTTGATATAGTCCCAACTATTATTGCCCTTGCTTGAGGAGATAGATTAAAAAAAATATTGCTAAGATTTATGACCAAGAGTTTACTGTTTATGTTTTTCTTTTAGAAGATTTATAATCTCAGGACTTATATTTAGGTTTTTACTCCATTTGGGATTTATTTTTGTATATGGCATAAGATAGTACTCTAGTTTCATTCCTTTGCATGTAGCAAAATCTCTTAATTTCATTGATTTTTCTTCTATTTTTTTTCATCTCTATTTCATTTATTTTCACTCTGATCTTTATTATTTCCTTCTTTCTACTAACTTTGCTCTTTGTTCTCTTTCTAGTTTCTTTAAGTGTAAGGTTATAACATTCATTTGAAATTTTTCTTGTTTCTTAGGGCAGGCCTGTATCATAAACTTCCATCTTAGAACTGTTTTTGCTGTGTCCAATGGATTTCTGAATGTTGTGTTTCCATTTTCATTTGTCTCAAGGTATTTTTTTTTAAAGATTTTATTTATTTGATACAGAAAGAGAGAGAGAGAGAGAGAAAGAAAGAGGGAGAGAGAACGCATAAGCAGGGGCGGTGGGAGGCAGGAGGAGAGGGAGAAGCAGCAGGGAGCCCAATGTGGGACTTGATCCCACAACCGTGGGATCGTGACCTGAGCCTAAGACAGACGCTTAACCAACTGAGCCACCCAGGTGCTCTGTCTCAAGGTATTTTTAAATTTCCTCTTTGATTTCCTCACTGACCCATTAGTGGTTTAGTAGCACGTTGTTTAGCCTTCATGTATTTGTGTTTTTTAAGTCTGTATGTGTCTTTAAGTTTGAAGGGAGTCTCCTGTGGGCTGCATATAAATAGGTCTTGTAATTTTTCTTGTAATTGATTTCTAGTTTCATACTATTGTGGTTGGAAAAAATGCTTGATATGATTTCAATCTTCCTAAATTTATTGAGACTTGTCTTGTGGCCTAATTTGATCTATTCTGAAGAATATTCCATGTGCACTTCTGCTGTTTTTTGATGGAATGTTCTGCATGTAGCTGTTAGGTCCATCTGGTCTAGTGTGTCATTTAAGGTCACTGCTTGCTTATTAATTTTCTGTCTGTATGATCTAAACATTGATGTAAGTGAGGTGTTAAAATCCCCCACTATATTTTAGAGAAATTAGAGCAATAAAGGAAGATGGCAGTGGAGTAGGAGGACCCTAGGTTCGTCTCATCCCAGGAACCCAACTAGATAAATACCAAATCGTCCTAAGTACCCCAGAAATTGACCTATGACAGAACAAACTCCACAACTAAAAGGAGAGAAGAGGTCACATTGAAGAAGGTAGGAAGTAGAGAGACATGGTTAGGGGAAAAGCAGATCACAGGTGCTACAGAGGGGGAGGGAGCCATGGTTGCAGAAAAGGGTAAGAGAGAGAGGAGTACACAGGGGAATGCACAAGGAGAATGTTTCCACAAAGCCACTGGCTTAGAAGACAAGCGGGGCTGAATTCTTTGAGTTCTTATGACCAGTAGGACTCAAAGCCTGGAATTTTAAAGGCCAGAGGGCTTGGATGGGTTGGAGGCTGATAGAGAATGTGCTGCTTGTGGACAGAAGGCAGGCAAACAACCCAGGGGTCAACAGCATGGAAACAGTGATCTGAAGAACACCTGAGCCACACACTGGGGAGATCATTTACTCTTCTCAAAGCATGCACCCGAGAGGCAGCATTCATGGAGATGCCTCTTCAGGAACAAAGATGCTGGCTGGCACCATTTTTCTCCCCTGCCCCTCAGCATAACAGAGTCACCTGTGGGAAGCAAGAAAGTGTTAAAACTGGCTGCCTAACTTGCTTACACTAAGCCCCACTCTCCTGTGTTCCAGTGGGACTGCCCCTTGGTCAAACTTCCCTCAGTTCCAGTATAGTGAGACCAATCCCCAGAAGACCATGACAAAGCCCTGCCCATGCCATGTCTCCTGACCAAAGAGTTCTGCAGAATCTCAGTTATGGTGGAGCTGGTAACAGGTCTCATTGAAAAAGTGGACCAGATCACACCTAGTTAAAATCACCACATTCAGGCCAGGAACTAAACACTGCCCACTGCAGGCAAGGAGAGCCTCTGCAGGCAACTGGCCTGAAGGATAGAGTATCCAAAACACAACAGCAGAACATATGCAACACACACTGTAGACACTCCCTGAAGCTCCAGGCCCTAGGCAGTACATGACCTTTTCTTCATGAGGCCTTACTTTCAGGAGCAAGAGACATAATTGGCTTTTCTAACACAGAGAAGAAGGCAGAGACATAGACAAAATGCCAAGATGAAGTGATTTATCCCAAATGAAAGAACAAGACAAGGCAATGGCCAGAGATTTAAGCAAAACAGATATAAGTAACATGCCTGTGGAGAATTTAAAGCCATAATCATAAGGATACTCACTGGACTTGTGAAAAGAAGACCTCAGTGAGACTCTTACCACAGAGATAAAAGAGTTAAAAAAGAATCAGAGATGAAGAATGCAATAAATGATATTGGAAACAAGCTCGATGCAATGAACAGTAGGATGGAAGAAGCAGAGGAACAAATTAGTGAACCAAGAAGAAAAAATGATGGAAAATAATGAAGTTGAACAAAAGAGAAAAAAAATTATGCAACATGAAAATAGACTTAGGGAACTCAGTGACTCTGTCAAACTTAATGATATTTGTATTACAGGAGTCCCAGAAGAGAGAGAGAGAGAAAAGGGGGCAGAACACTTACTTCAAGAAATAGCACAGAAAATTCCCTAAGCTGGGGGAAGGAAGCAAACATCCAGATCCAGGAGGCACAAACTCCCATCAAAATCAACAAAAGCAGGCCAATGCCAAGCCACACTGTAATTAAATTTGTAAAACATAGAAATAAAGAAAAAAATCTTAGGGACCCTGGGTGGTTCAATCAGTTAAGCAAATGACTGTTGATCTCAGTTCTGGTCTTGATCTCAGAGTACTGAGTTCAAGCCCTGTGTGGAGCCCACTTAAAAAAAAAACAACTTAAGAGCAGTAAGACAAAAGAAGTTCTTAATTTACCAGGGAAAACCCATAAGGTTCACTAGAGATTTCTCAACAGAAACTTGGTAAGCCAGAAGGGCGTGGCATGATATACTCAAAGTGCTGAATGGGAAAAATTTGCATCCAAGAATACTCCATTTAGCAAGGCTATCATTCCAAATAGAAGGAGAGATAAAGTTTCCCAGACAAAAACTAAAGGAGTTTGTGACCACTAAACCAGCTCTGCAGGAAATATTAGAGGGGGCCTCTTTTTAGTGTGAAAGACCAAAATGACAAAGACTAGAAAGGAAAAGATAAAACCTCCAGAAACACCAATTTTATAGGTAATACAATGGCACAAAATTCTTACCTATAAATAATTACTCTGAATGTAAATGGACTAAATGCTCCAAACAAAAGACAGAGGGTGTCAGAATGGATAAAAAAACAAGATCCATCTATATGCTGCTTACAAGAGACTCATTTAAGACCTAAAGACACCTCTAGATTGAAAATGTGGGGATGGAGAAACAGTTATCATGCAAATGGACATTAAAAGAAAGCTGGAATAGCCATATTTCTATCAGACAAACTAGATTTTAAACCAGAGATTGTAACAAGAGATAAAGAAGGGTACTACATCATAATAAAGTGGTCTATCAAAAAAGATTTAACAAATGTAAATATACCCCCAAATTGAGAGCACCCAAATATATAAAACAATAATAAACATAATAGGAACTCACTAATAATACAATAATAGTAGGGGACTTTAACACCCCACTTATATCATTGGACAGATCATCTAAGCAGAAAATCAACAGAGAAACAATGGTTTTGAATGATACACTGGACCAGATGGACTTAACAGATACATTTAGAACACTCCACCCTGAAGCAGCAGAATACACATTCTTTTCAAGGGCAAAAGGCTACATTCTCTAGGACAGATCACATACTAGGTTACAAATCAGGTACCAACAAGTACAAAAAGACTGAGATCACACCATGTATATTTTCTAATCACAATGCTATGAAATTTAAAGTTAATCATAAGAAAAAATATGGAAACATAACAAATACATGGAGGTTAAAGTGTATCTTACTCAATCTGAGGACCCTGGGATCATGACCTGAGCCACAGACAGATGCTTAACCGACCAAGCTACCCACACATTCTGTTCAAGTTCTCTCTGTTTCAGTTTTGGTAGTTTCTATGTTTCTAGGAATTTATCCATTTCTTCTAGAGTGCCCAATTTGTTGGCATATCATTTTTCATAATATTCTCTTACAATCGTATTTTTGTGGTGTTGGTTGTTAGTTTTCCTCTGTCATTGGCGATTTTATTTATTTGGGTCCTCTCTCTTTTTCTTTTTGATAAATCTGGCTAGGGTTTTATCAATTTTTCAATTTTATCAACATTTTCAAAGAACCAGCTCTTTCAAATAAATAAATTGAAAAAAAAATCTTAAAAAAAAAAAAAAAAAAAAAGCTTAACGAGACTGAAAACCAGCAAAGAAATTGAATCAGTAATAAAAAATCTCTAAGTCCCTGGCCAGATGGCTTCACAGTTCACTGAATTCTACCAAAAATTTAGAGGAGTTAATACCTATTCTTCTCAAACTATTCCAAAAAAAAAAAAAAAAAAGAAGGAAAACTTCCAAACTTATTCTACAAGGTCAGCATTACTCTGATTCCAAAACTAGAAAAACAGCCCCCAGAAAAAGAGAATATCTGTGATGAATAGGAACGTAAAAATTCTCAACTAGGTACTAGCAAATCAAATCCAACAGTACACTAAAAGTAATCATTCACCACAATCAAGTGGGATTTATTCCTGGGTTGCAAGGAATAAATTTGCAAATCAATCAACGGGATATACCACATTAATAAAAAAAGGGACAAGAACCATATGAGCCTCTCAATAAATGCAGAAAAGCATTTGACAAAGTATAGCATCCCTTCTTGATAAAAAGCCTCAATATAGTAGGGATAAAGGGAACATCCTCAACATAATAAAGGCCATATATGAAAAACCCAAGCTAGTATCATCCTCATGGAGAAAAACTGAGAGCTTTTCCTCTACAGTCAGGAATAAGAAAGGGATGTCCACTCTTACCACCATTATTTAACAGTGTTATTTAACAGTGGTAAGAGTGCTAGAAGTCCCAGCTACAGACAAGAAATCAGACAACAAAAAGAAAAGGCATCCAAATTACAAGGAAGAAGTAAAACTTTCACTATTGCAGATGACAGATACCAGGTGGAAAACCCAAAGAGTCCACCAAAATATTGCTAGAATGAATTCATGAATTCAGTAAAGCTGCAAGATACAAAATCAAAACATACAGAAGTCTGTTGCATTTCTATATATTGCCAATAATAAAGCAGCAGAAAGAGAAATAGAGAAATCAGTCCCATTTATAACTGCACCAAAAACGGTAAGGTGATACTTAAGAATACACCTAACCAAAGAGATAAAAGATCTGTACTCTGAAAACTATAAAACAATGATAAAAGGAACTGAAGACGACACAGAAATGGAAAGAATTCCACGCTCATTGATTACAAGAAAAATATTGTTAAAATGTCTATACTACCCAAAGCAATCTATACATTTAATGCAATCCATATAAAAATATCACCAGCATTTTTCACAGAGCTAGAAACAAACAATCCTAAAATTTGTATAAAACCACAAACGACCCCAAATAGCCAAAGCAATCTAAAAAAGAAAAGCAAAGCTGGAAGCATCACAATTCCAGACTTCAAGCTATATTACAAAGTTGTAGTGATCAAGACAGTATGGTACTGACACAAAAATAGGCACATAGATCAGTGAAACAGAATAGAAAATTCAGAAATGAACCCACAACTATATGGTCAATTATTATTTGACAAATTAGGAAAGGATATCCAATGGAAAAGAGTTTCTTCAACAAATGGTGTTGGGAAAACGGGACAGCAACATGCAAAAGAATGAAACTGCACTGCTTTCTTACACCATACACAAAAACAAACTCAAAATGGATGAAATATCTAAATGTGAGACAGGAAATCATCAAAATCCTAATGGAGAACACAGGCAGTAACCTCTCTGACATCAGCCATACCAACTTTTTGCTATGTATGTCTCCAGGGACAAGGGAAACAAAAACAAAAATGAACTATTGGGACTTCATCAAGATAAAAAGCTTCTGCATAATGGGGAAGCAATCAACAAAACTAAAGGTAATCTATGGAATGGGAGAAGATATTTGCAAGTGACATATCTGATATCTAAAATCTATAAAGAACTTCTAAAACTCAACACCCCCAAAACAACCCAATTAAAAAATGGGCAGGAGACATAAACAGACATTTTTCCAAAAAAGACCAAACAGGTAGCCAACAGACACATGGAAAGATGCTCAACTTCATTATCATCAGGGAAATACAAATCCAAACTACTATGAGGTAGCACTTCACACCTGTCAGAATGGCCAAAATTAACAACACAAGAAACAACAGGTATTGGCAAGGATGTGGAGAAAGGGGAACTCTCTTGCACTGTTGGTGGGAGTGCAAACTGGTACAGCCACTCTGGAAAACAATATGGAAGTTACTGAAAAAGTTAAAAATAGAACTACCCTATGATCCAGCAATTGTATTACTAAGTATTTACCTAACGGATAAAAAAACACACTAATTCAAGGGGATACATGCACTCTGATGTTTATAGCATTACCTACAGTAGCTAAATTATGGAAACAGCTCAAATGCCCATCCACTGATGAAAAGATGAAGAAAATGTGATGTACATATACAATGGAATATTACTTAGCCATTAAAAGAATGAAATCTTGCTATTTGCAAAAACATGAATGGAGCTAGAGTGTATTATGTTAAATGAAATACGTGAGTCAGAGAAAGACAAATACCATACAATTTCACTCATGTGGAATTTATTTTATTTTATTTTTTTAAGGATTTTATTTATTTATTCATGAGCCAGAGAGAGAGAGAGGCAGAGACACAGGCAGAGGGAGAAGCAGGCTCCATGCAGGGAGCCCAACGTGGGACTTGATCCCATGTCTCCAGGATCAGGCCTTGGACTGAAGGCGGCGCTAAACCACTGAGCCACCCAGGCTGCCCTCTATGTGGAATTTAAAAAACAAAACAAGGAGGGAAAAAAAGAGGCAAACCAAAAAACAGATTCAACTGTACAGAATAAACTGATGGTACAGAGGGGGAGCTGAGTGAGGGATTGGTTGAAATAGATGATGGGGATTAAAGAGTGCACTTGCTGTGATGAGCAGTGGGTACTGTAGTGAAGTGTTGAATCACTATATCGTACACCTGACAATCATATTATCCTGTATGTTAATTAACTGGAATTTAAATAAAACCTTTTAAAAAATCCTATTTTTGGATTACTGTCAATTCCTTTCCCTATGTATGTTAATATTTGCTTCGTCTATTTACATATTATCCTATGTTAGGTACATTGATATTTATAGTTGTTATATTGTTATTGGATTGATTCCTCCCTTTATCATTATGTAATGCCCTCTTCGTTGTCTCCTGTTACAGTTTTTGTTTTTTTTTGTTTTTTTAAGAGAGAGAGAGACGTGTGTATAGGTGTGTGTATAGGGGAGCTGGGGAAGAGGGAGAGAATTGTAAGCAAACTTGACACTAAGTGCAGAGCCCAATGTGGGGCTCAATCTCATGATCCTGAGATCGTGACCTAGGCCCAAATCAAGTCTGACGCTTAAACAGCTGAGCCAGTCAGGTGCCCCACAGTCTTTGTTTTAAGTCTATTTTGTCTGATAGGTATGGCTATTCCAACCTCCCCCCGCGCCCAGCTTTTTGTTTCTATTTGCTTGGGATATTTTTTTTCCATCCCTTTACTTACAAGTTAATCTCTTGTAGGCAGCATATATGTAGGTCTTGCTTTTTTATCCATTCAGTCACCCAATGCCTTTTTTTTTTTTTTTTTTTTTTTTACCCAATGCCTTTTGATTGGAGCATTTAGTCCATTTAATTATTTTTTTTTTTAATTTTTTTTTTATTTATTTATGATAGTCACAGAGAGAGAAAGAGAGAGGCAGAGAGAGGCAGAGACAGGCAGAGGGAGAAGCAGGCTCCATGCACCGGGAGCCCGATGTGGGATTCGATCCCGGGTCTCCAGGATCGCGCCCTGGGCCAAAGGCAGGCGCCAAACCGCTGCGCCACCCAGGGATCCCTCCATTTAATTATTGACAGTTATGTACTTACTGCCATTTTGTTGTTTTCTCATTGTATTTTTGTAGTTCTTTGTTCCTTTCTTCTTGTCTTGCTGTCTTCCCTTGTGAATAGATGACTTTGAAGTGTATGGTCACTTAAGTCCTAACACATTTTAAAAGCACTACATTTTTAATCTTCTACCCCCCTCAACATGTTATATTTTACAACTTTTATGTATCCCTTAACTAATTACTAATCCCTTAAAATCAATTACTAATTAATTGATTTTACTACTTGTCTTTTCACCTTTTAACCACTTTACAAGTGGTTGAGCCACTATCTTTACTGTATATTTGCTTTGACCAGTGAGATTTTTTTTTCTTTCACAATTTTCTTACTTCCAGTTATGGCTCCCCCCCCCCCCCCCAATTAAGTCCTTTGAACGATTCTCGTAAGGCTGGTTTAGTGGTGATAAACTTATCTTTTATTTTATCTCCTTCAATTCTGAAATATTCTTGCTAGGTAAAGTACTCTTAGTTGTGTGTGTGTGTGTTTTTTCCTTTCAATATTTTAAATATACGGTATTCTCATCTGGCCTGCAAAATTTTTGCTGAAAAATCAGCTCATAGTCTTATGGGTGAGTGTTCCCTTGTAGGTCACTAGTAGCTTTTCCTATGCTGCTTTTAGGATTCTCTTTATCTCTAATTTTTGACATTTTTATTATTATGTGCCTTGAGTGGACCTCTGGGGGCTCTCTGTAGTTCCTGGACCCGATGTCTTTTTATTTTCCAGGTTAAAGAAGTTTCAGTTATTATTTCTTCAAATATGTTTTCTACTACTTTCTCTTTCTTCTCTTTCTATGGTCCCTCTAATGCAATGTTGGTATGCCTGAGGTCTATGAGGTCCCTTAAAATATCTTCGTTTTAAAATCTTTCATTCTGCTCTTCAACTTGAATGATTTCCACTATGCTGTTTTGCAGATCATTGGTCCATTCTTTTGCATTCTCTAACTGCTGTTGATTCCCTCTAGTGTGTTTTTCAATTGTTCTTCAGCTCTGATTGGTTCTTTTTAACATTTTCTATCTCTTGCTGAAGTTTTCACTGTGTTCATTCATCACTACCATTACTTTGAACTCCCTATTAGGTAGATTGCTCATTTCCATTTTGTTTAGTTCTTTTTCTAAGGTTGTTTTCTGTCTTGTTCTCTCATTCTCATCTCTTCATTTTGTCTGACTCTCTTTGTTTCTATGTTTTAGGTTAATCAGCTACATCTCCGGGTTTGAAGAAGTGGCCTTATGTAGAAGGCATCCTGTGGGGCCCAGAAGTGAAATCTCCCCTGGTCACAAGAACCAGGTTCTCCAGGGGTGACTGTGTGTAGGTTGCATGTTACTTCCTTTTGTGGCTGGGTGACAACTGCTGTGGGCAGGGCTGCCCCTGACCTCCTGGGTAGGAGTAGTTTTTGGAGAGTGCAGGTCCCAGCCAAGACCGCACACAGGTGTAATGTGGTGGGAACTGCTTTGGAGGTGGGTACCAGTCCTAGCTTTGGGTGCCTGCTGGGTGTGGCAGGTTGGGAGCCACTTTGGAGGGGGCCTGCTGGGGCAGGTTTGCAAGGAAACGATGGAATGGGGTCAGTGGTGCTGGCAAAGAAGAAAGTGGAAAGTGGAAAGTGTCAGAACTGGCACCTACCCACACCGGGCCAGCTAGGTAGAAGGGCAAGAAAAATGGAGCCTGCCAGTGCTTCCATACCTGGATAAAGTTCCTACTCTCTTATTGGTCCAACATCATGTTCCGTGGGCATTCAAAGGAGAACTGAAGTTAAATGGATTTTCTTTTCTTACTCTCCATCAGTTGTTTGTAATCATGCTATTCTTCGGTTTGCTTCAACCTTAGATCATGACTGTTTTATAAAGCTTTTTTTTTTTTTTTCCAGCTTTCTTGGAGTTTCAAATTGCTTTTATTTTTTAAAAAAAGATTTTTATTTATTCGAGAGAGAGAGCGAGAGCATGCACAAGTGAGGAGCAGAGGGAGAGGGAGAAGCAGACTCCTGGCTGAGCAGGGAGCACAAAGTTGGGGTCGATTCCAGGACCCTGAGGATCATGACCTGAGCTACAGGTAGATGCCTAACTAAGCCACCCAGGTGCCTCTCGAATTGCCTTTTTTTTTTTTTAGAACTTGTTCATATAGAATACTGTGCTATTAAAACATACCCTCCAGTTTCCCTGTTCTCAAATATAATAGTACTGCATGGAATAATTCCTCCTCTCCCTATTCCCCTTTATGAAGAACCTCTAGAGAAATCCCATCACCTCTTCTATTCTGGACTGGCTGTTCTTCAGTTGCCATCTAAGGTCTTCCTTACACTGATTCTTTGGGTTGAATCCACTATTCTATGGATCTCATGTATTCCTCTTCGTTGGTTTACTTCATTTTTTAAAAGATTGATTGATTGATTGATTTAGAGAGAAAGCACTTGTATGTAAGTGCGGGGGAGGGGCAATCCCAAGCAGACTCAACTCCTCACTGAGCAGCGAGCCTGGTGGTGTGGGGCTCCATTCCACAACCCAGAGATCATGACCTGAGCCTAAACCAAGAGTCAGATACTTAATCAACTGTGCCACCCAGGTACCCCTTGTTTTACTTAATTCGATATATATTCAAGTAACTAAGAAAATAGGGAGATAAACTTTCTGAGTTTTTAAATGTCTTTATTCTAACCTCATATCTGACTGATAGATAGCTTGGCAGGATATTGGAAATCTGACTTCAAATTCATTTCCCTAGAGTTAATAATGAGAATCTGATACCACCCCAATTTCTGTTGTTATTCAAGGGACCTGGTTTTTCTCTCTGGAAGCTTTTAGTATTTGTTTTTATTGATCTTTAAAAAAATTTTGAGATGACATGTTTGTTTCTTTTACTTGGCTTTTTTCGATCAAAAGACTTGTATTCTGTATTATTTCTTTACTTCTGTGGGCAGGACTGGAGGGAGCATAAGAGGCTAGGGGGAGTGTCAAGTTCTATTTTTGTTTATTTGCTGGTTACACAGGCATGTTGTGTTTCCCCCACAGAGAGAAACAGGGATCCCAAGGAATCTTACTGGGTTCTAGTTCTTTGTACCCATCTTATCATCCCAGTCTAATTCTCTCCATTTTGTAATTATTTCTGTGATTTCCTTCTCTCCCTTCGTTCTTCTCCAGACTCCAGTTAGCTGTTGAAATTTTTGAATTGGCCCTTTATGTCTCCTCTTTCCCTTTCTCCTTAGCTTTCTCTCCTTCCCTGTGAGATGTTCCTAAACTTTAGTTTTCAGGACTTATGACAAAATTTTAAATTTTGGTAAATTTAACTTTTTTTTAAAAGTAGGCTCCACTCCCAGCATGGAGCCCAGTGTGGGGCTTAAACTCACAACCCTGAGATCAAGACTTGAGTTGAGATTAAGAGTCAGACACTTAACTGACTAAACCATCCAGGACTCCTCTACATTTTAAAATGCTAACAACTCTTTCTGGTTAACTTTCTGTTTTCATAACATTCTATTCTTATTATATAATCTCTCTGTATATAATAATGTTTATAAAGACTTTATTTTTTAGAATAAAGAAAAATTGAGAAGACAATACAGAGTTCCCATATGCCCTACATTATATTAGCATTTGTTATAATAAGTCAACATTGATACATTATTATCATGTATGAGAGACATGTATGAGAAACAATACTTTATTCACATTTACTTAGATTCTGCCTAATAACCTTTTTCTGTTCCAGGATCCTACCCAGGATCTCATATTCCATTTAGCTGTCATATCTCCTTAGGCTCTTTTTGGCTTTAACAATTTTGCAAACTTTGTTTCTGATAACCTTGATAGTTTTGAGGAGTACTGGTCAGGTACTGTCTAGGGTGTTTCTCTACTGAAATTTGTCTTAGCATGCTTTATGGTTTGTTATTTTGTTTATGCTTTTGAGTAAATGCCAGGATGCACTTTACTTTTGGGAACCAAGTAGGAAGTCAACTGGTCCATTGTTCTATATACCAACCTTCAATGAATCCTCATTTCTAATACTTCCCATCAGAACTGCCAACCCTGAGTTTATTGCTACTCTGGGATCCTGCTGAGAGAATAGAGAAGAGTAGCTCACTTCTTTACTGTGGCCCATATACAGCCCCTCATTTTGGGTTGTGGTTTCCTTAGCCTGCTTCTACTTTCTATCTTATAGAAATTGGAAATCACTTGACATTCATTTTTTTTTTCTATCCCTCTCTACCATTCCATTCATTTCGTGTGTTTATTTCTTTTAAATTCCGATACTTTAAGTTCAGAGAAGTTTGGGACAGAATGAGAGAACAATGTATCTATTCAGTCTGTCAACTTTTACCTGAAGCCTGCACAGGTCTACTTGTTAAAGAAAAAGAAAATTTCTCCTAATAAATGAAGTATAAATGTCTTCCAACTCATAATTATAGTTTTGTTATTGTTTGTAATTATCTTGATATGGGTTTAATTTATATTCTTGTCAGAGGTTTTATTAAAGATTCTAATAAAACTCAGTCAGGAATAGGGTCCCCAGAGAAAAAAGAATTCACTGATATAAACCTTTCATGAAGAGACTATGTGGAGAGTCATGGGCAGGTTAAAGGAAGACACAAAGGAATGATGAGGCACCAGGAACAAGCAACAAAAGGATACCCTTACAATCCCTAGAGCCAGAGGGACTAGGAACTACAGAGAACAAACTGGTGGTTGCCAGAAGGGACATGGGTGGGGGATGGGTAAAACAGATAAAGAGACTTAAGGCTACATTTATCATGATGAGCACTGAGTATACAATTGTTGAATCACTGTACCATCCACCTGAAACTAATAGAACACTGTATGTTAACTATAGTGGAATTAAAATGAAAAAAATTAGTAAAAAAATCAATAAAATCATACAGCTTATAACAATAAGAACCTGATGCTTTAGTGGCAATACAGTTCAAATATTAAATATTTATGATGTGACAAAACATAAGTAGGAATATATAATGTTGGGGGTACCTGGGTGGCTCAGTTGGTTGGATGTCTGCCTTGGGCTCAGGTCATGATCTTAGTGTCCTGGGATTGAGCCCCGTGTCTAGCCCTATGTTGGGCTCCCTGCCCAGCCCTTCTTCCCCACTCATGCTCCCTCTCTCAAATAAATGAAAAAACAAATAAATAAAATCTAAAAAAAAAGGAATATGTAACATCGGACATTATTATGCATAATGATCCTAATTAAATGTAAAGAACTACAAAGAGTTCTCATTCTCATGAATACTTTTTAAAGGGGAACAATAACATGTAGCACATGAGTCTAAAGATAATTAGGACCATCATGCAAGTTAAGACAAGTCTGAAGACTATGAATGTAAAATAAATAATAACCAAACATGGAAATTTATTACTGTAATTAAAAATCTATGTCATACTGTATTACACATAGAATAGTGGTAACCATTAGGTTTCAGTGACTGGGAGCATCAAGAGCTCTGGGAATACTGGTGAGGTTTGTTTCTTGATCTGGGTGCTGGTTTCTCACATTGAGAAAATTCATTGATTGGTGGGTACACTTACGATTTGTGTTTTTTTGTGTGTATGTGTCCTATTTCAACCAAAAAAAATTTACCAAAAGTGACAGTAGCCATGAATACAACAAAAACAAAAACAAAAAAACTATGTCAATGTATTTTTATGTCCTTCTTCAGGCATCCTCACTAACAAGTCAACAAGCATTTACTAGAACAGCTAAAACAATGATAAGCATTCAACAGACTTGAAAGACCTTAGCTTCAAGGAATTTGTGATCTGCTTAGGAAAACCAAATATTTAGGGATGCCTGGGTGGCTCAGTGGTTGAGCAACTACCTTTGGCTCAGGGTGTGATCCTGGGGTCCTTGCAGGGAGCCTGCTTCTCCCTCTGCCTGTGTCTCTGCCTCTCTGTCTCTCATGAATAAATAAAATCTTAAAAAAAACCCTAAATATTTAGAAATGAAATTAAGAATATTAACAAGTAACATATCAGGCTATGAAGAATGCTACTGTAAGAACAGATCCAGTACTGGTAAGTACCTGATTCTTACTGGAAGGCCTACACATAAACATATAAAATATTTATATCTATATATATGTAAGTATAGATATACTCCCCAATTGGGCTCTTTCTGTTGGGGATAGGTCAACTAGGCCAAGTAGACCAAATGTCTGGTTTCAGAAAGTGTTTCAGTGTTTGCCATTGTTGGGCAAGGGGGAGCACCCCCTCCTTTGCTTCAATGGGAGTAGCCCTGTTTTATCCATTTTATACTATGGGTTCTATGTTTTCATTTAACAAAAGGATTTCGTTGTTAAAACGAGTTTAAAAACCACTTTTCTACAAACCCGACTTCTAGATTTATGTATCTTATCTTACAGTGGAAAAAAAATTAAAAACCTCAAACTCTAAAAATAAAACCCATTTTTAGAAGGAAATAAACATTACCTGAAGTAAAGGGATAAAATCCTCCTGTTCTAGAGAGTTGCAGCTGGGCTTTGCTAGCAGACAGATAAACTTAGAGGCATCATCATGATGGTCATTCAGCAACCTATAAAAGAGACAACCACTTAGAAAGACAGCTACTGTGAACAATATCTATAATATCAACAGTTGGTAATTGCAGCCTGAACTGAAGGCCGTTTAGATCCAGAATCAAGGTCTCTCTTTCCAATGATTAAAAAAAAGGGAGTTTTTATATGCTCTTGATTTTGTCAAAGGGACACCTCAATAAAAGCTCAACAACAAAATGTCTTATTTTTGTAAAATGCTTCTGTGGCTGATAACACAGTCAGCTGCATTAGTGTGGGTAAAAATACACCTGAGAGAGAATGTCCATTCAGGTTTAGCACAGGACATCCAGACCCAGAACTCCAGAGCTACCCACCAGCTATCCAGGAGAGAATACATCAGTTGAACTACAATGCACCACATAAAATAAAAACTTCTGTTTGTCCAGGTTGGCAGATATATTCAGGGCCAACCAGATAGGAGTCTTCTCAAATTAGATTTTGAAGGACCAGGCTGGAAAAAAAAGAATGAATGCCATTTTAAGTCTTTAAGTTCTAAGAATTCCTCATGTCCAGCTAAATTACTGAACATTTCCACTTAGTAACTATACTCTGATAACAAAGTCAAAATATCAAAAACCAAATTAAAAAATCTTCCTTCCAAAGTCAGTCCTTTTCATGGACATCTATTTTTGTTAAAAGTGGTACCATCCTGAGTTATCTGAGCTTGCAATTTTGAAGTCATTTTAAACTTATTTCTCTTCCTATTTTCTCCACATCCAATTGGTTTCCACATTTTCTTATTTTTTCTTTAATCATTTATTGAATGCTAATTGTGTGCCACGTACTGTGTCTGGCCTTGAAGATACCTGGGATACAAAGAAAATAAGACACAGTTATGTGCTCTGTAAGGAGCTTACAGTCTAGTGAGAGAGCTATACCAGTAAGATTATACTACTGTGACGGCCACAACAGAATAAGCATGGGTGTCACAGAAGGACATAGGAAGGCAGTGAGATTTCCTAAAAAGGTGAAGTGGGAAAGAAGGACTTTGTGGGTCAAGAGGGTTACATGTACAAATGTCTGGTGTGAGAGTGCATGGAATGTTCTGGCACTTACAGACGTAGGGACGGTAAGAGAAGGGGACAGGAGCATGTAGGATTGGATCTTCTTCCTCAGCAAGGAATTAGATTACAGAGCAAACAAAAGAGCTCAGATTGAGGCTAGACTGTATTCTTTTATAAGCTGTTCAGTGACTAGTAATTCACATGTGACCTCTTAGTTTGCAAACAATAATCACAAAAGTTGAAATATGTAATTTGGAGAAGAGACTGTGAAGCCATTATTTTAGCCTACTTTTTGTATATGTTCTGAGATTCTCACATACAGAGAGTTACTTGGAGGGGGACCATCTCTACCCCAACCGACTCTCACTCCCTAGTGGCTTCTACTAGGTTCCACTTAAGGTGCTGTCTTTGCTTATCTTACAAGGATTTTAGCTGCCTAGTAATCATTGTCAGACTGCGAGCTTTTTAAATTTAATTTATTATTATTATTTTTTAATTTTAAGTTTGCTTTCCAATAATTCGTTACCGGGATATACAAATATATTTGGTTTTCACATTCTTTTTTATTTTATTTTATTTATTTATTCATGAGAGAGAGAGAGAGAGAGAGAGAGAGAGAGAGAGAGGGGCAGAGACACAGGCAGAGGGAGAAGCAGACTCGCAGGGAGCCGGATGTGGGACTCAATCCCGGGTCCCCAGGATCATGCCCTGGGCCAAAGGCAGGCGCTAAACAGCTGAGCCACCCAGGGATCTCCTTTTATGTTAGGTCAGGGAGCCTGGATTGTAGCCTACTCTGCAAAAGAATTTTAACTTGGACAGTGACACAATCAGATGTGTTTTTCATAAATAACAAGCAAAAATCCAGCCAAGGGCTTGAGCATATGTGGTTGCAGTGGGAGACAAAGAGAAAGGGGCAAATCTAGTTGAAATAAGAAGGACATGGCAGTTGCTGGGTGTGGAGGGGTGAAAGGAAGGGAGAAGTCCATGATGACTCCTGGTTTCTAGCTTGGATCCCTAAGTGCCTGGAATACAAGATGGGTATACAGGAATCTTAACAAATATTTCCTCAAGATATTTAACAAATATTTCCTCAAGATATTATATAATCCTTTGATTATATAATTCCCCTTTTCAAAAATGTTCAATAGCTCTCCACCACTTATGTGAGGAAGTCTAAATGCCTACGTTGAGCATATAAGGCCCTCTGCAATTAGGTGGGAGTGTGCCTACCTACCTATCTTACTATTTTGCTAAAGGAAACTTCCATTCCAGGCAGCTGGCCTGATGCATCATTCTCAAAGTATGTCATGTACAATCTTGCCTCTGTGCCATTTCTCATGCGATTCTACTCTCCTAGAATACCACCCCTCCCAACTTTGCTATCTGAATGCTGGCTATTCTTTAAGGTCCAGCTAACAACCCACCTCTTCAAAAAGCTTTCTCTCGGAACTAAATTCTTTACTGATTGTTTTTAAAGATTTATTTATTTATTTTTATTTGTGATAGACAGAGAGAGAGAAAGAGTCAGAGACACAGGAGGAGGGAGAAGCAGGCTCCATGCCGGGAGCCCGATGTGGGACTTGATCCCGGGACTCCAGGATCATGCCCTGGGCCAAAGGCAGGCGCCAAACCACTGAGCCACCAGGGATCCCTCTTTACTGATTTTTGTACTGTTTAACTTATATGTATTATAATATACCATTGTACTGTTAGTTTTATTTCTCTGGCACCAAAAGTGCAGGCACAGTTATAGATAGATCTTTTCTTCCTTAGCACCAGCATAGTGACTTTCACACAGAAGATTCTCAAAAATGTGATCTAACAGATATATACTTAAACTGACTTCATTTGTGATTATTAAACAATAGTATAATTTGTATATTAATTCTCCTTATCATTCTTCAGCATATCAAGGCAACTACAGTTAAACAGATATACATTTCAGAAAAAGATGAGTATGTAGTAAGTGCTAGAAAATGGTTAGGATGATCACAATAAAAAGATGGTGAGATCTTTGGAAAGGAGCACTTTCATAAAGAAAAGAGGACACAGATGAGAGATACTATGAAAATAAAAAGGCAAATCAAGAATGGCTTTTTCCTATGAAAAAGAAAGAAAAAGTGAGTTATGATTTATCAGCCAATAACAGTGGCTGGTGAACTCTATATGGAAGAGAAAAGGAGATAAATAAGAGTTGTGGAAACTGGAGAAAATAAAAATAGCTATTCTAAACTGGTATCTTTCAGGGCTCTTACAAAATATTGTCTTGTTAACAGACAAATGAAATGCTAACATTAAAATATAAGAGAAAATAAAGCATAAAGGAACTGGAAAAATATTACTGACTGTTTGAGAGGAGCTCTGTTGCAAAGCTGGTAATCTAGAAGCTCAAAGAAGCTGTGGACCAATGTCTTTCCCCTAAAAATGTCCTGACTGTAAGCAAATAGATGTCAGAGTACAGATAGGAAACAGACAACGGAGCAGGGAAGGGATGGAATGTAGAGGCAGGGGAGCAAGAGTCTGTTCAGGTGTTTATCCTCAAACCATTAGGAGAAGGGATAGGAAGCCTCCACCCCGTGAGCACTGGGATAGCAGAGAAATTATTTCTTGTTATCCTGTGACTTTTTACATTTGACTTTACTTTTCAAAATTATGTAGAGCCTATTATTGGAGCAAGTCAGGTTGTATACGTATATACCAATGTTTTAATTCTGTGTCATTATCTACCAGTTATTTTTTTGTATTTGAGAGAGCTTAATGTACTATACTTGGGCCCAAGTCATTTTATGCAAAGGGTAAAATTTGTTAAAAATTGCAAAAATAAACACATCTTCTTCAAGGTCAGTATGATAACTCAAACCATCATGCTTAGCTGCTTAGTCTCCCCAAATAGCCATATTAGGGTCTCCCTTAAAGCACCCTTGCTTTTAAAAGGCATTTTAAAAACCGAGAAACAGACTCTTAATTATAGAGAACAAATTGATGGTTTCTGGGGCAGAGAGGGTGGGAGATGGGTGAAATAGGTGATAGGGATTCAAGAGTGCACTTGTGATGAGCACCGGGTGTTGTATGGAACTGTTGAATCACTGTATTGTACACCTGAAACTACTATTACACTGTATGTTAACTAACTGGAATTTACATACAAACTCTAAAATAAACTAAAATAAGCATTTTAAGAGCACCAAAAGAAGCTCCCACTAGAGGGCGCTCCAACCATTTTAGTATAGGGCTGTTAAGATTAACGCTTGAATATAGAGACCTACACTTATCCATTCACGGAAATTTTTTTCAAATGAGAAAAGGCAGGGACAGTTGCCCATGCTATATGACTTCATAAGCAGTTTCCTGTAGTTACCTAAAATGAAGGCTTGTGCTTCATGTCTTTTTTCCCCTTTTGCTTTTGTAGAAATAGCTTTTCCCTAGAGATAAAATTAAAATGATCCATCTCAATAAAAGAACACAGCTGTTGTGGCTGCGGCTGCTGCTCTACCCGCCAACATAAATGTCCACCTGATGTCAGTGACATATAGTCTTAAGACAGAAAAAACCCTGGCCGCTACTCAAATATTATGTAGTTTGCTGCAGGTCAGTCAAGTTGCTTAACAGTTTTCCTTTGCTGTAGTCAGCCTCAGGCTCACAAATGTAGGGTCCTAGAATATTCAAAATTATTTAAAATGTAAGAAGTTACAGTTCTTCTTTCTGGCTCGTATCTCTTATAGAATACACTACTTCCTTTTTTCAGTCTCCCAGCTTATTCAAAGTTCTCTCTCAAACAACTGTAAGAATCATCTCACTTCTTGCTACTTTCAGAGACTGTTAGATGACTGACAATGCTGATCTCAACAGCTAAAGACACCTCTGACAAGGGATGTGCAGTATCTCTATTCTTTCTACCCCTGGTACATACCCCAGTTAAGGCCTTTTCAGGTCTGACACACACTGGAGTGAAAGAAGCTAGCTGAATGAAAGAACGTGTACACATTTCAAGTTCTTGAATTCTGTTACTCTTACATGCTGATTTAAAATAACAATAATAATTAATAATAGATAATTGGACCACCCAGCTGAAGTCTTGGCTTTATAGGTGGGAAAAGGAGAGGGAATCCAAGCCGACTTCTCTACTGTTCAGGCCCTAGGCTCTATTTTCTTCCTGTAGATTCTAGGCTGCCAGAAACACCAGTGATAAATACCCTCAGGGAAAATGCCAATTCTTTTGCTGGTTCACTCCTGTTAATTAGTGTTCATACTATTTCTAGCTTCTAAGAAATTTCTTTATAACTGCTTATCCATACATTTTCTTAAAAAGGCATTTCTTAGATTTTCACACCAGCAATTTTCTCTTTGCTACAGGAGAGGTGGAATGGTGATCACAGCAGTGATTGTAAAGTGTCATCTAGATGGTGTTTAAGGAATGATTCTTGTGGGGTCCTTTTGGTTCTTGGTATTCAGACAACTTAGAACTATTCCTTGAACAAAATCACTAAAATTCACCTGGAAAATGTGACACATTTTAACTTTTAGCCTTGGTGTGGTTCTTTAAAAGAAGTTCATTAATTGGTAAAAGTTCTATATACTCTGATCACTATAGTTATAATGTAATGCAGGAAGAATTTGGTGAACTCAACTTGCTGCTATATTTTTAAAAATAAGAATAAATTTATTAATCACCTACTATGTTCTCAAGCATTATACTACTGAGGACTTTTAGGTGGCATGAGAGGATTAGGAGGAATCTGTATGCTGAATTCTGCTATTATACGTTGATTTTAAACCCCAGAAACGGTATTTAGCCCAAAAAAGGTGAGGAGAACATATATAAACAAGGCTGGTCAGTTAAAAGAGGTAGAAGGGGAAAACTATGACATTCTCTTAAAATGTATAGCTATGTCAAGAAATAACTTAGAAATATGTCAAGAAAGGGAGAAAAAAGAAAGAATAAATTCAAGAAAATTTCCCAGAGATGAAATAAGTGAAGAGGATTAAGAGTACACTTATGATGAGCACAGAATATCACTTGTTGAATCACTATATTGTATATTTGAAACTAATATAACATTGTAGGTTAATCATATTGGAATTAAAAAAAGATATACATATTCCTTTGTTTCTTAATCGGAGCTTTCAAAAAGTGATGATTAAAATCTACTTGAATTCAGTTATTTTTAATAAATCCACTAGATATAATTTTAATTTGGATCATGAGAATGAAAGCTGTATTTCTCACATGACACATGTGTATCTGCTCCCCTTAACAGTCTTTACTTTTATGTCACTAAGACCCAAATTTAACAAGTAAAACTAAGAAACTATCAGTTACTAAAGAAGGTATCTTTGAAGATCTTTTTACTGCTTAGAGACTTATAAGATAAGGACTACAGAAAAAATTTGTGTGTGGTTATAAATAGTTGTGAATCACTAAATTTTACTTGTTGAAATAAAGGGTAAGGGAAAATTAATAAATGAGTAAAATAAGTGACCTTTATAAAGGATGTTGTGAGAACCAGATAATTCTTTGCCTAGTCGCCTAGCCCCAGAGTGACTGCTCATATACTTACTTTCTCCACATGGCAATGAACGACTGTGCAGACACAAATCCTGTCCTCTCTCCCCCAGCAGCCCTGAACATGGGTGCTTTCCAATAGAGAGGACAGCCGCAGAGCTGCAAATAAAACACAGAGACAGTGTAAGCCAAGGGGCGGTGAAAAGGTGACACAGCCAAACAATGGGCCTTTGTAGCTTTTACACTTCATGTCACAGTGGACAGAGGGAAATATATCAGCTATGGCAGATTCAGAGAGGACAGAGGGGAATTACAAGTTTAATGAAGGAAAGGGAAATCCATTTACCTTTTCTCCAAGTTCCTTTATAGTGATGTGTCTTTCCCTTTCCCAACAGTTAAAGCAACCAGTGTGCCTTCCTACCACTCTGACATAGTATATTTTCTACCTTCTAAAAACAAGAATGACTGAATGTCATAGTTGTATATGCCCTTCCTTCCCACTGCAGAAAAATAGAGTCACATTTATTACTTGGTCACTTGGTGTTAATATACTCTCCAACTCATCTCCCTCTCTCTCTTTTGCCTATTACATTATTAAGCCCCTGGGTCAGAAGAACCAGAAGAATCTAGATTGCTCAAGAAAATAGCTATTTACTTAAACGGTTACAATTCAGGTAAAAGATTAAAGATAAAAATAAAAATGCTATCATTTATTTAAACATTAGAAACTACCACAAATGGGGATCCCTGGGTGGCTCAGCAGTTTAGTGTCTACCTTCGGCCTGAGGCATGATCCTGGAGTCCTGGGATCTAGTCCCACATGCAGCTCCCCGTTGCTTCTCCCTCTGCATGTGTCTTTGCCTCTCTCTCTCTCTGTCTCTATGTCTCTCATGAATAAATAAATAAAATCTTTAAAAAAGAAAGAAAGAAAGAAAGAAACTGCCACAAATGTCTACATCTTCTAAAAGCCTGAGGAGGAACTAGGAATGAATATAAAACTACAATATATAATACATAATACTCTAAAAGGTGTTTTTTTTTCTTTAATAAAAAGCTCTTTCTTCCAATTAATTCTACTCTTACAAAAGAGTTCTTACCAAATTTACCTGCTTTTTTCCTAGTAGGAAAATTCTTTTGAGTAATAATAATATCTAAATAATAACAGAGAAATAGCCTCCATATGTTCCCAATTTTGTACATGCATGTAAGACATATTCCCAAACTTGGAATCCTTCAGAGTCACATCTTGTTATTAAGTAGATAGTCTTATTATTCATATTAGACACAGGGTCTGTCGGACCTTCATCATGCTAAAAAGGGAAGCATTTCCTTTGGAGGTTGACTAGATGTGAATCCACATGAGGTTCTGGTGAAGCTGCTCCTGGTGTGAGGCCTCAGTGCATGGGAATCCCCACAGAAGTGTGAGGAGCACCTGGTCTGAGGTTATGAGGCTGAGTTACGCTGAAAGAACACCCCAAGGCTGCTGGATTCATGTTGGAGATGAGGATATGGAAGGTAAGATTTGATCCAAGGAAGGTAAGTACAGGGCAGAAATCATAACTGCTCCTGTTGGGGCCACTAAAGCATGTTCTGCAAACAGGGTGGAACTTCAGATTTCTTAAGTCCAGAGGTCAAATACCTCCACTGAGGTCAGGAATGAGGGAAAGGTGTTGCTTAGTAACCAATGGATTTTGTTTATTGGGTAAATTATGATTGCCAAAGTACAAAGCTCACAATTAATATACTTTGGGTGGTAAACTGTCAAATCCACTTTCCAATCCCAATCCTCCCTTTCATGCAGAATGGTAATCTGCCAAGAAAATGCTCTTAGATGTGACAGGCTACTGGCAACTGTGAGGAAAGCTTGAAAGAACAGTCTGTATTGTAGAGGTGGGGGTGCAGAGTCCCAAACAGAGAAAGTAAGTACAGGGAGAGATTGGAACTGGCTTGCCAAAGTGCTTAAAACTCCCACCATTATAGTCACTCATGGATTTTTCAGAATTGGAAGGAATCTTCTAGCTCAACCCTGGGAAATGGTCACTAGCCTAAGCTGAAACACTACCAGGGACTGTGTGCTTTTTACCACATTCTGTGGAGCTACTTCCACTATTAGACAGCTTTCCTTCGCTTGGATTATAGTATTTTCTCTAGAAGACTCCTGTTAAAATGCATATGTATCAGCTCCTAAGGAGTAGTAAGTTGGTGAGAGATTGGCACACAAATTTATTATGACTCAAAGGCAAACTCATAAGAGATAAAGTATACAATGGATATGTTTTAAAATAGATTGGGGGCGCCTCAGTGGCACAGTCGCTTAAGCATTTGACTCCTAATTTCCGCTCAGGTCATGATATCAGAGTTGTGAGATCAAGCCCCACATAGGGCTCTGTGCTCAGCGAGGGGTCTGCTTAAGTCTGTCTCCCCTTCTCTTCTGCTTCTCCTCCCACTCTCTCCCTCAAATAAATAATCTTTTAAAAAATAAAATAAAGTATATTGGAAAGGGCTGGCCTCTTTTTCTCATAGTGGGGCACCCTAAGTAGCCGTATGTCAGGCAGCATGAGAATATTAGCCTTTGGAGAAAATGGCAGAGGAAACAAGTGCAATGCAGACATTATACTTTGGCTATTAAAAGAAAAATGCATGGCTGGCTGTATCTGCTTAAAACCAAAGAATTAAGATAAAAGGAGTTAGGAGATAAGAACCTAAAAAAGTAAATGATATTAATCTGAGGGCAACAGAATAGAGACTTTAATACCAGAGCACCGAACAAGCCAGTGTCAAGACTTTTTACAAAGGAAAAGAATGGATGACAAGTGGGGATATGGAGGGAGATACAGAAAATAGGTTTAGGAAACTCAGAGGAGGAGGCAAAAGTCAGTCTATGGTAATCAAAGTTGATGGAGTAAGGAAAATCTAACACCTATAATTTGATCTAAGAATCGTCCAACAACATAAAGAATTAAAAGCAAGGTTGTCTAAAGAGTCACACAGGAGGAGATGATTACTTAATACCTGCAATGTTCTTTAACATTTTAAAATGTCTTATGCCTATTATTTCATTTGATCACATGATCCCCATGCTGAAGAGGGCAGGTATTTTCAGCCCATTCTGCAGATGAAGAAATATAGGTACTGAGAAGCTGCCTTACACGACACAGAAATGATAGGTCAAGACAGTGCTACCTCAGCCTGAAGAGAGAAGCTGATGGTCTCTGTACAGTTCAGAAGACACTTTCACTCCTCTTCTTCAACTTTCTGCTAAAGGCTAAAACTCCATGGTTGGTCTTCTGGCCCAGAGGACAAATGCTTTTCTTACTGTTTCTCAGTGTATGTTCCTGCACTGCTTTTCTCTCTTAGATTCATTCTCTATATTAATTTCTTGTCATCACTTAAAGCTGTGGCAAATAGTACACACTACATATTGAGAACTTAATCAGAAATGGATATTACTCTCTCCAGGGATGTTGGAGGTCAGGGATGAATGAGTTAAACTTCATCAACAGATGGAGATTTCATAAACACAGCGTTTTCTTTGCACTTCAAAAAACAGACCCTAGTATCTACTACAATTGTCACTAAGACTGCAAACTCAAGGTGGCCATCCAAATGGCTTTATAGAGTATAAGAACTCAGGAAAGTCTTCATTTATTGCTGCAACCCCCTCTCTTCATTGTCCCTTAATGGCTTTCTTCTCCTTTACCTACAACCAACTTGTTACGAGAATATAAGCACATGCAGTGCAAGTGCTACAGACATGGAGCTCACTGCCTAGTGGCAGGGAAGACTGAGCCGCATGTAAAAAATAACTGAAAATAGGATTGCTTAGTGCGTGTTAATAGCCATAGCCAAGTAAAAGCTAGATCAAATGGGAATTATCTAAATCCAAGAAATAATTACATAAATTTTTCAAATAAGCAATTTTTAGCTAAACTTGTAGTGAGCACAGTGTAATGTGTAGACTTGTCAAATCACTACATCTTACACCTGAAGCTAATGTCTAACACTACGTGTCAGTTATACATCAACAAAAAATATATAATAAAAAAATAAATGATTTTTAAAATGAAGAGGCAAAATTCAATAAAATGAACTGACAGAGTAAGGCAAAACACAACAGTATCAGCCAAGGCACTGTGATACCTACTGAGGTCATTATATACCCATCTTCATTTTTATATGCAATGTTAGTTTTAACTTTTTGGAGGTATGAGCAATTTACCTTGCTGCCTGAGCTGACAATTAAGGTCTAAGAGGAATCAACATAAATGCTTGGTATGTAGGGTTATAATCAAGTATGATTCAGACAAGTTAATCACATACGTATATGTATACCGGCTATTGTGCCACATGATGATTAGGTATTAGCAGTAAATTGCTATATAAATGACAGTTACTATGGCTAAACAAAATTTTCTTTTTAAATTTCTCTACGTTGTCAGCTTCAACACTGGCAGTTTTTCCTGATGTCACATAACAGATTGATGCTCATTACCTGTAAAATAGCAAAGTCTTTCCTCTGACTCCCCAGCATGCAGAGACCCCTACCCTGACCGGACTACACTCTTTTCTACGCTTCCCTTGGCCATCTGTGGAGTCCTTAGGTTTTCTTCTTTCTTCTACTGAATCCATGGAATGCTAGAGGGTTATTGAACCATGGAGCAGGGCAGGCCTACCACGGTAGAGGTGGAAGGGCCACAGCAGGAGGATGGAGACAAGGCTGTGGAAACGTAGAACAGGATCCTCAGTCAGGAGGTGGGAATATTCAGAGGAGGAAGGTTGATCTACGGAACTTGTAGTCCAAACAGAACAGGCTAGAGGTCTCTGACAGGGAGGCACAAATCACTTGGATTGGCTGTCCAGGTGTGGTATGCCCAGCACACCAGGGAACTACTATGTCCCTGAATCTGGACAGTTTCTCCTTGTCTGCCTGCCTGAAGTAGACCACAGAACTGTTTGTTTCTCTCACACAGACTGTTAGCATGTTAGAAATAACCATTTGGCATTTATGCAGTTAATGCGTTATCTCTAAATGCAGATTAAATTCAGCCTTACTAAATTCTGTCTCCTGGATTTAGATTCATAATTCCACCCCATTCAGACAATTTACCATCTTGGCTCATACAGTTGCCATCTCTCAAAGCTTTTGGTAAGAAAATGCCAATGCCCTGAAAGAACCTGTAATTTATTTGGGTGGATACTGATTGGAAGTTAGCTAATGGCATGTCAGCATATGTTCAGGGGAGATAACACGCAGTACAAACAGCACAATGCCCAGAGTTAGAGGACTAGTCTCCTGACATGTGCTGGTTCTATGACTTCAGGTTAAGTACTAATAGGACTTCAGTTTCCTCAAGTCTAAAATAAGATTGGAAATAGGCGGGCTTTTATTTCTGCAATGAGAGTTTGCTTTTCCTTAGAAATATCTAAGAGATCAATAGGCAAGTTTTAAGATAGGGGAGGGGTGAGGGTGAGAATAAAAGAAAGAATTCCTTTTCATTTCCCCTAAAATCACTCTATTTACAAATTACTTAACAGCAGTAACAAATGTCTGAATGCATGGGGTCTTAGGAGTTTCCACTTGGTATACTTGCCCACATGCAACATTTAGTAGTGTACTAAACCCCTCTGCCTCTTGAAGCACAATCTGAAACCACTGCTAAATCCTGAGATATGACTTGATTCTTCAATTTGCATACAAGATAAAAATAAAACTCAAACAAAACAACGTACTGCTATAGATGGTGAGCTGGGGCATATTGCTGAGCTGGGGAATGCCATGATCAAACATAACCTGATGCTCATGCTCAGTATTAATTGTTTGAGGAGACTGGAGAGGTAGCATCCAGTTACTGAAGATGTTCAGTAGTCCCAGAATGAAAGGTTAAGATACTAAATTAGAAGCAGTTGGGTATATTGGAAAGTATCAAAGACTTGGTTCCTAGTGGTGAATCCATTTATTTCTGAGTAGAATTAGTATTGAGCTGGCCCAATGATTCCTTGTCTGACTTCAGGGCAGAGTGATGATCAATGGATGAGAACAAAAGAAAAAAGACATTTATACTCAATACAAGGGAAATTTTTCTAACACATTAGGCTATTTAATGATGGAACAGGTTGCTTGGCAAGATAGTGAGCTTCCTGTCACTGAAAACATTCAAGCAGAGAATCAATTTATGTGTTGATGATGTCATGGATGAAATTCCTATATTAAATGGGAGGATGTACTGGGAGACCATTAAGGTTTTATTCAAACTTACGGAGTTCCATGAAATGGATGACATATCCAGGATGATATAGATGGATCAAATAAATTTTTTCAACATGGGGGAAAAACCTAGCCATGCTTAAAAACAGAAAGCAAAGAGACAGTGAGGAGAGAGAGAGAGATTAGGATTGCCAGAGAAAGAGAGATTATATATCATTTAGTAGTTATATTACCTTTGCAATTTTTCCCATTTCATAGATGTCTGCTTTCTGATCTTCAATATCCATGAAAGCAGTTTCAATTTTGCTTAGAGTCTGTTCATGGTTACTGCAGGCATCTGGGAGTCCTTCGGGAAAGTAGAACTGTGGAATGTTTATGGACAATGGTGCATTCACAACATTATTCACATGAGGAACAGGGGAGAGAGGTCGGGGACTACTTGGAAAGGTGGCTGTAGGTGGAAGTGGCGTTCCAGGTTTCTTTTCTGGTTTATTTTGAATCTGGAAGGAAAATGTGATTATGAAACACAAAAATTCTCAACAGCATATACTTCTTGAAAGTCCTCATCAGTAATAAGAATAGAGACAGCAGAGATGAAGAAATCACTCTATTACTAGGGTGATAAGTGTGCTTCTAGGGAATGCCTATCCATAAAAAATAAACACATTAATTATCTGTCAATATTCGAATTTAAACAGATTTATGCTTTAAAAATCCTACAGTACATTTTCCCATCAATTATGTTCTAGACATTTAAGAGCAATGTTAGCTGACATATTAAGGAGTATTCAAATGTATTCTTAGTCTGTTGGAATTGGAGTAGTAAATTCTTTCTGAAGACTGTTCATCTTTCTGCACATTTCTACTTCTACTTTGACAGGCAGATAAGAGTAAGTTCTTTTAAAATGCACACATCTAAAATATATTGGGGGGGGTGTCTTTTCACCTTCTTCTCTCTAGTTTGACTTTGTTTAGGTAAAATCACTGCCAGTCCCTGATGCAGAGAAAGCCTTTGTTAAGAAAATTAAAGCATCTTAGTTTTTGGAATGTCTTCTATCAGGTTGATTTACTTGCCCCTTGGGGCATGCAATTTTTTTTCTATGATACACACTTCTTTCATTTTTGGTACACTCTAATAATAGGCAGGGATTATGGTCATCAATTTCATTGCAGCCAAACTCCCTTCAGAGTTTATTAACTCATTTATAGTTTATGTCCTTCCTTTGTCCAAAAAAGATTTCATGTGGTATGCCATAAAGAAACATAAGGACGGTATAAAGGGGGGACAGGCAGGCAATGAGGAGATTAAGATTATCCATGATTTAGGGAAAGGGGAGGGGAGGTTCACTAACATTCAGGTAAAAGTCTACTTTACCAATGAAGACTAAATTGAGTTTGGAGATTCTGAGCAGAAAAAGCAAAAAAGATTCCAGAGTTTTAATTTCTTCTCTTAATTTTGATCAAATTATCTATCAAGGCTCATGAGCATGGCACTGTGTTAGGTACTACTAAAGTTATCAAAGAGTGACATGACTGTTGATCATCATGAACACAAAATATTACCCAAATGTTAACTTTCCTTAAATAATCCGAATGCCACTCCTAAAGTTTGAACAATGATTTATTTCTAAGTAGTAGATCTGAATATCATATTTCCTTTTGACATATGGGCTCATAACAGATCTTTAAACTCAGGATAAAAATCTTGGCTACCCTTGAAAAGCATAAGTATTACAGGAAGATAGCTTCATTCACACAAATATGTGATGAATATGATTTAGTCTTCTTTTGTCACACATGACACATTCTTAGATTAATATCTGACACTAATACATAGAGTCCGCTCATATATTAATACTACTGGGGATATAAAGACCAGTTGGTCATACCAAGATTTTGCTGCAGTATAAGCATGTCATCCCTATAAAGCAACAGTCAAAGAAAACATGGCACAGAGAAAAGTGAGGCTAATGAAATATGAAAAATGTAAAAGAAAACAGTGATGGCTTACTAGCTCTGTGACCTCAGGAAAATTACTTAACCTTTTAGAATTCAGTAATAAAACAGATTATAACACTTCTTGGAAGGTTGCTGTGAAGATTAAAGGCAATTACAGGACATAACTAATATAGGTAAAGGGTTCAGAACTGTGCTAGACACAGATATGTCCTTATTTAAGAGCCACAAGGCTAAAGGGTGAGGTTCTTAAAAGGCTAAATATAATTTGGCATGGTCCTTCAGATTCAACAAGAAATAAAAGAATTGTTTACGTTTGTAAAACAATTTAAAGTTTACAAACCACTTTTGATTTGACAAATTGATAATCGGTTTATAAACATTTCTCTCTGCTTTAATGCTAAATCTGTAAATATTATTACATAGTCCCATGAGTCAGTAACAGCAGAAATTGTTCCTAATCTTCTACAGGGCATATAATTCTTCAGGGGCTTTACATTTAAATATAATAGGTCATTTATATTAGTGATATCCCCTTTCTATTATTCTATGCTGAAACAGGTCTGTGAGACTACAAGTGTACAATCATGAAAATTCTTTTTTTGTTTCCCCAAAATGTTTCCCATGGTGTGACATCCAGGCAGTTATAACTGTAGGATTAAGACCACTGGTGCCAGTGGGGATGAAATCCAATAGTTTAGTGAGCACACACGAGCAGAGGTTTTAAAGCAAGGCCTTCTATGATAACTCTACACTTTTGCTTCGACAGAAGTAAGTAACAATTGAGAACAAACCCTGCTATCTGTCAAAGTTTTTATTTAAATGGGTATTCAATTATATAATCTACTTTGCTTTCCTTAGTGTACCTCTTACCATTAAGCAATTCACTGATAGGAAAGTATTTATCAATTCATTGGTCAATCCCATATATAACAAAATTGATGTTAATATTTAAAAGGGAAAAGAAAAAATGCATTTATTTTGCACTTTTATATGTTATCAATTTACATAATTTAAAGTATTTTAATAAAGCTGACCTTTATAAATGCTATAGAATAAGACAGTTAAATAAAATTTGGCAGATTTACTGGCAAGTTCAGCATCTGCTCATTTTGAATAGAATGGTTTCATTCAAATTGAGAAATAGCATTAAAATAGAACTATTAGGGGAAAATGTCTCAATTCTCCATTTCATTCTCCATTTATTAGCCTATAAATATAGTATCATTTAGTTAGTACCCTTATACTATTATGTCACTGTAGCATTTCCAATATTTGGCCATTTTTTATTTAAAAAAAAAGCAATTTCATATGGTTCACTCAATCTGAAATCACTCTGAATCAGAATAACTATGAAACTATGGTTTCTTACTGGATTCTGGGTGGCCATCACTTGTATGACCCTTGATTTGTATTGCATTCAAGGTAAGGCAAATTGTTTGATACAACACTGGCCCTAGGTATAAGAAAGTAAGCATGGGTTCTGCAAAGTTATCATCATAGGCAGAAATGACTCAGTATCACAGCTTGCTGAGGGAGGACATTCCTTCACAACCCAGAAATTAATTGCCATCCTTTGTTAGTTTCATACATTATATCATACCCACACAATTGTCTATATATATAATTAGTTCTTCCTGAAAAAAAAAGATTACCAGGCCTGATACTTTAAAAACAATTCATTACAGATGTATTACAAACATCGTCTATTGATTCAAAGTGTAAATAAGGCTTTTAACACAGAAATTCCAGTTTCTCAAAGACATTTCTACTAAAATTTGTAAACTGTAAGGTATTTATTGAGGTGTATTTATTGTCTCTAAAACTGGATTCCCTCTCTACAAGAGAAAAATGTGAGTACTGTACTTCAGGTCCAGAAGGTCTATTTTTAAACCTGTTGGAATCTCTCTACAAATAGCTTTCTGCAAATAGCTGAATAGAGGACACAGATTAATTCCTTGATCTAATATCAAGTGAGCTGTAAAATTATTTGTAAGTTAGTTCACTGGGTGGTTTTATTAGTAATAAAAATATTTTAAAAGAAACACCCAAGTTCCAAACCTGAGTCTGCTGAAATGACTTCAGCCGCTTCTTAAACCGTGACGGGAGAACAAAATCACAGCCCCTGGCCAGGAAAGCTAACTCTCCCCTTAAATCCGGGTCCCTTCGTAGAGATGTTTCCTTGATCATCATCTTTGAAAAGTGGATGTTTACTTAGCCACTGTCCAGCACACTTCTGAAGACGGTCAGATTTAATAAGTTGTCAATCTTGTCGGGTAGAAAGGTATTTTCTTCTTATCTCCAAAGGAAATTAAGTTCAAGCATTGTGCTCTCCCAGTCTCCAGGGACCACAATCCATGCTTGTTCTGACATGCAACTGGTTTCCAAATATAGCCAGTGGCTCCCAATACCTGCTCATAATTTTCAAGTTAGAAACACGCCTGCTATGGGCCTGTTGCTCCTTGTAGATAGCTTTATGTCAAATTGACCTGCACATGTTGAGAATACAGAGCCTTCTGGGAAAGGAAGCACCCACTACTCTAGCACCAAAGTTAGAAACATTACAGCTGGACCTAAAAATAGCAACTTCTCAGATAATGCCACCTTCTTAAACTCAGAGTATGTGAAGTGTCAATCCACATAAATCAGTTTCTCTTCAAACTATTAGAAAAAAGAACATGTTGAGCATTTTTAGTTTTGCTATTTAGTGTTTTATGAAAAAACAAGCTATACTTCAAATTTGAACCTGCCATTTTAAGAAGAGTGTTTGTTTTTTTTTTTTTTCTGATATGAAGGGAAGCAAAAATCCACAACCCTCTAGATATATCCAGTTAAAATATGGAGAAAAACTTTCATCCTCAAATAGTAATATAGAAAGAGATTTGTTGGCCTTATATTTTAAAATTAAATCCTTTTTGGGGGGCTTATGTGCAGAAGACTATCTCAGTTCCCAACACACTGTTGAAGTGATTCTGGATCTGGGCACATTTGAAAATTTATTGTCAAAGTGTGGGTTAAGAAAGTCGAACAACTGGGGGTACCTGGATGGCTCAGTCAGTTGGGCATTTGCCTCTTGGTTTTAGCCCAGGTCATGATCTTGAGGTTGTGGGATTGAGGGCTCCTCTCAGCACAAGTCTGCTTAAGATTCTGTCTCCCCCTCTCCTCCTGTCCCTCCCCAACTTGCACATTCTCTTTCAAAATAAATAAATTAATAAAATCTTAAAAAAAAAAAAAAGAAAGTGGGACAACTGAATGCCATAAGAAAGCAGCTTGGCTACAGTAAAGGTACGAAAGATGATCAAATAGTAATGACATAATATGTCTGGAATTTGTGAGACTTTCTTCTTCAAGGAGTTTTAAATCATCTCAGATTTTTAAAATATTCTATTATTTTATTATATGCTAAACATCTGTCCCACATAGTCATTTACAAATAAATCTTTAAACATCCTCTTCAACCTCATTTTCGATCACATTATTGATCTGTATTTATTTTCTATTTCTAGAAAATATAAACCAAATATAATTACCAAATAAACCCCCAAAACAAAAAATAGCTCACAAGTCTCTTCTACTGAACTTCTGTCAAATTTAGTGGGAATTAAATTCTTTGGATTTACATTGTTTTCTACAACTTATCTTTTTTTTCTTGACTTCCTTTCAAGACAGGCTGACACTTCATACTGTGTATATTGGGTTTATATGTCTAAACCTGTGGTTTTCAAATTTTTTTCTTTGTAAGCTGTGGAATTCTCCACTCATACAAAATTTTACATGAAAACTTTCAATATATAGTATGGCTGATAGAAGATTGAAACCACTGGTCTAATGCTTTAACTTGGACCCTTCCATTTCCCCCAATTTCCTCTCCTGGGACTTACACATGAACTTGGAGCGCTAGCTTTCCCTGATATTTTCCCCTACACTCTTGCCTAGAGTAATCTTTTCCTCCTTTATCAAAAAAGTCTGTTATGAATGGCACTAGGTCTTAGGCTTATGATTTAATGCTTTTTCAATTAAACCACATCTTAAATTGTATTGCCCCTGTTCTTCCCAACAGCAATGTGTGGCTTTAGGGGAGTGACTTGTCATCCTTTTCTGAGAATGCTCCTTCTCCTCAAATCACATACACTCACACCACCCTTCAAAATCCAACTCAAATTTTACCTATTTCATGAAGGCTTCCCTATGTAAGCCCCCTTTACTACAATTCTCTTAATGAAATACTGTTCCTCTTAAATGACCTCCATTTAACCTATTATCTGGTTTAGCCAATGATCTCCATTTCTCCTGTAAAAGAGAGAACCTGATGCCTGGAACACACTGGTCCGTGACTAACAGTTTAGTTTTTGTTATGCTCTCATATTTCTTATCACAGTGGTTGAATAGTATGCTTACTAACAGTTGGTTGTGCTTGTACCTGCTTGTTTATGTTGGTTGTACCTTTTTTACAGTAATTATTTAGTTTATTTAGTATTATTTAGTTCAATTACATATTACGTTAATGAAATATGAATGTGGAAAAAAGTCACTAAAATTCATAAGATTGAAAATAAAAAGTCTAAGTTGAATTGTTTTATAAAGATTCAGTAAAAAGAGGGCACCTGAGTGGTTCAGTTGGTTGGGCGGCTGATCCTTGGTTTCAGTTCAGGTCATGATCTCCCACTCCTGGGATCGAGCTATGTGTGGGGCTGGCACTCAGCAGAGTCTCTGTCCCTCTCCCTCCCACCGTGGCCCTTCCCAAATGAGCACAGGTGCCCATCTGTGTTTTTTTTTCCTCTCTCTTTCTCAAGTAAATAGATAAATAAATAAGCAAAACCTTTTTAAAAAGGTTCAGTAAAGGCAAACTGTTAGTAAAACTTTTTTGCTGTAAAATTAGGTATGGGTGAGATAAAGGACAAAAATCATTAAAATCTAGGAGGGAAAAAATAAAATAAAATCTAGGAGGAATCTACATTCAAATTGTTTCACTACTGACTTAAGTTCCTTCTTCATTTTAAAGAAACTAACCTGGAAATCAGTCAACAAATATACTGAGTATGGTTTATTAAAGAAAGATGTCATGGAACTCCAATTTCCAATGACACTCAAAGACAAGGCTTTGTCCTTCTATCAAAAGATCTAAATAAATTAATGTTCTGAGTTAAAATAAAATGTTTAATATATACATAGAGTTTATGATTCCCTACTGAGTAACTATCAATCCCAATCATGCCCAAGTAAAAGGGCTTCTACTGCAATATTTTATAATCTGATAATTATTTTCCAAAGAGTCTTAACTCTCGAGGGCAAGGCCAATTTTATAGTACTCAACAAGTATTTTTCTGGCCATTTATTATATATAGACAACTCACGGGGTGCCTAGGGTATGGAGATAATAAATAAGTGGTCTCTTCTTTTCTCTACCATACCTAGCATAATGCTGGTTTGGAGCAAAGGACAACGAATACTTTCATTTCATTCACTTCCCATAAATCTCTTAAGTTTCAAAGTCAGAACAGAAGTTTTAAAAAAGCTTGCTCTGTTAACAAGGGGATCCCTGGGTGGCGCAGCGGTTTGGTGCCTGCCTTTGGCCCAGGGCGCGATCCTGGAGACCCGGGATCGAATCCCACATCGGGCTCCCGGTGCATGGAGCCTGCTTCTCCCTCTGCCTGTGTCTCTGCCTCTCTCTCTCTCTGTGACTATCATGAATAAATAAATAAAATCTCAAAAAATAAAGAATAAAAAAAATAAAAAAGCTTGCTCTGATAAATAAATAAATAAATAAATAAGCAAGCAAGCCTGCTCTGCCACACTTTTTTTTTTTTTTTTAAGATGTAATTTATTTATTTGAGAGACAGAGAGAGAGCAAGCCAGAAGCAGGAGGAATGGCAGAGGCAAAGAGAGTAGTAGACTCCCCGCTGAGCAGGGAGCTTGATGTGGGGCTCTGTCCCAGGGCCCTGAGATCATAACACTTAACCAACTGAGCCACCCAGGCACCCTATGCTACACTCTTAAAAAAATATTTCTCCATTTCTTTTGATGATGAAGTGAGCTCTAAGTTTTTTATCTAACTGCTTTCCAAAGAAATCAGAGGGAGAAAAGATCAGATCCCCTAAAAGGGCTTAGGAAAGAACTGGTCTATGGCAACAAGTTAGTAATGGAAAAAGACTATCATGACATTGGATAATTTGCTTTTTACTTATTAACTTGTGCTTGTATGGAAGTAAATGTGTTTGGTTCTAGAAAGGATCTCAATGAATTAGTTTCAAGAAGTATATAACTGGAACATAGTTGCAAAGAATATGGTTTTTAGAGAGACCTCTTCTTTACTGGGAAAGCATCAAGTATAAGGAATTTCCCTACTGATGCAAACATGACCTATGATCTACTCTCTTTTCTGCTTCATGGGCCTGGGTGTTTCTGGGTGAGAGTTTTTCCCTGGAGGGACTAACCAGAATGAAGAATAGAAAACCATTAACACATAGTTTATAAATTCAGCTTGAGACCATGGAAAGGCTGGAACTGTGGGCATTTATAATGGAAAGAGTCAACTGTAATGGTCTTCCTAACGTCCTGGAATAAACCAGATCTTTTTCCTGCCTTCTGCAGCATATATGAAGTACATCCAAATAAGATAACTAGCTAGCAGTAGGTGTTTCCTGCACAGCTGCCTGCATCTCTCCTTGGCTTGCAGATCATTCATGAGCATATTCTGTGTGAAGAAACACACTTGTCCTGTCTAGACAATGTGCTCAACCTGGGTGTTCAAGGCAACTGTGTTAAGACAGCTTGACCAGAGGATGAAAAAGACTTGTATTCTCTTCTGGGGATGACTGGGATCCATTACTTGTTATCCATCACTTGCTACCTAGACTGAGGTTCCTTATATGCTCCATATATGTCCCCCTACAGCAAACGTGCAAGGATGATAATCCTTGTGGTGGGCTCCTGGGTACAGAGTTTTACAAGTTCCCTGGCAAGATTAAATGGAAGAGAGGCTAGCCTCTACTATAACCCTAAAAAGTAAAGGACTCTTTAAGAATAGCCTTCTAAGAAAAGCAAGAAAGCAAGGACTTATCAGTCCTGAAACGACCTAAAGAACTGAAGAGTGAGTCTAGAAAGACTGTACCCTTAAGGAAAGTGAGACTGGGAAGGGCAAAGGAGAGTAAAGCTGTGTGTGACACCCAACACGTTCCATTTTTTTTAGAATTCATTCTTTGAGGCTTAGTTTGAAACTCAGGATTGATTCTCTAGAGCTTTCTAAATCCTCTTATAATTCCCTGCCCTTGATCCTTTCAGTGAAGACAATGGTGATATACAATATTAATTCTTCCTCTCTCTGGAAAGAATCAACTCTGTGAGATGTTTTGAGAAAAAAAAATGAGTGGATTACAAAAGAAAGAGAAAATTTGAACAATTGCCTGAAGAAGTAAATCACTGATTTTGATTTGTATAAAACTGTTAAACAGTTAATACTGCATATGCAATGTGTTATGCCAAAATAAGTCTAGCCTTTATTTTATAAACAAACTTGTAAAGTCATTCACCAGCTTCAGCTGAACATAACTATGAAGACTGAGATACCGTCAACCAAGGCCTCAGAGTGAAGGCCTGTGGGGTAAACCAGGCAGCAAAGCTGTGAAAATCTGAGTGACAGAAATACATAGCACAGCAAGTCTTGGAAATGAGCTCAGTTGTGTTGAATATTAGAATAAGGTCCAGAAAGACAACAGAGTCACTGTGAAGTAACACTAAAGATTCTGTTCAAAGGATGCTATAGAAAAAAAAAGTTACACGTTAAAAAGGAAGCTCTGCTGTATCAGGAGGGTACTTCTGATTCAAAAAAGGAAGCTGTTTTGAAAAACTTAAAAATACTAAACCAAAAGCCTTCTCTGTCCACACAAAGACTTGTATGTGAATGTCCACAGCAGAGTTATTCATAATAGCCAAAAAAGTGGAAACAGCCCAAATATCCATCAGCTGGCAAATGTATAAACAAAATGTCGTATACACATACAATGGAATAGGATTTAACCATTCAAAGGAATGAAGCCCTGATACATACTACATGACGAACCCTGGAAACATGCTAAGTGAAAGAAGCCAGATACAAAAGACCACATATTGTATGATTCCATTTACATGAAATGTCCAGAAGAGATAAATCCACAGAAACAGAAAGTAGGTTAATGGTTGCCAGGGACTGAGGGGAGGATGGAATGGGGAGTGATTGCTAATGAATATGGGTTTTGGAGGTGATGAAAATGTTCTGGAATTAGATAGTGCTGGTGGCTGCACAACCTCATTGAATATGCTAAAACCTACTGAAGTATGAACTTTAAAAGGGTGAATTTTATATTTACATGAATTGTATCTTGAAAAAAGGCTTTCTCAACTTGGCTCTAATTGGCAGAGTAGTTAAAAAAGGTAATAACTTGGAATCATAGACTTAGCTTAAAATACCATTGCAAAGGAGGTTTAAGAGAAGAAATTGATTATAAGCTAATTAGTTAATTACTCTTAATCCTACATTTTGATATCTCTCTCCTTTAGGCTCTAACTTGGTGTTCACACATTGTTTAATCACTTGTTTTGTGCAATTGATATATTTTACTCTTAAAGAATGAACACTGAAGTGAGGAAGAAGGTTGGGTGGTGGTTATGTATGGCTTCTTTGCTCCTGGCCTGATCCTTGAGCCTTAAGTTTATTGGTTGCAGCAAAACAAGAGATCTAATAAGCATTCTGCGTCTTGCTTCAGTTGCCTCCAAATGACAGGAACACATTCCATGACTAACAACAGAACCTACAAACCAAATATTTTTGCCTCTCAGAATTCCTAATATTTGGAGGTAGATATTCTTCTAGGATCTGGGGCAAGGTGAGATAATTAAGAGTCTAAAATCATTAGACATAATAATTCTTGGACCTTTAGAATTGGTAGTTCCTAGAGTTTTTCTGTCCGTCTTAGTCTGCTTTTCTTCTTCCCTCTCTCTTTCAGGAATTACTTCAATTAGAGATTGTTCATTATAGAGCACAAGAATTCAGTTTTAGCCTACCAATATATCAGACAACTAAAGTTAGGAGAAACAGAGGGTTTCCAATCCACTGACATTACCACAGTACATGTCAATGAACACACAATGGCAGTTCTATAAAATACCTTGCCCAGCATCTTCATTGGTTGTGTGTGCGTGCGTGCGTGTGTGTGTGTGTGTGTGTGTGTGTGACTTCTCAGTAATTTTGGGTGAGAGCTCAATTCACAGATGTCAAATGAGAAGGCTGGAATTGATGGCCAAAACTCTAGTGATGAGAGGTGCCTGGGTGGCTTGGTCAGCTGAGCATCTGCCTTTGGCTTGAGTCATGATCCCAGGGTCCTGGAATCCAGCTCCACATGGGGCTCCCTGCTCAGTGAGGAGCCTGCTTATCCTTCTCCCTCTGCCCCTCCCGCCCAATCCATCCTCCTCAAATAAATAAAATCTTTAAAAAAATGTTTTTTTAAAACCTCTAGTGGTGAGCATTATAAATAAAATAGCTGATAGAACTGTGTTTCTTAGATGCCAAGTGCCTTTTATAAGCCTTGTTTAAAGATGGGAGAACTGTAACATGTTTAACTGCTGACTGAAAGACCTAGTAAAGGGGAAAAATTGATGAAAGCAGGAGAAAAAAAGGCCAATCAGGGAGGAAAGTCCCTGAGTTAATGGGAGAGGATGGGACCTACAGACAAGTACAGGGGTTGGTCTTACCTAAGTGCCCAGATCATTCACATGTAATAACAGAATAGTAATAATAGTAATAGAATAGAAAAGGAGAGAGTAATAGAAAAGGAGAGAGTATACGGGTACTGATATGTTTAGGTGGCTTGCTAAAGATCTTCCTTCTGATTGGCTCCCTTTTCTTAGTAAAATAGGAAACAAGGTCATTAGCTGAAGGTGAAAAATGGAAGAGGAGATGTTAGAAAACAGAGAAGAAGGTATGAATCATTTGTAGAGTGGCAAAGTGAAAGATTAGGGAGCTGTCGTAGGATTGCCAGATAGCACTGAGGGCCCACTAGAGGTTGGTGGTTATGTATTGTAAAGACCACTGAGTATTGTGTGATTTTCTCCAGCTAAGGTTAGCTGCACAAATAAAAGCTCAAAGAAGACAGAGAACACAATTTAATGTAAGCTGCGGTCTTTCCGGGGAGGGGGGCGGGGGGGGGGTACTATGAAATGAGGGTAAGACAAAGAAGCTGAGAATAGATTCAGGAGAATGATTTAAATGATGAACTATGGCAGTGGTTCTCAAAAAGGATCATGCACCAGAATTACCTGAAGGGTCTGTTAAACCACTGATTGTTGGGTCCCATCCTTACAGTTTCAATTCAGTAGGTAAGGGCTGGGGCCTGAAAATATGTATTTTTATCAAGCACCCAGGTGATGCTGATGCTGCTGGATGGGAACCATACTTTTTAAACCACTGACATAAACACAGAACGAAGGAATGAGTAGCTGAAGGACAGAGGACAACTTCAATTGGAGAGGTCAAGGAACTGAGAAGCTTGTGTACTAGACGCTTCATCTACTGAAAACTCACAAGACTGTAGCAAAAATAGTATTGGGAAGTGTCATAAAGTCAAGAGAGAAGATCTTCAAGAAATAAGGGAAATTGGGCAGCCCCGATGGCCCAGTGGTTTGGCGCCTTCAGCCTGGGGTATGATCCTGGAGACTCAGGATGGAGTCCCACGTCGGGCTTCCTGCATGGAGCCTGCTTCTCCCTCTGCCTGTGTCTCTGCCTCTTTCTCTCTCTCTGTGTCTGTCATGAATAAATAAAATCTTTTAGGAAAAAAAAAAAAGAAGGGAAATAACCTGGGGGTAGTAGATGACTGCAACCAGAAGAAGCAATCAGGTGGTGAGTCTGATGGCAGTAATTCAAGGTTAGAGGAGAAGTAGGAAGTTTCAGGGAGGTAGGAAAAAGAATAGCTTGGAAGTAGCCATAAAAAGCAAGAATATTCACTGCTCTCTCCAGGCCTAGTGGGTGAGAAGGCAAACTGGGAAAGAAAAAAAGCCAACCTTTCACATGGCTATCTTGAGAGAGAGAGAGAGAGAGAGAGAGAGAGAGAGAGAGATTTCAGTTAAAATACGGAGGTAAAGGGAATGTTTAGGAAGAGTCCGATTTATGTAGGAGATAATGAGTGATGAGTTCAAGGAAAAGATGTGGGGAGTTGGAAGGGTTGGATGTGGACTAAGAGGATGTACAAGAATAGAGGAGAAGAGTGACGATCTGGATTCCTGGACTTCTGGTGACTGGTGCAAAGAGAGATGAAGAATCGACTATATCAGTTCTGATGGTCTTCAGGCAGAGAGGGGTGAAGCTGTGAGTGCTGGGCAGGCCTGTGAGGGAGGCCTGAGGGCAGAGCAGGGACAAGTTGAGTTCTGGGAGCTCCTTTTTCACTCCTGCCAAGGATGGTGTGGAGGGACTACATGCATCAGGAGCACCTGGATATTCGGACTCATATTTTACTAGAATTCTAGGGGAACATGCATAATTTGGTGCATGTTTACCCCCTAATTTTTTGTGTACACACAAACATATTAAGAAAAAGGGATCATATTTGTATATCTGTTTTGCAATTTACATTTTTAATTATTTTAACTCAGCCATTTTTCTAGATCATTATATACATATCTCAAGTTCTTTTGAATATAGGTGGAGTCCTATCTGAGATAGCTTATGCTGATTCATTAGAAAAAATGGAGATACACATGCACCTGACCTCGGAAGCCACTAATGGTAGAGGGGTAAACACAGGTTGAACTCATTCTGCAAACTCCTACTTGCTACTGGCCAGATCCCATTACTTTTATTAATCTACACTGTGGTTAAATGAAATAGGAAGAAGTATGGTTCCCAACTGTCTTTTTGAGTGTTTTCATTTCTACTCAAGCACTTCTACCCAGCACTGAACCAAAGAAGCCATCAGTACCTTAATAAAGCTAGGGGAGAAGAAACATTTTCCCTCAATGATATGACTAGCTAATCTCAATGAAGGCATGCATGGATATCAACCCAAAAAATAAAGACAGAGAAGCGTTTACTTTAAATGCTCCAAAATGAACTTTTTTTTTCCAGAATAAACTTTTAATAAGGTTCCTAAAGTGAGCTTTGCTAGAATTTTAAATTTATTTTCATAATTATTATGCATTTAAATATATATAAAAACTTATACAGTATAATAACTTTGAGAAAACCAAAATGTTAGATCATTAACCTAGGAAGGCACTCTATTCCCCCTTGGAATGGTATCTCAGACACAAATTCCTCATCAGGTTCAGAAGAAAGCAGAATTCTAGTAATAGCCCAAATCCTGCCCACCCTGAAAGATTTCTCTGACCCTCTCGGACATCTTTAAACAACAACAACAAAAACAAAACAAAACCTAGTTGTACTGAAAGATTAAATGGCCAGAAAAATTCTTTTCCAGCCTAAATTCATGGGGATGAAGTTGGAACTTTTAAGAATGGGTAAAAGGACAATTAGACAATGAGATGTATAGGTATTCCTTAAACACAAAGGACAAATTTTCAGAATTAAACTGAGTATGTGGAGGTTCTACAATAGGGCCTGAGGGTGCGATGGTGAACAAGAGAGCCCTCGTCTCAAAACGCCTACAGTCTATAATCAAGAGAGTTCCATCCTGCAATAAAGGTTAATGATCTTAATGGGGTTCTCTCTTCTTGACAGGAAAGGTGATGAGACCGTCCCTAGAATACGACAGGTGTTAAAAGCTAGAGAAATTAAGAGGCCATCCATGTAGTCTCCCTTACTGGATTCCTCTAAGATGTTAAGACGCTCACATGCTCACATGTTAAGATAGATGGAGAGGATTAAGGTACATTTTAATGTCTTGGAATGGAATGGAATAGAATAGAATGGTACTAGTCCAAGTCACTGTGAGAAATAAACCTCTTAGTATCATTGACACTATGATAACACCAAGAGCCAGCACCTTAAGTATATTAGTTGAATTAAGAGTACAGAATCCGGGGCGCCTGGAGGGCTCAGTGGTTGGGCATCTGTCTTTGGCTTGGGGAGTGATCCCCAGGTCCTGGGATCGAGTCCCACATTGGGCTCCTTTCAGGGGCCTGCTTCTCCCTCTGCCTGTGTCTCTGCCTCTCTCTCTGTACCTCTCATGAATAAGTAAATAAAATCTTAAATTTTTTTTTTAAAAGAGTACAGAATCCATATCCAAATGCTTTCTCCTCCAGAGAAACTTCCTTGAATTCCACAAGCTGGGACATTCCCTCTCCCTTCTCTGAGTTCCTGTAGGACTTCATCTGTCTCTCTCTTATGGATGGAATCTATTCTTTCTCCTTTGCATCCCAGTGGAGAGCTCACCTCCCCTATTAGGCTGTGGGCTCCAAAAAGGCTTATCATGTCTGATTGATGGGAAAATAAGAGAAGAAATTTGAACTGTTTTGCCTATCAAAATAAAAATCTAAGTAGGCATGAGTAGACTATTAAAAGTCAATAGAGGGGGATCCCTGGGTGGCTCAGCGGTTTAGTGCCTGCCTTTGGCCCAGGGCGCGATCCTGGAGTCCCGGGATCGAGTCCCACGTCGGGCTCCCGGCATGGAGCCTGTTTCTCCCTCCTCCTGTCTCTCTCTCTCTCTCTCTCTCTCATGAATAAATAAATAAATAATTTTTTAAAAAGTCAATAGAATGTCTGTCACTAAAAAGAAATCTTCTGGTGAAGGGAATAGTAAATCTACTGCCAGGGGATCTCAGAAACCAAAGCCACAAAATTGTGGGCACGAGTCAAGCACTTAAAATCTGTTAGAGTACTCATCACCTAAGTCTAAGACTCTTGTGCTAGGATAAGTTGGTCACGGAATGGGTTAGATTGACACTAGGTCAGCTGCCAACCTCAAGAAGACTGTGCAGCAAGGTACACTGTAAAACATCACAAAGTACCCACCTGAGCAGCACATTCCTCTTTAGCTATTAATTTGGCACCAAGAGACCCAGGATTAGCCTGCAGATAAGAAAGATCTTAGGAAAACTGCAGAAGCCAGCAAAGAGTGAGAACTCTTACCACGGTTGGCTCTGGATCTCTGTGGTGTTCAGTAGAGAAAGGAAGGTAAAATTTCACTGTTTCCTCCTTTCTAAACGCATTCTCTAATGAATTTGGTTTGGGGGTACCCATTGCTTGTCGATCCTTTCTTTCGCAGGGACAGCTACTGCCTTATTTGTCTGCAGAATTTGGCTTAGTTTTCTGCCTATCTTGCACACCCAGGTTGTCTACTATTGTATATGCAGGCAGGTCAACCATCAGACTGCAAGCCTAATAAATGGCTGGAAAAATATGGGTTGCACTCCATTTGTGCCTAGGGTCCTACCAATTGCTGTCAGCTCTTGGGGGAACTGTCTTTCTCTCTTTTGGCTATCTTTGGGAGTGGCTCTGGATCTTGGGAGGGTAGTATCTTTAGCACCCTCTTGGGGATGCCTCTTGCATCCAAGGGGTTGTTTCATACTGCTGGGGATATTTATTGTTTGCCCCAGCTGAAACCTGACAAGATATTTGAAAATATTTTTTAAGTAGCTCTATGGTCAGAAGCTGGCCAAACTGGAAGTTGATATTCAGAGCCTGATAGAACTTTTTCTTTAGATTTTCTCCCCTAGGCTAAATAAAACTACATACCCAGAGGGGAAGGAAAACGTTCCAAAGACAAACAGCTCTAAATCTAGAACACAGAAATCTTTTGATTTCTAGCTTAAAGATTTCCCTGATACAAAGTAGCAAACTGAAGATAATGTAGTTGGATGGGTATGTCAATATCTTAATGTCATTCGGGTTACAACTTGATTCTTTGAGGAATTAAAAGCAAACGTCCTATAAATGGAACCTTTATGAAAACAGAAAAAGCCCAACTGTGCTTTATACCAATCTTCAGTGCTCCCCTATTCATTTCAAAAGGCTTGTGCATATCATAAAAATTCTGGTCTTTGGAAACAGAAGTCCTTTTTGGAGGAACTTGTATTCTTTCTCTGCCTTTGAGATGTAATTGTTCTATCTGGTCTTCCCTAGGAACCAAGGTAATTCTTATCAGAAGGAGGGGGAAAAAGGAAAGGCTATTTGGAAACTCAGTGAATGAAAAAAATCTTAACGCTTCTCTACAAATATTAGCCAGCCATCAATGCAGGTAACCTTAAAATTTATCCCTTCTGCCAGAAACACAATTGGACCCAATTTTTCTTTTAAAAAAACGAGTGAATTTTGCATTGTTATACCTATCTCATGGCTAAATTTCTAAAACAAAACCTGTAAGATCCGTGTTTGTGTCTATCTATATGTTTATGTATGTCTATGGTTATATGTTTTAGATGGTTGATATTTTTCTACCTCCAGATAGTACTGCCAAGATGAATTTATAAAGAAGCTCTATTGGTTAAAAAAAACTTAAGTGTTTATATGAATCAAGAACACACTCTCAGAAATACAGAAACTAACCCAAATGTTTTTCAAGTTCACATGATCTAGGATAATCTTTGGGAGGAAAAACTAGTTTAAGTTTGTTGGTTTAACTAAAACAGGCATGGGACGCCTGGGTGGCTCAGCGGTTAAGTGCACCTGCCTTTGGCTCAGGGCCTGATCCTGGAGTTCAGGGACCGAGTCCCACATCACGCTTCCTGAGAGGAGCCTGCTTTTCCCTCTATGTGTCTGCCTCTCTCTGCATCTCTAATGAATAAATAAATAAAAATATTTAAAAAAACCTAAGACAAGCATGTCTTTAGAACTGTCAATATTAAATATAATGCAAACATACAACTCTTATTCTTTCTAGGTTTACTAAAAGTCAAAAGAGCTCATGTTATCTCTGTTGCAAAAATCTGTCAGCCAGAAAGATAACTTAAGATGATGGCTAACTGCTCAATGCCTCATGAAAGTTTCATAATTATGAGAAGAACAAGTCACTTAAATAGATGTATGTTAAAGTTTATAAATGCACTTCTCAATAATAATTATGCTTTATAGTAGGTCTACTTAAAAATAGTTTCCAAAATCTTTTTGGTAACTTGACACCTTAAGATTATACCGAATTAAGTTATAGATCTTCACTGAATATGGATCATTTCCAAGTAAGATAAATTACTGAGATTTACTGAACACTGAAACTTGGTTTTCTTTTACAGAGTAACTAAAATAATTGGGTCTATTAGTAAACACATGTTGTGCCACATTGAAAAATTAAGAATTTTAATTAATAATTGAAATTACTGGAATAATAAGGGTAAAAGAAAACTGTATATTAAAAATTGGTAAGGAAAGTAGAATGTGTCTTTGGATAGGGTATGAAGGACATGAGGTTTTGTTGTTGTTGTTGTTCAAAAGTAAAATAATAATTCCAGAATAAGGAAAAAAAATTGGGACAAAATCTGAATGGATATAAAAGAGTTGTAGAAAGTGTATGGAAAAGGAATCCTGAGGAAGGAATTTTATGTGTGCTCAAGCTGGCTAAGATTGGAATGGATTTAAGTTAAAAAAAAAATGAGTTAAAAAAAGTTTTTAATATCTTTGATGCACTGATACAAAACTAGAATTTGGATTTCTCTCTGTTAAAAGGACAAAGTGTTTCCTTAGATTATTGGTCTATTCTTAATAAAAAAAATTGTAACCAAAGGTTTTTCTTTCCCTTTTAAGTAATCTGCCTGGTCAGCAGACTTTTTTCTTACCAAAATAATCTGCTGTTTCACATTGTCTCTTTCAGGTCTTTGATTATTTAAAAAAACCTAGTCTTCTCATTATCAAAAGGGCTAAGTTTTGTTCACAACTATGCAACCTTATGTATTTACTTTTAAAATCTACTGTTAATTTGGTTAAATAGACAAGTATTTCATCATGACCTGTGATGCTATTTATTCTAATGTTCAGTCAGACCTGACATTTTGATAACTTCCCCAAATCAAATTCTAAATGGAGTTTGTTTTTTTTTTTTTTAAACCTCAAAGTGACTTTAAAATTTGCTAGAGTCCCTGGAAAATCTCAAGGGATTTGTCTCCCACCTAGTAAAAAAGAGATGCTAAACTAATTGAGTTTATTTTAGATGTTAAATCACAGAGGAAACTCAGTCAAATATATGATAATAAACCTTCTTAGGTTATATTTGTATGGGTGCATGCTATTAAGTGTTCTAGAAATTTTATGAAATTCCTAAAAATCTGATATGTCATGATATATTATCAGTCATAATTCCAGTTATCTTAAAATAGTATATGTTACAGAAATAACCAAATTTCCTTGTTACTTCTAATATAGTAAATTCTCATCAGATCTTTAATCATGGGCATTTTAAGTCTTTTGTCATTTAAGGATAGTTATTGTTTTACTCTACTGCTTTTGTAAAGCTGAGGTTCAAGGAAAAGACCCTACCAAGTACTCTTAACCACCAACAGTGCTGCCCAATTACAAGGTATCAAATCTTAGGTGCCTATTTCACAACTGAAGAAAGCTCTATCCAACATCTGGTTCTGTGCAAATGCCAGAGACCTCAAAATCCAACGGACTAGGAAGAAGTAGCTGACTTGGAGGCTGACTGCTACCACCCAAGATATTGGATCAAGAATTTTCTTCCTTCCCTGTTGGACCATCATTTTTCTAAATCCCACCTGTTGGATTTTCCAAGATGCTGATAATCCTGCAGTTCTTTCTGCCCATTACATATTTTCCCCTGATTTCTAATGCCTCAGTTTTTCTGAAACAAGCTCACTGGATAAATGTTTCTGGGGGAGTGGAGACACAGTTACACAAAATACATAAACATGCCAACTGGCTTAATGATGTATCTACCCTTTGGGGGTCATTTTTTGATTTACTTGATTCTAGCTGGTTTCGGTTATGGGTAACCTGGCTCATATGCATTGTCCAAACCATGGGATTGTTTTATTGCCAAAAACTGTTATTATATTACACTCATGTTATTTATATAAATAATGTAGATTTCAAAAGATTTTTAAAAAGATTTTACTTATTTGGGGGGCAGGGAGCATGAGCAGGGAGAAGGGCAGAGGGAGAGGGGCAGAGAGAAGCAGACTGCCCATTTGCCAGGGATTCCAATGCAGGGTTTAATGCAGGACCTTGGGTCATGACCTGAGCTGAAGGCAGACACTTAACTGAGCCACCTAGGCACCCCAAATATTATATTATAATTTTCTCCCTAATATACTGCATTCTCAAAATTTTAAATGCGGTAGAGAGCCATTGACCAGCTGACATGGTCTCTCTTGGACTGGAATGACAAAAGAGAACAGAAGAACAAGAGCAACTCCTAGAATAGGTGCCTGACATCATCTCTTGTGAAAACTACACTAAGATTTGAAGAGGTGATGGTAACTGAGACTCAGGCTAAGACTGGTATTTTTTTTTTTTAAAGATTTTATTTTTATTTAGTCATGAAAGACAGAGAGAGAGAGAGGCACAGGCAGAGGGAGAAGCAGGCTCCATGCAGGTAGCCCAATGTGGGACTCGATCCCTGGTCTCCAGGATCATGCCCTGGGCCGAAAGCAGCGCTAAACCGCTGAGCCACCGGGACTGCCCTAAGACTGGTATTTTTGATCAAACCTCTAGAATGGTCAAGAGGATGATCAAACAAGTGGACTGTGGAAATAAATGTTGAGGCCCCAAGCAGAGCTGTTCCTGCCAGGGGTGCCACCTAGCAAAGCAAAACTTAGGTAACTTGTGTCCCTATAAATGTTCTGCTTGACCAGAAACACAGTATATTCACATAACCAATTCTCCAATGCCGAGCCAACTCTGGGCCTTCTCATGCCAGACAAGGCTGACTATGTGGCCCCAGCCAATCAGATGTTTTCTATTTCGCTCTTGCTTATTCTTTATTTTCTAGCTTATAGAAGCTTTTTATCTTATGCCCCATTTTGCAGTTCTCTGAGACTGTCCACGTCATGAAGTGTTAAAAAAAAAAGTTTGTATCACCTAAATTGTCTTTATTTTTTTTTAACAAACTATAAATGATCTCTACTTCATTACTGAAATAGGTCTAGCTGACGTTCACACTTGCAATACTTTGATGGTAGTTTTAATCTCTATTCTTGAAATTAATACAGCTATTTATTAAAAATACTGGAATTTTAATTTGTACTTTTTAGTAATTCACACAGTTTTTCCCCACAATAGTTGAAATTTGTAAGTTTTCACTAGACTTAAATATTATAGAGCTTAAAAAAAAATTCCTCTTTATTTACCTTAAATTCTTATTTCATTGGTAAAATCCTGCCCGATTTCCTCCATTCTTTCAATTGAAGCAAACCATAACAGAAATTTTTTTCCTTTTTTTTTTTTTAACTAAAATTAAGGAAAGATAATTTTCAAGGGAGGCTAGGTCTTATTATTTTAACTTGTGAATAACAGCTACCAGGCTATTGCTCCATTTGGCTAAAAACAAACCAAAAAGAACTGTAATAACATCTGCTGGTGGTAATTTTTTTTTTTAAAGATTTTATTTATTTATTCATGAGAGACACACACAGAGAGAGAGACAGAGACAGAAGCACAGACAGAGGGAGAAACAGGCTCCATGCAGGGAGCCTGACATGAGACTCAATCCTGGGTCTCCAGGATCAGGCCCTGGGCTGAAGGTGGCACTAAACCGCTGAACCACCAGGGCTGCCATGCTGGTGGTAATTAAACACAGAATTAAGATATAATTTATTATGTGAATTCCCAAAGCAGTATAGTTTCTAAGTGTTTTTTTAAAATTGTATTATCTCCTATGTCAAAAACATGTTTTCAGTAATTCATTCATTCAAAATAATGAAACCCTCTGAGTGCTCAGACACATCCCCCTTTCCCTCCTCCACAGCTGTTCTCTTCTTATTCAACTCATTTTCAGGCCATTTTCATACCTCAGCTATTCTAGAGTCTACAGGGTTGTATGCTGTCACCTAGAGGCTTTGTGAAGAAATCATGTACTAAAGCTTGTACTAAAGGATATCAATAACTTGACAGAAAAGGATAAAAAGGAAAACGGTTTCCCCAAGAGGGAAAGTCAGAGATGGGTCATGACTAGGGAGGAAAATGGGGAAAAAGCTATGTAGATCAAAACCCATGTCAGAACTCATGAGGAAGAATTTCAAAACACTGGCCTTATTTATTTTGCTATTTCTATTGGTATATATTTGACTGCTGACATTCGTTGGCAGTTTTTTGCTACTGATATTTAATGATGTTTCCAAGATATCCAATGCCTTTAACAAAATATTATACTGAACCTCATCAAAAATCTTTTGCTGATCTACCATCAAATAATATCTAGATGAGGAGTCAGCAAACTTTTTCTATAAATGGCCTACTATAAAAGATAGTAGATATTTCAGGCTTTAAGGTCTCTACTCAATTTAGTAGGTAGAAGACAAAAGCAGTCAGATCATATGTAAACAAATGGGTGTGGCTGTGTTCTAATAAAACTATTTACAAACGTAGGTCATAGGTCAGATTTAGTCATTCGGCCACAGGTTGCTAATCCTGATCTAGACTAATATCTAGGGATCAATCTCTCAATACCATACTAATATTTTCTATTTTATTATCTCTCTCAATACAAGTTTGAATTTTATTTCTGGACAAAAAAATGTCTGGACAACAAATACTGCTCACTCTTGAGAAATTATTTTGAAACACATGTTAAAATACTAACAACATATTAGGATCATCAAGTCTTGGGACGCCTGGGTGGCTCAGCAGTTGAGCGTCTGCATTTGGCTCAGGGCGTGATCACGGAGTCCTGGGATCAAGTCCCTCATCGGGCTCCCTGCATGGAGCCTGCTTCTTCCTCTGCCTATGTCTCCTGCCTGTGTGTCTTTCATGAATAAATAAATAAAATCTTAAAAAAATATATCGTCAAGTCAATCTTTCTTCTCAGGGAGTCATCAACACACCTCCTATATGCCCCATTACATAAAGCTTTTAATTGAAGTGTTTTGAACTGGTAGATTTTTCACTGTCTAAAAAGTTGAAGAAAAATAAAAGCCTATTTAACATTTATTATCCTTTATTTTTTTAAAAAAGGTTTTATTTATTTCTTTGAGAGAGAGACAGAAATAGCAAGTGGAGAAGCAGGCTCCCCACTGGGCAGGGAGCCCATGTGGGGCTCGACTCCAGGACCCTGGGATCATGATCTGAGCTGAAAGCAGACGCTTTGCCGACTGAGCCATCTAGGCACCCCTTATTATTCTTTTAAAAAAAGTATTATTTTTTTAAAGATCTTATTTATTTGAGTGAGAGAAAGCAAGCAACAGAGCAAGAAAGCAAGAGGAAGAGGAATCATAGACAGAGAGGGAGAAGTAGGCTCCCCGCTGAGCAGAAAGCCCGACATGGGGCTTGATCCCAGGACCCTGAGATCATGACCCCATCTGAAGGCAAACACTTAATTGACTAAGCCACCCAGGTGCCCCCCAAAATGTATTGTTTAAAAGAAAAAATACTGTGTGACTTCTCCACTTAAAAACCTTTAGCTCCCAGTTCTAGGGGTTTAGCATACCATAGAGGTTTTCAAAAGTTGGTCCCCATCTACCTCTTGGATTTTATTTCCTACTACTTTTTGTTCACTCTATATAAGTATAAAAACATGACAAATACTATATAAAAACTTTCAGGAGATAAACACCAAATTCAAGGCACTGGTTATTTCTGGAAAGGAGAGAGGATACTAGGCTAGGGACCAGTGTGATTTCAACTATATCTGAGATGATTTTAAAATGATGATGATAATAATAAAAATACTAATTAAACAAAAATCTAAAATAAAGCAAATATGATAAAATGTTAATATTTGACAAAAAGCTAAGTGGTACGTAATAAGGAGTGCTTTTTTAATTGTTCACTATACTTTTCTATTTGTTTAAAACAGGGATTGACAAAATACTCTGAACCAAATCTGGACCACTACTTGTTTTTTAAGGCTTGGGGCTAAGAATAGTTTTATATTATTAAAGGGTTGTTAAAAAAAAAAAAAAGACAAAAGACTATGTGACAAAGACCTTGTGACCTTGCAAAGCCTTAGATATTTACATCTGGCACTTTATAGAAAACATTTGCCGACTCTTGATTTAAAATATTCCTAAGAAGCAAAGATTAAAAAAAAAAAAAGAACAAGCGGGAAGGCGACTGAGTCAAAGAAGATGTGTTTATTTTCTTGCATTAAGTATCTTTAGGAATTAGACATTTTATATTACCTTTCTCTTTAAATTAGCTTTTCACAAATTACTTTCTAAACTTTTATCAAGATGAAATCTCATCAGGGCAGCGGATGGCTCAGCGGTTTAGCGCCAACCTTTGGCCCTGGGCCTGATCCTGGAGACCTGGGATTGAGTCCCACGTCAGGCTCCCTGCATGGAGCCTGCGTCTCCCTCTGCCTGTCTCTGCCTCTGTGTGTGTGTGTGTGTGTGTCTCTCTCATGAATAAATAAATCTTTTTTTTTTTTTTTTTTTTTTTTTTAAAGAAGAAATCTCATCGAATTTTATTCTAGTCTGCAGTACCTGGGTGGCTCAGTAGGTTAAGCATCTGTCTTCAGCTCAGGTCACAATTTCAGGATCCTGGGATGGAGCCCTGCATCGCACTCTCTGCTCAACAGGGAATTTGTTTCTCTCTCTCACTTTCCCTCTCAAATAAATAATAAAATCTTAAAAAAAAAATTATTTTATTCTATGATGAGACTTATTTAAAAGTGATGGGACAGCCTTTTTTTTTAAATTTTGTGTTTAAATTCAATTTAGTTAACATATACTGTATTATTAGTTTCATGGGTAGAATTTACTGATTCATCAGTTGCATATAACACTCGGTGCTCATTACATTAAGTGCCCTCCTTAATGCCTATCATCCAATTATCCCATCCCTGTTCCTACTTACCCTCCAGCAACCCTCAGTTTGTTTTCTAGAGTTAAGAGTCTCTTATGGTTTGCCTCCCTTTCTGTTTTCATCTTATTTTATTTTTCCTTCTTTTCCCTACGTTCATCTGTTTTATTTCTTAAATTCCGCATGAGTGAAATCATATGGCACTTTTCTTTCTTCGACTTATTTCAGTTAGCATAATAGCCTCTAGTTCCATCCACATCCTTACAAATGGCAAGATTTCATTCTTTTTGATGGCTGAGTAATATTTCAGTGTATGTGTGTATACCACTTCCATTCATCTGTTGATAGACATTTGGGCTCTTTTCATATTTTGGCTACTGTGGACATTGCTGCTATAAACATTGGAGTTCATGTGCCCCTTCAAATCACTATTTTTGTATCCTTTGGATAAACACCTGGGAGTGCAATTGCTGGATCATAGGGTAGCTCTATTTTTAACTATCCGAGGAATCTCCATACTGTTTTCCAGAGCGGCTGCACTAAGTTTGCATGCCCACCAACAGTGCAAGAGAATTCCTCTTTCTCTGGGAGAATCTTATGACTTTTTGATCTTAGTCCATACTTGTCAAAAAATTGAAAAGTAATAGAGCCCAGTGTGGGATTTTTAGTTGGGCATACTTAGATTGGGAAGGTTTCAGGGGGAACTTGCTCATGAGCTGTCAGCTAGGGACACAGAAAAGGTGTTACATAGGACTTAAGTCTTGGCGTCAGGTTTACAATTTCTATTTTCTGAAGCTCACCTCCTTTAGAAGAATTTTCTCCCCTTTTTTCACAGAAGGGTTAAATAAAATTCAAAACACTGTATTAAAGTAAGTTTCTGGTTATAATGATTCTTAGACATTGGAATAGGCCAGCAGAGAAGGTATTTTTTTTTTTTTTAATGAGCAGACAGGTTATTGGGGGGAAAATAGTGGGATAATACATCTAAATGTGTTAACATGCCTTAGCTCAGAAGAATGGTTACTTCTTATGTTATTACCATTTTGAGATTGTTGTATAGATATTTTTTTAAAAAAATATTTTATTTATTTATTTATTTATTCATTCATTCATTCATTCATTCATGAGAGACAGAGGGAGAGAAAGAGAGCGAGAGAGAGGCAGAGACACAGGCGGATGGAGAAGCAGGCTCCATGCAGGGAGCCTGATGTGGGACTCGATCCCGGGTCTCCAGAATCACATCCTGGGCTGAAGGCGGCGCTAAACCGCCAAGCCACCTGGGTTGCCCTGTATAGATATTTTCTTTTCTTTTTTTTTTTAAAGATTTTATTTATTTATTCATGATAGTCACACACAGAGAGAGAGAGAGAGAGGCAGAGACACAGGCAGAGGGAGAAGCAGGCTCCACGCAGGGAGCCCGACGTGGGATTCTATCCCGGGTCTCCAGGATCGCGCCCCGGGCCAAAGGCAGGCGCCAAACCGCTGTGCCACCCAGGGATCCCCTGTATAGATATTTTCTTAAAAAATATTAAGCATGTCAGTATTGCCTGTGTGCGTGAAAGCATTTTTTTCTTATTTTGGTAACTAATTTCCAGTTTCTTACCCTCAGTATTGTCCAAGTTAACTAAAGATATTACCAATTGTGAATCAGTGAATAAGGAGACTCACAGAAATTTCACATAAATGCTCAGTGAATGTTTGAGAATATTTAGATCCAAATCATCATTTTATAACCTTCAGTATATATATTTTTAAACTTAAGTGCTTGTCTCTGGTAACTAAAAATGTGGGCAAAACAGCCACAAAATGAATATGACATAAAAATTATTCATGGTGTACCTGGGTGGTTCAGTTAATTAAGCATCTGCCTTTGGCTCAGGTGATGATTTCAGGGTCCTAGGATTGAGCCCTATGTAGAGCTCCCTGCTCCGTGGGGAGTCTGCTTCTCCCTCTGCCTCTCCCCACCACTCATGCTCTATATTTTTCTCTCAAATAAATAAATAAAATCTTTTAAAAATTTACTCATCTGATCACAATATATCTTTTTTTCCTACTTAAGTGAAAATATAAATGGGAATGTTAAAATTAACATTAATTTACTTTTTAGCTTGGCCACATATATGCCATCCTAATATCCAATTTTTAAAAAATTTACTACATTAAAGATATACAGAAAGACATAAAAATAATATGAAAAAATACTTATGATCAACCACTAGATTATGAAATTACTAACACTACTAAGGTCCCTTGTACATCCTCAGTTCCACCTCTCTTCTTTCCCCAGGGATTAATCATCATTCTGAATATTGTATTTTGTATATCCAGGTATTTCTCTTTTTGCTTTTTGTCCAATGTACATATCTCTAAATAATTTATATCATTTTACAACTTGTTTTGTTAATCGGTTTTATGTTTGAATTCATACATGTATGGTACATCACTCATGTGATGGAGATAGTGCTCACCAAGTATATTCTATATGCTTCGTAGCTTTTGGGCTGGAATCACTGGACTGTGAGTAGAAGGGAAGTGCGTTACATGTGGGAATAAGGCAACATCGCTTTTGTCCCCTTCCTCAGTGAACTCACAAGCCATATATTCCAGATGGAGCAATGGGGCAGCTGCAGGAACACGAAGCATCTATTACCTTGGGGCCCTGAGTGAGGTGGAGTGGAGCTTATCACCAGCTCATGTAAGACATATAAAATGAACAAGAAATAACTGTTGTGCTAAGACATATACACAAGTGGGAAGATAACTGCCTTTCTGGGATTTTTGTTAAAGCAATACTATCAGTAGAAGAATAGATTCATAGCCTTTTGAAAATACTACTATCCTATGACCCCAGATTGATATTTTTTTCTACTTGCATGAAGAAGAAAATTTCATACACTCTAGTCTTTACCTTCTGTGAAGACCCTATTGCACTAACAATACCTTCAGAGAAGGGCCTACATGTTTATGAACTGTTTCTGGTATGTTTTGTTTCCCTAACTAGATTTTAAGGTCTTTGAAAAATCATGTCCTTTTTTTGTATCCTACACTGCACCTTACAGTCTACACATGTATGTATTAATGACTGGTCTACTGGTTGATTGGGGAGGATGAGGCTAATATTAAATGCCTAGTTTGTGTAAGGCAACTTGCTTGCATTCCACATAAGTTGATCCTTGATCCTTAATATTTCCATTATATAGATGAGGATATTAAGGCTAAGTAACTTTCCTCTGGTCACAGAGCTAGGAATAAGATGAAACATGTGAAGAGGGCAGTGGAAATCAGTCAGCCTGACTCAAAAGCCCTTATTTTTTAGTTTTTTCACTGAACTGAATGAAATCATACCTAATCCAGGGCAGGAACTTTAGAAGAACATAAAATAGCTAACAAATAGTTTTTGTTTATAAGTTTTGCACACATTAAATCATTTCTTTAGATATTTCTCAGGACTCAAGATTGTTGGGTCTTACCTTGATCACCTCTGGAGTCTGCTGAATCAAAACCACTGAAGTAGTATCTTTGGCTTTATCACCAACAGGACTTCTACAGACTGATAAATTGGCCTGGGAGGAAGTTGTCAAGGTTTCCTGTAGAATCTGCATCATTTCCTTCTCTTGTGACAGGCTCCCTCTGCCTGATTTGCACTCAACTAGTTCTTGAGCAAAGTCTTCAATGCTTTCTAGAATTCGCAGTAAGAGGACTCGATCCTCTTCTTCTATTTTGTGTCCATTGGTTTCAATAATCCTTGTTAGACAGGAAGGGGAGACTTTTTCGGTGGGTGAAGAGACTTTAGATTTAGGCTCAAGATCTATAGGAAGCTGACCAGTCAATGGATTATGACTATTTAAGGAGTTAGAGCTTTTACCTTTGGCAAGTGGCTCTCTTAGAGAGGTCTCCATTTTCTGTGAAAATGATTCCAGATCCATTAACAACTTATCTATCTCTTCCTGACTATTAGGATTCATAAAATCTCTGTGGTCTCTCTCTTCAACTTTAGGAGCTTTTAATTTAAGATCTTCCTCAGGTAGGTTAACTGATTTCTCAAATATCTTATCACTTTCATTTTGCACTGAGGCAGGATATTTTTTAAGAGGAGTACCACGGTCTGAAAATTCTGCTCTATCTTCATTTACCTTTAACAAATCCTGACCGGGTCCATTCTCTGTCCTTTGTCCTTTATCCAATGCTTTCTTTCCATCTGACTCTTCTTCAATATAAAGGGTTTCCATTAGGTCACTAGAAGAAACATTTTCTAAAGAGTTCATGGTTAATGACTGTGATTGAAGCTGGGCATCTTTTATAGTTCTGGGATCATTTATCTCAGAGTTATATAAGGGATTTGTAGAGTTGTTTGGAATGGATTTTACTGCGTCTGTTTTCCTAGAACTGTGTTTGTCATCTTGCAGTGCTATAGTTTGAAACTGTCCAGAGTCAGGGGCTGAGAGCTGGACAACATCTTCATATTTAGGGGGCTGTTCAGTGCCAAATACTGGGGAAAAGGGAGTCAGTTGTAAACTGGGTATATTGCTGACCAGTTCTGTTAAATCTATAGCCTCATTATTCCCAGGCTGCATGAATTCAAATGGTAGCTTTTTCAGATAGGATGCTAACCTAGTCATTACATTCACATAGACAGTATCAGAACTAGAAATTGCATCATTGCCATTTCCTTCGTTGATGCTACTCCCTGACTTCTTCTTTATGCATTGTTTTATGATATCTGTACATTTTTTCAAATCCTCAGAGCATTTCAGCAAGATGTCCAAGCACATCTTTATGTCTGTTCCAGAAGAAAAATTATCTATCTTATGTTTTTCCAAAATCTGAGTAACCAGGTCTTCTTCAGAGAAGTTGTGAAGAAGCACTGAAGTTAGGTTTGTATCAAGTGAGTTTCTATGGGACAAAGATTTTTCCTCAACTGAGGAACTCCGGAGTAAACCAAAGGATGGAGAGTTCCCATCATTGTTATAATGGCCACAGAGCAAGTCAAAATCAACTGACCTCCTATTAAATGAGTCAGACTTAACTTTTCTTCCCTTTTTGTAAGCTGCATGGTTAGAGTTTTTGAGCTTTTCAAAGGAAAATTCTTTTATTTTCCCGCTGGCAAAACTGATCGCTTCTCCTGCAATGTCCTTTAAGTTACAGGTGTTCTGAAAGGTAGATCCTTTCTTGACCCTGGGAATGCCTGCGAGGGCCTGCTGGTGATAGTCACCCTCAGCTGAAGAAAACCCATTCTCATGGGGTAGAAACATAGAGTCCAGATCTGCATCTTTAAACTGAGACACAGGGATGTGCAAGAGGTCTGCACAAACACTATGATGTACCACAATGCAATCAACTCCATGTGTAAAGGTATGACAGGTTCCAGTGCAATAATGTATAGCTTGCTCAAAACGCCTGTCTATCACCACACTGCTGTAGTGGTTCACAGTACTGACCACAAGTCTGTAAGTTGCTGCCATAATATCGAATCCACTCAGTGATGTGAGTCGGAATTTTCTAGAACTTATTTCAAGTAAATTCTCCTAACTTACACTCAGCTGAAAATATACTTGATGGCAATGTTCAGTGGTTTCTTGCAAATATAATGACCCTTCCCCCAAAGAAAAACCATCTAAATTTGAGGTTTGGTAACTGTCGGGATACAGTAGCTACTGCACATGTCTGCTTGAATTAGGAAGTCTAATAATTTAATAATTGTCCTCTTTAGTTTTATTTAGTAATATCATGATACTGTAGTGTTTTTATAATATAAAATCCTCTTTCAGTCCTCCAGCAATTCTATGATGCAGAAATTTATTGTCATTAATTTATTGCCATAAATCCTAGTTGGTAGTATAGAAGTACTGTGATAACTGAATCCGCCAAAGAATTAAATGATCCATTGTTTTGTGAATGAAACCTGTAATGAAAAAAGAAAACAATTTTTAAAATATGATTTCTTAATCCTGAGGAAACCTTTTATTTCCTCTTTTGCATCCCACATGCAGTTAGACACCAAGCCGTATTCTTTGCCACATTACCGCATATCTTTGCTTCATGTCTTTATTTCATCAAGCCCCACATTCCTTACTACCTGGATGGAGTATTTACTACCTCCACTTTGCCTTGTTACAACTGCCTCCCTGTTGGTATTTCTTATCCTGCCCTCCTTGCCATCTTTCATGACATCAAAAAGCTTAGATTCAGACAGGTTTTTTAATCCCTCAGAGTTCAAGAATTCATACTACTGATCTCCATCATGCATCCTACCTCTTTTGACTTATTTTCAAGACTTTCAACATCCATTCCCATCCACCTACAACCTTATTTTGTGCGACTGTTCTGCACTAAACTTTTGCTTATATCTCATCATCCTAATCTCAAAGATTGCCAACACATAATACTTGTTCTTGATTCTACACTTCCTCTGTACTTGGAGATTATTCTCCCATCATATTTTTTCTTACTACCTAAGAGAGAGAAACAACCTTTATTTACTGCCCTTGATCCTATCCTCTCAGATATTACCACATGCAGAGCTCTCGTCACCAAGTGGATAGAATTTAATCATCCTCTTTAAAAAAACAAAACAAAACAAAACAAGCTTTTAAACCATATTGTAGTTGCTTTCTAAAAAGGTTCAATCTACTCAATAAATGAGTGCCTACTTGTGCCAGGCACTTGTTAAGTGATAAGGATACAGCAGTGAATAAAATATAGTCCCTGTTCTTATGGAGCTGATAATCTGGTTGTAAAATGAAAAACAAGATGCATGTAAACATTTAACTTAGATGGTGACATGAGCTCTAGAAAAGTCAAACAGGGCAGGGATTCAGAAAGAATGAGAGGGGCTGTGTTATAAAGGGTAGTCAGGGAAGATCTTACTGATATATGAGCAGAGACTTGAAAGAAGAAAAGGAACAGGCTGTGGAGGTATTTTGGGCAAAATCATCTCGGGCATAATAACCATAAGTGCAAAGGCCCTGAGGTGGGAGTATGCTTGAGGAGGCTACAGTGATTAGAACAGACAAAGCAAGTGGGATAGTGTGGGAGGTAAGGTCAGAAAGAAAAGGTAGAAGTCTAAAACATGCAGGATCTGCTGCATGAGCTGGGGAACAACTGATGGCTACGGAGCAGGGGAATGACATGATGATCAGACTTACATTTTAAATTGGTAATTCTGGCTGCTGTGTTCAGAGGAGACTATGAAGGAGCAAGATAAAAAGCAGGGAAGAAAATTAGGGGCTATTGCAATAAATCAGGCAAGAAGACCTGGGGGCTTGGACCAGGATATAGTGTAATAGTGGAGAAGTTTAAAGCCAATAGGATTTGTTGAAGGATAGATGTGTGATACTACCAAATCAAGAATGATGCAGTAAAGCAATGAAAGGATCCTTCAGATGATGACTGAAATGAGAGGAGAGCATCAATTTCACTAAATTTCGATGGCAGTGAGATTTTAAAATAAAAATCTTTATCCCCAGGCAGCCCAGGGGGCTCAGCAGTTTAGTGCCACCTTTGGCCCAGGGCGAGTCCCAGTCGGGCTCCCTGCATGGAGCCTGCTTCTTTCTCTGCCTGTGTCTCTGCGCCTTTCTCGCTCTCTCTCTCTCTCTCTCTCTCTCTGTGTCTCTCATGAATAAATAAATAAAATCTTAAAAAAAAATCTTTATCCCCTTAATGAGAGAACTTTATTGTTTTCATTTTCATTTCTTCAATCCTAGAAAACTGTTTTTTGCTTGTTATAATTATTCTCTGGCAAATCGTCTCTTCATGTCCTTTGCTCACTTAGGTATTAGAGACTTAGTGACTACAGATATAATTATTTCATGAAGTACCCTTTCTTTTGTTGAATTCTTATTTTGGAGTACATTTCCTGGCCCTCTGTATCCAATGACTACTCTGTTTTTATGTCAGTTCTACACTATTGCAATTACTGTTGCCTTATTAAGTTTTACTATCTGGTTTTGCTTCCCATATCCCTAATTATTATTCTTTTTTATACTCCAAATGTTCTTTGATGGTCTTCCAGATGAATTTTTGAATAGTCAAGTTTTAAGAAAAATTTTATTGGGATTTTATTCCAATTGCAACACACTTAGGAATTATTTTGAAGCACTGATATCATTATAATATTCAGATTTTCTACCCAGGAAAATAGTAAATCTTAATTCCAATATTCCTGTATTTCTCTCTTTGTGGTTTTCCTCAGGTGGGTCACTCCCTATTGTTCTTGTCCTTCAGTGTCCTAACTTTGTTGCTACATGAATGGATCTGGAGCTACTGTGTCATGCTCTACTTCCTCGCCTTCAAATCTCAGATGGTGGCTCATATAAGACTATAAAACTAGATCTCACTAAGGATAAAACTGAAGCAGAAAGAAGTTTCATACTAAAGGAAGTGCCCAGTAATTTGGAACTGAAAATGCAAAGAAGCCAAAGAGGAATTAGTTGTTATGGGACAAAATACTAGAACATGGCAATAGAAAGAATTACCTTTCCAAAAGATGCACAAGAGACAGGGAAGAAATAACACCAAACATGAAAAACTATACACCTTTTCAGAAATCCAAAATTTGGAAGAGCTTTTGGGTAAGGATAGAAGGAAAGAAAAATAAAGGATATTTCTAAGAAAGTACATGAGTATAACTATGTGAGGGATATTAGGACTATATCCTAATCCAGTTGTTAATAGAGGTGATAAAACTGGTGCAAAGGCAAAATACATGAGTGTTAGAAAATTTAAATATTCAGACACATATGAAAACGTGATAAACTCCTAAATTAACATAAAGACTTTTTTTTAACAAAGACTATTTTATTTCTCTGAAATTTGAGAAATTATAAAGGAATTCTCTAAGCTTGGATATAACCAAAACAACTAATTTATAAGGTAACATGACAAAAAATACAAGTATTCATATGATACTAGAATTTGAAATACTTATGGAAGAGAGAACATTGGCCAAAGTCAGACATATGCTTTTAGACCAGGGCTGACCTATAAAACATTCTGTGTTGATGGAAATATTCTATATGTGTTCTGATATGGCTGCCATTAGCCACATGGGGCTACTGAGCACTTTAACTGTGGCTAGTGCAACTGAAAAGCTGAATTTTAATTTTATTTTAAAATTTTAATTTTGGAATTATTTTAGATGCACATAGAAGTTGTAAAACTAGTACAGAGACCATCTGTGTACTCTTCCCCTAGTTTCCTCCAAAGATAACATCTTATATCAATGGGATGCCTGGGTGGCTCAATGGTTGAGTATCTGCCTTTGGCTCAGGGTGTGATCCCTCGATCCGGGATGGAGTTCCACATTAGGCTCCCTTCGAGGAGAATGAGCCACCTGGGCTGCCCATGATTTGAGTTTTTTATAAACATGCCAAAGAGACCAAGGTTACTTCCCTGGTATTTGGTTCAGAACTGTGAGTGTCAAATTCTGCCTTTTTAATTTAGACCATGATTAACTGATGCCCAGTTGTTCTGGAATCCTAGACATGGAATCTAATCCAACTAGTCTCAATCAGAGATAGATCATAATCTATCTAATTCAGAACCCCCATGCTATCTTGTGTTTCTAAGATAAGGCAGGCTACATGGGTTTGAATCCCTACCCTGCCACTTACAGCTGTGTGGCCTTACATAAGTTGGTTAACTCTGTCAGCCTGTTTCACCTGTAAAACATAGATAATAACACTACTCATTTCATGAGAATTAAGTGAACATGTCAAATGCTTAAAACACAAGAAAGGCTCAATCACTGTTAGCTGTTTTGGTAAAATTCACTCATCAAACAATTTCTGCTCTGAACCAGGCCCATAATAATTCATTATTATGGCCCCGAGTGTACCTACTATTTGAGGGCAATGAGAGAAGCAAGCACAGTGGGAATCAGGAGCACTAGGGTAGAGCTTCTATTTTTCCTCATTTGTTCTTAACAATTAATATACATCCTTTTCAGAAAAGTTAGAAAATGTTCTTAAGTAAAAAACATTTTAATTATCCGTATCATCATTCAGAAATAACCAGTTAATATTTTTATGGATATGTATCCTGACATTTTCTTATGAAAATTTATAAATGTATATTTTTTTTTACAAAAGTTTAAGCATACTATGTATTTTAAAATTTACTTCAAACTAGCAATAAATATCTCTTGAATATAATTCCATGTCAGGAAAGAACTAGATCATTTATTTTTTAGATTTATTTGAGAGAGAGAGACCATAAGCACACAGGAGTGGGAGGGGCAGAGGAAGAGGGGGGAGAGAACCTGAAGCATGCTCCATGCTGAGCGCAGAGCCTGACCAGGGCTTGATCTCACCACCATGAGTTCACAATCTGAGCCAAAACCAAGAGTTGGACACTTAACTGACTGTGACACCCAGGTGCTCAGATCTAGATCATTTTAATGAACATACAATATTTTACCATACAGATAAAATAATTCAGCCACCTACCACTGCTACACAGGTTATTCACTATGTTTTTGTTTTACAATAAACAATGATAAACATTCTTATACATATTACACAGATGTCTAGTTATTTTCTTAGGATATGTTTCAAGTAGTAGAATGCTGAGTCAAAAGGAGTGTGTATATGTATGCATACACATTTTTTATTTTTATTTTTTAAAGAGTTTATCTTATTCATGAGACACACAGAGAGAGGCAGAGACACAGAGAGAGAAGCAGGCCCCATGCAGGGAGCATGACATGGGATTCGATCCCGGGATGCCAGGATCATGCTCTGAGCCAAAGGCAGGCGTTAAATTGCTGAGCAACCCAGGGATCCCCCTGCATACACATTTTAAGGGTTCTTTGATATATAAGGTCAGTCTTTCCTCCAGAAAAATGACAAATTTCTACTTCCAACATCAGGATGGGATCAGACCCATTTCTCCATTTTCTCCTTGAGTGATACCACTCTTTAAATCTTTGCTAATTTGAAAGATGAAAAAAAGGAAGTGCATTATTTTAAATTGTGCCTAAACATGTTTATTTACTTCATAGACATTTTGTTTTCATTTGTGAAGGCTTTCTTCATACCCTTGGCCCATTTTGAAAGAGAGCATCCAAATGAGACCAAAGAGTTAGAAAAGACTTCCCAAAGTACGGAAGTATGTACCCAGGTTTGAAGGACCAATGAAAATTAGACAGAAAGGAAGGGAAGAATACTCTAGGCAGAGGGGAACACATAGGTGAAGACTCAGAGGCCTAACATGGTACAGGTGAGTTCAGAACTATAAGCAGTTTCAGGTGATTTCACTGGGGGGCGTAGAAAGCAAAAGGAGAGGAAACCAAGAGAGCAGCAGGAACTAGACCATGGACTTGCTTGTGTGAGAAATTAGGAGCCTGGACTTAATTCTGAAAATTATAGGTAAAACAAAGACCTTTTAGGCTAGGGAGTAACAGGATGAAATTTACATTTTAGAAAGATCATTCTAGCAGCTGAGTAGAGGTATGGAAGTTAATTAGGAGACTACTGTTATAATCTATGCAAGAAATGGTGAGAACCAAAACCAAGTAGGTGGCAGTGGTTAACAAAGAGGAGGGCACTGATTAGAGAGTCAAAGAGGAAGAAATCACAGAACAGGAGAGAGTGAGAGGGAGGAATCTTGGGTTTCAGGCTTGGGTTCTGGGGGACTACTGTTGGTACTCTCAACACAGACTTTTTGTTTTTGTTTTAAGGGAGGTGGTCATACAAAACAGAGTGTTATTCTGGATGTGTTATTTGAAGAGATACCTGTGGAATATGCAAGTGATGATGACTGGATCAAATGTGAATACAAACACCTGGACGTGGGCAGAAAGAACTGGGTAGGCGATGCAGCCCTGAGGTTACTTAAGGTGAGTGCACAAAACGAGAAGAGCTCTAGCCTGAGGACAGAGCTGGGCTCACTGGCATTTCTGGAACAGAATTCTTAGAGGGAACCTAAGAAGGAAGAGCCAAAAAGGTAACACGGAAACAAGGAGAAAGCAGTTTCACAGAGGCTGAAGGAGAGACTCAAAATGGAGGTCACTAGTATTGGATACTGCTAAGAGGTGAAGGCAAAACAGAGAGTACCCATTGGATTTGCTAACATGACGGTCACTGATAACCTTACCAAGTGGAATTTCAAAGAAATCCCAAAATATGGAATAGTCCCAAACACAATGCATGCACAAGAGTGATTAAAAATAGCTGTCAACATTAAGTTCTAAAAGAACTCCCTTGGGGATTCCTGGGTGGCTCAGTGGTTTAGCGCCCACCTTCAGCCCGGGGCATAATCCTGCAATTCCAGGATCAAGTCCCACCATCAGGCTCCCTGCACAGAGCCTGCTTCTCCCTCTGCCTGTGTCTCTGCCTCTCTGTGTGTGTGTCTGTGTCTCATAAAAAAATATAAAAGAACTCCTTTAATAAGTTTTTTAAAAAGTGTTAAATGATAAGAAAATCGAATCATAGTTTGAATTTTTTCTGTCTTACTGGCACATGAGTATCTCACCATTTTTTTTTAAAAGATTTATTTGTTTATTTATTCATGAGAATACACAGAGAGAGAGAGAGAGAGGCAGAGGCAGAGGGAGAAGCAGGCGCGATGCAGGGAGCCTGACGTGGGACTCAATCCCAGGTCTCCATGATGGTGCCCTGGGCTGAAGGCGGCGCTAAACCGCTGAGCCACCTGGGCTGCCCTGTCACCATTTTTTTTTTTTTTTAATTCATTTCAGAGAGAGGGAGAGAATGAGCAGGTAGTAGGGTCAGAGGGAGAGGGAGAAGCAGACTCTCCACTGAGTGAGTGCCTGGGGATTGTGGGGTACAATCCCAGGACCCCGGGATCATGACCTGAGCCAAAGGCAGATGCTTAACTGACTGAGCCACCCAGGCGTCCCTCACTATCTTTGATTTGATGAAATATGTAGTACAATTTTTCAGTCTAAACATCTGTTGTGTTAGAAGTAAAGAGCAGAATATAATAGATTTCTCAGGAAATTACAGTTAATTATTCTGCATATTTACATTTATTCCACCTGCTTGCCCACCTCCCAGGTCTTTTGTCTTTCCTGGTTCTTTCATCCCTAAAAACTGCTAAATGGTTCATATAAAACTTCAGAGTTCATTCAGCACTTACTATTTCTTTCACTTTGAGCAGCTTACAATTAGTCTAACAAGTATTTTCCAGTGGCTCCAGGTAGTCCTCCATAGAAAACTGCTATATGGCCATTTCTGATGAAGTGGATTTGTGAAACTAAGGTACAAAAACAGCAGACAAGAAAAGTTAGGGGAGAGACAAATGGATTTTGAAAGATAAGAGCCTTACCAAGTGAAGAAGAAGAGATTAAACTATACCTTATAAGCAAAAAAGAATTCTACAAGGGCACAAAGATATGGCAAGGGCTTGTGTGTTTGGAGAATTGTAAGAGTTTGATATTGCTGAAGTTAAAAATGTACAGGATGGAGTTCACAGTTTTAAGATATCCTCCACACATTAAGAATAAAAATAGGAATCTAAACTCCATATTCCAAGAACCTAAGAGACACCTGTAACCCTAAATCACTATATATAAAGATAGAAAACAGAAACAGGAATGAAAAATGACTTATTAAAATAGAGGAGGAAGGCATACTAATGGCAAGCAAACCAATTCATCCTACATAGCCCCCCAAAAGGCCTACGTTTGGAAATGGGCTAGGACAGGGGACTGAATACAGGGAGATTATTTGAAAGTCTTCAAAGGAGTAGACCTCTCTACTTGCACTCGACAAACTCAGAAAATCATCCCTCCTTCACTGTGCTGAAGAGAGGAAGTTTACTTGCTGGTGAAAAAAAATTGAACCAGAAAAGCATCAAACTCAGAGGCAGATAGAAGGGTGGTAAAGGACTGAAATTTGAGTAAAAGTCTACATTCTGAATAAGCCCACTTTCCCCAGCCCAGGTCCAGGTAACTAAAAACCAGGCTGATTACCTCTAGCTCCCATCCCCCAATGTGGATTAAAGAATCCTTTACTAGAGATTAGAAATCCCATCTAACCACATGATCCTCACTAATTGACAAATGCTACCTATAAACGGAGAGCTTCCTTTTTTAAAAAATTTATTTTTTTAAACGGAGAGCTTCCTCTCAGCTTTTTAGAACCTCATTTTTATTTTAAAGATTTTATTTATTAATGAGAAAGAGTGAGTGCACGAGCATGAGTGGGGATGGGGGCATGGTGGGGCAGCGGGAGAGGGAGAAGCAAACTCGTTGCTGAGCAGGGAGCCTGGATCCCAGGACCCTGGGATCATGACCCCAGTGGAAGGCAGATGCTTAACTGACTGAGCCACCCAGGTGTCCTCACTTTTATTTTAAATCAACTTTATTTGGGTGCCTGGTGGCTCCACTGGTTAAGTGACTGACTCTTGATTTCAGCTCAGGTCATGATCTCAGGATCCTGGTATTGAGCCTGGAGTCAGGCTCACCACTCAGCAGGGAGTCTGTTGCTCTCTCTCAGCCCTACCCGCCATTCCCCACCCCACTTGAGTGCATGCATGCAAAAGTGCATGCTCTAATACATACATGAATCTCAAGAAAAAAAGATTTACATCAACTTTATTGATGTGTAAGTTACATATAGTAAAAATGTACATATTAAGTGTACAACTCAGTGAGATTTAAGAACCATGTAACTTCTGCCCTAAAAAAGGCAGAACATTTACAACACCCTAAAACTATCCCTGTGCTCTTTCCCAGTCAATTCCCCTAATCTGCAGTATCTGACAACCACTGATCTGATTCCCATCACTATTTAGTTTTGCCAGTTCTAGATCTTCATATGAATGTAATCATACAATATACATACTTTTGAGTTTGGTTTCTCTCACTGAGCACAATGGCTTTGAGATTCATCCATGTTATTGCATGTATTAGTTGTATATTCCTTTTTACTGCTCAGTAGGTATTTTACTATATGAATGTATCAAAATTTATCTTCTCTGTTCACCAATTGATGGATATTTGAGTCATTTCTGGTTTGGGCTATTACGAATTAAAGTGACTATAAACATTCAAGTAAAAATCTCTGTGGAGGGACGCCAGAGTGGCTCAGTGATTGAGAGCCTGCCTTTGGCTCAGGGCATGATCCTGGGGTCCAGGATCGAGTCCCACATGGGGCTCTCCTTGTGCAGAGCCTGCTTCTCCCTCTGCTTGTGTCTCTGCCTTATTCTCTGTGTCTCTCATGAATAAATAAAATCTTAAAAAAAATATCTCTGTGGATATATATTCATTTTTTTTCTGTATAATTAATAATGGAATTACTGAGTCATGGCAAGTGTATGTTTAATTTTATAAAAACATGCAGAATTGTTTCCCAAAGTGGCTCTACCATTTCACATTCCCATCACCTGAGAGCTGTAGTGGCTCTATATTCTTTTGGATACTTGTCAGTTACTTTACTTTTACCCATTTTAGTGAGTATGAAGTGGTATCTCACTGTGGATTTAATTTGGATTTCCCTGATGACTAATGATATTGAGCATTTTTCATATGCTTTTTAACAATTGATACAGATCTTTTATGAAGTGTTTACTCAACTCTTTCAGGTTGTCTTTGATTACTGAGTTCTAAAAAGTTCATTTGTGTATTTTAGCTATAAATATTACCTCCTGGTCTTTGAGTTTCCTTCCATTTTCTTGGCAGTAGCTTTAAAACTGGGAGGTCTTATTCCTATTACTTTTAAATTTTTAATAAGCCTAATTTTTAATAATCTAATGAATCATATTTTTCTTCTGTAGCTAATAGGCTGAATTTGAAGATCACTCAGCACCATGTTGGAGCCTTTGTTGGAGCCTTTGTTGAAAAACATGTTGGAGCCTTTGTTGAAAAACAAATAACCATATATATGGGTTTATTTCTGGATTCCATACTCTTTATATACACCACTACCATTCTGGCTTAATTACTGTATTTTATGGTAAGTCTTAAAATACCTTTGACCCTTAAACAACATGGGTTTGATCTATGTGGGTCCGTTTAATATGCAGATATATTTTAACAGATTTTATTTTTATTTATTCAGAGAGAGAGAGGCAGAGAGAGAGCGTGCACATACGTGAATGAGGGAGAGAGGGAAAGAGAATATCCAGCAAACTCCCCACTGAGCACAAAGCCTGACACACAGGGCTCAATCCCACAACCTGAGATCCTGAACTGAGTCAAAATCAAGAATTGGACACTTAACCAACTGAGCCACCCAGGTGCCCCTGCAGATATTTTCCAAGAAATATAATGGAAAAATTTGGTGATTTGTGACAATTTGAAAACCCTCAATGATGAACCATGTAGCCTAGAAATACCAAAAAAACTAAGGAAAAGGTGTGTCATGAACGCATAAAATATACATACATACATAAAGTAAAATATACATACATACTTTATCATTTACTACTATAAAACATACACAAATAAATTATAAAACATTACAATTTAGCAAAACTTACACAAACCATAGTGATGCAATTCCCAGTCAAGAGAAATATAACAAATGTAAACATGCGGTATTAAATCATAACTGTATAAAATTAACTATAGTACATACTATACTACTGTAAGAATTTTGTAGTCACCTCCTGATGCTATTGCAATGAGTTCAAGTGTTACACGTAGCCACTTGAAATACCATGTGATGCTAATCTTCTCCATGAGAGTAGTTCCTCTCTCAAGTAAATTGCATACTGCAGTAAAAAGTGATATCTATTGGCTCTTTGCTATTAATAGTTAAGTTCTGAAGAGTAAAAGTTACACTCAGATTTTCGACTATGTGGTGTGTTGGTGCCCCTACTCCAAATGCTCTTCTAGGGTCAACTGTAGTAAATGTAAATCCTCCAATTTTTTTCTTTCTCAGAATTGTTTTGGCTACTCTACGTCCTTTGCACTACCATGTCAGTTTTGCAATCAACTAGCCAATCTTCACAAAGAAAACCTGTTGGGATTCTGATTGAAATTTCATTGAATCTAAATTTCCATTTGTTAACACTCAAAGAACAAATAATCCAGTCAAGAAACGGGCAGAAGACATAAATAGATATTTCTTCAAAGAAGACATACAAATGGCTAACAGACATGAAAAATGCTCAATATCACTCAGCATCAGGGAAGTACAGATCAAAACCATGATGAGATACCACTTCACATCAGTCAGAATGGTTAAAATTAACAAGTCAGAAATAACAAATGTTGGCAAGGAAGCGGATAAAGGGGGAACCCTCTTACACTGCCGGTGGGAATGCACGCTGGTGCAGCTACTCTGGAAAACAGTATGGAGGTTCCTCAAAAAGTTGAAAATAGAGCTACCCTATGACCCAGCAATTTCACTACTGAGTATTTATCCCAAAGAGAGAAATGTGATCTGAAGGGGCAGCTGCATCCCAATGTTTATAGCAGCAATATCCACAATAACCAAACTACGGAAAGAGCCCAGATGTCTATCAACAGATGAATGGATAAGGAAGATGTGGTATACACACAAACACAAACACACACACAAAGATGGAATACTGTTCAGCCATCAAAAAAATGAAATCTTGCCATTTGCAATGATGTAAATGGAACTATAGGGTATTATATGAAGTGAAATAAGTCAATCAGAGAGAATTATCAAATGAGCTCACTCATGTGGAATTTAAGAAACAAAATAAAAGGATCATAGGGGAAGAGAGGGGAAAAATAGACAAAACCAGAAAGGGAGACAAACTATAAGAGATTCTTAATCATAGGAAATAAACTGAGGGTTGCTGGAGGGGAAGGGGGCGAAGGAATGGGATCATTGGGTGATGGACATTAAGGAGGGCACATGATATAATGAGCACTGGGTATTATATAAGACTAAGGAATCACTGATCTCTACCTCTGAAACTAATAATACATTATATGTTAATTAATTGAATTTAAATTAAAAATTAAAAAAATAAATTTCTGCTTGTAGACAACAATATCAAGTCTCCAATCTACGTAATCTACGGACATAACACAGCTTTCCATTTATTTAGATGCTCTTTAATTTCCTTCAGCAATATTTTTTTTTTCCTTCAGCAATATTAATGGGCGTTTCATTAAATTTATTCCCAAGTAATTCATGTTTTTTGGTGCTAATGCAAATGATACTATTATTTTAATTACATTTTCCATTTGTTTGTTGCTAGTAGGTAGAAACATAGTTGATTTATGTATATTGATCTTGTCACTTGCCACTTTATTAAATCCACTTATTATAGCATTTTAGGGGTAAATTCCTTAGGATTTTCTACATAGACAATCATGTTGTTTGAGAAGAGAGAGAGATTGTTTTATTTTTTCCTTTCCAATATTTACTGCCTTACTGCCTACTACACTAGCTAGGATCTCCAGAACAATATTGAATAGAAGTGGTTGGTTCAGAAATCCTTGCCTTATACCTATCTTAGGGAAAAGTATTCTATCTTTCACCATTAAGTGTGATGATAGCTGCAGGTTTTTTAATACTCTATCAGATTGAAAAGTTTTCTTCCATTATTAGTTTGTTGAGGGTTTAAAAAAAAAAAAAACTCACGGTTAATTTGATCACATACTTATTCTGTATTTATTGAGATGACCACATAATTTTTATCCTTAACTTTATTAATTTGGTGAAAAGGGGGTGAGGGAACTAAAACTTATATTAGGAAGGAAAGATATAATGTTTAAAATAAATGAATGATGAATATGCAAAATATGCATTATAAATATGGAGGCAAATAATGAAAGAAATAATTTTTAAAAATTCACATCTCTGAGGAGCAAGCCAACTTGGGAGTGGAAACTGATATTTTTTAGAAGTCTTTCAAGCAATGACATATTAATATGAGAATATGTAATATTTTGATGCCTGGGTGGCTCAGCAGTTGAGCTTGTGCCCTTGGCTCAGGGTGTGATAGTCCGGGGATCGAGTCCCACATCAGGCTCCCCATGGGGAGCTTGCTTCTCCCTCTGCCTATGTCTCTGCCTCTGTCTCTCATAAATAAATACAAAATCTTAAAAGAAAAGAGTATGTAGTATTTGATGACAAATTTTTTAAATTAAAACAGGTTCCAGAGAGATGTGAAGATGAGGCTGGGGTGATTATTGTGTGCCAAGGCTGGGGGAGTAAGGGTATAGGAGAGATAAGTGCAGCTTCAAGCACGGGTTGTTTTCGTGGGGAATCCAGAAAGTATTTCCCATGCAGATGGATATACTAGGCAGGGAAGATATAGGAGTGGAAATAAAGACTTGGGAATAAGCACCAGATTTTGTGGTTTTAAAGCTACAGAAGTACTGAAAACTGATCATGCAGAGGGTGAGAAAAGGGTCAAGGGCAAAGCTCTGAGGAAGGCTGCCATGTATGGTGCAGGGGGAGGAGAAGGATGCAAGGAAGGAGACAGAGGGCAGGAAGAAAACCAGTCCAGAAAACATAGAAGTCAAGGGAGAAAAGTATTTCATTCTTCCAACAGGCTGAATTCCAAAGATTTTATGTACCAACACACAGAGCTATACTTTTCTTTCATATGCATTTCTCCATAATTTCATACAGAAAGTTGGGAAGTTAAAACCGTAAACAACATACATGTAAAAAAAAAAAAAAAAAAAAAAAGGGATCCCTGGGTGGCGCAGCAGTTTGGCACCTGCCTTTGGCCCAGGGCGCGATCCTGGAGACCCGGGATCGAATCCCACACCGGGCTCCCGGTGCATGGAGCCTGCTTCTCCCTCTGCCTGTGTCTCTGCCTCTCTCTCTCTATCATAAATTAAAAAAAACAAAAAACAAAAAAAAAATACATGTAATTACAGAAAAAAGAGAAGGGTGTTACACATATTTTTTATGTTGCTATTTATGTGTTCTATTTCAGGAAACATCTGCAGCAGAGTATAAGATACAGAACTTCCACTGCTTATCTCAACTGCTGAAGGGTTCAAGAAGAAAATGAGCAACAGAAATCACAGACACAAAAGAAAATTGGCTGTATATCCATGTCACTTAGATGGGACATGTGAAGAGGTAAAAAAAGGAAAAAAGATAGAAAAATGCCTAACAACTTCTTTAACAGAGTACACAAGGTGTGATGATTCAGAAGTAATGAGTCATTTAGAAATAATAAAACTATCAGTTTGCCTGGAAAACACAGGCACTCTTTGGTGGATGACTCAGTATGGAAATTGATCCCAAGAGAACAATTTACAGGCAGACAAAAACATATACCATTGAACTACTTTACTTGCAGGATAAAAAAGGAGACCTGGACTATTTTATTTGTTGTGTTCACTTCAAAAACAGGTGAGAAAATAAATTAAGAAATCTCTTAGAAGGGAAGATTTTTCTGATGCTCAAAGAAACTGTATATATGAATATGAAAGAACAAATTAAAGCTTTAGATTTAGGGCTAATGTCTGAAATAATTAGACTAAAAGATAAGAACATCTCAGCAGCAGGCCTAAATTGAGCAGCTGGGAATTAGAAAGTGCTTTAAAATTTACCTTTATTTTTACTCCAGTGGAGGAAAGGAAATGTGGCTGAAAGGAGAAGTGCCAGGTGGGGGGATCAGGAGCTCCTCATCCCAACTTTGCTTTGTACTGAGCAGCTCAGTAAGTTGGTCAGGTTGCTTCCTTTGAATTTCTCTTCAAAAAAACGGGACAAAAGCTGGCGCTTGGGTCTAGGGAATGTGAGAAAAAAGCAAAATTTTTTTCCTGTTTTGAATTAGGAAGTCTTCAAAAAAACGGGACAAAAGCTGGCGCTTGGGTCTAGGGAATGTGAGAAAAAAGCAAAATTTTTTTCCTGTTTTGAATTAGGAAGTAGTTATATTTTATTAAAAAGCTATTTTCTATTATTTGATGTAGGGTTGATGTAGGAAGAAGCAAGGAGAACTGGCTACTAATTTTTAATGTGTGTAATTTGCAAAGCTAATGATTTTCCCAAGTAGTGGCTCTGAAAGGAAAATTTACAGGCTAAAGTTTTACCATTTTATAATTTTTAAACATTCTCTATTATATATTCTAAAACATCACTATCAAATCACACCCTACAGATAAAAATCAAATAACATCCTACAGATAAAAATCATGTGACACTTTAGAAGAACATATATTCAACCACAATTTCAGAGCCAGGTACTCTTCAAGATGAAGGAACTAAGAATTCAGTGCTTTCACCTCAAATAGCTTATAATAGGAGTAGACAGGAAAAGAAGATACATAACCTTTACATCAAGGAAGGTATTCCAGAGAGGAAGACTGCCAAGCACAGTCCTAGAGCAGAGCAGAAGTAGCTGGCTCCAGGAAGAAAGGGAAAAATGCCCTGTGGATAAAGGGAGCAAGGCAGGAAGAGCATGTGATGTGTGAGGAGTCACCAGGAGTCAGGTATTTCAAGGTCAAGTTTGAAGAGAGGCTTCAAGGCACCAGGGATGAAGGGATGGGGTAGAGGCAATTTGAGAGATTGAAGAGAACGAAGGGACAAAGTCAGATTTACATGGTAGGCCTGTCACTGAGTGAAGCCAGACCAAAGCTAGGCAGATGAGGTAGGTGGCCTCTGCAGAGCTCAGAACAGAAATCAGTGAGGCTACAAATGGAAAGCAGCTCTGAAGCTTAAGTGACTAGCCCACGATTACAAATCTATAAGCAGGATCTGAATGTAAGTTTTTTATCTTTAAATCCCATGCTTTTCTACATCCCTGTCCAAGCACAAACTCTAGTCAAAGTTGACAACAGATCTCAAATTCATTTTTAATAAGTAAATTATGGAGCTTAAGAGACTTTGTTCATTAACGCATTTAAGTATGCTAAATGTTCAGGGCATTACAGAAAAACAAAGCTCTTGTCTTATATGAACTTATGGAATAAAAGAAAGGAGATAAAAAGACTAGATCAATTTATTCAGTGGGTATTTATTGAGGCACTCCTGGGCCCTGATGAAGGTCACATGCCAGTGATAGTTCCTTAGAGAATATAATTTTTTACATCTCCCTTTCCTTCTCTGACAAGCTAATTTTGGTACAAGTGAGCAAAGAGGCTCTTCAGAGCCAAGTGGGCAATTCTAGAAGATGACCAGGAACATAGAGTAAAATAAATAGAAGCATGGACTGGGGGAAACTTTGCTTGAATGGGATGCTAAGGGAACAGGAAAAAATCCCAGAGGATGGCATGGTTGGAAGAAAGCTGGGGAGGGGCCAGGAATTGCCTTCAGTGCAATTTGGATTTGACAGATCAAGGTTGTTGCTTACTTTTTTAACAACAGTTTTAATATTTATAAAAACATTGACTATAGAAATAAAACATAGCTGCTGCAAAAAGAGTGCATGCAATTAACACAAAGAGTAAAAAAAAAGCGCATCACACCTAGAGAGGGTATCAATGTGAACATTTTTTTAACTGTCCTCTTTTGGCTTTAGACACACATATAACAAGTGAACAGACATGAGGATTTTTGTGAATGTTTTTTTTAAGAAACGAAAGTGATACAATTATACTTTATTACCTATTTTTTCCACTTAATATAGGAAAACATCTTTCCATAAAAACAAAAAGCTACATCATACATCTCATATACACTGTGTGGATATACCAAATTTACTTATTCAATTCTCTAATAAGGCACATTAGGCTATCTAATAAAGTAAGGTACAGAAAGGAAGCAAGCAGGAAGCAAACGATAAAATGGACTTTAGCTGGGGCAGCATTCTGAATATTCCAAAGGTGGAAAGAGATAAGACATATGGGAGCTCATGAGATTTTAGTGTTCCAGACGTAAGATGAATAATGTCTGAATCTGGAATTCTTTGTGGATGAAAAATTTCCAAAAGGGGAACAACAACCAAAAAAAAAAAAAGGGACTGCAACCCAACACACACTAAAAATGAAGTAATTTCAAATCTTCACATCTGCAGAACAGATAGAATGTCAAAGAAAGCACTCAGACAACTTAAAACAATGGGTGGACTGCCAGGGAAAATCCAGTTGCCGAACTAGTGGTCATCCACAACCACAGCTTTCCAAGGAAGTGACAGAGTCTCCCAAATTGTGCGAATAGGGGGTACAGCGAGCCCTTCTTGTGAGATGTCATGAGCCTCAAGGCATTGTGTATCCTCTCTGGGCCTCCATTTCCTCGTGTTCATGCAGGCTTGTCAGAGTTCCCTCGGAAGCTGCCAATACTAGGCATCTCCCACTGCAACCAGAATAGCTCTGCTTTCATCTGTTTTATATATTGGTTCTCCAAAAAATATTTTATTTGAAAAAAAAAAAAAAAAAAGAGTTCCACCACTAAAAAATACACTTAATAATCACAGGATTAAAGAAACATAACATTCAGGGCACTTGGGTAGCATGAATGATTACGTATCTGACTCCCACTCAGTGTGGAGTACACTGGGGTTTCTCTCTGGCCCTCCCCTTTGCACGTGCGCACTCTCTCTTTATCTTAAAAAAAAAGAAAAGAAAAGAAAAGAAAAAAAGAAACATTACACCATTCAGATTCTGTATTAATCACAAATTTAAAAATGTAAATTGATAACGGAGGGATGTGAAAGTCACCACCTTAACACGCTAGTTAAACACAGCATCACTAACTGTGGGACAATCAGTATGTACCTCTCTCAATATGATGCAATGAGAAGATCAAAGTACCATTTACACAGTTTTCTTGCCAAAAATATTTACTTTATCCAACCTTTTTGATCTAATGTCCAGTTACAGGAAATATAGGCAGTAGAGAAATGTTACTACCATGAGGAAACAGAGAAATTCAAGGTATGGATCATTTTAAAAGACAGTTGGCCTGGTCTCTTCAATAAATCAACATCATGGGAGAAAAAGTACATGTGTGGAAATAAATTGGGGGAAAAGGAGGGAGAAGAAACACCAACTACAAAGGCTCTGAGGTGGGAACACATCTTGACTTTTAGCAAGAGTGAGAATGCCACTGTGACTAGACTCTGACTTTTGCTAGGTGAGGTAGGGAGCTACTGAAGAACTCTGAGCCAAAAAATGACATGATCTGATCTTTTTAACAAGATCCTTCTAGTTGTTCTGATAAGAGCAGACTACCAGGGACAGAAGAGAAAGCAGGGACACCAAAAAGGGGGCCAAATATGCCTGGAAAAATCCAGGTAAAACATGATGCTGGTTTGGACCAGGAGAAAATTAGAAATAGATTCTGGATACAATTTGGAACAAGAATCAATGGGCTTTGTGGAAAATGAGGAGGTTAAGATGAATTTATGAGTTGATTTTAAAAACTGTTGTTGCTTTGTTTTTGCTTGAACAACTAGAAGAAGAGGACTGACATTAATTGAGACTAGGACGATTGCAGGAAGAACTGATTTGTTGGTAGGAGAGGGAATGGTGGTGGCTAGGTAAGTAGTCCGGTTTGGGATATTACTTTCGAGATGCCTGTTAGACATTCAGGTAAAGATATGCAGAATGCTATGGGATCATCAAGTGTAGACTTTAGGGGAGAGATTTGGGCTGATACAAATTTGAGTCATATTTAATGCATTGAGACCAGAGGAGATGATCAAAGGAGGGAATATACAAAGAAAAGAGAAAGAAATATATAGAAATATTTACTTTATAATAAATCATATTCTCTAAGATTCTGTAGAATTCTGTATTTCTACATAGGAATATAGAAAGAAACATCCAAAGGCTGAGCCCTGGGGTACTCAAACATGTAGAGCAGTGGAACTTTCTGTGATGTTGAAATATTTATATACAATGGAACTTTCTGTGATGTTGAAATATTTATATATCTGTGCCATTCAATAGGTAGCCACTATCCACATGTGGCTCCTGAGCACTTGAAATATGGCTAATGCCAATGAATAACTGAAAATTCAATTTAAATAGCGATGTATAGCTAGTGGCTACAGTACTGGGTAGTACAGATCTAGAGTCTGGGGAAGTGATGAGGAATCAGCAGAGAAGACTGAAAAGAAGTGGCTAGAGATGGAGGGTCCATGGGTCGCTCATGTTTTTGCATATGTTACAAGCGAGGTACTGTCTTGACAGTGATATATTAGAAGCCAATTGAAGAAGGTGTTTCAAGGAGGAGAGAGTGATCAGCTTTGCTCCTGAATGTTAAGTCAGGTAACTGAGAAACGACACATTGTGGACATCACTAGTAACTGGGAAGAGCAGTTTTGATGGAATTGTGGAGGCAGAAATCTGTTTGGCTTGGGTAAAAAAAAGAAACGGGAAGAAAAAACCAGCAACAAAGTAGAGACAACTCTTTCAAGTTTTACCATGAAGTTTAAGTGAAATTAGAAGAGACAGTGATGTCCACAAGGATTATTTTAAAAAGAGGAGAAAAGCATATTTTATCATGTATAAGACAATAATTAAGAAAAAGGGAAAAGTGATAGGAGAGAAAGAATTATGAAGCACTTGGATAGGCTGATTCTTGGACAGCAACAGGAGAGAAAGAGTATGTGAATACTGCTGCAGGTAGTGGGCAGCTGGAGTGGTAAAAGCCGGTGAAAGCTCTTTCTTTTCTGAATAGGAAGCAAGGTCATCAGTTGAAAGTAAAGAATGAAGAGGAGATGGTGAAGACATGAGGAGACTGAAGACATGCAATACTTATTTAGGAGGAGATGTAACAGAGAATGACTATGGAAATCTAGCACGAATGCCAGGCAACATTATGGGTCGGTCCCCTTGAAGCTGTGATAATTAATTGAATGCAAGCTCAGCAGCATGGTTTTACAGGCATGGACTAGGCAAAGAACTGGATTTAATCAGCACTGTAGTTTAGCCAGGCAAGCCTGCTGAAGTAAGAGAAAGGCAAAAGAATTAAGGATGTGTGTAATGGACAGATGATAATAACTGATGTTGGACTCTAAGCCTCTAACCTCTTTCCTGGAATCCTAACCCTTCCACTGAGCCTTGTGGGACTCGTGGGTAGATAGCAGCAAAAGCCTCCTATCCTGGACCTCTTCTTGGAAGCTTTCTTCACTTCCTTTGCCTTTTTATTTAAAATGACACTGGGCTCTGGACTTTCCCCTGAGGACGCTGCTTTCCCTGTAGCCCTTTCAGATGAGGACTCTTTTTTTCTTCCATGTCCTTCAGACATGGGGCCTGATACATGCCCTTCTGCTTCCTCATTGCAACTTCCATTGCATTCTCCCTCTGCCCTCTCCCCAAATCCCCTGCTTTGAGTCATGTATCGTTAGGCTCTACCACCCACTATCCTTTTTTTTTTTTAATTTTTATTTATTTATGATAGTCACATACACACACACAGAGAGAGAGATAGAGAGAGAGAGAGAGAGAGAGAGAGGCAGAGACACAGGCAGAGGGAGAAGCAGGCTCCATGCACCAGGAGACCGACGTGGGATTCGATCCCGGGTCTCCAGGATCGAGCCCTGGGCCAAAGGCAGGCGCTAAACCGCTGTGCCACCCAGGGATCCCTACCACCCACTATCCTTTTTCATTGTGGCATTTAAGTCTCCCCCATCATTCCTTGATGAGTTTAGCTTCTGGCTTACTGTTACTCCAATGCTATTTCAGTTATATTCTAATTGACTTCAACATCAAATAGATAATCTATATGATATCCTGGCCTCTTAGTTTCTTGACCTTTCGTCCACAATGATAATTTTGTTGACACTGTTTTCTACCCTATTTCAGCCACTTTTTACGATGGTCATACCTTAAACCTTTAGAATATATGAAAGTATATTTTAATAACCATATGCCTGAAGGAATATCATTTACCAAAACTTTACTGGTGAGTTCAGAGTAAGACCACCCTTCTGTAGGCCCCCACTGACAGAACTGAGGGAATGGTCATATATTGGGCACAAGACCACCTCTAGCAATTCATGTTACCATTGACAAGAGATAATGAGGAGTACAAGAAAGGAAGAACTAGGTATAGTCTCTTATCTTGGACTTATATTCCTTAGATGAGGGGGAGAGAGATGTGTGAAGGGTTGGGACAGAGGCATGCTGCTGTGTTGACTGACCCTTCTTATACTAGGCTCTCAAAGGGAAGATTAATATTATTACATCATCATTTTTAAAGTACTTCTATGCAAGGTATTGTGCTGAGCACTTAAATGCATTATCTAATTTAATTCTTTTTTAAGAGGCATAGATTTTTTAAAAATTTTTATTTATTTATGACAGTCACAGAGAGAGAGAGAGAGAGAGGCAGAGACACAGGCAGAGGGAGAAGCAGGCTCCATGCACCGGGAGCCCGACGTGGGATTCGATCCCGGGCCTCCAGGATCGTGCCTTGGGCCAAAGGCAGGCGCTAAACCACTGTGCCACCCAGGGATCCCATCTAATTTAATTCTTATGCCAACATTGAGGTTAATGTTATCTCCATTCCACAGATGAGGAAAGTGAGGCTAAGAGAAGTTAAAATGGAAAAACTGATCTGGGCCAGGTTTCTTGAACATTAAAGTCAATCTGTCCTATACAGTATCCAAATCAAGACTAAAAGAGCTGGGCTGGTCAGTACCTGAGCTCCTGTCATAACCTGATTTCCCAATTTCTAGGAAAAGTATTGTCTCAAAATCTTTGTAGGCATGAAGGAGAAAAAAGGAAGAAAAGAAGGAAGGAGATAGATATATAGAACACTGAAGTTACTGTAATAATCTGAGTAAAAAACTACAAGGGTTTTTTAGCTCTGATTTTGTTTTTTAGAAAGCTTGAACACCTAATAAATTTATTAGTGAGTGATGATATTCTGACACATAAAATAGCCATATAAAAGAAAATCATAACAGATAAAGTTAATGGAGTAAAATTTAAAGTCAGACCCATAAAACCAATGAGTAACATTAATGCAGTCATTAAGTACCTATCTGAACTTCAGTCAATAAGTATACTGCCAGACTATAAGTATATTACCAAACTTTATAAGCATATCTGAACTACCTATCTGAACTTCAGTCAATAAGTATACTGCCAGACTATAAGTATATTACCAAACTTTATAAGCATAATTAAGACAATGAGCTTGTTCAACAATAAAACTGACTGAGACATAATTAAAAGCATATTCACAAAACACATCATACCCAGAAATAAAATTATACATATGACATGCCATAATGCCACAAATAAAGCATAATTTTTTTTTTCCAGAACAAGTGACCTGTGAGATTAAATCAACAGGAGGGAAATGGAAAATGCAGAAGACTAAATGTGGAGGAGCTGCAAATATCAGGGCAAGAAAAAAAAATTTTAACTTAACAGAAGACTGAAATATGAGATTTGATTTGGAGAAAACATAAATACAAAGACACTGCAAAAATTCTCTGAACAGAAGAAACATGGAAATAATTTCCATTTCTTCACAGAGTATTTATTAGGCATTTCTATAGTTTCTCAGGAAGGAAATGATAGGATTTGGGTGGCAGGGTGATAAATCAGGGATGAAGCGGAGATGAGTCAGAAAGCTACTGCAATTTACTCATCCTCATCTTCCCCATATGTAGCCAGGGCACAGCATAAAAGAGGAGTCAACAATATTTTCTTAATGTCTGAACTGTCTGATGCTATGGAGTGCCCCCAAATTCAACTGGGGCAGGGGAACAGGGCAAAAACCCAACGAACATATCTCCAGGTAAAAGGGATACACAGATTATTTTGAGCTGACAACTTTTAGTTTTTACATGTGCTCCTTTACATCTCACGTGTGTCCCTCAACAGAACCCACTGCTTCCCTGTTTCGTAGTTTTTATCCTGGATATACCTTGGGATCTTATTTCTTGGCTCCACTGATAACCCTCTAAATAATCAACCTTGACATATCTTAGGTGAGGTCTTATCACAAGTAAGATCACTAATTCATTTTTGCACTGACCCAATGATTCTCTGAGCTTGCTCACTGGAAGACCTCATGAAGTGCTGTCACCCTAAAAGACAGTTTCAGGTAAAAGGCTGGAGTCCTATAGGCTCAAGAGTAGTACCTAAATAAATACTCTTGAGGCACAAATCTGAATCACCACCTCTAGTGGGGTTCTGTGGCTACAATTTCAGCAGAAAAATTTTCATTCAATATCATGATAGGAAAAAAATATATATCATGATAGAAGTGTTGGGGTGAGGATAGGGGAGCTGGGGAAGAGGATACGGAGATCAGATGGGAGAGCAAAGCTGACAGCAAGGTTCAACTGCAAGAAGCCAAAGAGAGATCTAGTAGGAGTCCAAACCAAAAGTCCAAAAGCAGGTATGGAGGTTGAGCAGACAGTCAGAAATTTGAGAGCAGGAGGGTTGAGGATAAACAGAGCTATCTGCTGTAATAGAACAAATGAGGTTATTCATGACTTGCTTTCTACCTGCTGGTCATACAGGTTACCTGTATGTCAGACTGAGCTGACAAGCCCAAGTCTAAGGTCAGGGAAGACACCAACCCTGCCTCATCAACTTGTCATTTGGCCTCAGGTACCCTGAAGGGTATGAGGAGACCCCTGAGACATTTCCAAAGTTCTTTATTCAGCTGACATTCTACATGTGGGGCTGAGAAATCCCTGTATTCTGCAGATGAAGCCCAGCAAGGGTTTGCTATTAATTACTTATCGTACAGACAACCCAATAGTCCAGTACATACACACCAGAATACCTTATTGGGGCACTTTACAGGTACCTTGGTAGGTGTTTAGAAGGCCATACAGGTGGAATTGCTATCTTCATAAATGTAGGCCATCTGGAAAAGAAACTCATTCGGTAAGGCCTGGTCCAAATGATCACCTCTCGCCTACTATCATGGCCTTCCACTTGGTCTCTGCTTCCACTCTTGCCTTTCCATACTCCAATCATTCTCCAAACAGCACAAGAATCACAAAAATCAGGGTGAATTGCTCTCCTGTTTAAAAATGCTCCACTTTGAATAAAATCTAAACTCCTCTACCATAGCCTAATATAGCTCCAGAATCTGCCTACCATTTCCCCTGACCTCACCTTGTACTGCTTTCTCCCTGCTTTTTTTCAGTTCCTCACCTTTGACCAAGCTCATCTCATTACTCTCTACTCCACTATTCAGTTTACTGTCTATATAGCACCTATCATTACCTGAAACTGTTTTATCGCTTACACATTATTATCCTTGCCATAGAATGTACACTCCACAAAAGCAAGGACCCTGTTGCCTTGTTTACCACTGTCTCTCAACAGCAGAGTAGTGCCTGGCATAGAGGAAGCACTTAATGAGGAAGAGAAGGAGGAAGGGGGGGAGGCAATTTGTTAATATGCTACCATTTCTGTTTTCTTGGCCAAGACCTGGACTAGGAAAAAAGTCACCTTTTATAACCAGTTTTAAGGAGGGATTGATTTAATTCATGCTATCTAGAATGAAGTAGCCCTCTTGGATGTTTTTGACACCTGCTCAGCTTAATCTTACAGTTTATCTCAAGAAAAGGTTTAGCATATATGCTTTGAACATAAGACTAGCACTTCTGGCCTCTATCACAAATGCCTAGTACTGAGAGGCAAAGTATAAAAGACAATCCACTAGAACTGCATGAGCCAGCACTCCCTCCCAACATACACACTCAGAAAGACTGCCAACAAGAGGCTCAATTATGCTTTTACTAGAGCTGGACAAGTTCTTTTACAAAAGTTGAAACATCGAGTAGATCTCTGGCTCACCAGCAAGGAGGGTGCTGGGTCACCATGATCTTCAAACTTAGCTATCCTACATCCAAATCCCCAGAAAACGTCTTCCTGCATAGTTAATTACCTAAGCATCTCAGAACATTTTGTCAACCAGGCATTGGAAAAGTGACACATTCATACTGATAACTAGAGACCATTAAGCATTTCTGCTGGTAGCCCTGTCACTCAGTACACCTACTCTGGTGGTGCTTCTCTTTAGGAATGGCCTTGCTATTACTCCCCTGTGCTATGCATGAAGGGGTCAAGACAAACCAAACCCTACTACATGGGACTAGGACTTTGATTATCAGTAGTTAACAAGCTAGGTGATATGAATGGAAATTAGAAGGGATTCCCAGTTCATTTGTCAACTGCCAAAATAGGCTTTGATCATGATTTTAGCCAGGTAATGAGCTTTGGCCTAAGGTATCTGTATTTTGACAGACATTACAGTACAGGTATTATGGAAATGTTTGGTTATATTCTTCAAGTTAGTCATTTACTGCATCTTATTTCCTAGAGTTCCCATTCCTATTGGGTAGGAATCATCTGCAAAGATTACTGGCTTAACAAAGCTGCTTAGGGTTACAGAATGGGCATTAGTTCATGTTGTAGACTGGCCTAATCTTCCTTTCCTATTACACTACTACCATCCTTCTCTTAGAAGGGTATATATATTATGCTTCTCTCCTTCCTCCCCGCCAAGAGCTCAGGGCACCAATTAATTCCTTTTCAAACAAGTCTTCTCTCTTACATACTGAACAACAGATGTCCCTACTTCTTAGAGATCTGCCTTGTCTACAGGCTCAGTGGGGCAATTCTATGCATTACACATTTTCCATTCCTGGTCAAATTTAATTGGGACACTGACTTAAGGCAGGTGAATTACATTTTCTCTCTTGGGGACTTAGAACTGAAGCACTGGAAACACTGTCATGAGCTAAGAGCTCTAGGTCTTAAAGGTCCTACAGATTTGATGACTAAGGCCACTGTTTTTGGGCATCCAATCTAAGCAACATAACAGGAGAAGCTGGTGCTAAGTAGAGCAGGACATAATACAGAGAGAGATAAGCATGTTTCGTTTCCATGATGGCTGGCTGTACTTAATAAAATTGGAGTGAATGGATACACTTCCTGTGTATTTTTATTATAAACAACCTTTTACTTGTTTATCTTTAACTGAATATTTATTCCTTAAAACCAATCAATCTGACATGCAAACATATCTTCATCGATTCTATTCATACATCTGTATCCTCCATTTTTCTTTCAACTCTTGTGTTCATAACACTCTACTTCCTTAACTTGATCTGTCTCTTCATTAAATCTGTAGCCAAAAAACCCTCCATCATATGTAAATGAATAATTACCATGGTTTTTAGCTGCCCAGAATCTTGTGAACATTCTAATCTTTGATTATAATGAAGGAAGACAGCTGAGCAATATACATGCCCACCTGCCCAGTCTTAAGACCAAAGCAGGGTAGCCTGGGTGGCTCAGCGGTTTAGCACCGCCTTCAGCCTAGGGCGTGATCCCAGGTACCGGGATCCGGTCCCAAGTCGGGCTCCCTGCATGAAGCCTGCTTCTCCCGCTGCCTGTGTCTCTGCCTCTCTCTGTGTCTCACATGGATAAATAAATAAAAATCCTTTAAAAAAATTAAAATAAAATGAAAGACCAAAGCAACAACATAGATTGAAAGGGGGGAAATTATTACCCTCTTGAAAGTGAGCAACAGTGCTGTGCTCTTCAATTAAAGGGCCTCATCATATGATATATCCTGTCCCTATACTGTGATGATGGTACACGTCTTTTCCAGGCTGGCCATTTTGGATCCAGGCTCAATCTGACATCAATCAACACAATTTCAGTGATCAAGCCTACAGCGCAGATCAGTGCTTCCCAACCTTTTTTGAGTAGTGACCTTCAAAAAGTAATATTGCAAAACTTCCTAGGAATATTTAAAATCATTTAAAAAGTTTATATGACACATGATAAAGCATATATAAATAAGTAAAAATATTCTTAGATTGACATTATTAAAGATCTGTTATAAAGTTCACATAGCAAAGTTTTAAATTATACTGATAATATCTAAAAATAAATTTTGACTTCTACTTACCGGTGAACTGTTTTATCATGTAAAGAAAACAATATGTTGTCCAATGACATTATCAAGAAATTACAAGATGGATTTCCAACCAAATGTATTAAATTAAAAGATGGAGACTTAGCACCAAATGTATACTGAAATGCAGGCTCAAATTTAATTTGTACTATAGCATCCGAAATAAACAAAGTGATTTTTAAAACTTGATACTTAGGATTCTTCCATAAGTTGGAGGTTTAGTTTTTAAATGTCAAAGTAGGAGAAATGGTTTCACGCTACTCTTTGAGAGAAATTATCAGCAAACAATAAATTGTAGATCTTTATTATCAATAAATGAAAAGCTGAATTGGATAGAATGAGCTATTTTTTTTTTCATATTTTCAAGCTTTTAAATTTTTCCTTTTTAAAATTTAAATACCTAAACAGAGGGCAATCAATCATAATAAATATCCAGCTGTCAGCAACACTATCATATAGTAAGTTGAAAAATTTTAAAGCAAACCTCTTATTTAATACAACATGAAGTCTTTTAACTGACAATCCATCTTAAATTGATTGGGCCCCTTCTATATTTCATGAGATTCAATAGCATATCTTTTTTTTTTTTAAAGATTTAATTTATTTACTCATGAGAGAGAGAGACGGACAGACAGACACAGGCAGAGGGAGAAGCAGGCTCCATTCCATGCAGGGAGCCTGATGTGGGACTTGATCCCAGGTCTCCAGGATCACACCCTGGGCTGAAGGCAAAGCCAAACCGCTGAGCCACCCAGGCTGCCCTCAATAGCATATCTTAACCTTGTATTTATATTTAGTGAACCAATCTGAAATTATTTTCTTTAGAGTAACCTTAAGTATAGGAAACAGCAAACACCAATTATGTGCATGTATGAATACATGTATAACTATTTTTCTTAAAGATTCCATTTATTTATTAATGAGAGACACACAGAGAGCAGAGAGAGAGGCAGAGACATAGGCAGAGAGAGAGAGAGAGAGAGAGAGAGAGAAGCAGGCTCCATGCAGGGAGCCCGACGTGGGACTTGATCCGGGGTCTCCAGGATCACGCCCCGGGCCGAAGGCAGGTGCCAAACTGCTAAGCCACCCAAGGATCCCTAAATACATGTATAACTTTAAACATAAGGTATGCCTGGCTAATGTTTCTATATTTATAATAATTTTTAAAAACCTTTTATTTTGAAATAGCTATAATTTCCAGAAGAACTGCAAAGACAGAAAAGAGAATTTCCTTATACCCTTTACCCAGCTTCCTTTAATCATGTAGTTTGTTTAGTATTAGGGACATCTTGATTTTTTTGTTTTAATTTTGATCAGATGAATGCAGCTTATGTATTCCATAAGGGACATCTTGAAAGAATTTTTCAGAATTATCATTTTTCATGCTCCTCACTAATTCATAATGTTTTGACATGTGTTTCACACATGTTTCACTTTTAAGCAATAGCCAATTATGAGTACAAATTAAGCTTGTGACTAAAAACAATTAAAAACAGCATCACAATCTTCCTCAAAATCTTAAAAAAAAAAAAAAAAAAAAAAAACAGAAAGATGAAGAAATGCTTCCAAATTCATTTTACAGGGCTAGCATTATCTGGACACCAAAACTAGCCAAAGACACTACAAGAAAAGAAAATTATAGGCCAATATCCCTGATAAACATAGATGCAAAAATCCTCAGCAAAAGGTAAGCAAATTAAATTCAACAATACAACAAAAGGATCATATACCATGATCAAGTGCATCTTTTACAAGTATGCAAGGATGGTTCAACATCCACAAATCAATTAATGTAATATGCCATATTAACAAAATAAAGGATAAAAATCTTATAACCATCTCGATACAGGAATAGCATTGGCAAAATACAACATCCACTCTTAATAAAAACTCTCAACAAAGTGGGTATAGAGAGAATGTGCCTCAACAAAAGAAAGCTCATGTGTGACAAGCCCACAGGTAACCTCATACTCAAGAACAGGAACAAGACAAGGATGCCCACTCTCACCACTTTTATTCAGCGTAGTTATTGGAAGTCTTAGGGTAAATAGGCAGGACAAAGAAATTTTATAAAAGGCATCCAAATCAGAAAAGAAGTAAAACTGTCTCTATTTGCAGATGACATATCACTTATATAGAAAACTCTAAAAACTCCACTGAAAAACTGTTAGAATAAATGAACTTTAGTAAAGTTGCAGGATACAAAACTCACTTGTGTCTCTATACACTAATAATAAGCTATCAGAAAAAAAATTAAGAAAACAATCCCATTTATAACTGCATCAAAAAAATAAAATACCTGAGAATTAATATAAAACCAAGAAGGTGAAAGACCTGTACACTGTAAACTCTAAGACACTGATGAAAGAAATTGAAGACACAAATAAATGTAGATATTCTATGCTCATATATTGGAAGACCTAATATTGTCAAAATGTCTGTAACTACCCAAAGCGATCTACAGGTGCAGTTCAATCCCTATCAAAATTCCAATGGCATTTTTCATAGAAAAAGAAAAACAATTCCAAAATTTGTATGGAATCACAAAAGACTGTGACAAGCCAAAGCAATCTTGAGCAACAAGAACAAATCAGGAGGCATTACTCCCTGATTTCAAACTATATTGCAAGATAAAGTTATCAAAACTGCCATATTGGAATCAAAACAGACACATAAATTAATGGAGCAGAATAGAGCCCAGAAATAAACCCATATATAGTCAATTAATTAAGACAAAGGAGTCAAGAATAAACTGGGGGAAAGGGCAGTCTCTTCAATACATGGTGTTGGGAAAACTGAATAACTACATGCATAAGAATGAAATTGGATCAATCTCTTATACCATACACAAAAATCAATTCAAAATGGACTGAAGACTGAATGTAAAACCTGAAACCATAAAACTCCTAGAAGAAAACACAGGCAACAAGCTCTTTGACACTGGTTTTGGTGAGGATTTTTTAGATTTGACACCAAAAACAAAGGCAATAAAAGCAAAAATAAACAAGTGGGACTACATCAAACTAAAAACTTCTATTGAGGAGAGAGAGGCTTGGACACGCTCACAGAGCTGCAGCCGCCCTTCATGCCCTCCTCGCCTACACCATGCTCCAGCTCCTGCGTGGATTTACTTTTGGTAACATGGTTGGAATGTATCTGGCTCAGAACTATGATATACAAAAAAACTAGAAGAAATTTAAAAGGACTTGGATGCCAAGAAGAAACCCCCGAGTTCATGAGGCAGACTCCAGCACTGCCTTCTGGATACACTGATTCTGCTGTTCTTAAGGACCTTCTTACCATCTGAACCAAAAGCTTTTGTTTTAAATTCCAGCCTCAACCATTTTCCTCTCAGCTAGATCCTATGTTGCCTGAGAGCACAGATGGGGCCATAAGTTAAGAACCACTCTTTCCAACTTCCTCACCTCATCCCTTCCTCCTTCCAGCCACTTGAGATGGCCTGACTAGAATTATGGTGATAGATTAGTAAATGTGATCTTTAATTAGTAGTCTCGCTTTTATTCTTCAGAATTTCTATTTTTTTCTAAGGAAATATTGATGAGTTTTGTATAGCTGATCAGACATAAATAATGTTAATTTTACAGTTTAGCAATTATAATGGCTGTTTAAACAACAACAACCTGCTACTAAACAGCAAAGTAAACCATCAACAAAATGAAAGGGCAACCTAGTGAGCAGGAGAAAATATTGGCAAATTATATATCTGATAATGGGCTAATGTCCAAAATATATAAAGAATTCATAAAACTCAATAGCAAAAAACTCCAAACAATCCAATTAAAAAATGAGAAGACTGAATGGACATTTTTCCTAAGACAACACAGAGATGGCCAATAGGTATATGAAAAGGTGCTAAACATCACTAATCATCAGAATATAAGTCAAAATCACAATGAGTTATCACTTCACACCTGTTAGAGTGGTTATTATAAAAAGACAAATAAGCATTGGCAAGGATGTGGAGAGAAGGGAACCCTTGTGCACTACTGGTGGCTTTTAAGATTTAGTTTCATCAACTTTCAAATATACAATATTATTAACTGTATTCACCATACTGTACATTACATCCCCAGGACTTATTTTATGACTAGAAGTTTGTACCTTTTGACTGCCTTTACCCATTTTGCCCACCATCTACCCTCCACCTCTGTTAACCACCAGTCTTTTTTTTTTTTTTTTAAGATTTTATTTATTTATTCATGAGAGACGGAAAGAGAGAAAAGCAGAGACACAGGCAGAGGGAGAAGCAGGCCCCATGCAGGGAACCCAATGTGGGACTCCAGGATCAGGCCCTGAGTCAAAGGCAGACACTTAACCACTGAGCCCCCCGGTGTCCCTGTCAACCACCAGTCTGTTCTCTGCATCTATGAGTTTGGATTTTTGGTTTTCATGGTTTTTTTTTTTTTTAGATCTCACAGAAGTGAGATCACACAGCATTTGTCTTTCTCTAATTTATTTCATTTAGTATAATGTCCTCAAAGACCATCCATATTGTTGCAAATGGCAGGATTTCCTTCTTTTTATGGTTGAATAATATTCCAGTGTGTGTGTGTGTGTATGTGTATGTATGTGAGTACACATTACATTTTCTCTATTCATTTATCCATTGGTGGACACTATCATATGACCTAGCAATTCCACTTCTGGGTATTTATCTGAAGGAAATGAAAACACTAACTCAAAAAGATCTATGCTTCTATGTTCACTGCAGCATTACTTATAATAGCTAAATTGATGAAAGTAAATCTTAAAAGTTCTTATCACAAGAAAAAAAAAACAATGTGGTAACAGATGTTAACTAGACCTTGTGGTGTTCATTTCACAATATATACATATATTAAGTCATTATATTATACACCTGAAACTAATATAGTGTTATATGCCAATTATCTCTCAATGAAAAAAGAAAAACAATGTAATGGTCACAAGCCACCAAAACAGATGCTAAACTGACTACTACTGAAGACCATAATCACATTCAACTCGTATCTCCTAACCACTGTTCACATCACATCACTCAAATTTGTTGTTTTTAAATCGGAAAAGCATTTAAATAATTAGTTTATTAATTTCCAAACAGCAGTTATTAATATAGACACATAATATTACAGTCTTCAATGATATAATTTAATTCTAAGATCATTGGCATACTTGGGTGGCTCAGCGGTTGGGTGCCTGCCTTCAGCTCAGGTCGTGATCCCGAGATCTGGGTTGAGTCCCACATCAGGCTCCCTGCAAGGAGCCTGCTCCTCCCTCTGCCTGTGTCTCTGCCTCTCTCTCTCAGTCTCTCATGAATAAATAAATAAATCTTAAAAAAATAATAACATGTTTAATTCTAAGATCATTTTATAAGCTAACTCTAAAACTCCACACAGAAGAGAAAATGTACAAGAGTCAAGACAGCTTTGGGGTGAGGGGACAAACACAAAGAAATAACAGTATATTTCCCCTAGGCTGAGCTGTGGATAAAAAAATGTACACTGTATTGTTATACTCTTCACTTTACATGTTTTCCAAATATTATGCTATAGCCATTTAACATTTAATTTGTAAGAAAGAACAAAGAAAGAAGACCTTGCCTCACCAAAAATCACATTTTAAAGCTATAGTAATTAAAAGTATATTATTGGCAAAGAACCAAAGATTAATGAAACTAAACAGATTTTTAAAACCAATCTATGCATATATGAGAATTTATTAACTGATAATTTGACGTGCTACCTGTTATAAAGATTATTCCAAATGAATGGCCAACTGAAAGTCTCTGTGACTATCATAAATAAATAAAAATTTTTTAAAAAAAAGTTAACAATAAAAAAAAAAGTCAGTAAAATCAAAAGCCATAAAGGCAAAGAAAAGTAAATTTGAGATTGAAATGAAAAACTATTATAAACAAAGGGTGAGGACTTCAACAGACTAGAGGAAAATGTACCATTTTTATTTATTTATTTTTTTAATTTTTATTTATTTATGATAGTCACACACAGAGAGAGAGAGAGGCAGAGACACAGGCAGAGGGAGAAGCAGGCTCCATGCACCGGGAGCCCGACGTGGGATTCGATCCCGGGTCTCCAGGATCGCGCCCTGGGCCAAAGGCAGGCGCCAAACTGCTGCGCCACCCAGGGATCCCTACCATTTTTATAATAAAGATGCGTATATAGGGCACAGAGAACTCCTAAAAATAAATAAGACAAGTATTTGTTATCCACATGTAACAGAAAAACCAAAAATAAGAGTGCTTAAACAAGACAGAAGTTAAATTTCTCGCTCATACAAAATAAGTTGAGGGTTGGTGCAGTGGCTCCACCAGACGCTCAGAGATTCAGTTTTTCTGGCTTACTTTATGACAGTCCTCGTTTTCCAAGATGGCTATTAGAGCTCCAGTCATGTGTTCCAACATAAGATGGGTAAGGAATGAGGAAGAGAGTGCCTTCTCCGTTTAAGATTTCAGAAAGTTACACCAAACACTTCTACTTATGTATCATCAGCTAAAACTCACATGGTTATAACTTAGCTCTAAGGAGGCCAAGGAATGTGGTCTTCCAGACGGGCAGCAATGGGCTTGGCCAGAGCTGGGGTTCCCATTACTAAAGATGAATGAAGAATGGATCACAGAAGATAACTAGCATTCTTTGTTGTGCAATCCAAAAAAAAAAAAAAAAAAAAAAAGAAATACAAATGGTCAAAAACTCGAGAAAAGACAGCTATTCAACAGGGAAATAAAAGTGAAAACAAGCAGACATGAGTTTTAAAAACTTTTGAAAGGTGAAAATTTATAAATTGATAGAAGGCATGAGGATTTTTTTTTGCTTATGTCAATCTTTTTTTACAAAAAGAAGGTATTCAATATTACTAGTATAACTAAAAAATCATGGAAATATTTCATTTATTGGAAAACTGAAATATATTACCACTTTTAATTATATTATATGTAATATTAGCACAGACACCTTGGTGACCAATTTGGCAGTATCTATTAAAATTCTGATGATATGATCATATGATCCAGCAATTCAATCTTTCAGAATACATGCAACACAAACATCACATATTTGCATAAGTACAAGGATGTTCATTGCAGTAATGTTTAAAAGAGGGAAAAATCAGAAGCAACCCAAGTGTTTATTATTATGGGGCATTAGTTTTCTTCACAGCACTATTACCACTATCTGAAAGTACATTATTTACTACTTGTTTGTCATCTAGGAAATTAGCTCATCTAGGAAAAGGGCCAAGGCAAGGAGAATATAGTTATATGATCCTTGTTTAAAAATTCATTAGAATTTACTGTCATGGGTACTGTGTCATGTACCCTCATGTACTGTCTTTTAAAATAGCAAATCAAAACAAGCATCATTCCTGCTTAATAACCAGTGAGAAGGCCTGCAGGTTTGCAGATAGGCTGAAAAACAATGAGCCAAATGAAGCCTCTGAAGTTGCTATCCAGGGAGACTGTCACTGGATATGATGCTTGCCCTTTTCTTTAGAGTCTGGAGCATCTCACAGTAGAATCAACACACTCTTTCCATTATATGTAACTCTTTTTTTTTAAAAAACATTTTATTTATTCATGAGACACACACACACACAGGCAGAGGGACAAACAGGCTCCTGATGTAGGGAGCCTGACGCGGGACTTGATCCTGGATCTCCAGGATCATGCCCTGGGCTGAAGGCAGCGCAGCGCTAAACCACTGAGCCACCCGGGCTGCCCATTATATGTAACTCTTAACTGCCTTTAATATATAGATCCCATACTGCCACCAGCACCAAATGAGCTTCCTCTGCTTATTGAGCAGGGCCTACCATGGAGAAGAGGTTTCAACCAAGAATACCAAGACATACCATGCTGAAAGACAAAATGCTGACACCTGAGCCACAGTGCTTGAGTGAAGGCTTGACACTAATAGGAGCATTGCTAGGAGTACTGATGAACACAAAAGTATTACAGGGCTCCACCCCCAAGACTAAAATAGAGACTATGCCTGTGATCCACAAAATGGAAAGGATAAGTGTGCCCTTGCTATGATTCCTAAGTCCTTAATGACATCTCCATTCACAGCTGCTAATCTCTGCTTTTTATTTCTAACCTCATAGTCAAGCAGTTTTCAAACTGCTTTTTTAACTGAAGGGACTCTCTTCAAATATAAGCTTAAAGATAAATAAATATGGGCGAGAGAGACAGCTTTAGCACTCAGTCTCAGGGGGTGGGGTGGGAGGAACAACCAGACTACTGAGAGCTCTGAGAAGCAGAGTTTGAAAGGCAAGGAGATAGAGTGTGTTGGAGAACATGAACTTTAGCAAAGATCCAAAGGAAGTGAGGGGGGAGCTTTGTAGATACTGGGGGAAAGCAAAGGCTCTGACAGGAACATAACCGATTTGTTGGGAGGGCGAACAAAGTGCCATTTGTGACTCGGGCAAAGTAAGCACAGGGGAAAATAGTAGAAGGTGAGGCCAGAGAGGTAGGTGGGGGTTTAGATTATGTAGGGCCTTGTAGGTAAGCATAAAGCTTCTGAGCTAAGAACTGACTTTTAACAGAGTGCCCTGAGCTGCTGTATTGAAAACAGGCTATAGGAGAGCAAGGACAAAAGCAGGGAAAAAAGAATTAGGCTATGGCAATTATCCAGGTAAGATATGATGGTGGTTTGGAGAAGGTGGAAGCTGGAGAGATAGTGGCATTGTGACCGATTCTAGATACATTCTGAAAGTAGAGCCAACTTTGTCAGGGTTTGCTGACAGACTGAATGTGGGAAGAAAGAAACAGATGACAACGTTTCTGGCCTGGGTGACTAGAAGGCAACTGCTATTTACTGAGATGGGAAAGGCTGCAGGAAGAGTGGGTTTTGGAGGGGAAAATCAGTTCAGTTTTGAGATATCTGTTAGATATCCAAATGGAGATGTCAAGTAGGCACTCTGATATCAGAGTATGAGATCCAAAGGAGAGGTCTAACTTGGAGATAAGATCTGGTAGTCATTGCTATGTGGCTGTTGGCATATAGATGGTATTTGAAGTCATGAGACTGGGTGAAATGCAAGGAAATAGCGCTAATAAGGAAGAACAGAGGTTTGAGGAGTAAGCAGAACTCCTTCTTTCAGTGATCAGGAAGATGAAGAACTATCAAGAAGATGGAGAAAGAATCCTCTAGTAAGGTGGGAGGAAATCCAGAGAAAGCAATGTTATAGAAGCTAAGAGAAGAAAGCAAATCAAAGAAAGAGGATCAACCGTGCAAAATGCTGCTGTAAGATCAAGTAACAACAACAATAACAAAAAAAAAAGACTGAGAACTAACTCAGTGGATGGAGTTAGCAATGTGGAGGGCTTGGCTGGGAGGGGAGATAAAGATCTGATAGGCATGGACTCAAAAGGGACTGGTGGAAAGGAACTGGACTCAGACAACTGTAAAAAAGAATAGATTTAGAAGGGTATGTAGGGGCAAGAGTTTGGTCTTGCATGTTAAGGCACTATATCTCTAGTATTTAGTATAGTGGTTGGCATATAGCAGTAACTCAAGAAATACTTGTTGGGGAGATCCCTGGGTGGCTCAGTGGTTTAAAGATTATTCCAAATGAATGGCCAACTGAACAAGATTTCTCCCTTACACTATGCAAAAAAAAACTCCAGATGAATTAGAGACCTAAATTTTGTGTAAAAATATAAAAAAATGTTAAGATTCTATGTTTAGATCTTTAGGCAAGAAAAATGTCCATTAGAAAGTTAACAATTGGGATCCCTGGGTGGTGCAGCGGTTTGGCGCCTGCCTTTGTCCCAGGGTGTGATCCTGGAGTCTAGGGATCGAGTCCCACATCAGGCTTCCTGCATGGAGCCTGCTTCTCCCTCTGCCTGTGTCTCTGCCTCTCTCTCTCTCTCTCTCTCTCTGTGTGTCTCTTGTGAATAAATAAAATCTTTAAGAAAAAAAAAATACTTGTTGGTTGAACTAAGCAAGGTCACTAGCCACTGAGTCAGGAAAAGTCTTAGTTCTAGACATTTAAAACTGATAAAGTGAAATGTGATGATTCTTAGTCCAATAAAAAGAACTGCCTTTATTCCTACTATGCCTGAAAACTCTTTAGCTTTAAAAACTTTTAAAAATTTTAAATTAAGTTAAAACCATGCCTTACATGCTGAGAACACCTAAATTTGAGAGGAATAGCAACAGAATTTGACAAATACATGCTCTACAAGAGCACGTATACTTTCAATTTTGGATTCGAAAAAAAAAAAAAATTTTTGGATTCGTACAATCTCTCCAACTACCTCTTGCATCAAGGCCCTGTGACTTTGTACTCAGAGGTAAAACTTGGTCCCCAATCCTCTATGTCATGACTCACTATGCACTAGATGGAAGACTTCTAGTGGTTGCTGAATGACACTAACTTACAGAGACCTTGTACAAATGAAATATATATATGACAAAACAATAGTAATCACAAGTTTGTTTAGTGATTTTTACTGTTCAACATACATCTTCTCTTTTTAATCTTACAACTTTGTGAGGCAAGTATTTTTATTACTTTCATTTCACAAATGGGAAAACAGGGTCTGAGACTTGTATAAGAACATATAGCTCTTTCAACAAATAGTGGTGGGGCAATATGATATCCACATGCAAAACAATGGAGTTGGACCCTATGTCACATAAAAATTAACTCAAGATGGATTAAAGACCTAAATGTAAATTCTAAGACTACAGACTCTTAGAAGAAAACACAGGGGTAAACTGACATGACCTTAGATTTGGCAATGGATTCTTAGGACACCAAAAGTATGAGCAACAAAAGAAAAAAATAGAAATCCAACGTCAGAATTAAAAGCCTATGTGCAAAGGACACTGCTAAGAAAGTGAAAAAGTAGCCTACAGTATGAAAGAAAATATTTGTAAATAATATATTTGACAAGGGTCTAGTATCCAGAATATATAAAGAACTCTTAACAACTAAACAAAAAGACAAACAATTAAAAAATGGACAAAGGACTTGGATAGACATCTTTCCAAAGAAGGTATACAGATGGCCAAAAAGCACATGAAAAGATGCTCAGCATCATTCATTAGTCATTAAGAAAATCAAAATCAAAATCATGAGATATTACTTCACACCCACTAGGATAGCTATAACTAAAAAAAAAAAAAAAAGAAAAAAGCTGGGGGAGAGGGGGAGAGGTTAAATAGGCTATGGGGATTAAGGAGTGCACTTGTGATAAGCACTGAGTAATGTATAGAATCGTTGAACCACTATACTATACACTTGAAACTAATATGTTTACTAATTGTATGTTTACTAACTGAAATTAAAATAAAAACTTCAAAGAAAACCCAGAGGGGGACCCGGGTGGCTCAGCTGGTTAAATGTCCAACTCCATTTTGGCTCAGGGCATGATCTCAGCGTCGTGAGATTGAGCCCTACATCAGGCTCTGCACTGGACATGGAGCCTGGTTAAGATTCATTTTCTCTTTCTCTCTCTCTCTCCTCTTCCTCCTCCCCTTCTCCCCTCATCTCTTTCTCTCTTAAAAAAAAAGAAAAGAAAAGAACAAATATTAACAAGGATGTGGAGAAACTAGAATTTCAGAACATTGCTAGTGGAAATATAAAATGGTGCAGCTGCTATGGAAAACAGTTTGGTAGTTTCTCAAAAAGTTAAATATAGAATTACCATATGACCCAGCAATTCCACTCCTATGTATGTACACAAAAGAACTGAAACAGGTATTCAAGCAAAAAATTATACATGAATGTTCTTAGCAGCGCTATTTATAATAGCCAAAAGGAATAAACAAGACAAATATTCATCAACTGATGAATGGATAAACAAAATATAGTATACCCATACAAGTGAATTATTATTCAAAGAAAAGAATGATTATTATTCAAAGGAACATATGCTACAACATGAATGAACCTTATACAAAATTATGCTAAATGAAAAAAAGCCAGTCATAATTAAATCATCTTTGTATGATTCCACTTATATGAAATGTCCAGAATAGACAACTCCACAGAGACAGAAGCAGATTGTTGGTTTTCAGGGAATAGGGGGAGAGAGGAATGGAAAGTGACTGCTTAATGGGTATAGAGTTTCCTTTTGGGGTGATAAAAATGTTCTGGAATTAATAGTGATGGTTGCACAGCATTGCAAATATATTGAGAGTCCTGAATTGTATACATTAAAATGGTTAAACTGATTAACTTAATATTATGTGAACTTTAACTCAATTAAAAAAAAAATCACACAGCTGTCATTTGACAGATCAAGGCTTGGCACCCAAGAACTGATTGCAAGTCCTCTGCCCACTCAACCATCCTATTTCTTCTGCAAACCAAAGAAGCTCTGAACCACCTTGGCAATGAACTTGTCCCCCTATCCACCACCATCCAGGCATAGTACCTAACTCTATCTATGATGGTGGAATTCCTACAATTGTCCAGGCACATACAAGTTTCTAAACAAAATGCTTTCTTATCGTAAACTCCTGGTACAAACCTTTGTAGACCAAGGTCTGCTACTCACGTCATAAAGGCATCCTTTATATAGAAGTTAACCATCATCCACCGAATGGATGAACTAATAGCAGCTATGAAGGCTAATCCCTCACAGGATGACATTCTTGTTTACAAAAAGAGTATAGCAATGGGGCTTATGCCTTCAACTAATCAACTTCATTCCTTAGTAATAAATCCTTGGCATTTTCCAACCCCTATGGTTTCTGTTCTGCTGTAGATTACAACTCTTTAAACCTCCTATGCCAGGTTAAGATTGTCAATGAGACAGAGATGGGTAAGAGACAGATTGGTAGAGGCCATGTGCATGACAACCCACTCGGGACAGCCACTCTAATCCAAGGTCTTCAAGGTAACTGCATTCCAGCATTCATACAACCTTTTGGAAACCGGTGTGTTCAGTGTTCTCTTTGAGCTCTAATTTATATCCATACCCTCTAATCAGTGTCAATAATAAAGATTTCGAAGTATGAGAAATTTTACATATATGCAACTGGAAAACCATCTATAATATCAAGTTACATGGACAAAATACAGCCACAAAAATTGCTCCTGGGAATCTGAAAGCTAGATACATACTCCCTAACATGGCCAAGTACTCCATTTTCGACATGCCAACAATCTGATCTTTGTTCATCAGTTCAATGGGAGGATGATGTCAGGGTCACTGGCGCCCTGCTGGCCTTTAGGAGCCCTATGGTTTTTCCAGATAAGAAAGAGAGGGCTTAATCACTAACATCTGAGTCTCAAAGGTCTTGGCAAAATATCTCCTCCGTGGAAAGCACAAAGTCTCCAAAACAAATAGAAGTAAGACTCCTCTGAAATGGAGAAGGGTAATCAGGCTCCACTGAGTTACCTCCCTCAAAAGTTAGAAGCATTTGGGTATCCCCACAGGCTGCACCTACCATACAGACATATAAGACACCTGATCTTCCCTCATCACTCCCCTTCTAGGGTAAACTCAAGATTTCCCCAACATTCACCCCTTCCATTACCTTATTTTCTACCCACTTCAATCTAGTTTCTGCTTCTTCCAATTTAAAATGGTTTTGCTGAGGTCAAAGACTCCATCTTGCTAAATTCAACCAATCATTTTCAATCTACATCTTGATAATTCTTCCCTTTTCTAATACGGCTTTTATGACACATCTTAATTTGGAATTAGATTCTAAAGTAAATACCTAAGACAAAAATCAAGCATAGTTTAAATTACTCTTGAAATCCTTTAAATAGCCCACTGAATAAAGCATAGCTTTTTTTTGTATACATAACTCTAGGCACTAATGAACAGCACATATATACACACACAGGTATATGCAAAACAAACAGTAAGTATACATGCAAAATGAACACCGTTCTCTCTTGTCTAATTAAAAACATCTTCAAGTATATTGGGCTACCTTAAGTTTGCATACCTTAGTTGCAAGCGAGATCCCACTCCACTGTACCTCTCTGGCCACTTCTCATCCCTTATCCTGGAGCTATCCTCCTTTACTCAACTTTGAAACACTGGGCCTGAGCTCTATTCTCTTCTTAATCTCTGTCAATGGTTCTCAACTTCCATTGCTCAGTGGAATCACCTGAGGTTTTTAAAAATCCTAGGCTACAATTCAGATCAGGTAAACAAACAAATTTCTGGTGTGGCTATCAGCAACAGTACTTTTAAATTATCCAATATTTTCAATGTGCAGCCAAGATGAGAATTACTGTTCTATACTCTCTTCCTAGAGCAGAGACTATACCCTCAAATGCCTACAGGGTCAGAGAAGTAAATAAACAGGGATCCCTGGGTGGCGCAGCGGTTTGGCGCCTGCCTTTGGCCCAGGGCACGATCCTGGAGACCCGGGATCGAATCCCACGTCGGGCTCCCGGTGCATGGAGCCTGCTTCTCCCTCTGCCTGTGTCTGTGTCTCTGCCTCTCTCTCTCTCTCTCTCTCTCTCTCTGTGACTATCATAAATAAATAAAAAAATTAAAAAAAAAAAAACAAAGCAGGCCAGGCATAAATTCTAGGAGTGGTGGACTCTCTGGTGAACTAGAAAGCAGCTGGGATAAATGGTGACTTAGGTCCAATCAATTACTGCCAGCTCAGTAGTGCTATATCTTACTTTTAAAGAAAAGCCCCAAATCTAAATTTTCATGGGAAATCTTGAGGTTTTAAATTATTGGCAACTAACTCAAAATTAAACAACAAAAAACACTCTATGGGAAAACCAAAACATCTGTAAGCCAGATTCAGCTGTGGGCTATGGATTCCCAACCTCTGCTCTGGGTAATTCCACCAATACCCTTCAATTCACACCTAAATACGTGTCCCCAATTCAGCCCACTCCTCTGGGCTCTGGATTTGAATTATCAAAAGCTTATGTGCAATCTCCACTTAGAGGTCTCACCACTCCCAAAGTGAACTGTGATTTAAACTCACTTCAAAACTATTAATCCTTCTAGTGGTCTCTACCTCAGATAATAGCCCTACCATTCACCTGGCTGGTCAAGCCTGGGAGTCATCCTACTCACTTATTTCTCCCTCAATCATGAAGCCTTATTAACTATGCCTTTTTTTTTTTATTTTATTTATTTATTCATGAGAAACCCAGAGAGAGAGGCAGAGGCATAGGGAGGAGCAGGCTCCTTTCAGGGAGCCAATGTGGGACTCAATCCCAGGAACTCAGGATCATGACCTGAGCCAAAGGCAGATGCTCAACCACTGAGCCACCCAGACATCCCTCAATTATTCCTCTAAAACATATCTCCTATATCCATCTCCATCTCCCCTGCTACCATCATGGTCCCAGCTACCATTTGTTCTCTTCTACCTCTCCCACTGTGTATTAGTTGGCTCAGGCTGCCATAATAAAATACTATAGCCTGGATTGCTTAAGCAACAGAAATTCATTTTCTCACAATTCTGGAGGACAGAAGTCACAGATCAAGGTCTGGCAAGATCAGTTTCTCCTCCTGGCTTGCAGATAGCCACCTTCTCACTATGTGCTCACATGGCCTTTCCTACCTCCTCTACTTATAAGGCCACCAATTCTATTGAGTTGGGGCCCCACTCTTTTGACCCTGTTTAACCTTAATTACCTACAAAAGATTCTATCTCCAAATTTAGTCACAGAGGGGTAAGGGCTTCAAAATTGAATTGTAGGGGAACAAAATGTATTCTACAGCATTTGTTACCTTAATTAGGGTCAGCTGTTTCCCACAAGCACTTATTACTTTCTAAACCATTCCCTCCAACGTGACCAGAGTGATCTTTCACACGCAAATATGTGTGTATGCACATATTTGACCCTAAATTCCACTTCTGAGAATTTATCCTACAGTTATATTCACACATGTGAACTGGCATATGGCTGTACTATTCATTATGGTAAACTATTAGAAACAATTAAATGTCCACCAATAAGGGAATGGTTCAATAATCTGTGGTATATCCATACAATGGAATACTATACAGTCATTCAAAAGAATAAGGAAGCTATGTATTGAAACGAAAGATTTCAAAGACATTGCTGTGAACAAGAATAATATGTACAGTGTACTACCATTTCTGTAAACAACAGGAGAAATAAGAATATGCATTTGCTTGAATGCAAACAAAAAAAATGTTGAGGACGATAAATCTAGTACTAGTGCTTATCCCTTTGGAAAGTGTGGGGAAAACGGCAGCTGGGGAAGGAAGTAGGATCCACTGGAGACATTTTGATTTAATGGACCAGGCAATAGTACTGCTGTAAGTTCCTCCTGTGATTTGGATGAACAAGCTGGACCAAGAACTGTTACTCGAAGAAAACCTTTACCAATTTTTCCAGAGTCACTCTCCATGTTCCAGCCACATTGGCCTCTGAGTTCTCAGAAAAGATCCTATTCCTTCTGCCTGAAATATTGTCCCCCTAGGGTTCACTTTATAATTTCTATTTATCCTTCAATGTCCACCTTACCTTAAAGGTCATTTTCCAAAGAAACTTTCCCTTGTTGCCAACTAGGTCAGGACCCTTGTTTTATGTACTCAGAGTACCCTGCACTTCTCCCAGAATTTATCACAACTGTAATGAGGTATTTGTATCATTATACATGTGTGCATCTATCACTCTGCTCTGCCCTCAAACTTATGATAGCAGAGAAAATCAACACATAAGCAAATGAAGACAATGCTGGGTCACTGGTATTAAGGCAACAATCTATTTAGAACAGTGGTTCTCAACTGGGGAGTGATTTTGGCTCTCTCAGAGGACCTCTGGCAATACCTGAAGGCATTTTTGATTGTCACAACTGTGTGGGTTATGTGACTGTTATAATTGTGTGTAGGAGGGGTGGTACTACTGGTATCTATTTAGTAGAGGTCAGGAATGCTGCTAAACATCCTATAATGACCAGGATAGCCCTCCACAACAAAGAATTATCTGGTCCAAAATGTCAACAGTACCATGGAGGAAAACCCTTAATTTAGAGGATGGTAATACCCAAAAGGGTGATCAACTCTACTGCAGGTGGTAGGGTTTTCTGGGGCTGAGGGGTGGGGGGAAAGATGTTAAGAAAAGCTTTAACTGTGTATTGAAAGGTGATGGGAGAAATCAGTGGAGACTATCTATGTTTGCCAAAGCTAATGAGCCTATGAAGAGTTTAAAAGCAAAGTTACAGTTTGAACAGGTGCCCCCTCAAGTACTCCATACTCCAAAATTACTCATCTCCTTTATGCCCTTCTTGCTAAAACAAAACTTTCATTCTCTTAGGGCAGCGAATTTCAGTTAAACATTAAGGTCAAATTAATTCAGACTAAGATAAAGTCAGATAACCGTTTCAGTGTCCAGAATGTCAACTACATTTTAAAATATGCAAATACTTAAGAATACAAATTAATCTTTAACTGATCAATTTTCAGGTTGTTAGTGAATGTAACTATTTCTGAATTCAATAGCCAGGCTGGTCCTGATAAAGACTTCTTCAAAGCTTCGTGTTTTTAAAAAAAAAAAAAAAAAAAAAATTTACTTTGTTTCCCCTGTCCTCAATTTCCGAACTCCCAGATTTATAGAAGATCCAAGTTTTTCCCCCCGCAGCATCTCACCTTCTGTCCAGAGAGGCCAGGAGAGCCATTTGGAGGCAATAAATGTGAACAGATTTTATGTATAAATTAGGAGTGGTCTATAGATTTTTAAAAGGCTTTCACTAAAAGCCAGATTCAGAAGCCATTCTGAAAGGAATGTGATGGAGATCATTTTAATGGTATCACCACGAAAGAAAACAGTGTTTTACTACAACACAAGCCTGCTGCCTACTGAGCAGGATGCACATGCTCTGACCTAGTATGGCAATTCTTAGGGTCTCAGCATTGGGTGCTCTGTTTACAAGAAACTGAGGCCTGACACTAATAAAGAACAAAGAAAAATGCCTGGCACGAAAGGTTTGGGGGATGCTTTATAACGTAAATGATTTGAGAAGGAACACTTCAGATTTTGGAAGGCACCACAAATCACTCTTTTTTTTTTTTTTTTTTTTTTTTTTGCTTACGTGTTAAGAATTCTTATTTCGTGCTTGCAGACCGTTTCCTAATAAGAAAATACATCATCATTCACAAACAGCAATTTATCCTCCCTTACATTCGCTGACCGCTACAACCGGGTAAAATCTCCTTAGGCTTTACCAGAGTTGGGGGATTGGGAATAACGTGAGCATAACAAGAGCGCGGATGCAACATCAACTCCAAGCCGGGCCAGCTGGTTTCCATCGAGAGGTCCCCCGGGAGAAAGCCCCTTGGAGGCGGCGGCCGGGTCGGCGCGGGAGACACCCACTGGGGTGGCGCGAGGGCGGCCCGCGGGGCAGAGCCAGGGTGTGCCCGGCCTCCGTTTACCTTTGTTTCAGGTACTCCTGCCTTCAGCCAGGCCGAGGATCCCGCCCGAGGCCCCGAGCTGGTGACACATCCTTCTTTGGCCAAGTCGGGCTGAGGCTGGGCAGGGGGCGGGGAAGGAAAATAAAGCCTCAGCGCCTAACGACGTGACTCTCAGTTCTTCCAAAACGTTGGCATTTGTTTTTCTGCCAAGCTTTCCTGTTAACAAGTTCCCGAGGGCTGTGCGGGCGAACTGGCCTGGGAGCCCCAAAAGTGGGAGGGACAAGGCCGTCCCCCGCCTTCCCTGCTCCGTGGGTGCCCCCTGGGCCGGCCGTTTCCACATCTCCCGGGCTGCCACGGCCTGGGACCGAGCCGGGCGCGCACCGGCGCCCGCGCCGCCCCGAAGCCCGACTGCCACAGCCCGGCCCGCCGGCCCAGCGCCGCGCGGCCGCTCCGACCCGCCGGCCAGGCCGGTCCCCGCCCCCAGGCCCCGGCCCCGCCCGCTCGGGCCTCCGCGCGCCGCCCCCCGGCTCGCCACCACCCTCGGGCAGGGGGCCGGGGGCACCGGGGCTCCGGGCCGCGCGGCGGGCGTCCCCGCGCCTACCTCAGCGCCCGCGGCTCCTCCTCCGGCGGCTGCCTCAGCTGGCGGACGGCGCTCGCCTCCCGGACTCGCAGCGGCGCGGGATCTGGGCTGCGGGCGCGGCGTGTGAGGAGCCGAGGCCCGAGCGCGCCCCGCCCAGCCGCCCGCCCGCCCGCCCGCCCGCCCGTCAGTCACCTCCTCCCCCTGGCGCCCGCCCGCCAGGCCCCGCCCGCCCGCCAGGCCCCGCCCCGCCCACCCCGCCCGCCAGGCCCCGCCCACCCCGCCGCCAGGCCCCGCCCACCCCGCCCGCCAGGCCCCGCCCACCCCGCCGGCCCGAGCGGGGAAGGGGGCCGCCGAGGGGCGCCGCGAGAGCCGCAGGGTCTGCCTCCCGTGGGGGCCTTCGATACCCGCCGGGGCCCCCACTAGGGACGTGATTCGTGGTGCTTGCTGCGAAGTCTCTTCGCTCGGGTTTGTCGTTACTGCGATTTTCCTGCCGTTATCATTTTGTGATCGTTGTTATTGGCCCCGTCATTGGTTCTTTCACCCTCCCGGAGCCCGCAGCAGCATTCGGTGGAGGCGGGAGATGGCGGACACGCAGCCCCTTCCTGCAGACCCGACTCTCCTGGTCGCCCGGGACTCCCAGGGCCCGCACCTGTGCCACTGCCTTGTGAAGTCGACCAGTTGGGTGAGTTTGGAAGGACGGGAAGATGTATTTGTAACTGTTACTGTGAAATTCAAGACACGTACAGAAAGCCATACAGACCCAAAGCACAGCTTGATGAATTATTGAGACACACACCCTTATAACCAACCACTCCCCAGACTTAACACCATGGAATGTGGGTAAAAACAAAAAAGTTCATCCATAGCAGGGAAGACGCGGCCTCCCCAAATTGCCCTCCTGCTAACTACCACAGGAAATCTCAAAGACCACCTGCCCGTAATCATGCCCTCTCCAAGAATAAATGGAAATTGTCCCCAGAATTAGGAATCTCCGATTAGGGTGTATTTGTAAAATTCTTTTTTTTTTTTTTTAATTTTTATTTATTTATGATAGTCACAGAGAGAGAGAGAGAGAGAGAGGCAGAGACACAGGCAGAGGGAGAAGCAGGCTCCATGCACCGGGAGCCTGACGTGGGATTCGACCCCGGGTCTCCAGGATCGCGCCCTGGGCCAAAGGCAGGCGCCAAACCGCTGCGCCACCCAGGGATCCCCTATTTGTAAAATTCTTAATTAAAAATAATTCATCAATAAATTCATAAGCATACAAATAACTCAATAAATAAGTCAACCAGGAGACTGAGCAGTAAGAGTAAGGAACAGCTAGGAGCCAAGGATTAGGTTTTCTGTGAGGAAAGATCCTAGGCACCGTCCTCCCTCGGTGTCACCAGCACCTAGCACAACACCAGGCATGGAATAGGTGCCGTGTGTATATTTATATTGCAAGGAAACAGATTTTGCTTACTGAAATTTCCATCTATTTTTATCAATTTTTCGAGGACCTAAGCTGATGTGCTGCTCTGTGAGATGTCTCAATGCCTTGGGAAGAAGCCATAACGCTTTAAACTTTATATTGCTTTCCAGTTTAAAGAAATAAACCCTTTTAAATGCATTATGGTGTCATATTTGAGACTTAGAGCAGTACTGCGAGAAAGGCAGGGCAGGACAGAAGGACTTTGCAAAGGTCACAGTGCAATGCATACCTGTAAGAAGAGGAAGTACATGGTGAACTATAAAACAGTTTCAGTACTGCTGACCCTGCCAATCTCTGCTGGATTCCTGGTTTGTCTTGACAGTTTTATTGCCTCCATTTTTACATAAGGACTCCTTTTGGTTCCTTTGCCATACATTTATATGCAGTATGACTGGAATTTATAAAGGACAGAGCACCTAACTGGAAATTTTATTTAATAGGATAGAGTCAGCCTCTGCCATGGGCACCTTGGGTGAACTGGAACTAGAGAGTTGACGATTTGCTACCATTTATTGAGCACTCTGGCTCTGTGGTTGGTGGTGGGAACACAAAGAATAGAAAATTAATAGGACAATTTTTGCTCTCAAGGGTTTATAGCCAATTAGGGAGAAAGATTTGGAAATAAATGAGGGTTTAATTTATTTGGATGGTAGGGGAACAGTCCTGAGCACAATTCATTTTATTAGGAGTAGGGAGAAGATAGGGCAAGTCTTCTCAGACAACAGAACATCTGATTTTTTTTTAAATTGTGGAAAAATATAAAAGATTACAAAAGTGAAGAGAATAATATAATGAACTAGTATATATTCATTGCTCAGTTTCGATAGTTATCATCCCTTGGCCAGTTTGTTCTATCTGAACCTCACCTTTTCTTTCCCTCCTTGGATTATTTTGAAGCAAATCATAAGCAGCATATATTTTACTCATAAATACTTTACTATGTATCTCTAAACAATACACTCTATTTTTGATGACAACCACCAAACCATTATAATATCTTTAAAAATTAACAATTTCTTAACATCTAGTCAGTGTTCAAATTTACCAATTTTCTTTTTTTTCTCCCAATTTTCTTATAAATGTTTTATATAGTTTATTTCTTCAAGTCAGGATTCAAATAAGGTCCTCACATTGCATTTGGTTAAAATCTCTTAAACTCTTTTCTTTTGTTGCACTTTGTATGTTGAAGAAAGTAATTGCTTGTCCTGTGGAGTTCCCCTATGTTCTGCACTTTGCTGATTGCACCCCTGTGGTATTAACATAGTTCTCTACCCCTTTTCTTCTCTTAAACTGATAATAGAACTAGATATTTTATCATATTTAATAAATACAAACCATAATAAAAAGTTAATTGTTCAAAATCAGACGCAGAACTGTCATAGATGTTAGAATTGGCAGACAAGGACATGAAAACAGTTACTGTAACTGTATTCCAAATATTCAAAAACTTAAAAGAGACATGAGAAATATAATAAAATAGGAGCCAAATTGTAATTCTAGAGATGCAGGCTATAATGTCTGAATAAAAATGCACTGGATAGGATTAATGGCAAATTAGACATTGCCAAAGAAAAGATTAGTAAACTTAAGTCATACTGATAGAAATTAACCAAAATGAAACATATGTAAGGGAATAAAGATTTAAAAGAATTGGAAAAGAGCATCAGTGAGCTGTGGAACAATTTCTTTTCTTTTCTTTTTTTTTTTTTTTTGTGGAACAATTTCAAGTGGTCTAATACATATATGTAAATGGAATCTCCAAAGGAAAGAGAGGGGGACAAAAAATATTTGTATAAATCATGACTAAAAATTTCCAAAAATTTTTTTAGTTTGTGTGTGTAGTTTTCTTTTTTTAAAAGATTTTACTTATTTATTTGACACAGAGAGAAAGCACAAGCAGAGGGAGAGGGAGAAGCAGGCTCCCCACTGAGCAGGGAGCCCAATGTGGGGCTGGATCCCAGGACCCTAGGATCGTGACCTGAGCCAAAGGCAGTCGCTTAACCAATTGAGCTACCGTGGTGCCCCTAAGTTTGTGTTCACGTCAGGAAAAGTGCACTCCTAAATCCCTATCACCCATCCCCCCCACCAAAACATTTCCAAAATTTATGAAAACTATAGACTCATAGATATAAGAGTTTCAACATATCCTAAACAGAAGAAACATAAAGAAAACCACATGAAGTTATGTCATAATTAAACTGCTCAAAATCAGCAATAAAAAGTAAAAAAGACATGTTATATACAGAGGAACAAAGAAAGAATGACAACAAATCTCTTGTTTGAAACAGTGTAAACAAGAAGATAGTAGAGCAGCATTTTTAAAGTAGCAGAAAAAAAACTTATCAATTTAGAATTCTAGTCTTATCTAGATTATTTCTTAAAAGAAGGCAAAATATAGACTTTTTGCAGATCTACAAAACTAAAAGAATTCATCCTGGCAGACCTGCACTAAAATAAATTCTAAAGAAAGTCCTCCATGCATAACGAAAATGATAGCAGATAGAATTATGGATATACAGAAAAGAAGAAAAAACAAAAAAAGTAAATAGTAATTGCATGTATAAATATATAAAAAATTAAAATTATTTATTACTTTAAAGAGATTGAAATATCTTTAAAAGATAATGACTATTTAGACAAAAATAACAATGTATTATGAGTATGATTCCCAGATAAAAATACAGGATGCCCAGTCAAATTTGTATTTCAGATAAATGTTACTTTTTTAGTATAAGTATCTAAATATTGCATGAACACACTTATTTTATGAAGTTATTCATTATTTATCTGAAACATAGATTTAACTGGGTGTCCTGTCTTTTTCTTTGCTAGATCTGGCAGTCCTAATTTTGAGGTTTATAATATAAACAAGTAAAATACATGACAAAAAAAAGCAAAAAAGCCAGAAATAAAGTACAGTGCTATAAGTTACTTATACTATATTTATAATTTAAGTGGTATAATTTCTCTTGAAGGTAGATTTTGGTAAGTTAAAGATGTATACTATCAACCCTAAAGTAACTACTAAAATAACAAGACAACAATAGAACAACAAAGGAGTTATTATGTAAAGAAAAAAATCAACTAATCCAAAAGAAGATGGAAAAAACCACAGAGAAGAGATTAGAAATACAAAAAATAATTAACATAATAGACTTAAACCAGACCATAGCAATAATCACAGTAAATATAAATGGACTAAATACCTCCAATTAAAAGGCAGAAACTGGGTTAAAAAGAAGATACAAGATGCTGTTTATGAGGAATGCACTTTAAATGCAAAGACACAAATAGGTTAAAAACAAAAGAATAGAAAGAGATTATGCAAACAAAAGAAAACTCGTCAAAAGAAAATACTTCAGATAAAGAATATTACAGGGAGTAAAAAGCCATATTATAAAGGGGTCAATTCAATAAGAGGACATAACAGTTGTAAATCTTTGTGCATTTAATAATCCATCAAGGGAAAATAGATAGGAGCAAGGAGAAATGGACAAATCTATAATCAATAGTTGTAGATTTCTATATCTTTCTCTCAGTAATTGATAGGACAAATTGACAGAAAATTAGCAAAGATAGAGAAGACTCGTATAACACTATCAAGCAACTTACTTAATTGACGTTTGTAGGACACCCCTTCCAATAACAGAATTCACATACTTTTCAGTTTTGCGCAAAATATGTATCAAGATAGGCCAGATTTTGTGCCCTAAAACAAATGTCAATAAATTTAAAAGAATTCAAGTAATACAAAGTATGGTCTCTGACCACAATGGAATCATATTTAAAACCAATAACATGTCTATAATTCAATGTATTCTCTTCTCCTTCCCCTAACTCCCCAACCTATTCCTCCTCCTTCCTTCTTATCTTAGGTCAAGATCCCATTATCCCCTCAGTTACTTAGGCCAAAATTTCTTAACACTTCTTGCTCCCTCATCTCTCTCATGGAACAAATCTCCAAATTTTTATTTTTCTTTCAAATTGATTCTCAAATCTGTTTGCTCCTCTCTGCCTCTATTACTGTTTTGTCAGTTATCACTAGTTCAGGTGATCACCATGTCTCTTTGTGGGCATGTACTAGCCACCTAACTGGTCTCTCTGCCTCACATCTTGTCCCCTTTAATTCACTCTCCACATATGGCTGAATGTAGTGAACAGTGTGTCATAGTCTTATAGTTTCCTAGCACCTGTTGCATAGCTTTCCTTTATTTGGGGAATCTCTACTGTTAGGAGTCCTGACTTGACTTTCAAGGTGGAAGCCAGAACCCACTTTTCCCACATCCTTTGTAGCTAGGAAACAGTATGTGACCTAGGCTCACTCAGATGCACCATACAAGATTTTAATTAATAAGAGCACAATGTGAAGAAGCAGGACACCCACAACAGAATAACATCATTGGATATCTGTGCAAGAGACTCCAGAAATCCCTGTTTCCCCATAGGGGTAATGTGGTTATTCTGGGAAATCTGAGAAGTCTGAAGTTTGTGTTTGATTTTCTTTCTTTTCTTTTTGTTTTCTCCTCCCTCTCTCCCTTCCTCCTTCCCTTCTCTTCTACCTTCCTGTAGCAGCTTCTTTTAAGACCTAATTTACATACCATATAGTTCACCTATTTAAAATGTACAATTCAATGGTTTTTGGTATATCCACAGAGATATACAATCGTCACCAAAATTAATTTTAGAACATTTTTATCAACCCCAAAAGAAACTCCATACTGTTAAGTCACTCTCATTTGTACCAGTCCTTCCTTCTGGCCATAGGCAACGAAACTGATCTACTTTCCGTATTGATAAGTATTCTGGACATTTCATAGAAATAGAGTCATAGGTGCATCTAGGTGGCTCAGTGGTTGAGCATCTGCCTTTGGCTCAGGTGATGATCCCAGAGTCTTGGGATGGAGTCCTGCATCAGGCTCCCTGTGGGAAGCCTGCCTCTGCCCATGTCTCTGCCTCTCTCTGTGTTTCTCATGAATAAATAAATAAATAAAATCTTTAAAAAAAAAAAAAAAGAAACAATCATAACATGTGCCTTTTGTATCTGGCTTCTTTTATATATGTGGCATAATATTGTCAGGGTTTGTTCATATTGTACTGATCTGTGTCTCAGTACTTTATTCCTTTTTATTGCTGAAGAATGTTTCATCATATGGCCATACTATAGTTCATTTATTCATTTACCTCCTAATGGCCATCAGGGTTGCTTCCAGGTTTGCTATCACAAATAAGGCTACTATGAATATCCACGTCTAAGTCTTTATATGGATATATGCCTTTATTTCTCTTGGTTATATATCTAGCCGTGGAATTACAGGGTTATATGGTAACTCTGTGTTTAAAGTGTTTGATTTTCTTTGCTTGAATGTTAATGAGCTCGTTTTTGGGAGAACAAGAATGTGGGAGAAGTTAATTCTTTATTTTATCATTTGAGTTTTTTAACGTACAAGGCAAGCTTTTGTATATAGAAAGAAAAAGCCCTGAAAACATGTAAAGCTACTCTTATTTAACAAATGTCAAATTTATCAAAGGTATCTAGTTTTCTTTTTTAAGATTTTATTTTGTATTTATTTGACAGAGAGAGAGAGAGAGCGCGCACAAGCAGGGGGAGTGGCAGGCAGAGGGAGAGGGAGAACAAGGCTCCCTTCTGAGCAGAGAGGTGGATGTGGGGTTTGATCCCAGGAGCCTGGGATCATGACCTGAGCGAAGGTAGATGCTTAACCGACTGAGCCACCCAGAAGGACAAAGGGTATCCAGTTTTCAAATCTAGTTTTTCTTAGACCTTTAGGTTTAACTTTAAACTTTCTTTATAGTTTTATTTATGAACCTGTTCTATTATAACTTAAAATTAGCTCATAAATATGGTAGGTTAAGTTCCCTAAATGTGTATTATTAACTTGGTTAAATTCTTAGATTTTTCTAACTACAGCTACAAATGTAATATATTTGATTCTTTAAAGCACTTCAAACATTCAAAAAGCAAGCTTACAATTCTAATAAACCAATATTTTTAAGTACTTACACTCTGTTTACAAACCTTATAACTCAGAGGTTATAGATTTAATACTTCAGATTCTCTGAAAAATTCGAACAGTTTATAAACATAATCAATTCAACTTTTACATGTCTCAAATTTAAATCCCCAATGACTATCAATTAAATCCCTTTAAACATTTGAAATTAAAATCACAATCTAAATTCAACATTTCAAGTACGTCACCTGTCAAATGAAATACATCCAAATTGCCAAAGGGATTAAAAAATAACTTATTCTAGGACTCAACACAAAAGGTGTTAAATCTCAGATTTGAGTCACTTCTTCACTCTTATTTGGAGACTATAAGATTGGCTGGTAAAAAATTCAGCAATCGTGAGGAATCATAAGTAATAATTCATACACAGTCCAATATTTTAAGTTTAATGTTTATTTTTTAAAAGATTATTTATTTATTTATTCATGAGAGACACACAGAGAGAGAAGCAGAGGCATAGGCAGAGGGAGAAGCAGGCTCCATGCAGGGAGCACAATGTGGGACTCAGATCCTGGGACTCCAGGATCACGCCCTGAGCTGAAGGCAGACGCTCAACCACTGAGCTACCCAGGCGTCCCAAGTTTAATGTTTAGAAAATATAAATGTTTAGTTTAGAATGTGTAGATATACACCTCATTTTCTATACCATTTCTTTGAGTATGAATCTATTAATTAGAGTTTCAAGACATTTTTGTTGCATAAACCACTCTCATTTAATATCCTCCATTTCTAGTTTGGAATGTTAAAATGGAGCAAAATCTTTAAGCCACTTGGAAAGCAATGTAAATGTGGATTGATTTTTAGATTATTCATTTCCTTGCAATCTTTTATTAACTTAAACTTTCAGTTTAAGAATTTTTTTTAGGAGCACCTGGATAGCTCAGTAAGTTAAGTGTCCAACTTGTGATTTTGGCTAAAGTCATCATCTCATGGGTCATGAGATGAAGCCCTGAGTCCAGCTCTGTGCTCAGTGGGGAGTCTTCTTTAGATTCTCTCTCTCCCTTTCCCTCTCTCTCTAAAATAAATAAATATTTTTTAAAAGAGTTTTTTTTAGTAAGTTGTCATTAGCTAGTCTTCCTAAAGCATTCATCCTAATTTTAATAGAAACAATAACCCTTCCTTTCTTCATTTAGATTTCATAATCTTTTGTCATGTTTAATTATATTAGGTCATTATAATAGCAAACACAGCTAACGTCTGTAGATTTGGAAACAAATGCAACTGATTCTTGGTATGTGTTGTGCTCAGCTAGTAGGAGCAGAAAATGTCAAAATACCTGAGAGGAACTAGCTGTAAGTGCTCAGCTATAAGTGTCCTAGGTACCAACTGGATATTTTACAGAGGGAATGGGGAATGTTGGTTAATCTAGTAATTGAACTAAGTGGGACTTGGTTTTAAAAGCTTCTTCATTTTTCATGTTTTTAAAAATTAAGTTATAACTTACATACAATAAAATATACTCCTTTGGGTATAGAGTATACAGTCCTGTGAGTTTTACAAACACTTTGCAGACATATAACTTCCACTACCATGATCAACATAGATTTCTATCACCTCCCCAAATTCCCTTGTGCTACTCCTTTGTACTCAACTCCTCCATGCCTTTCCACCAGCCCTAGCTCCCAGAAGCCACTGATCTCTGAATAATTGTCTGGAGATTTATCCAAGTGGTGTGTGTCATTAGTTTGTTCCTTTGTATTGCTGAGTACTATTCCCATGTTATGGATATACCACAGTTTATTTGACTATTCACCCGTTGAAGGATATCTAGATTGTTTCCAGTTTGGACCATCATGAAAAAAAGCTACAAGAAACATTTGTATACAGGTTTTTGTGTGAATATATTTTTCATTTATCTGAAAGTTATGTCATTGATGTTTAAATTTTCATTTCTCTAATGTTTAATAACATTGAACATCTTTTCATGTGCTTTTATGTCACATTATATTCTTTGGGTGAAATGTCTGTTCATGTCTTTGGCCCATTTTCTAATTAGATTCGTTGTTTTGTCCTGCTGGGTTTGAGATTTCTTTATATATTCTAGACACTAGTCTTTCATCAGATATGTGGTTTGCAAGTATTTTTTCTCCCACTCTCTGATAGTTTGTGTTTTCATTCTCTTAACAGAGTTTTTGCAAAGCAAAAGTTCCTAATTTTGATGAGGTCCAGTTTATCAATTTTTCCTTTTATGGGTCATGTTTTGGTGTTAAGTCAAAGAACTATTTGCCTAGTCCTGGATTCTGAAGATTTTTCTACTATTTTTTTTCAAAACTTTTACAGGTTTACATTTTACATTACATCCATGATTCATTTGAGTTAATCTTTTACAAAAATACATGAGGTTTATGTTGATATCCTTCCTTTCGTTCTTCCTCCCTCCCTCCCTCTTTCCTTTCCTCCCCCCTTCCTTCCTTCCTTTTCTTTCTTTGCCTTTGGATGTCCAGTTGCTGCAGCACCATTTGTTGAAATGGTTATCCTTCCTCTATTGACTAGCTTTTGGTGTTTGTCAAAAATCAGTTGATCGGGATCCCTGGGTGGCGCAGCGGTTTGGCGCCTGCCTTTGGCCCAGGGCGCGATCCTGGAGACCCGGGATCGAATCCCACGTCGGGCTCCCGGTGCATGGAGCCTGCTTCTCCCTCTGCCTGTGTCTCTGCCTCTCTCTCTCTCACTGTGTGCCTATCATAAATTAAAAAAAAAAAAAAATCGGTTGATCATCCAATAGCAAACAGTGCACCTGATACCCAGATTATTTGTTTGTTTGTTTCTTTCTTTCTTTCTGTTTATTTTTTTTTATTGGAGTTTGATTTGCCAACATATAGTATAATACCCAGTGCTCATCCTGTCAAGTGCCCCCCTCAGTGCCCGTCACCCATTCACCCCATGTCCCCGCCCACCTCCCCTTCCACTACCCATTGTTCGTTTCCAAGAGTTAGGAGTCTCTCATGTTCTGTCACCCTCTCTGATATTTCCCACTCATTTTCTCTCCTTTCCTCTATAATCTCTTTCACTATTTTTTATATTTCCCGTATGAATGAAAATATAAAGTGTTTGTCCTTCTCTGATTGACTTACTTCACTCAGCATAATACCCTTCAGTTCTATCCTTATTGAAGCAAATGGTGGGTATTCATCATTTCTAATGGCTGAGTAATATTCCATTGTGTGTGTGTGTGTATGTGTGTGTGTATCACGTCACATCTTCTTTATCCATTCATCTTTCGATGGACGCCGAGATTCCTTCCACAGTTTGGCTATTGTGGACATTCCTTAAAGAGTTAAAAATAGAGCTACCCTACGACCCAGCAGTTGCACTGCTGGGGATTTACCCCAAAGATACAGATGCAGTGAAAGACTGAGACACTTGCACGCCAATGTTTAGAGCAGATTGTGTTTTCTAATACCATTCTCTAGTAAAAGGAATAGGGCTCCTTAGAGAAATGATTTATTCTAGAACTAGGGAAGAAGATATATAGATGATTCAGAAGCATTTTGTAATATCAGAAAGTAAGGAAGTGATTAAAGAAAAACCAAAAACACATGGATTGGGGGTATATCAAAGGTACATAGAACCTGACTAGGCACTAGGGTGCCTAATGACTAAGGTTAGAATAATTTGATTTAAAAAAAAGTAGAATTAGATTATAGCTCAGGGAACAAATAAACTATGAACCCATACTGAGATAAATGATTGAATAATAATAAATGGAGAGAATAGACAAATCTCCCACTCAGAATGCCAAATGATTGATGCAGATATTTTGTCCTCAAGGAGAGGAACATAAATCCCTACTCTTTAGGTGTGGGCTGTGCATAGTGACTTTCTTCCAAAGACTGAAAATAGGGGGAAAGTACCTTTATAATAGAGAAATCTGACAAAAACTACCTCAGCCCAACTCAACATCAAAATCATAAATCATGTTAATAAATATTGACTCTTAATATGATGTGATAAAAATGGCACTTTACTTCTGTAATCCTCCTTCCAATAACCCATCATTCCAGTCTTACCATGAGAAAAACATCAGACACATTCCAAAAGGGGAGCATCCTACAAAATATATGACCAGTACTCCTCCTCGAAGCTGTCAAGATCACAAAAACAAGGAAAGTCTGAGAAATTGTCACAGGCAAGAAGAGCCTGAGACATGAAAACTAAACACAAAGGGAATCTGAATACACTATGACTATTAGCTAATTATGATGTATCAATATTTACTGCTTAATTGTATAGATGTACTATACTAATATAAGATGTTAATAATGAGGGATCCTGGGTGCAGTACATGGGAACTTTTTGTACTATCTGTTTAATTTTTCTACAAATCAAAAACTCTTCTTAAAAATAAGTCTATTTTAAAAAAATCGTTTGGGCATATTTGTATGACTCTGTTTCTGAATTCTCTGTTCTGTTCATTTGATCCGTTTGGCTATTCCTTGCCAATAACACAGTGTTTTGATTACTGTGTGGTATTGTCAGAGAGATAGCTATAAAGTGGGCCTTAATAATTGGATTGGTTTAGGGGCCCCAGAGTGGCTCCATTGGTGAATCATCCAACACTTGATCTCAACTCAGGCCTTGATCTCAGGGTTGTGAGTTCAAGCCCTGGGCATGGAGCCCACATTTAAAATACATACATACATACATACATATATACATACATAGGTTTTGCTCTATTTTTAATTGAGCTGTTTGTTTTCTTATTATTGAGTTTTGAGAATACGCCACTGGCTGCAAGTGTTCAGTGTGCCTCAGGGTCAGTTGGTAGATTTTATAGAAGGAATGGCGAAGGTTATTTAACTTAATAATTTAAGTGAAAATTGGTTATAAAAGCTTCTATTACGTTCATTTCTAGGTTCCTTCCCAGAGTGGAAAGAATGTTTACCCAATGGAGTTAACAGTTACTTGGAGAAGATGTGAGACTATTATATATTTACAGACTTGAGTTATTTGTTAGAGGTTAGGGCCTTGGTCCCTGAATCTAAGGTCACCATCCAGAATTACTCCTCCCGAACTACACTTTGCCAAGTTGGATCCCTTCTTATATCACTGGGCCTTTTACCAAGAGAATTCCTAAATACATGCCTTTTGCCTGGAATTTAACTTGTTTCATTACCTTGTGAATTGCACAGTCCCTAGGCATACCTAAAGTTATATTTTGACCCCTCTCCCTCTTTTTTCCCCCAAAACCTTTTTTCAAACATTTTTGGATCTGAGTTGATGGCATTCTGCATACCTCCACCACACTCCTCCCCCACCCCCCACCCCCACTGGCAACTAGTCTGCAACTGCCTAATAAAAGAGTTCTTAATGTTTTTGCCTCCATAGACTCCTTCGGCAGTCTGATGAAGCCTATGGATCTAGAATTATTCTTAGAATAATGTCCTAAAATCTATTTCATAAAATACATAGGATCAAAAAGGAAACCAATTATTGAAATATAGTTATCAAAATATTAAAAGAAATATGTAGTATATTTATATATGCTTCTTTGTTAACAGATTAAACATAAAGGTCATGCAACAAATTTAATTACTTTCATAATTTCACAGCAATGATGAACAAAAATGATATTTCAAGGTATTTGCAACAACTGTAAAGATTCACTAATTGAAAATATCTATAAATTCTACTAGTGACAAAGTCATCAGTTCTGCTAAGACTGCTGTGGTTTATTGCCTCCATTTATAATGGAGGGAAATGCTACATTTTCAGTTACAGGTTAGTGAAAATAAAGATGCGATTTTTCCCCCCTCCATCTGAGTTTATGGCGTAATAGAATTCCATTCCTGTACTGAGATTCTTCACGCTTTTCGCATTTTTTAAAACTTGTCTCATCTATGAGCATTTTCTGTTCATTTTTATTAATCCCTCTGGGACGAATATTAGAAGGAGATTGAAGGGAGTGAGGAAAATTGGTAAGTACAGACTTGACTCCCTGAACGGATGCCTGTCACTTGGCCCATCCCCCTTCTGTCACTTCCACCCTCAAAGCTTTGCCTCCCAGGCCCAGCCAGCTGTTGCAAGCAACTCCCCAACTGTGAAAACCAGCCTTAGTCCCAGAGGGTGTGGACTCTGCATTGGTTTTGTGGATTTATCTGCAATATCTGCCCACAGCAAGCTGTTTTCTCTTCCTTGTGATCCTGAAACGTGTCATGTTGGAAAGTGTTTTGCTTCAGATATCCTGAATCTGGGCAGGCCCTTTGGAATGAGTGAGAATTTACAGTGTTTTCCTGTTCCAACCTCTATAGATCCTTGAAGGCAAAGTAGAACTACACATTTAAATATTACCAGTAAAGCAAAATATTGAAGACTCAGTATGGAAAATGAGCGCTCCAGGATATAAACAGTATATTGCCAGCATTGTGAAGCTAAACAATGAAGGCAATTATTTTACTAAAGTGGGGACAACTGGTAAGACTCTGCAACATTCTTCTCTTTTCAGTTCCAATGCCTGGAGACAGGCAGTAGAGTAGGACTCTCAGTGGAGAGTACAAGAAGTGTTTTCTGCCTTTGATGGCACTGCTGTTTTTACAGTGCCTTTCTTGCCCTGGGACTCTTGTTGATTTCTGCCTTAGAGGTCGAGGGCAGAGATGTTCTAGTTCTCTTGAAGAGTTCCCAGGGGACTGGGAGTGGACTGGATTGTGGCCAGGGCCATTTATTCTTGAAGAAATTAGAAACCAGTGGGAGATTGTTCTGCTTATTCAGAAGGAGTGAGAAATAAACTAGCATGTGACAGGGCAAGGAAGTTTATCTTCATCTAGACAAACTTTTATTTTTATAGGTCTATAGAGGTGATAAAAATGAAGGCCAGGGGAACAGGAATGGCTGGTAGTAAAATGAGTGTATGTGTGTGTGTGTGTGTGAAAAAAGGAGAGAGAGAGAGAGTAGTAAGAGGTTTCTATCCAGCAAAGATTGTTTTCATGTAGTTAGGATTCTTCCCCCCTTATTTTCTCTTACTGTTCTTTTCTTATTTTTTAAAAGATTTTTATTTATTTTTATTGTATTTATTTGTTCATGAGAGACACACAGAGAGAGGCAGAGACACAGGCAGAAGGAGAAGCAGGCTCTTGGCAGGGAGCCTGATGCGGGACTCGATACCCGGACCCTGGGATCATGCCCTCAGCCAAAGGCAGACATTCAATTGCCAAGCCACCCAGGCATTCCACAGTTCTTTCTTTAAAAGAAAAATTAAGAAAATTTAGAATATATAAAGCATACAGAAAAGTAGAGTTAATGATAAACATTCATGTACCCACCATCCAAATGGAACAGTCCAGAAACCTGAAGGTAGGAAGAAGCCCTGATGAGCCAATGAAGATGACCCAGGGAGAAAGGGTCCCTGTTAACCATCATCCTGGCCCAGAGAATGTAAAGCCACCCAGTCAGGTAAGAACTGATGTATTTCCTTCCTCTCTTCACTGACAAGTCCTTATGAGGTGGGGAGAGAATAAAATGGTAGGTTTTAAGTAGGCAAGGAAAATAGGTAGAGAGAGCTGACAGCAGAAGGCCCTACTCCCTTTTCTTGCTGCCAGCTGCCAAGCCTGGGCTGGCAGAGGGGCAGATTGACCGCTAAACGTTGTGAGTTTTTATCATCTCAGGGGATTGTGTGCTGTAATCGCTAAACTGAGATGGTGCTTGTGACTTAAAATGATTGTGGGACTTGTCCATTATTTAAGAATGAGCAGAAAAGCCACAAGATTCATAGAGCTTTCATTCTGGAGCAGGGAAGGTGACTTCCACTGAATTCATGTTTGGAAATGGCAGGAGAGAAAGCCAAATTGAGTTTGACTGCCAGGAGTCATGCTTGTTCTACATATCACATGGAAAGCATTTAACCAAACTTAGGATGCCATCCATGCTAAGGCAAACTATAATTTTAGATGCCACCCGGAAAGAAAAAAATTGCTCTCTATGATACATCAAAATTAAGGCAAAAATCCATGATGAAAAAAAAAGCAAATTTTAAGTAAAGATAGGATCAATATTACTGATTTTTCTTCTTGCCTCAGGCTTCAGTATGTCTTGGCATGACACTGCTACTGATTTTATTTAAAATTTTGATATTTTGCTCATCGTGGCTTTTTGGCATTAATTTTGTTTTTAAAAATATTCATTAAAATATATTTATCTTGGTGTATCTGGGTGGCTTAGTCAGTGGAGCATCCCACTCTTGGTTTTAGTTCAGGTCATGATCTCAGGGTCATGAGATGGAGCCCTGCTTTAGACTCCAATGCTCTGTGGGGAGTTGCTGGGAGTTCTCTCTCTCTCTCTCTCTCTCCCCTCTCCCTTTCCTCCTCCCTTTGCCCCTCCCCCTGCTTGTGCACCTGAGTTCTTTCTGTCTCAGATGAATAAATATTTTTTAAAATGTATATATATTTATCTTTATTATTGAGTTTTGTTGGCGCCCAATTAGAATATTCATCTGAGGCAAGTGCTTCACTCACCTTACCCACATCACATAGTTCACACAGTTCCTTTGGGAGATAGAGATGGGAGCAGAACAAAAAAAAATTAAGAGGAGGAGGAAAAAGACAAGAGGAGGGGCAGCCCAGGTGGTTCAGCTGTTTGGTGGCTGCCTTTGGCCCAGGGTGTGATCCTGAAGACCCACGATCGAGTCCCATGTCGGGCCCCCTATGTGGAGCGTGCTTCTCCTTCTGCCTCTCTCTCTGTGTCTCTCATGAATAAATAAATAAAATCTTAAAAAAAAAAAAAAAGACAAGAGGAGGAGAAGGCAGAAAAGAAAAAAACAAAGAGCCTTTTATTTATTTTCTTATCCCTGTAATTGCAAATGGGAGAAATAGTTTGATAAATATCCCTAACAGGGATCTCTTTAAAGTTCTCACTAGAAAATACCAGAGATGGTCTGATTGATAGCCTCAGATAACACTGATGAGGGGAGCTCTAATCTTCTTGAAAAGACTCCAATTTACTGCCTGGATGACAAAAGTCCACAATAACTGGCCAAATTGGTGTTTTCAAAGCTGTTGATATTAAAGTATGAAGCAAAATTCTTGTTGTGTTTATTTCCTCATTCCTGCCATTTAAGTAAATCCCCTGTAGTACCAATGAAAGCATAAAAGGAGATTTATGATACTGTGTATAATGGCAATACCTGGCATACAGCTTTCTGCCATTTTCATCCTCACTTAATTTTCATATTTCTCATTCGGTGCTCAAAATGACCACAGGGAGTGGGGAGGGAAGGTATTGCCCCATTTAATGGACAAGGCACCCGCCTCATTTTCCAGATGAGGCTGGCCCAAGTCACATGACAAATTGCTAAAGAATGGAAACCACAACGTTGATCTTCCTACCTCAAGGACGGTGTCTTTCCTACACAGTGTTGTGTGCCACGGAAGACATGTGGAGACACTTTAAGTGGCTGCGTTTGAGGGATTGCAGCTATAATCTGAGCTGGTTAGCAGCTGATCTCCCTGAGGCTATATCCAGTCTCCTAATGCTGTTTCATATTAAACAGGTTTGAGAGTGAGTCACTTGGCTGGCACAAACCAGTGGAGTGATTGCTTCAGCCCTGCCTGGAAACTCTAAGTCCTCCCTTAGCCTGGGGGGTAGCGAACTCAATGCAAACCTCAGCCATAATATTGCCGCAGCTCTGGGACTGACTTTGTGTTTCACTTATATAATTTCAGGCTCCATTTAGCATTCACCCGGTTTCCCCTTCCATGCTTACAAGATTTGGTACTGAGTTCTCTGATGCTAACACCTCAGTCTACGCACGTTCTCCTTTGTTTCGGTGTTACAGGAGTGAAAAAGAAGATACGTCCTGCCCAGGGGGCTCTCAGTCAAAAGAAAAAGGAAGCCCTCAGCCCAAGTGGGCTGCAGCCTGATACTCCGGTGAGCCTTGGAGGGGTCAGAATTCTGATCAGTTTGAGGAGCGAATTTGGATTTTCTGCCCTTCTTGTCCAGCACTGAGGCATAGGGTGCTCTTGGTAATTGGTTTGGGAGCTAAAAAAAGAATCCCCTCCTAAGCTCCAGTGGAGAGAACATCTGGCCGTCCTTGAGCTAAGTGGCCTCTCCCTCATTTGCCACCCCATGCCCTATATAGATGTATGACACAGCACTTGCAAGGTTATATTGTGTTATTTTATCTTAAATGTCTGTTCTCCCATTTGACTCTGAGTACCTGGAGGGCAGGGACCATGTCTTCTTTTGTAATTCCCCCCAAAAAGTTGGGTCACCTTATAAGCAGTTTTATTATCATGTGGCACCCAAGAGTAAAACACAATTCCAATCACAAAGAAGTTTATAAATTCTCCAAGACACTGTGGGCAGAAATTAGAAACACACGCATAGGGATCCCTGGGTGGCACAGCGGTTTGGCGCCTGCCTTTGGCCCAGGGCGTGATCCTGGAGACCCGGGATCGAATCCCACATCGGGCTCCCGGTGCATGGAGCCTGCTTCTCCCTCTGCCTGTGTCTCTGCCTCTCTCTCTCTCTCTCTCTGTGACTGTCATGAATAAATAGATAAAATCTTTAAAAAAAAAAAAAAGAAACACACGCATATTCTCTCTCTCTCTCTCCCTGTGCTATTCTGGCCTTTAATGATCAGTGACCCACCTGCTCCTAATTTTCTTACCACCTCAACTCCAGCCTCATTCATGTGTTTTCTCTGTCTCTCCATTCCCCTCTCCTCCAAATATCTGCTCTCTACTCCTCGAGGGATCTGTGGCTCAGTTCTTTATTATATGGTCTCCCTTGACTTCTTCCAGTTTTATCTTCTACCCATTCTCCTGATAGCACAACAAAGCTCCACAAGTTTAATCTGTGAGCTCCTTAAAGCAGCTAGGAGTGTTGGTCAAAGGACAGGAGGCAGTTGTAAATACCTATACGTTAAGGTATTTGTCCTTGTCTCCTCAGCATCTAGCTCTGCATTTAGCACACATTAGTTTCCAATAAATGATCCATGAATGAATGAAGAATTATTAGCCTTTATCCAAATGTATCATCAGAACTGTTTGAGTGCCACACCTTTCAAAAGGAGACTGGCAGATCAATAGTTTTTGACTTACAACATTTTGGCTCATTTAAACCTGAGGCAGAGATGCCAGGCTCCCTGTAGCCATCTTCCATCAGAGAGGGGGTAATTCCTACCAAGTTCTCTTGTGCTTGAGTGCCCAGGTCACAGATGCTAGATAGAAAGTCTTGTCTTCATGTGTCTGCCAGGTGGATGGGTCATGCTTCATACCTTGATCCTGCCAGCCTATTTCCTGGGACTGGACTCATATTCCTATCCTTCCCGTGCCTCAGTGAACAGAAAGCCTCACTGAGTCTCTTTTACCCAGAGCCCCTCACTCTGTCAATCGAGTTCTTTTGAGTGGACTCTTCCCATGACCCTGCAATCCCTGGTCTGTAACTGGGCTGAGTCTGCTGCATTTGGCTCAGATTTTTGTCTTTGGTTGTTGATCCCCTGCTGAGTCCCCCTTTGTCCTCACCTCTAGCTTTTTTGCCCTCCATTCCTACTCTTCCTTGCAATCTCCTAGCAACCACTTTTCTAACTCTACTGGATGCAAACTTTGACAATCATGTTCTCATAATGTTCTTTGTATCAGCTTTAGAGAGCCATGGCTCAGTGCAGAGAAGGAAGAGGGAAAAGGTGCCTGCTATCCCAATAGTAAGGCCTAACTGTTATGGCCAAGGCTTCCTGCAGAGATGTGATTTGTTACCATTAATACATTTTGGCAAGAATATTGGACATAAATGGCTTTTTATAGTTTGATGTTAAGATATATTTCTATATTATGGATACAAGAAAAGTGATACAAGATGGATGGAGGGTTAGGTTGAAATGAGGATAATTCCCTGAAGACATTATGACATTTCTTTGAGAGGGCATCAAGATAGGGCTGACAAAAAAACACATTTATTGGATAATAAAGATTTAAATTGTTCCTGGATAGAATCTTCCAAGCTCTACTGTTCTAATACTGCTCAAAATCCAACTGGGAGGTGAATCCAAGTAGAGTTTCCCCATAGGCCTCTGATGTGCTTTTTGTTCAGACTTGTTAGTCATTAAATATTAGCCAGCACCTGGGAAAATCCTATGATTATCTGGATGATGTGAACACTAGTAGAAGTGTTATTTTACTTATATTAATTTTATAGAGAAGGCTCTTCACTGCTTTTTGTGTTTCTTCATTCACAGATAATCTTGCCTGTTCTCAGGTGTTGTCTTCTCTGGCTGGATCAGTGGAAGACAGTGGTGAAAATGCTGGTTTAATGAGCAGCACCCAAGTAGGTGAGATAGTGAGAACAGATGGGGATAGATTAGAAGAGAATCGAGGAATCCATGGCTTAGCACTCTAAATGAGGCCAAAGAGTAGTTGTTTTTGTTTTCCTTAAAAGAGAAAACTGGGAAATGGTCTGATAATAGTTTTTCATGGGGTATTAGAGTTTAAGTTGGCAGAGTTGAAACAGTTGTCGTTAATGATCATGTTCAGGGCAAAACCGCAGGAGTGGCTGGTGAAGGGGGAAGGGAGGCAGAGGGTCACCTGTAACCTTGGCAGTACTGGGGAAGAGAGTTTCACTGACATATAGTGAATGTGGAATGAGTGACCAAGAGAAGGACAGATGAAAACCATGGGCATAACAAAGGGTGGACAGTTTTTATAACTGAATGAAGAATAAGGGTTTGGATGTGGTAATGTGGGGCTAGAAGAGTAAGTAGGCCACCTTTCCCATAGCTCTGGGGTGTGTGAAGAATGGAAGAATAAGCATCCTTAGTCCCAGGAGGCTGCAGGAAAGGCAGGGTCCTTCAACAAGGGTCATGCTTCAGTTAAGGCAGGAGGAGATAGGAGCCCAGTGGGCTCTTACATTGTAGAGAAAGGAATTCTCAGTGAATCAGGGCTCTAGAGGCCAGCATAAAGGGTTGGGTTGTATGAAGGGAAACATAAGAAGCTGAGCCAAGGGGAAGATGGAGGTGATGGTACCAGGGAAAGACAGGTCATAAGAGGAACTGACTTTCTGAGTGGGCATAAACCATGCCAGTAGTGGAGAGGTCATAAGGCATCATGAACTAGTCTAGAGAGCTTGTGTGGGCCTCCAGCAGAAGAGATTTCTAAGCCCCTACAGAGAGGGTACCAGGTGGTGTCCAAGGCCAGGTACTGCCCATCCTTATGGTCTAGTCAGCAATGAGAGGCCTCTGGCTGGAGCTGGAAAGGAATACAATATGGCTGTAAGGTTCTTTTGTGCTTCAGCATTAGCCGGCCGCAAGAAAAGAAGGTAGAACTGATAAACCTGGGCTAAGTACCAACCAGACAGCTTTGAGTAGTCCTAGTGACCTCACCATCCAAGCCTTGGTTCTACAGGTTCTCAACATTGTGGCCCCCAATGAATTCTCATGGGAACTTGCTGGACTGGGGTGCTTACTCTTAGAAAATGTAGCAGCTTATCCTTCATTTGCTCTCTTTCAGGTGACAGACTGGTCCTCCCTCAGCTCACGCTCTCTCTCTTTCTGAACTCCTAGCTCAAAGATATCTTTCTTCCTTCTCTCCAGGAGGATGACAAACACAAAGCAGCTCTTTGTTTCAGACTTGAAAACTCAGTGTTTCTTTTCACCTAATTAGAAGGAAGTGTTTTTCCATTCGCTTCATTTTCTTACTGGAATTTGCTAAACGGGAGCTGAGTAGTTTAGACTGAATGTAAGGTTTGTTCATTAATTAACTACCTCCAATTCTTATCAAGACTTAATATCTAACCGAGCACTGGCTAAACCAGAAAGAGGGCTCAAAACTGCTCATAGGTTCTGCTGTGATGGGACAGCACCTTCAAGGCAGTGTAGCAGCTCTATTTTCTCTACTGGAAGCTATTCTGAAGACTTAGACTCTCCCAGGTGCGTAACCTGAAATGTCTGGGGATCCTTGACGGAGATCAGGGATAGCCACCACTTGACCCATTTCTTATGGTGGTGAAGTGAGACAAATGACCAGGCTTCTAAGAGAAAATAGTCAAAAGAGATTGTTGTGGTTTTTTAAAAATATTTTTCCCCCAGTAAGTCCTTTTTATTTTTACTCTAGAAAACACCAAATAACTGCTAGCTATTATCTCACTGGTTTCTCTGCTATCTGGTTGTGATAGGAAGAATTTTGGTCCTATGGCTTTTGCTCCTTTATTAATACTCTTGTGCTTATGCTATATTAATTGACAAAAGAGGCTTCACAGATATAATTAAGGTCACTAATCAACTGACCATAAAATAGGAAGATTATGTGAGTGGATCCAGTGTAATTGTGTAAGCCCTTCAAAGCTGAGGGCAGAAGAGGAAGGCAGAGAGATTCTGAGTATGAGATGGATTTGATGTGCTGCTGTTGGAACTGAGCTGGGTGGGGGGAGGACATATGCAGAGAGAGGCCTTTTGGAGCTAAGGGTTACCCCCCTGCTGACAATTAGCAAGCAAGCAGAGACCTCACTCCTACAAGAGCAAGGAACTGAATTCTGCCAACAGTCTGAATGAACAGATTCTTCCTCAAAGCCTCCAGAAAGGAATGCAGCCCCGCCCACACTTAAACTTGGGCCTGGTGAGACCCTGAACAGAGAAACCTGTTGACCTACGCTGTACCTGGACTTCTGACGTAAAGTGTGAGACAGTAAATATGGGTTCTAACCTTCCAAGTTGATGGTAATTTGTGGCAGTAGTAGAATATGGTTACATGATCTTTCTGGTTTACTTATTTTTTTTGTCCAGAAGATGTGAGCAGTGGAGACCCTCCTTTCTTAGGAGGAACTGATGAAGCAAGCTCTTCATGGCAAGGTTCTATGGGCAAACTTGGTCATTGTGTTCAAAGGGGTGAGGAGGCTTGGCCTTTTGTTTTATAGCCTAGATCTGTGCAGTTCAATACAGTAGTCACTAGCCACAGATGGCTTAAATTGAAATTCAAATGAATGGAAATTAAATAAAATTTAAAATTCTGTTCCTCAGTTGTATTAGCTACATTTTAAGCATTCAACATCCATATGTGACTAATGGGTACAAATTGGAAAACACAGATAGAATATTTCCTTTATTGCAGAAATTTCTATTGGATGGTTTGGTCTAGATGAGTAACAGCAATGACATTCGATTACAATTTTCTCATTTGAAACACTGAGAAGTAGGATTCCCCTACTCTCTAGTAGAACTATTATAAAGCAGAATGCATGCAAACTTCTCTCATCTGAAGCAAGAAATGAATTTTGTGAAAACTTTCATGTCTCTACTTTCTTCCCTTATCACTTGTATAAATTGCTTCCTGGGATTAGAAAACCCTGGACTTGGAGTAGAACACTCTGGGAATACCAGAAATGGGGTATCAGGCCTCACATTTTTCCAGATGAAGGACAGGTTACAATGTGGTAAATGGCCAAGAAGTCCCCTGGCCAAGCTACAGGATTCTCCAAGGGTATTCTGCTACAGGAAGGTAGCAGCTGGGGCAGGCCACTAAGGTTACCCCTGAAGTAAACAAACCCCAATAGGCTGTAGCTATTAGACGTGACTCTTCATGTTGGTTTTCAATGCCCCAAAGCAACACTAACCTATAAGAGTGAAAAGATGCTTATTCTCTCAGGAGACTGAAGCATCCAGTCTCTGGGTCAGGCTTCTGCCTTATGCTCAAACAACAAATGTTGAGCCATAAGACTTCCTGGTCCATCTCACTTGCAACTTGTGGTGGTTGTGGACTAAGGCTTGCAGGTGAGGCAGTTGGAGAGGTATGACACAGACACAGAAAAGAGTCTGGGTCTGGGGTTAGAAGAGCCAAGTCTGGGTACTGCATCCATATTGTTGTGCTGCCCTGAGCTACTTAATTAGACTTTATGAGCCTTACTTTTTTCATTTGTGGAAACAATTGGAGGATAACAATCTCTGATTCTTGGGGCTTGTTGTAGGGCTGTCATGAGGATTAAAGGAGAGAGATGCACAGATGATCTGGCACATTCGAATTGCACAGGGAACAGTAGCTAATGTTTTCACTTACACATGTGTCAGATCATCTGTGCATCTCTCTCCTTTTTCCTATCACCTTACCGAGTCCAACAAAAAGCAAAGGGAGGGGCAGCACCTGAGTGTCTCAGTCAGTTAGGCATCTGACACTTGATCTCAACCCAGGTCTTGATTTCAGGGTCATGAGTTCAAGCCCCACATTGGGCTCCATACTGGACATGGAGCAAGCAAAGGGATATTGTAGGAGGGGAAAGTGGTGGTAGAGTAGGAAGACCCTAGACTCACCACCTCCCATGAATACAACTAGATAAGGATCAAATCATCCTAGATATCCTAGAAATCAGAAAAAACAAAACAAAACAATCCCCAAAAGACTGGCAGAACAAACTCTACCACTAAAGGTAGAGAAGAAGCCACACTGAAGAAGATGGACAATAATCTAAAGCAATATCCCACTTATGTAAACTAAGGTATAAGATTGATATGATTTACATATGTGCTAGACATGTCAGCTGTGTTTTCTGATATGCCTATGGACCCTGCTGACTGGCTGCCTTTCACTCACCCATCATAACTCAACTGATGTCAAAGTTAGCAACTAAAAAAAAAAAAAAAAAAAATCAGATAATCATAAACATGCCAGTGACCTACTATATATTCTGAAATGTTAAAAAAAAAAAAAACCGAGGAAAAAAAAAAACAAAGGGAGATCAAGTGTCCCAAAAAACTATTTCATAGAGGCCAGAGTGATGGCCCAAGCCACCAAACAATACTCATTTCTAGTCACCAGAATTATAACATAACCTACATGTATTCACCATTTATTTATTATTTATTTATTTATTCATTCATTCATTCATTCATTTATTCATGAGAGACACAGAGAAAGTAAGCGAGGCATAGACATAGGCAGAGAGAAGCAGGCTCCATGCAGGGAGCCTGATGTGGGACTCGATCCCGGGAGTCCAGGACCATGCCCTGGGCTGAAGGCAGGCACTAAACTGCTGAACCATCCAGGGATCCCCTGTATTCACCCTTAATTCAGCAAATATATATGGAGTATTTATCATGTTCTAGGTAATGTTCTAGGAACTAGAACAATAAAGAAAACAGGTAAAATTCATGGAGTTTACCTTCTACTGGGGAAAGACAGAAAACTTGACAGATGGTTAAGGATTCTTCAGGGTAGGGGGACAGAAAGTTATGGAAGGATCACTTTATCTGTTTGAGATAGGGTACTCATGGAAGCTTCACAATAAGGTGATAGTTAAGCATAGACATTGAAATATTGAGCACAGTGTGCCATGCAGATATCTGGGATTATATTCAGGTAGCAGAGGTGTGTGCAGAGGTCCTGAGGCAAAGGTGTTCATGAAGTGTCCCAGGAGCAGGAGATGCCTGGGTGGCTCAGCGGTTGAGCATCTGCCTTTGGCTCAGGGCCTGACCCTGGAGTCCCAGAATCAAGTCCCATATTGAGCTTCCTGCATGGAACCTGCTTCTCCCTCTGCCTATGTCTCTGCCCCCAGTCCCCTGTGTTTCTCATGAATAAATAAATAAAATCTTTTTTAAAAAGGAGAGAAGCTTCTGTAGTAAGTGGAATGGATGAGGTGAGCAGTGGTGGGAAATAACAGAGAGCTGTGGTGAGACCACATAGGTCTTGCAGTTCAAGAAAGGGATTTGGAGTTTTATTCCAACATGTAGAAAGTCAATAGAGGGTTTTGAGCTGAGGTACATCATGATCTGACTCACATTTTAAAGGGAGCAACCCAACAGTTGGATGAAGAATGGACTATATCTGGGAGAGGGTGGACTCTGGGAGACCAGTTGGGGACCTGTTCCATTAACCCAGGTCCAGGAAGATGGAGCTTGACTTAGACGGTTACTGTGGAGATGGCAGGAAGTTCTGGATTTAGAATTCATTTTAAAGGTAGAGATGACAGAGTTTGCTGGGCACATAGTAGATGCACAATTTATATTTATGGAGAGAAGAGATAACACAGACTATTCCGGCTAGAGGCAGGACTTTCCCCTGCCCTGGATGAAATATTCCTGTCATTGATAGCCCCCCCAAACCCCACTGTGTTCTCTTTCCATGATCATTTGCAGCTGTCTGATTATTAACACTTTGTTCCACATCCCCTGACTCTAGGGAGGAGTGTCCTGAACATTGGATACTAGGGTATTGTCACTGGAAAATATCTACAACTCTTAGTGAATTGGATTTCTGGATTATTTGTAATTCTCTTGTCAGTTTTCCTCAGTCTGACTGACTATGTCTCTTTGTGCTGATAAAGTGGAGCTCCAAATCTGAAAAACTGAGACCCAAACCCTGGAACATGGTGGTCCCACAGGGTCCTGTCACTCGGTTGGGCCCATTCTGAGCCATTAATTGGACTCTCTTGTTGAGAATTTTCTCTTATCTTAGCAATACAGGCTTCTTATGACTCTTCAAGTTCATACTGTTCAATTTCTAATATGTGGAATTAATATAACTGGGTAAGAACTCAGTTATCATTGTCAGAAGACTTACAGAGTTGTTCTTTAGTCCCATGTCCTTTCCTTCAATTTCAAAGGCAACAATAAGGCCCTACCAGGGCCAGGATGGTGGTGAGGCAAGTGTGGTGCCCAAGACACAATATTTAAGGAAGCATTCACCTCAGGGCCATGTAAGTGCAGGGCAGCACTGAGAATGGGGGTCTCCTGGAGTCCTGTGCTCTGGGCACCTCCATTGCCTCACGCTAGTCCTGGCCCTGATGCCTACAGAGAAACATTTTGGTTTATTAAACGGGCAGCTGTGGCATCAAGAGCAGGACCTATTCCTCACTGTTTGGCCATGACTCTGCAACAGAAAGCTGCTATCCGAGAAAGCAATGGCATGGAGAGAAGCCATGTTCTGGGAAGCTTTGCCAGTTCAGGAATTAAAACCAGTAGGAAAATGGCGACAAACATGGAGGTTTGCCTCACAACTCAACAAGCTACTAGCATTCCATTTGTTGAGGGCTACCTAATCTGGTAATCATATCTATAGGATTTTCTATCATGTTTGCAATTCCTCAGAATCAGCATTTTAAAAAGTTCATTCCTTACTATCTTCTGTGCCTTGTTTTTACATATTACAAAAATTAACAGAACAAATAATGGCTGCAATGGGAATGCTTTGGACAATCAGGTAAGGACTTATTTTTAAGGTTGGATTAACAAATTCCATTTTCAAAAAGAGTCCAAATTGACTGAATGATTCTAAATTAGCTCTTTAGTTTTTGCCCTTAACCACTGATAATGCCAGTATTAATTTCAATTACTTAGAGGCAGCATTAATACGTGTGAAACAAGAACGCGATAAAGACAGAAAGGAATAAATTACGTGTTGCAAGACAGAATGACATTTTGACTGGCACAGAGATTTTTTTCTTTCACACACTTTGTGCTTTGACATTTCACTTGGCACAAACATTTCACGAATTCTTGACCTAATCTGATGTACTGTTGTTTAGCAATTGCTGACATGACACGTTTTAACCTCAAGCTCACTGGATTCCAAATGTTACCTTTTCCTGTCAATCAGGGTTGGATGACCTCCAAAAAACAGTCCAGGGAAAAGTTTATGTACCTAAAAGGTTAAGGATATTTTCCCAGAATGGAGAAGGAGCAGCTTGTAGTCGTAGTTGGGGAAGGCCCAGGAGAGGAGGTATCATCCAGGGCAATTGTAGGATGGAAAGAAGGCAGAAGACAGAGCCCTAGGGAACCCTAACATGCTGAGGGAGACAACATCCTCAAACACAAAATATCTAGTAATAAACCTAACAACATGGGTGGGACACATATGACAAAAATGTAAAATTTAGGCATAGAAGAGATTTAAATAATTGAGAAGTACATTATCTTTCTAAAATGGAAAGTTGTATTGTATAAAAATGTCATTTCTTTTCAGATTACTTTTTAGATATAACTTGAATCACTGCCTCAGGAAGAGGGCACATTCATATTAATGCCCAGATTTTGCTAGCACATTTGCTTCTCTTGACATCTTCTGCCTCCCAGGTCTTTACACTAGAACAAGCTAACTCAGAATGCTCTGCTCTGTTCTCCTTTTTTAGGGCTGTAACAGAAATCCTGTCAGTTTCAAGTAATACAACAACTCCACCAACAGTGATTTGAATAATAAAGATATTTAATTGTTTCCCACCATTATTCCAGTGGTAGGCAGTTCCAGGAATGATGTACACTGGCTCTCTCAAAATCGTCAAGGACCTAAGCTCTATGTTTCCATTGCCAATCTGGGAAAATTTCTCTTATCTTAGACTATTGCCTTGTGGATGCAAGTCAGAAAAACCATAGCTCTAAGCATAACGTCCACACATAACCATGTTCAAGTCAGGAGGAAGGAGCAGGGACAAAAGGGATGGTGTATATTTTTTCTTTTTTTAATCTGGCAAGATACATTTTTCTAGAACCACCCCAAGCAGACTTCCCCTTACATCTCATTGTCCAAAGCTGGATCAGATTGCCCACCTCTAGACCAATCACTGTCCAGGGGGACTGCAATTGCATGATGGGTTTTTTTTTTTTTAATTTTATTTATTTATTCATGAGAGACAGAAACTCAGGCAGAGGGAGACTCAGCCTCCCCACAAGGAGCCCGATGCCGGACTCAAGCCTTGACCCGGGGATCACACCCTGAGCCCAAGGCAGATGCTCAACAGCTGAGACACCCAGGCGTCCCTGGGTGATGGGTTTTGATCAAACATGATTCATCCATGGCTGGGATGAATTCATTCATCCATGACTAGTAACATGGCTGACAGAACAAAACTGTGATTCTGTTAGCAATGAAGAAGGAGACATGTCTGTTGGATAGGCAGACAGCAGAATTTGCCCAAAGATGCAATACCCACAGGCATTTGAGAGAGGCCTATCATAAGACCACTGCTCTCCTGGCTGCCCCCTATTTGTAGGGAACAGTTACTCTGCCTAGTGGCTGCTCCCAGAGTATTGGGAGCAATACTCCTCAGAGTATTGAACCTGCTTGGCTGTCTGCAGCAAATAGGGACAGAGTGGCCTTTTCACCAGTGTGCGCCATATTGTCTGCATCCCACAGCGATAATCTTTGTGTCTGGTCTTGCCCAGGTGCTCAGGGAAATAGCTCTTGCAGCTTCTACTTCTGTGTCCTCTTTCATGGTGACTTTATGGCAGATCCTGCGGTGAGCTCACTCAACATCCATTCTCATATCCCTTCTCCCACCTCCATTCTAGAAGCTGGAGGCTTTTATAGCCTCCTTTGCTAAGAAGGGTGGTCATTTCTGTGACAATTTTGGGTTCTGCTATGTGAGCAGAGACTTGCTAGGGATTCCTGGAAAAACCTTTACTTTGCTGTAAAGGTCTTGGCTTCAGCTTTGATCATGGTGCTACTTAACTTTTTTTTTCTTTCTTTTTTTATTTATGAGAGACACACAGAGAGAGGCAGAGACATAGGAGGAAGAAGGAGAAGCAGGCTCCATGCAGGGATCCCGACATGGGACTCAATTCCAGGACTCTGGGATCACGCCCTGAGCCAAAGGCAGACGCTCAACTGCTGAGCCACCAAGGCTTCCCGGTGCTACTTCAACATGATCCTGGACAAAGTATTGATGGTATTATTCAGGGGGATGATAACAAAATTATTCTAGAGTTTACCTGGAAGAATACAGAAATGAGAAAAGCTAGAATATTAGCTTTACTAGGGCAGAAATTATATAAAAGCAATTTACTTTTTGTTTCTTCCAATGCTTTATGCTTTGAAAAGACTTTCTAATTCTGAAATCTATTAAATATTTATCTTTTTCTGGTTTCATTTTTTAATATTAAAAAAACTATGAAGGCATCTGGATGGTGAAGTGGGTTAAATGTTGGACTCATGGTTTTAGAGTGGTAAGATTGAGCCCCATGTGGGGCTCCACACTCAGTCCAAATCTGCTTGGCTTTCTCTCTCCCTCTCCCTCTCCCCTTCCCTGCATGTTTTCTTTCCCTCCCCCCTCTCTCTCTAAAATAAATAAATATTTTTTAAAAAAATCCCAAAAACTATGTGTCAGAAATCACCATATACAAACTTATGAGGCAAGCAATAAACTGGCAAGTCTCCCTGTTTCATCTGGTGACACAGGAACATGGTATCAAAGAATAAGTTTGAGAGCCAGTGTTACTGGATTATGGGGTCTCCTTTATACCACTGGCTGGTGATATTATCATTCCCATTTATCATCATCATCATTATAGTCATCATCATCATCATGTCCATTTTGTCAATGACTACATTAGGAAGTTATAGTTGCCCCAAATTAAGTGGGATGCACTGAAGTTCCAATCCAGATGTCTCTCATGATAAAAAGCCAGTTTGTACTCTTTCTGCTATACCCCACTGCCAATGAAATGTTAAATGAGAAAGGCTAACTTTCCACTGAATTAAATATAATTAGAGGAGTGGGGCAGAAGATGATTTGAAAGTTATGGAGAGTAGGAGGGACATATAATAAAGGGGAAAGATAGAAATGCTACTTACCAAGACACAATGTCCAAATTGGGTCAAGGATTACTGGGGGTGGGCAAGTAGGAAGAATGGACCCCAAATCCATGTTGCCTGTGACCTGGACCAAGTTCCTGGTCACATGTAGCCAAGGCAGCGTATGGCAGAAAGTGCACAGAACTTTTATATTAGACAGATCTTTATCTCCTTTCATCACTTATTAACACATGTCAAAATAAGGATAAAACTGAATCCTTAAGTAATCCAACAACAGCCTCCATCAGATTGAGATTTTCTCTTTTCCAAGGATACTGGGGTTGGGGCTTTTGCTCCCTGTATTTGGCATCCTGCTAGACTGCATTCCCAGAATGGTATAGTCCCAGAATAATATATAGTTATAAATATAAATCTATATCTATATCTGTTTCTATATGTTTCTATATGTTTAAACATATAGGGGTAGTAGTGAAATTTGTTTGTTGCCAACAAGACCCCAGTAAACACAATTTTATTTGGGTTGCAAATATCCACCCCAAACTTCATACATTAAATATTCTACACTGTTTTTCCTGGCTTGACATTGCATAAAGATTGCATGATTGCACCACAGCCATCCAGAGAATAGTATTTTTTATAGGTGTATTTAAACTGGAGTGTGTATCGACAAAGGTAAAACTCAATTAAATAAAAACGATTATGCTCACCATGGATAATTTCTATCAGTACTATTCATATGGCTGAATAATAAAATCCACATTGGAATAGTTCTATTTAAAACTAATGTTGCTCAATTTATGGCCAGCTTTTCAAAATCTTAACTTCAATCACTTTCTTACTCAACACAATTATAGCCATAAATAATTTGAATTGATTAAATTTGAAAATGAAAAACTCAATTTATGAAAGGTTACAAAGCACAGTAAAATGTAGCAAATTTCTATTTATAAGTATATATTAGATAGCACATGAAAATTAGCTTACATAGTTTGCAAAGAAATTATTTTTTTTCCAGTTTTATTGAAAAATAATTGACATATATCACTGTTTAAGGCATGCAGCATGATGGCTTGATTTACATATCTTTGAAATGATTACCACAATAAGTAGAGTTAACATCCATCTTCTCACATATATATAAGAAGAAGAAAAGGAAGAAGAAAAATTCTCCTGGGTGTCTTAGTTGGTTAAGTAGTCAACTCTTGATTTAGGATCAGGTCATGATCTCAGGGTCTTGAGACTGAGCCTCATGTTGGGCGCTGTGCTGGATGTGGAGCCTACTTAAGATTCTCTCTCTCTCTCTCTGTCCCTCCCCCCTCACTCTCTCTCTCTCTCAAAAAAAAATACTGATATGGTAATTTATATTATTTATCCTCTTCTGATATTTAATAATAAACAAGAACACTCACAATGGCCATATTCTTTTCCTAGTTTAGTGTATTTGCTTATTATTTTACAATAGCTCTAAGCTATTTCTTTGATGTCTGTAAAAGCTATAGTTTTGCTACAAACCTTGAAATTAATTTAGAAACAATTTAATGTCCAATTTTTCAATGCACAATTAAAGAAGCAGGTAAAACTAATTGTAATTCTTCGGTGTAAATATATTTAAAAAGTGTGGAAAAAGATATTTTTACTTCAGATGGTTCTTAACATTTATAAGACCACATTGATATAAGAGATACACATATCAAGGCTGTTTCTAGTACATACTAGGTGCTTAGAAAATATTTGTTGAATAAGTGATTAACATACTTTACCAAATAAATAAATGCACATTACCATGTCATATACACACTTTAAAAATTATGGACTTTTAAGCATTAAAAAGTATCCAAATGATGTGTGGCATATTTACTGGAGGGAGTAGGGTACAAAGTCCTCAGACAAATGTTCCTTCACATCTGTTTTGTTTGTTGCACAGCATGTTGATTTTTAACTACCTTTTCCAGACCTCCTTCCATTTCTGCACCTGTGAACTTACACTCAAATATTATTAGAAAGGTTCCATCCTTCCCCTAGGGAAGCCACCCTTTTCACTTCTAATTTTAGAAAGAATCTCTGTTGGATTAGATGAGCTTGTACAATTTTATCTGGCTTTTCAAAACTTCTTATAAAACTTCTTTATTTTGGACTCCCAGACTTGAAAGAACACTATATACTGAATTCTACTTTCATTTTCAGTTTTTTCTACTGCTTTGTAGTGAGTGGTAAGATTTTGCGTTTCCTATATTCATTTTAAGTCTCTCCCCAATCCAGGTAATTTTGTCTCATGCCTCATTCCACATCTTTAAGAACTATCTAATCAATCCAATTGCATGTTTACATTATTAGAGTTAAAAAGAGTTTCCTCTACTAGCCACACTGTATAACTGGAGTTCCTGTTCGAGGACATAGAAGGCATCAGTCCTGCAGGGAGTATTGTTGGGAAACATCAAGGATCCCAGAGCAAAACAGGCTTAATGGTGGCTGCGGTAGGGATGGGGTACAATGAGCAGGGCTAGAGTGCCTGAGGGTTTAGCCATGCAGATGTCACACCAATCACTTGAATACAATTTACCTAAGACTTTTATTATTTTTTTCAAGATTTATTTATTCATAAGAGACACAGAGCAAGAGACAGAGACATAAGCAGAAGGAGGAGCAGGCTCCATGGAGGGAGCCTGATATGGGACTCTATCCCAGGACCCTGGGATCATGCCCTGAGCCTAGAGCAGACACTCAACTGTTGAGCCACCCAGGCATCCCTAAGACTTTTACTTTTGTGGCAGAGGTAGGGTGGGCAGGCATGGGAGGTGTTACAGAATAGAGTACTTGGCTTTTGAAGCTCAGCTTCTTGCCTCTTAAGGCTTTGGGAATACCCAGGTAAGTACCAGACAGTGCAGTTCTGCTCTACCCAGTCCACATCTGGTGGATGCTAGATTGTCTATCCATTTCCCCCATCCCATTCCCAATGGGCCCACTGTTAGGTAAGAACCCTTTTCTCCTCACCTACTCTCCCACAATTTACTGCTCAAGGGAAGCTTGATCTTTGCTCAGTTCCAAGTCTGGGTCTCATTGGTCTAATGGGACTCTCTCATCCCCTTTGTCAGAGATTGAGTAATAAATGGGCATGAGACCCAATTTGAGCCAATGAAGTGTGAGGAGCGGTTTGCTGGAACTTTGAGGAGGGACTTCCTCAATTTCTAGGAGAGCTCCTGGCAGCAGCTGACTCTCTTCCAACAAAGTTGTTACAGATGGTTGTGAGGTCAGACTGGGGGCAGCAGTCTTACCTCCAGCTGAGGGGTAAACCAAAGCATAGAGGAGGGGACTGCTAGAAGGCAAAGGAAATGAATGCATCCCTAGTTTTTAATCCATGATTTGGGAGGGCAGTCCTTGTCTTTTTCCTACTTCCCCTTCTCTCCATGAGAAGGGACTTCTAAAAATAATGGTAAAATATGCACAACATAAAATTTTGCCATTTTAACTGTTTTAGATGTTCAGCTTAGAAGTATTAAGTGCATTTGCATTGTTGTGAAATCATCACTACTATTCATCTCCAAAACTTTTTCATCATCCCAAACTGGACATGAAGAGGAACTTCTAATCTGACTGGATTCCAGGGTATGGGCTCTTGCTTCCTAGAGGTCATAATGTGTTTGAATGCCATACACATGGGGTGGCTTTCTCTTTCTTTCAAACTACATAGCAAGAGAAATGAGCTGTGTCAAGGCTTACCTCCAATGGAGAGGCCTGGAAGTCTTGGTGTCTCTACTTCTCTTTTATGACAAAATACTGAGAGAAGGCTGATGGTTGGTTGGACAACACCTCCCCTCCCCCCATCATTTGTTGTTTATCTGAACTTCAAATTTAATCTGTCTCCTATATTTTTATTTGCTAAATCTTGTATGCCTGGCTAAGGAGAATGCAGCCCATTGACTTTGGAGGCTTGATAGCAATAATGGACACCAGTACCTGGCAATAAGGATCAAGCAAGAAGCTAGGTATCTCAGCAGAAACTAGCATGGAGAGAGGCTTATCAATCTTTTTTTTTTAAAAAAATATTTTATTTTATTTATTCATGACAAAGAGAGAGAGGCAGAGACACAGGTGGAGGGAGAAGCAGGCTCCATGTAGGGAGCCTGATGAGGGACTCGATCCTGGGTCTCCAGGATCAGGCCCTGGGCTGAAAGCAGTGCTAAACCGCTGAGCTACCCAGGCTGCCCTGGAGAGAGGATTATAACACTCAATTTCCTCATTCCAGTTGCCAAGATGGAACCTAAACTGTACCTCACATCCCACCTAACCTTAGATTGTGTGTGGGTGTTGGAGGATGAGAACAGAGAGAGAATCCTGAACTGGTTGAATATTAACCCAAAATGACCCAAGACAAAAAACCTGAAGGTGAATTAATTACTCTGCATTGGCAAGATGAAACCGAAATGAGCACTTAAAGCACTAAGTTCAGTTATGGTGTAATAACATCACATCTTCCACATCTGAGTGGGTGAGTGAAAATTTGTACCTGTTACAGATAAAAAATAAGACTTACCAGATTGTCTCAGAGGTCTCTTCTGTAGCAACAGTTTCACAGCTGCAGAGATGAGATTTGAGGCTATTGAAGGACAAGCAAGACATGGGTTAGGTGAGGATGGGAGCATTTCAGAAACCCCTGTTGAGTGCCTGGTTCCAGGAGACCCAGCAAATGGGTATGAATGGGAAGAGGTGTGAGGAAAATCATAACCATTCTGTGTGTAAGCTGTACCTGTATTTTCAGTTTGCTGCTTCTTAAACATTTGAAGTTGGGAAGTTGCTAGAGTTAATCATTATTAACAGTGAAATGCAGTTGATTTGCTCTGATTCAGCTGATTTAAGAGCGGTTTTCTTTCTTTTTTTTAATTATTGAGGTATAGTTGACATACAATAAGAGCTGTTTTTTTTTTAAGAGCTGTTTTTTTAAGGGAACTATGAAAGGATTTTCTAGGGAATGAGCTGGTGAACAAGCACATTTTGATAGGGAGAGCCACAAAGGACACAGAAAAGTCTGAAAGCCAAGAGAATTGTTGCAGGGTGAGCCATGTGTAGCTTCCTGACTAAGCAAGTAGTACATGCTGCAAGCATAGTGGGTTCTATCTGCTTGCAGAGAGGTGAAAGGCTTGGTTGGGTCTCCCCCATCTCTGCAGAGGAGATCTGGGGCCTAGGGTGCAGCTTTGTGCTCTGCCTGGCAGCCCCAAGCTCATCAACAGCAAGAGAGCACAGCAGTGGCGGGCACTGGCAGGAACAGGGGCCAGCAAGGCTGTTCCCACCCGGTTAGGAAGAGGTGAGTCATGTAGTTGGTGACCAACTCCCTTCAGGGGAACCCTGTTGGCTTACACAGGGTGCAGGGGTGAATTGTCAGGCTGGAGCACACAGGCACGCAGGATGTGGTTGACACCCACCAGTATATATCAGTACTATTGATCAATAGTCACACCTATAGATTTATATATGAAGGAGTGCACGCTGGCAGTAAAAGAACCCTACCACATATATATCTTTATTGGCTTTGAAGGCCCTTATAAAATACGTGGAAGGCTAAGAGTAGAGGTGGGCAGAAGCTATAAACATGTCACCCTCCATTTTAAAGGTTGCCACTTGTGAAGATTAATGAGGAATGAAAATTGAAGTATTGGCTACTCTCACTGTTAACTAGCAGTCTTTTGGTTTTTAGATTGTGGCTTTTGATACCAGCCCCTCTGGCAGAGATTACTGAGTGTGCTGCATAAATCTGGGAAGACTTGTTTGACAGGAAACACCTACCTAATTGAGAGATTCCACCCAAAACTGGAAGGAGTGGGGAGAAATGAAATCATGAAACCAGGTATTATGGAGGATAACCACATAGCACAAAAGAAATATGAAAACAGAGACATTTTCAGGTGGAAGCATCCAGTAAATGGGTTAGAAGCAGTGTCTATAGGCTTTGAGATGCGTACACTATGGATCAGGTACAGAATCTGAGAAACAAAATATATTCAACATTTTTACACAGTGAGGTAAACATAATCCCATGGAGATAGGGTGCAGTGGGAACTAATGCCTGGCCCAGGCCTGTCATACTGGTGAGAAGAGGGTCAGGAAGGCTAAAGCTCAGAACAAGCCAAAGCTTGTGGTAAAAAAAAAAACAAAACAAAAAAAACCAAGCCTAAAGACAAGTAAAAGTTTTTTTAAAAGCTTTGTTTGGGGCAAGTAGAGCATGGAAGGTGTAGGGCCTCCTGTTTGGGAAATATAGTGCAATGTTTGTAGATGATTAAAGACCACAGGAGAATGACACTGAGTGTAGCTTCTGTCTCCTCCAACAAAAGAACGCTTTTCAAGACCCATAGAGCCCAACTAATACATGGAGGAGAAGGAAAGATAGAGGTAGTGATCCAACATCCAAATACTTACTTGCCAGGAATGTGCTTGCTGAAAAATTGTTGTTAGTTAATTGACTGAAGAACGAGAGAAGAGATCTTTACACAAAGAGATTTGAGTGCTTATATCAGAAGATCTCCTTTATGTGGGATCTCCCCTCCCAGCACTCCCAGGAGTACCTGCTAAGCTTAATGGGCTGGCCTTGCCCTGCCACCTGCAAACTTTCTTAATGCCAGGTTACTGAGAAAAGGCATAAGAAAGTTAAACCTGCAAATTACAGATCAAGGTCAAAAGCCCTGCCGACTTCCCATTCTCAAAGGTAGATGCAGGGGGAAGAAAAGGTGGAAGGGCAATAGGAGGTCCTCTGGTGCTGGGGGTAGGGGAGAGATCGACCATGTCATTCTCTGCTAAGCTGACACCTGTTCTCAGCAGGTGAGTTAATCACTAATCTCTTAAAATAGCAGCTTGTTCCCTAAGCATTCTGGGTTCCTAGTAAAAAAAAGGCTCTTCAATGGTTTCTTGTAAAGAGTCATCACTAGTCATAGCATGAAATGTTGGGAAAATATTTTGGATAGCATGAAGAATTTCAAAAGTCAACTCCAACCTTATTTTCTAGAGATAGCCTCTGTTAACATTTTCTTTTATAATGTCTGTTATTTTTCTCTAATAATAGCAGGGCATACATAGGATGAAAATTTGGGTTATAAAGAAAAGCTTAAAGAATCAAATAAAAACTGCTTGTAATGCCACCACTTGATATTTTGATATTTTTCCTTCCAATCTTTTTTCTTTGCATACACACATATACATATATAGATACATTTTTAATAAAATGAATCATGCTGTACATGCAGTTTTGTATCCTATTTTTTTTTGCACTTGAAATTCTATCCAGAGCATTTTCCTTATCATTAAGTGCTGTTTAAGAGTACGATTATAATTGCCATCTGCTTTTTCACTGTGCCACAGTTCATCTAACCATTACTTGGCTTGTTTCCAGTTCCTCACCATTTGAAAATAATGCCATTATAAACATCCTTGTATGAAAATCTTCACTTAGGATCAATTTCTAAAGGTTGAGTTACTGGGTCAAAAACCATGGACATTTTTGAGGCTTTCAATACATAATGCTGCCTTGTCTTCCAGGAAGGTTGTGTCACTTGACTCTCCCCAATCCCCACCCCAAGAGGCAAGTGAGCACCCATATCTTGTCGACTTCTATTAGATTTGCAGTTTCTGTCAGATGTTTTAAGTCTTCCCTGTTTTATGCAATCCCATCGCACCAGTGCCATCTTGTGTTCTCCCTCTGTGGCTTTTCGGGGGAGAGAAGACATTCTGGTTTTAGGAATATTTTAAATGCTCTCCCTATATTTCCCTAAAGACTTTTCATGCTCTGTGGTTATGTTTGTGTTTGATTTCAGGTGATATGTATTTCCCTCAGTTTGACCAGCTGGCTAATTCCTACCTGTCCTTCTGGACCTAGCTCAGACCTTGCCTCCTCTGCAAAGCTTCCTTTGACTTTTCCAAGCTGGTTTAGGAGCCTCTCATTTATACTCTCCTCAGTCCTTCCCATGTCAAAGCACTTGTCACAGTGTGCTATGGGCTTGGCTATCTCCCCTCCAGATGTGAGCTCCTTGAGGGTAGGCACATGTCTTTTTTTATTATTTAAATTCAATTAGCCAACATAAAGAACATCATTAGTTTCAGATGTAGAGTTCAGTAATTTATCAGTTGCCATGTAACACCCAGTGCTCATTATATCAAGTGCCCTCCTTAATGCTCATCACCCAGTTACTCCACCTCCCCTCCAGCAACGTTTAATTTCTTTCCCAGAGTTAACTTTCTCATTATTTGTCTCTCTTTCTGATTTCTTCCCATTCCGTTTTCCCTCCCTTCTCTATGACCCTCTTCACTGTTTCTTATCTTCCTCACATGAGTGAAACCATATGATAATTGACTTTCTCTGATTGACTTTCACTCCAGTTCCATCCATGTTGACATAAATGCTAAGATTTCATCCTTTCTGATGGCTGAGTAATACTCCATTGTGTGTGTGTGTGTGTGTGTGTGTGTGTGTGTGTGTGTATCTTCTTTATCCATTCATCTATCGATGGACATCTGGGCTCTTTTCATAGTTTGGCTATTGTGGACATTGCTGCTATAAACATTGGGGTACAGGTGCCCCTTTGGATCACTACATTTGTATCTTCAGGGTAACTAGCAGGGCACATGTCTTTTTTCACTGTGTCTTCAGTATCTGACACTGCATCTAGCAAGCATGGATATTCAATAGACTCTGAATAAATGCTTATCTTATTTAAAAAAGATTCATCTTTATTTCCACACCCTGTGTTCCATCCCAGTCTTCCTAAATATTTACTGAGTTTTTCTGATTATATAAAGGTCTAGTGGTTCTATTTATTTGATTTTTCCAGCTTTGAGATATAATTGACACATAACATTGTGTAAGTTTAAGGTATATGACACGATGACTTGATTTACATATATATTGTGAAATGGTTACCACAATAGGGTTAGTTAACACATCTATCACATCACATAGTTGTCTTTTGTGTGTGTGTGTGTGTGTGTATGTGTGTGTGGTGAGAACTTTTAAGATCTCTTACCAACTTTCAAACATATAGTACACTACTATTAATTATAGTTACCAAGTTATACATGAGATCCTCAGGATTTATTCATTTTATAACTAGAAGTTTTTACCCTTTGACCAACATCTCTTCCCTTTAACCCCCACCCACACCACCCAGCACTGACAACAACCATTCTATTCTCTACTTCTGTAAGTTTGGCTTTTCTGGATTTCACATATAAGTAAGGTCATACTGCATTTGTCTTTCTCCGACTGATTTCATTTAGCACAAAGCTCTCAAGTTTCATCTATGTCATTGCAAATGACAGAGATTTCTTTTCTTATGGCCAAATAATATTCCATTGTATATACATACTATATTTTGTTTAGTCATCCATCAATGGATCTTCAGGTTTTTTCTGTCTTGGCTATGGCAAATAATGCTGCAGTGAACATGAGAGTGCAGATATCTCTTTGAGATAGTGATTTTGTTTTCTTCAGATGTATCCCCAGAAGTGGGATTGCTGGATCATATGGTAGTTCTATTTACAGTTTTTGCCAAACCTCCATACTGTTTCCCATAGTGGCTATACTAGTTTATGTCCCACTAACAATACACAAGGGTTTCATTTTCTCCATCTTTTTGCCAACATTTGTTAATTCTTGTCTTTTTGATGATAGCCATCTAATAGGTACAAGGTGATACCTCACTGTGATTTTAATTTGCATTTCCCTGATGATGACTAATGCTGAGCACCTTTTCATGTACCTGTTCGCCATTTGTATGTCTTATTTGAAAAAATATCTGTTCTGGTCCTTTGCCCATTTTAAAATTGGATTATGATGATGGTGATGATTTTTGCTATTGAGTTGTAGGAGTTCCTCATATATTTTGGATATTAACCCCCTTATCAGAGATATGATTTGCAATTATTTTCTCCCATTCTATAGGCTGCCTTTTCATTATGTTTATCAACCATTTCTTTTGCTCTGCAGATGCTTTTAGGTTTGATGTAGTCCTACTTGTTTATTTGTGCTTTTATTGCTTGTGTTTTGTGTGTCATATGCAAAAAAAAAACCATTGCTGAAACCAATGTCAGAGAATTTTTCTTTACACTTTCTTCTAAGAGTTTCATAGTCTCAGGTCTTACATATTTGTCTTGAATCCATTTTGAGTTAATTTTTTGTTAGTGGCGTAAAATAGAGGTCTAATTTCATTCTTTTGAATGTGATTATCCAGTTTTCCTAGCGCCATATATTGAAGAGACTGTTTTTATCCATATTGAGTATTCTTGGCTCCCTTGTCAAATATTAGTTGATTGTATATGCATGGATCTATTTCTGGGCTCTCAGTGCTGTTCCATTAGCCCGTGTGTCTGATTTTATGCTAGAATGATATGATGTTGATGACTGACTATAGCTTTGTAGTATAGTTGAAATCAGGAAGTATGATAACTTCAGCTTTGTTCTTCTTCCTCAAGATTGCTTTGGATTTTTAGGGTCTTTTTGTAATTCCACACAAATTTTAGAATCATTTTTTTTCTACTTCTTTAAAAAATGCAATTGAAACTTTGATAGGGATTGCATTGAATATATAGATGGGGTCGGGTACCAGTTACTGTATTAGTTTGGGTACCTAGCATTGAATCTATGGATGACAATCGTTGCTTGAGAACCTAAGATTGATTTGAGGCACTCTCCAAAAAAGGAAAAAGAGAAAGAAAAGGAATGGGGAAAAGAGAGAGAGAGGAGAAATGGATCAGAATATAAATTATAATTTATACTTCCATAGGATTTTATAGTTTACAGTGTTCTCTCACACACTTGTGGCAACTCTAAGCCCCCTCCTGAAAAATATGGACCTTCATGCTAGATGCTGTGATGACACTCTGTATCATCTTCCAGAGCAATTCTTCTCACAATTGTTGGCATATAATTATTAGTGATCACTAATATATCCCTAATACTGAGGACAGTGCTTAGAGCATTGTAGCTATTTAGCAATTGTTTGTGAACTCTGCTAAAAGCATTATTATCTACATCTTATAGATATATCATTAGAGAATTGAGACTTTAATCTAGGGAACTGGATTCCAAGTTTGGTGCTCTTTCCAGTACATCACCTAATGTAGTGGACTTTTTTTCCTTAGCCAGAAAAATATGAAAGTGGAAAAAAATAGAAGGGGAGAATAACTGAAGGAAAGAAAAGAGGGAAGAGGAGAAGAAGAAATCAGAGAGATATAGCGAAATGGTTTGAAGTTGATACCTTGATGAGAAAGTGAGGATAAATCCAGACTCACCAAAAATGGACTTTTCGGAGCAGAACTGCCTGACACCCAGGAATGGATTAGGTGGACCACAGCTATAATTTCCATGCTGGGTTCGTGCACATGCACAAATGATCAAGAAATGTGTCCTGCCTGTGTTCTTACTAGAATAAGTACTGAATCAGGCAGTCTGCTAAGGGGCAGGAGAACCAAAGGCCAAGGTTTAGTCAGGAAAACAATATTGGATGTCATCACTACCTTGAAAGCTCATTCCAATTCTCCTACTGAGAGGCAGACATAGGGAAACAGATTAGCAGATAATATAGAACAGGATTAAGTCACCAAGTACAAATCTGAGATCCTAAGGCTAGATTTGGAAGCAGAAAGTGATATGGGTAAACCTCATCCCTCTACTGTGCTTCTTATGGCAGAATGGCCACCAGAAAGACTGTGGCAGTTACTTAGGCTTCTACTTGTGGTGTTTCAGGGCCCCAGGATGGGTGGGACAGAACCCAACATTTGAGTGTTAGGAGATGGTCTCACATTTGCTTCCTTAAAGGCAGACAGGGAAATCTTGACTCCTTATCCCGAGGTACACTGTCCTCATAACTGGGCATCTCTGGTAGAGATCACATTGTGTTTACTCATGTACCTCTAAATCCTCTCATTTTCCTTATTAGCCATGATGTACAAGAGGTTATGAAACATTGCCCTAGCCAAGACTCCTGTGGGGAGGGAGGATTAAGTGTGAATATGGACATGTCTCTGTCTGGGAAACTTCTCATTACCTAGTCCCAAGATTTATTAGAAGGGACAGATGGATCTAGTCAAGGTCACTTGATAGCACCTCTGCAGGTACAAGAGATTAATGGCTTTCAAATCTGTTAGGCCACTGATTCTTAAAATTTAATGATAAGAGTCTCCTGGCAGGCACATTGAAACAGTTTCCTGGGCCCTTTCCCCTAAGATTGAAATTCAGTAGTTTGGACTAGGGCTCACGACTTTGCATTTTTGATGAACTCCCAGCTGAAGCAACACTGCTGTTCTGAGACCCCTACTTTGGAGTTACTCCAGAAAAAAACTGAAAAAAGCAGAGGGAGGCGGGGTGGAGACAGTAAACTACAAAAGTCTCTAGGCTGTTCATTTGTGTATGGGATAAGCTTTTGTGTGTGTATGGTGGGGGTGTTGTTTTGGCTTTGCATGCTCTACTTCTTCCTCTCCCCTACACAATGAGGAAACTACTTCCTTAGGGTTTAGAGGGGCAGAAAATGGAAATTAGGGGATAAGAGAAAGCTGGAGGACTGAGAGGAAAGAGAGAAGGAGGAAGCACAGGAAGCCCAGGGGCTAGTGATGGAAGAGTTTTCTAGGCAATTTTAGGGGGCACGTGTGAGAGCAGCTGTGGGGAATGAGGGAAGTAGGTGGGAGAAGAAAAAGAATTTCTTTGAGTGCCATGGCCCTCAATGTGCCAGGGTATGAATGGAGGCAGTGCAAATGTGTTTGAGAAATTCAAGAAAGGACTCAGGTATTTTGAAATTAATTTTTGATTGCTAGATGGCATGTGTCTTTGGATGTGAAGCTGCTCTGAGTCATTGGCTTGATTATGGTTATAGTAGCAAGATAGTTCTTATATAGCATATGCAGGAGACTGGGGGGCCCAGGACCCAACAAGTCCCTCATCCTGATTAAGTGCCTCCTTCTTTCTCACTGGGCTAACTGTTGCAATGGTTCTCTGCTGATACTGGTTTTGAGGCCTGGTCCCTGCAATCCCTCCACACATAGTCATTAGCTAATAAACCTAAAGTAGAACTTTGATAACAATAGCTAACCTTCAGTGACTTTTGCCTCAAAGCCCTAGTGTTAGAACAGGCCCTCATTTCCCAACCTAACCTCTGGAGAGATTATTACAGGTTCCACAGACTATTGAATTTAACCAAAATGCCCTTCAAGGCAGTTAAGGCTTCAGATTCCTTATTTCTATGGATGCTTCTAGTATTTTTTCCAGCCACATGTACCTAACATTCCACACTTCTGTTCCTTGGACATTTACTTATAGTTTCATACCTCCGTGATTAGGCACATGCTATTCCTGCCAGCCAGAATGTATTCTTTACCATCTATACCTAGTAAGATAGAGATTCTTAGTACATTCTTAGCTACATTCCTCAAGGTGTAACTCAAATTCCTTATCTTTTAGGAACCTTCTCTGATCATCCTAACTTATCCTTACCACCAGATCTTTCATTGTATTTTCCTGTACTATAAACTCTGCTTATATTGTAGTTGTCTGTGTGATCTTGTCAGTTTCCCTCAACTTGTGTCATCCAAAATGGTGGCCACTAGCCACATTTAGTATTTAAATTTATTAAAATGAAATGAAATAGAGTTCAACTTCTCAGTTGCACTAGCCACATTTCAAGTGCTCAGTAACCCATGTAGTTAGTGGTTACTGCATTGGACATCACAACAGAGAACCTTCCACCATTGCAGAAAGTTCTATTGGACAATGATGGGACCATATATCATTCACTCCCTCTCATGTTTATTGAAAAAAGATTAGTTGCATTGAATCAATTAGAATTTTATTGGTTGTTTTGTATTGATTTTCCAGCCAGCACTGGAGCTTCATATTTTCAGCTTTTTTAAAAGGCTTGCTTTCTCTTTTGAGGATGGGCTAAGTTCTGTTGAAATGAAGCCCTGTCTCCCCTTTCTGTGGGTTGCCTTCATTTTGGAGCCTTTCTGAGAGTTGTTTGGTGTACCATCTTCCTCTAAGATGTGGCCCTGGTCACTTCCATGGCTTAACCCTTGAACAGCATTCATTAGTAATGAGGCTTCTGCCTTGGAGGGAAGAGCAGAGTTCTTTAACTCTTAGGGTTATGCTACCACGCAGGAGAGGCTGCCTATCTTTCTAGACAGACCCTCACACCTGCAGGGGGCAAAAGACATGGACACAAGGACACCTATGACAATCAGCAATTGGATTTTGAATGATTCTTTTTCATTAACTTCTTTCAAGACCATTGTAGGTCTGTGGAAGAGACTTCCAGGAAGGACCCACGGCCAGAATGACCACAAGAGGGCACCAGTGCACCTTAAACAGCCTTTACCTTCCAAAATCTTCGGAACATTTCCTTGTGATGCAAGGGCAGGACACAAGGAACACACATCAGATGGGAAAAGAATAGAAAAAAAGAAGAAAATATTCATCATGTTGTTCTGTCTAACTGGAAGGCCTACTTACCATATATTTATGCATCGAGGACTTCCTTAAATATAGGAATCACAAGAACGTTAGACAGTAATAGGCAGACAAGAGATTAGATTGAAAATACTTCAAATAAGAACGTGAATAGGTCAGTAGACTTTAAAACAGAATAAACCTCACTTCGAAGCAAGGTAGCTATGGAAACATTACTGAAATCATTCTGTTACTTCATGGCTGCAGTGTTTTCTGTAGCCAGAAAATACTGTCAAGGAAGGACAGAATATTCTTTTCTTTTTTTTCCCCCAGTTTTATTGAGAAATAATTGACATATAGGTTTAAGGCATACAGCATGAGGGTTTCATTTACATATATTGTGAAATGGTTCTTATAATTTTCTTATAAATAATACAACACAGGATTCTATATGGAAAGTTGCAAGAAATTAGATTTCAGAGGTAGAGATGTTTCGATAAAAATACCAACAGCTTTAATTTGGTCTCTGATAACTTAGCTCTGGGTTTGCAGTTGTTAAATTTTTCTCTATTTCTGTTTTCTGTTGCAGAAAGAGAGCTGGTGAATGATTTATTTCCATGTCTCTGGATATACTATATACACACATATGTATGTACATTTAGCATGGCTGATAGAAGTCACCTTTGCCCATATGAGGGCAAGTGACCTATATTTAGCACTTAGACAAGGGGTTTACTTTTTTGTAGTGGGTAGCTCTGAAGCTATGTTGCCAAAAGCCACTGGGTTCTGCAACTGACTCTTCAAGACCCTAGAGCAAATGCACATGCCTTCAAGCTTCCCAGCAAACCACAGTGACCACATAAAGGTCATCATCCATGGCTGTTCAATGGCCATGCTTGCTCATCATGTAGATGAAAGTGTAGGTAAACAAAGTAGGTTGATGTAAGAGGGTTAGGTGTTTGGTAAGCAGGGTAAATGTCATGATGGTGGGTACTTGGGACTAAGTGTGAAATTTTGGCATGATTATAAAGTCATTCAGCTAAGAGCCCAACATGCGTCTATCCTGGCCTGATAAGCACCTCTTCTCGCCAGAGTTTCAAGGGAGCTATATAGAAAAGGAATACTAATAAATTGGGAATCAAATACCCAATATGGCAATGTACCATGCTCTTTTCCATGTGCCCGAGGTCTCAAGACTAAGAAGTGGGATTTCCTAGCTTCACTTGAACACTTGAACCTAAATATTGGAATATTATTTCTACCAGCCTGGCCACACAGAGAAAGGAAGTGGGAGGGTGTAGAAATCTACAGAGCAGGCCATGACTTTACTGCATGTGTGGAGAAAGGAGAAAGGAAAAGAGCAGAAGAGCTCTGCATAATTATTTAAAGAGACAGCGGTCCAGTAAATATCCTGAAAGTGGTGGTGGTGGGGCATGTAGGAATTTTATTTTTTTCATGTAGGAATTTTGTACAGTCAAACTTGTCTTAGGAAAAGAGATCTTAGGTTCCTCCTAAGAGGTGGATTTAATATTTCTGTGAGCATCAGAATTACCTACGGGCCTTATTGAAACACACATTGTTGGGCACCACCCCAAAGTTTCTGATTCAGTAGGTGTGGAGCAGAGCCAAAGAACTTGCTAGTGAATTACTAGGGATCCTATATCTCTGGTTTAGGGACCATGCTTTGTAAATCGTGGCTCTAGGGATGCCTGGGTGAATCAGTGGTTGAGCGGCTGCCTTCAGCTCCTGGGATGGAGTCCCAGCATCAGGCTCCCTGCGGGGAACCTGCTTCTCCCTCTGCCTGTGTCACTTCCTCACTCTGTGTGTCTCTCATGAATAAATAAATAAAATCTTAAAAAAAAGAAAAGAAAACCATGGCTCTAGAGTATTATAAGTAGTTTAGGTAAAGTACCAATGACATGGGTGTGATATGGATATAATTCTGTCCCTGAAACAGAAACCTAACAAAGGGCATATTACTTAAAAAAAATTATAATTCATATATCACACAAGTCCCAAATTTCAAATGCATAATTCAATGGCTTTTAGTATGTTCACAGTATGTATACCTCTGTTAGATAACTTTCATCACCCCAAAAAGGAATTCTGTACTTATTAGCAATCACTCCCCATTCTTCCCCACTCCTCCAGCCATAGGCAGCCACTGAACACTTTGTCTTTTTTTTTTTTTTTAAGTTTTATTTATTTATTGTAGAGAGAGAACACAAAGACAGGGAGGGTCAGAGGGAAAGGGAGAGAAGAGAGAAGCAGATGCCCCATTGAGCATGGAGCCTGATGCAGGGCTTGATCCCACAACTCTGAGACCATGACCTATGCCAAAATCAAGAGTCAGAAGCCCAATCAACTGAGCCACCCAGGCACCTCACTTTCTGTCTTTATAGATTTGCTCATTCTGGACATTTCATGTAAATGGAATCACACAATTTATGGTCTTTTGCAATTGGCTTCTTTCACTTAGTGTAATGTTTTGAAAGTTCGTCTATGTTGTAGTATACACCAGTACTTCATTCCTTTATATAGCCTAGTAATATTTCACTGTATGTATCTAATCTGTATTTTATTTATCCATGCATTAGTCAATTGATACTTGAGTTGTTTCTACTTTTTGCTATTATGAATAATGCTGCTATGAACATTCATATAAAAGACTTTGTGTGGATATATGATTTTATCTTTCTTTTTTTTTTAATTTTTTTTTTAACTTTTATTTATTTATGATAGTCACAGAGAGAGAGAGAGGCGCAGAGACACAGGCAGAGGGAGAAGCAGGCTCCATGCACCGGGAGCCCGATGTGGGATTCGATCCCGGGTCTCCAGGATCGCGCCCTGGGCCAAAGGCAGGCGCCAAACCGCTGCGCCACCCAGGGATCCCTGATTTTATCTTTCTTAGGTCTGTATCTAAGAATTGGTCTGCTGGGTTATTTGATAACTCTATGTTTAGTATTTTGTGGAATTTCCAAAGTGTTTTACAAAGTGGCTAAAATTTTATACTTTACATGCCCATAAGCAGTGAGGGTCCAATTTCTCCATATCCTCACAAACCCTTGTCTTTTGATTATAGCTATTTTAGTGCGCAGTAAGTGGTATCTTGTGTTGTTTTGATTTGTATTTCCCTGATGGCTAATAATATTGAGCATCTTTTCATGTGTTTATTAGCTATTTGTATATCTTCTTTGGAGAAATGTCTATTCTTATCCTTAGACCATTTTAAAATTGGGCTATTAGCCTTTTTATTATTGAGTTGTAGGAGTTCTTTATATTCTAGATATAAGTTCTTTATCACAGATATGACTGGAACACATTTCTCTCATGTGTGGGTTGTCTTTTCAGTTTCTTGATGGTGTCTTTTTTTTTTTTAAAAGATTTTATTCATTTATTTGCATGAGTGAGAGAGAGAGCATAAGAGAGAGAGAAAAAGAGAGGGGGAAAGGTAGAGAGAAAGGGAGAAGCAGGCTCCCCAGCAAGCTGAGAGCCTGACACAGGGCTCAGTCCCAGGACCCCAGGATCATGACCTGAGCCGAAGGCAGACACTTAACCAACTGAGCCACCCAGGTACCCTAAAGGTGTATATTGAAGAATGAAGTTTTAAAATTTTTGACGAAGTCTGATTTATCATTTTTAATTTTTTCAATTTGCTTTTGGTGTCCCATCTAAGAAACCAATGCTCAATCCAATGTCATAAAGATTTACTTCTATGTTTTCTCCTAAGAGTTTTATAGTTTTAGCTTTTACATTTATGTCTATGATCAATTTGAAGTTAATTTTTATATATGGTGTGAGAAAGGGGTCCAATTTCATTCTTTTACATGTAGATGTCCAGTCATCACCTATTATTTTTTTTAAATGGTAAATAAAAAAAATAGGGCAATGAAGCTTTTTCTGGGAACTTTTTGAATATTAATATGGTTTAAACAGTATTTATTTCTATGGCTTTGCTCATACCTATTCAAATACACTCATTTATCTAGAAAATACTTACAGAGCATCTACTTTATGCCAAGCAGGTTTAAGTTGCTGGTGATATGGCAATAAATAAAGCAAAGTCTTTGCCTATAAACAACCTGCATGCTAGTGAGGAAGATGAGTATAAGCAAATAAATGAATGACTATATAATACAGCAGTAGTGGTAAGTATTATGAAGAAAAAAGCAGAGTAAGAGGGTAAAAGTTAGGGTACCTGAGTGGCTCATTTGATGAAGTGGCTGACTCTTGATTTGGGCTCAGGTCATGATCTTGGGGTCGTCTGGTCGAGCTCCATGTCTGACTCCACACTCGATGGAGGGTTCTGCTTGGGATTCTCTCTTCCTCTCCCTCTGCCCCCCACCCCCTGCTCATGCTTGCTCTCTCTCTCTCTCTCTCTCTGTAATAAATAAAATCTTTTAAAAAAAGAGGATAGAGGTTTGTAAGAGTTGGGGAGAAAATCCTATTTTATATTGAGTAGGAAAGTCAAGGAATGCCTTTCTAAAGTGGCCACATTTATTTAGTGACTCTCAAGTAAGGGGACAAGCCATGGAAATGTCTGGAAGAGGTGTTCCAGGCAAAGGAAAGAGAAAATGTAAATGTCATGGAGCAAGAATATGCTTGGATTCTTTTCAGAACAGTAAGCAAGGCAGTGAGGCTAGAGTGTGATGTGTGAGGCGAATATGGGTAGAAAATAATGTTGGAGAGGTAGTCAGGGACTAGAGCCTTGGGAAAACCAGACTGCCCAAGAGTTTTCTGATCTTTTGTCTGGCAAAGCATTTTGACCTACAATATTTGCATTGGCTTTGAACAAAAGTCAATACCATTCTTTTTCCCTCTTTGAATCTAGTACCTGCCTCAAAACTTTTAGTAAACAAGTTAAGAATAAAGAATACAAATAATTATATGAACATAATCCTAAGGCATAGATTTCCTTGAAGATAAAGTTAAAAAAATCAAAGTAATTCAAAGAAAAAATAGTTCAAAAAAGGAACTTTCAGAGTCCTTCTTTTGTTTTCTTATGTGATTTCCATAAACCAAACCTCCCTTTCTTTGTTTAAGATCTGTGGCCAGGTCTGCTGGCTGCCCACCAAAAATCTCCTCTTCTCTACAATTTCATGATAGGAATAGCTGCTTAGCCACAGACTACATTTTCTCAAATTCCTTTGCAGTAGCTGGGGACATGTGACTAGTTTTCACCAATGGAATATGAGTGGAAGCTGTGGACTTTAAGAGGCAGGTGGACCTTTTGTAGTTCTTTCCTTTTCACCAGCTGAATGCAGAGACTGCCAAGGATGATGGGGCTCTAGAGGATAGTGTAGCCACAAATTGGAAGAAGACTGGGTCCCTGAATCAGTATGTGATGAAGAGCTTCCTGCTGATTCAGAACTACTTGCCTTGAATAATTATGTGGGCAAATTAATATTTCTTTTTGTGTTTGAGCTATAACATTTGTGAATATGCTTGTGATAGCGATTTAGCTTACTGTAACTAATATAATCTCAACTTGGACAGAAAGACAAAAAATAAACTCCCTGGAAAGCTAGACCAAAGGGAACTAGGATACAGAACAAAGTTAGATTGGGATCTGAGAAAGAGGCATCTGGACAAAGGAAGTTCATGATTGAATGGCTTCTTCTCTCTAGTCATATGCATTGATATTGTGTGGGAAAAGAGCTTTTCATCTTTGCTGTGTCCTTGGCAGTGGAGGTGAAGGAGTGGTTTGGAAGGTGGTGAAAGTGTGGCAGTGGTAATGGGGCAGGGAATGACTCTTGAATGTGTTTTCAGGAGCACCAGGACAAGTGGGCAGGGATGACACCTGATCCAGGGAGGGTCACTGGGCCCTAAGTATGTCTGTCTTCTTTTTTGCCAATGAGCTGCAGACCTCTCCACAGGCCATAAATGAGAATTTACTGTTTCAATATAACACTGACTTCTTTTTTATTTTTAAAGATTTATATATTTATTTGAGAGAGAGAGTGTGTGTGTGAGTCAGCTGAGTAGAGGGAGAGAGAGAATCTCAGGTAGACTCCCCACTGAGCATCGAGCCTAACTTGAGGCTTGATCCCATGACCCTGAGATCATGACCTGAGCTGACATCACAAGTTGGTCATTTGACTGAGCCATACAGGTGCCCCTGATGACGACTTCTTCTTCTTCTTCTTCTTCTTCTTCTTCTTCTTCTTCTTCTTCTTCTTCTTCTTCTTCTTCTCCTTCTCCTTCTCCTCCTCCTCCTCCTCCTCCTCCTCCTCCTCCTCCTCCTCCTCCTCCCCCCCTTCTTCCTTCTCCTCCTCCTCCTCCTCCTTCTCCTTCTTTGACCTAAAGAATAAAGATCTTTATTAGGCACGGTAAGTAGCATCTAATAATCTTCAAATTCACTTCATCAAAATCTAGCCACAATCAATCAAACTTAACAGTTCATTCTTATAATTCATGGGTTAGGGTAAAACTCCCATCAGCTTATATTACATTAAGACATTGAGATACCTACTAAACTCTTGAGTGCAGGCAATGGAAAGCCACACCTCACTTCTGATCACTAGTGAGCACTCCAACTGTTTATGGAAGGAGAGGTCATTTGTATGAGGAAAAGAGAATTCTGGGCTGATGGTACTCTCTATAAGTTTACATGGTCACTAATGAATCTCTTTGCTAAGAAGAGTAGATAAAAGCACATTAACTTTGAGTAAAGTATGGTGAACTTAGGTGAGTGCAGTAAATGGTGCCAGCCAAATTTTGTAAAGTGGTTTGGTAATTTAAAGATGGGAAATCCTCTGGTAACCTTACCTGGATTTGTGTTTGAATTTTCTAATCCTTTTGTTTCTTTTTCCCCCCAATTTTTTAAAGACAAAAATTGAAAAACTTTTTTCACTTATGTCTCAGCTGGACCAAGAGAAAAAAATACTTATTAAAATTTAAGCCAAGACAGGTGAAGAGCAAACTGCCACTGGAAGCAATTGTGATGCTGGCGGAGGTCATCTCTCTTAGAGGAATGAGGGATCAGGATAAATGAAGACAAGTGTCTTTCCTGGGAGGGCATTAGGATGGAGATGGTTGGTCCTCCTTCCCTCCTGTTTTCCTTCACAAATTTCCATGTGCGTATGTATGTGTGGTTGTTAACTTTTTATTTGGAAATAATTCTAAACCTATAGTACATTTTAGTATACTATAGATGTACTATAGTAAATGATATACTATAGATGTTCTATAGATATAGAACCTATATTTATAGATCATAGAATGCCCATGTACTCTTTCCCCATATTCATCTATTGTTAACATTTTGCTGGATTCACTTTCATTTGTGCACATTTGTGCAATAATAAATACATGCACATAATTTTTTTTCTGAACAATTTAAATAAATGTTGTATACATGATTGCCTTTACTTCTAAATATCTCAATGTATATTTCCTAAGATTAAAAATAGCCTCTTGACCACAATATAATTGATTTACATTATAATACAATTCATAACACAATTCAACCTTATGGAATACTTTGAATTAATCTAGCTTCAATATTCCTTTTTTTTCCAAGTTGACCCAATAATGATTTATAGCATTTTTCCCTCTTTCAGTAATGGGTCCAGTCGAAGATCTGGCATTACATTTAGTTGTTATGCTTTTTTAGTCACTTTTAACTTGGAACATTTCTAAAGGCTTTGTCTTTGAAGACATTGTTTTGTTTTGTTTTGTTTTCAAAACTTTATTTAAGTTCAGGTTAGCTCACATAGAGTGCAGTATTAGTTTCAGGGGTAGAATTTAATGATTCATCAGTTGCATATAACACCCAGTGCTCATTCCATCAAGTGCCCTCCTTAATGCCCATCACTCAATTACCCCAACCCTCTCACTCAGTTCCCTTCCAGCAACTCTCAGTTTGTCCCCTATAGTTAAGAATCTCTTATGGTTTGCCTCCCTCTCTGTTGAAGACATTGGTATTTTTGAAGAATTCAATAAACAAAAAAACAAAGAATATTTTTCATTTTGGGTTTGTCTGATGTTTCCTGATAGTTAGGTTCAGGTTATACATTCCAGGCATAACTTTCAGCAGGTACATCTAGAGGCACATATAGTCTGACTGCCTCTTTTTGATGGTGCTAATTTTGTTCACCCACCTTTAAGGAGATCCTTTAAGAGCATGCAGATATTGTGCTCCTCATCAGTATTCCCCTCCAGATTTAGCAACAATTGATGATTCTTGCTTGAGCTAATCTTTGCCCTGGTGTTACAAAATGATGATTTCCCAACTCCATAATCCTCAAATGTACCAGTTGGCATTTGGCATTCCCCGTGATTTTGATTCTGTTATAAGAGCAACTTTCCTCATACAACTCAGAAAGAACTGATTCTCATAATGTACAAATTTGAATTCTATTTTTATACATAGGCATAGGATGTTTTACCCTTATATCTGACAACTGACTAGAATAAGATACTACAGAAAAACTTTTCTCAATCTTGGCTTAAAAATATTACATTGTGTTGAAATATTGTATAGGTAGAAGGAGGATTATGAATAGTTGGAGGTCTTTAGCTTTTATTAAAGAAACAACCAAGTAAGAAAATAAAACAGTTGACTACCACTGAAGAAGGCCTTTCCCGTTATGTCAAATCAACTCCTTCTTACATGAAAAGGAGAAAAGCTACAGAGTATGTGTGTCTGTTCTGCAACTACTATGTGGCTTGACTCTAATTTCTCTTCTTGGCTGTTGGCAAATGGTGTGGAGTGGAAGATCAGCCTCTCATGAGAAGAACAGAGTGATTAGATGGCAAGACTGTTAATTAGAATGCTAAGACTGCAGCGGGGCACCTTCTTACTGATAAACTGTATGAAGGTAGCTAAAATTGGGAAAAGCTGGAGACAAACCATGTGGAATATTTTTGGTGCCAAAAATACCCCTCTCTAATACCCTGAAGGAAAAAAAAAGCCAAATGTCAACCCCAAAGAGGATTTAAACTCTAAGGAAAGACACAGGGTGAATTCAAGTTTAAGCTGTGAAAAAAAAAAAAAAAAAAAAAAAAAAAGTTTAAGCTGTGAGTGCCAGGATTAGATTAAGCGGTGAATGATGACCTTTAATAGTAGTAACGAGGTATATGCATTTCTTTAAATCTTGCTCTAAATACTGTAATCAATTTTTATCTATAATAATTTGAGATGAATTGTTATGCTTTGTTAACTTAATGAAGTATTCTATTTCTATAGAAAAAGCACAGAGGCATGGAAGGCATGTTAACTTCTCTTTCTCCTGTGGGAAACCTTTTGTTCCAACCTACAGTCACATTCCAAGGCCATGTCTGCCCCAGGAGCAGCCAGCAAAAAGTGGTAGTCATAGTTATGAGTGGGAAGAGTCCATATGTACAAACTCCAAAACCCAAACCTACAAAAAGGTAGCAAGCAAGTTTTTTGAGAAAGGCCACAAAGATGCCCAGAGCCTGAGGAGCCAGGTATCCTGCTCCATATCCTTGATAGATGGATGGAACTCTGGAGGCAGGGAGATGACTTTTAGCCTAGACATCAACTGAAAAGTTGGTGAGACCTTGAATACATCAGCCTCTTTGTCTAGATGCTTCTTATCCATACCACAGGGCCAGATGCTGTCATTTCCAGACCCCTTCTGTCATGTTCCTGCTCCTGCTGGTGTTACCTGGCTTAAACTATTAAGGACGAGGGCCCTGTTAAGAGAGTTTTCCCCTTAGTGTCCGAAAATGGTGAACTGATTTCCAGAAGAGATGTCTTAGAAACTTGATATACATTGCAATAAGTGAAGGCAAAACCCTTCCTGATTAAAAAGAAAGATATTTGGAGGACAGGCAGGGGCATGGAAGTATAAAGTGAAAGCACTGGCAACAATAGCATTGGGTGTGAATCACAGCCCCCCATTTCCAAGCTGCTTGCTTGTGATATTCGTTACCTAAACTCCTGGGACATCAGTTGTGTCATTCTTGTCATAGAAGTTAAAAGCACTTACCTCTTGGTGTTGTAAGGAGTAAATTTAATAATTTATATTTAATAATTTATATAAATCTCTCTGTATGAAAGCTTGAAACACAGTGAGTATTAAGTAAGTGGTAGCCAGTGATGGTAGCTATTATTGTCAGGCCTAACTTACAGTGCTGGATATGGAAATTTCTGTGCAATCTGCCTCCAGCCTGCCTACTTATCTTGTCTCCTGCCATTCACTCATTCCTTCATCCCTCTAGAATATATTCACCTTGAACATGCACCAGACTCCAGGCAGGCCTGTGACTGTTTCTTCTCCTTATTCTCATCTTTTTTCTTACCATGCTTCTGAATGAATCTCTTCCCATGCTCTCACCCCTTCTGGAGGCTCAACATAAGTTCAATTTCCTCCCTGAAGCATTTTAGCTATTTATGCTTACTTCAGGCTCTACCCTTCTCTGAATCATTATTGGAATTACTGTTTCTATCGTAGGGTTTAGTGCTGGATTATATAGAAAAGAACCTTCTGTGATGATTGAAATATCCTATACATATGTTGCCCAATAACAATAGCCACTAAGTGTAAGTGGCTATTGAGCATTTTAAATGCAGCTTGTGTGATTGAAGAAGTTAATTTTTTATTTTATTTAATTTTAATTAATTAAACTTTACATTTGAATGGCCACCTTGGCCCAATGAGTCAACCATCTACTCTGACAATAGCTTTCATGAGAGGTAATACTTGTGTGTTCCACTGGCACCCTTGGGTCTTTCCAAGGTATCTCTTTCTGCCCATAGAGAAATCAAAGGATGGATTTAGGGGAAGATGAAAGACAGAGGATAAAGGGGCAGTACTCTGTCAGAGGAGGTTGGTGTGAGCTAGACTGAAGTTGGGGTAAAATGGGACCCAGTCCTATGTCTCCTATCTTTTATGAGTAATTCTGTAGAATTGGCTGCACTGCTCAGCAGGGCATACAGAAGTCCCACTCTGGTGATCTGGCAGGCCTTACAGCTTTACATATGAATGAGGTTTCTTGTGGGTGAGGTCCCTGGAGTCAGTGGCTTGGGCCTGGACTAGGCCTCTGCTTGATCTATCCTTTCTGACCTGACCCTTCCCTGAGAATCCTCACCCTGCCACTCAGCTCTGGCTCCTGATTTCAGACTTCTCAGAGCTGCTTCAGACTCCTCTCTGTCTATCTTGAGTCTGTTTTTCTGTTTCCCAATACTTCATAACTTTTAGAACTCACGAGCCATGTTGAGAAGCTGATGAATGCTATGGACACTCTTAGAAAAATGCACATGGCCAGATTCATATGCAGTTTTGCATACTGTTTAAGCAGCGTCACAGACTTTTTGAACCCTAGGCTTAGATCTGAGACCCTTGGTTAAGAACACTTTCTTTAATCTGACCTTAGAAGTTCCATGTGCTGTTTCTTCCTCTCTCAGCACCAGCTCAGCTCCAACTAGTTCTGCACTCACTGGGTAATGTTTTGATGACTGGTTCATGGCTCTAGTTACCTTAATAACAGGAACAGTCACTCTAAATAGCTATGAGGAGTATCAGTCACAATAAATATTTATCCTCATTGGTAGGTTAATGGATTGGCATTATGGCTTATAAATCTACACACACACACCCCTTGCAAAAGAGTTTTGGAGCCTGATTATATCTAGGTGAAATAATAAAATTCATCAAACACCAGTGCTGAGCTTCAGACTCTGGACTGAGAGTGCCCTCCCTACCCATACCCTCATCTTTTCCAGTTAATTAGAGGTTTCCAGCTCTGAACCTGTCATGTAGTATCATTTATAACCTCAGTTGAACTTTGAATTTGCACTTCTCTTACTCATCTGGGCTTTCTTCTGATCTGATCTGATCCTCTATCTCTTATTACACAAAATATTTGAGTTAGAGGACACCTTGAGACCCAGAGAGGTAAGTGATTGGTCCAAGTTTCCACATCTGGTTGGTGACAAGGCAGGGCTAGAATACAGCTGACTTCTATTCCAGTTCAGTATCTCAATTTTTCCATGCTCTATGCGTGATTTATCCTTGAGTTTTGGATAAAATGACTTAGGAAGTAGAGCCTGTATCATATGTGTAGGGAGACCTCATTGCGTGCCTTGGATATATTTTTGCAAATTTGATAATAAAGTGAATTTCACTAAATCATGTATTTCATCACATCTTTCAAAGATTTGAGATGTATTCCTTCTGTAAAACCTTTCAGGTTTGGCTATACACTTGGATATAATAGAAAAAAATGTGCTTAGAGGGAAAAGGATTTTCTGATGAAATATTAAAATACTGTTCAGAATAAACCAACAAATATAAAGTGTAAGACAACAATCTTTTTGTTTAGAGGAAGATATAGCTTGCCTATTTCTTTAAATTTAATATGTATTTCTCTTTGTTTATAGGTAAATATTCCTTTAGAAAGCCTCAAACTTTTATTTCTTCTTTTGGAAGGGCTTATCTTGCATGGTCACTATTAATTGTTTGTTTAAGCCTAGATTAACTTGCTGCAATGTTTGCTTAGTATCTTGTGCCAATTCTTTATCATTAAGAGTCAGTTTTCCTAATAGCATTATTAAGATTTATTATTTCTAAAAGTATGAATTTCTCTGTAGTGAGGTTTCTATAGATGGAATAAGCAAAGAAAGAAGCATTTTGGTTTTTACTAGCCATAGGATAGTCTATTTTATAATTTAATTAAAAACTCAAAAAGGTTATATGAGATAACATAAAGTTTTGGATTTGTTAGAAAGTCCAATGTTAGTTTTCTTTCCTTACCCACTTGTCATGATCACCTTCCCTCTGGCCAACAGGATCCCAATCACTACCTGAGCCTGGTTCCACAGCCAGTATATTGTGTACTATACATGATTAGGAAGGAAGGAAGAGCTTAAACAAATGAGCTTCAGAGTCACTCCTTAAACTTTATATTGATTAATCATTCCAGCCTGCTCCTCCACTAAACTTTTAACTAGAGCAGCTAATAGGAGGCAAACGGATGGGTTTGAATTTCATCTCTTGTTTTCTCTGCTCACTCTCTGGAAAAGGGGCTAATGAGCAGTGAAATGGCCAGGCGGGCAACGCCAGAGCAGAGGAGGTCCTGCCTGTGGAGCCGGCCTGCTGTGTAAATGGCTCTTGAATTATCGCAAGGTGCCCCCATGGTTTTATGAAGGTGCCTGAAATAGCCAGGGTCCAATGTTGAGGGGAGTAAGGAGAAAAGATGGTATTCCATTTGGCATGATGTCCATGTTGTCTGTTGGACTGGAGCCGTACCCCCAAAGGAGTCTCCTTAGAGAAAAAAATAATAGAAGGCAAATGTTGGTTTGCAAAATGTAACAAACCTGTTCGTGTTTACAATACAGATGCTGACACTGTTTAATCTAATAGCAAGCTGTTACCTAAGCATCTTTCAGAGGGTAATTAAAAGGCTCCTAGATGCACTGAAACCAATTATATTAAAATTTTATTTGTAGGGAGTTCTCAAGACTTAAGGTTAAAAAAAAAAAAAACCCAGAATTCATAACCAAGCTGAAGAAGTCTTCCTGCCATTGGCAACAGGAATGCTGCGGAGGAGATTCCAATTAGAGACCAGGGCTCAGTTACAAAGGTGAGGACCTCAAATCAGCTTTCCTCTGAACCAACCCAGCATTGCTTTAACGAAGAAGTACGGAAGGAAAAAGTTCACCATTGCAACTGTATTAAGTAGAAATTAGAAGAAAGGACTGGTTACTCCTTTGGGAAAAGAAGCCACAGAGACGGCACGGGGCTACCTGAAGAAGTTTCAGTACCAGCAGGGATAGAAAGCCAAAGTCCAGAGGGCTCTGAGAGGATGCTTTTGTCTGGAGGGCTGCATTCTTCAAGCACAATGAATGAATTAGGTTGTGTTTGCCGTTTGTGTGTTTGCTCTTTGCCCCCAGATCCACCAGGTCAATCGGGTTGTCCCAGCTGAACTGCAGGAGAAATGCATCAGGATATCCTGCTGCTCATTCTGAGACTGCCACCAACTGGCTGTGTGCAGTCACTTTCCTGTTCTGAGCATCAGTTTCCTAGGGTCTGTAAAGAGAAAGGAACACTTCTAGATCTAAAAAGAGTAAATCCTGGGCACCTGGGTGGCTCAATCAGTTAAGTGTCTGCCTTTGGCTTAGGTCATGATCCCAGGATCCTGGGATCTAGCCCCCAATCAGGCTCCCTGTTCAGTGGGGAGTCTGTGTTTCCCTCTCCCTGCGCCCCTCCCCCTGCTCTCTCTCTCAAATAAGTAAATAAAATCTTAAAAAAAAAAAAAGAAAAGGGTAATTCCTGCTGTAATAATACCTGGTATTCAGAAAATGCCTACTCCTCTAACTCCCAGGTAATTTGGAGAATGCAGTCAGTTCTTGAAACCCCTCTGTCATTCACAGGTACTAGTTTCTTCTTATTGTAGCTGGAGTTATGGAGGATCAGTGGGGTTAAGTGGCAGGCACAGGTGATCTTGTCACCTTTCAGAGGAGAAGGGAAAACTGTGCTCCTGACTTCAGCCCTGAGCTTAAGCCATTCAGGCCAGAAATGTATGGAAAATGAGTCTGGTGGAATTTGATATTTGGTGTTTTCCTTAATTAACTGCATCAAATCAACTCAGTCATATGGGTCTTTCTGGTTGCTCACCAGGTCTCTTGGCCTTTTGTTCTTTGACCAGAGTTCATCAACAGTAGCTGTAGCCAAAGAAACCATGATAGGAAGATGATGCCATCTTTTGCTACATCTGTGAGATAAGGGCGTGAGGTGAGGGCCTGCATATGTGGGGAGAACTCACATGTCACAAACTTTCTGAGAGGACTTCTTGACACCCATTCTCCATAATCCCAGTTGAGGCCATCTCTGTGGAGATGACTGTGTGAAAAGATGCACTGAGCTGAAAAACTAGGGCTCTTTGTCTGGAATGTCTTTGCCGGGCAGCCCTCCTCCGTGTTTCTTGGCTTCATCTGTGGTGACGGCCACCAGCATTCTCACTCTGGCTCTCTGCCACAGCCCTCACAAATGGCTCTGGGGGGTTATGGGAGAACCTCAGTTATGCTCAGCACCTAGGCATTGAGTGCTTTCACTACAGTCTCTCTCCAGCTCTGACTCATAGAATGCTGAATCTTGTCACTGCTGTTCTTGGTCTTGCTGCAAGGCCCTAAGCCTGGAATTGAGGACCACTGAGTGTGTCACTCTTATTGCAATCTATTACTCTCGAGCCAAACTTCTGTACCTCCTTTCTCTCTTTTCTCAGCATAGGACTTACTGTAGAGGGTCCTTAGTCCTCCACATGAATAGACCCCTCATGTTTGAGTCTTCAGGCTCAGGCTGATGTCCTCACCCCCATCAACTCTAGATATAGTCAAAGCTAGACTATTAGCTCCTGATGGGGGGTAGTCTATGATACTCAATGACAGAAGTCAGAACCTTCAATTACCTCTCTGCTCCCCACAGTATAAGATCTCCTACTATGAAAGAATAGGGCAGGAGGTTCCCAATTCTGTGGCCTTTTGCTGCTCTCCCATAATATAACCCAGGCTCCCTTTGACCAAAGTGAAAAATGGAGACCATGCCTTTAGTTATGAGGCTTTCATTTTTTCCTCCTTCTGCAATCCTTTAGTGCCTTTTCCTGGAAGGGTGGTGTGTCCCTAAGTTCCACCTGTCTACCAGGATTCTCAGTGGTGCTGCCTGACCAGGCATGACTGCCATAGACAGGACCCTGTGCTGTGAGCCTCTCCTCTTCTTTTCTTTCCCATCAAATTCTACCCATCCCAGTGCCATTCTATCAAGAGCTTGACCTTTTCTGGGAAATGAGAAACCACTTTAAGCTGAGATGTTCAATAATGGTAACAACTTTGTCCTATCTTTCAGTTGGCTGGTCCTGTTGGAATGGGGTAAGCGCTGACAGGCGATACCCACCTTTTGGGTGTCAGGACTGAAGACCAAGAGCCTTGCCATGAACATGAAAATGACAGCTCCCATGGGAATGGGTGGTGCCCCTCTCTGTTGAGATGATTGACAGACAATCCTTCACTTACCTCTTCACCATCCTCCAGGAATTTTTATAAACAAAACTTATGGTTGGATGACTGTTTAGATCCAGGACATGCCGTCTCCCTGAAAAGGTGAGATGCCTGGTGATATTTAAGATAATACACCATTGTCTGTCTGTTAGAGTAAAGAAGGCTGACGGAAGAAGAAATCAAGTGTGGGGATTCATTCAGTAGACAACAGAGGAGTTGAAAGTGCATATAAAAGAATTAAGATGGTGACCCATGGAAGCCATGGAGGAAGGAGAAGTAGGTGAGGATACAAGCAGAGAGAGGACAAATATTTGGAAATATTTGACCCAATAATTTTAGGAATATCTGGGTTATGGGCATATAGAAGTTTAAGAAGTAAGGCAAGTGGATGGAAGGAAAGGTAGAGTGGGGTGAAATGAATGCTCTCCTTGAAGGAGCCAAGGTTAAGATCATTGTTGGGAATAAAAGCAAGGGCAATGGTATTCCTGTGGAAGCTCTGGATGCTCACACCCACAGTAGTCCCTGTTTAGCAGATGGAAGAAGAGATGACTGAAAGAATGAATGAATACTGCCAGTATACTCTCTGAGCTTACAAAGACTAGTTGGGTGAGTCAGAGTTATTAATATAAATAGTTACAGTGGCAACAATATGTCCCAGTGACAGTCCTATTTTAAAAATTAACTTTAAAATCTATTTTAAAATGTTGTTCTAAATTCTATGTATGTTCTCTTTTGCATTCCTTTGAGGGCTTGAGTCTGTTATTTACAGTGTTTATTACTTTTAAGCATATGGGAGTGCATATGATGTCTGTCCACTTTTTTCTAGAGCTAGTAAACATACTGGGAACAGGACCAGTATGATCATATTCACTCTGCCATTGACCTTGTGAAGGCTCTCCAAGGTCAGTAAGGTGGTTGGATTTTTGTCAGAATTGACTTGTTTTCAGCAGGAGCTGGGTCTCCTGCCTACCAACATTTGTAATCTTTCCTTACTATCTAGCCTGCTGTAAAATTACTAGTACAGTTTCCCCAGGCAATGACTCTGTGATTTTCTACTTTTTTATTGATCAATAAACAGTTTTAAACCAAAAAACCCCATAGTGAGAATAGAAACTTATTTGGTACTTGTAACTACCTGCCTTGGAGAAGAAAGAGGGATTGGAAAGATAAGAGCCTTAGGCTTCTGCTGCCTTTTTGATGCCAACACCACTAGAAAAATGCAGCCACAGGTTAACAAAAGAATAGTTGTCTACACTATGCTAAATAACTGATTGTTTCCCCTAAATTGACCCATTGTTTCCATGACCCCTGGATATATGCATCACTCTCTGTAAACTTCAAGAAGGCAGGTTTTGACTGTGCTGTTCACTGCTGCTTTTCTCTTGCCAAGCGCAGTACCTGGTATAAGTTAGTGTCCAGGCAACATTTGTTGAATAAATGATTGAATAAATACTATAGCAATCAGGCTTGGGAATAAGAGGGTAAATTTATCCCTCTGTTGTATTGAGATTGTTTTCCAGTAATTTCCTTGCATAAGTCTGATCTCCCCAGCTTGATGATCATAGAACTACCTCTAGGTAGTCATGACTATGTCTCCAATGATTATGTTTTTTTTTGTTATCCTATTGGTTTTGTTTTTGAGTAGTAGAATTGGAAATAAGTTTAGAAAATAAAGCACTATTTTTTTAGTAAAACCAAATCAATAACCACCTAAGGATAACAGAAAAATTGTGATTTGAATTTGAAAACTGCCACATTTTGAAGCCTGGAAGAGGTTTTCTCTCACGTTTGTTGATATCATTTGTTTTATCCAGGGAGTGTTTGAAGGTAGGTTAAATTGAAAGTGCGCTTTTTGAGGAAGCAGTGTTGTCACTTTGCCTCCCTGATGAGAAATGTTGAGAACAGTTGACTTCTTGTTTTCTTGTTTTCCATGGTGACATCACCTGACGAACACCAGTTGTCTGTGTAATGCTCATACCCCAGAGATGACAAATTCAGTATGACACGGATAAGGTATCAGGGAAAAAAGGAAGGACATAAGAGCTAGTTTATAGTTCATCAAATGTTCCTTAAATTAAAACTGTGCTTTTATTCACCAAACATGGAATCCTGGATAATGGGACCTAGAAGGACCTTGGGAATATCTCAATTTCAATCTGCTCATTTTACACACAAGGAAACATCCAGAGCAGCTCATGACTGTCTGATTGCCTGGTTCCTTGGACCCTAGTGGGGCCCTTTCCAAGGCCTTGACAGGAAGCCTGGGGATACAGCTGGGAATGAGGTTCACTGCCATGACACACACCGGGAAGGTTGTCCAGTGCTCATGGGCTCTGTGTGTCGTGGCTCTAGCCCAGCAGACCCGGTAACAGTGAGGCATAAGGCCTTTCACTTAGCCAACTGATGAAAACTCTGTCCTTTTCAAAATGTCCCAGAAAGCCAAAATAACTCATATTTCCCACTCAACGTTAGAGCAGATTTATGCCCCTTTAAGAACACATGTGGTGTAAAAAGATGAAGGGAGAGAGGGCCTAAAGTTTTACATATGGCACCAAGGTAATCCTAGCCGCTTTGGCTTCTCCAAGGAGAGTGCCTGTAGGGTATAATTAGAACAGAGATAGCCATCCCAACAGATCTATACTTGAGCAAATTGTGGCTAAGACAAAATTGGAACTAAGGCTAAATTTATCAATAACAAGGTTTAAAAAAAGGAAAAGAAGACAAATGAAGTTGAAATTTCTCCTTGTTTATTTTAATGTGCAGAACATTTTCTAGCTGATTTATGCCACAGCTTCAGTGTATTTTTCATTTTTTATTTATTTTTCAGTTAATTGGATTTCCAGGCATTGCAGCCAGCCACAGCAATTGATCCCTGAAAAGATGGATTTATTGCTTAGACAGGCAGAATTCTGACAATCTTCAGAGGATGGAAAATAAAAGAAAACAGCCCATACACAGAGTACGGCAGGTCACCATTGGGTCAGACCAGCAAGATATGTTACAGCTGGCAGGTTTATGCTAGAACCTTAGGACGAGTAATCTTCTCACTAAATGGGCAGCACCAGGACCCAACAGAATATTTTGTAGGATATTGTCAGTGATCCATGCTTAAGAAGAAACATAGTCTAGGATGGAGACCCCAAGGTAGATGTTAGGTCCCAGACAAATTGGACCCCTGGTTGGAGAATTGAGTAAATCTGAAACAGCTCACACCTTGGATGGTTTTATCTGGAATGGGACCTTATTTTGCCTGGTGGGTGACTCTGTTGGAATGCCATAATGGCTCATGGTGCAGAACTAATATGGAACTCATGAACTTGCCTTCAGCTAGTGTGGTGGAGGGTCCTGGAAATTTGTCATATGAGAAGCAGGCCGAATACTGCCCTCAGCTCTGCAAAAGTCTGACAGCCATCCGACCATTCACCCATTCGTCCATATAATATTTTACTGAGCCCCTCCTATAGGCTAAGCACTTTGTCTGGTGCTGAGCATAGAGGATTGGATAATAAAAAAAAAAATAGAGTTCCTACCCTTGTGGAACTTACAGCCTATTGGGCAAGTAATTACAAATTTGCTGAGAGTTAGCAAAGATGGGTTTAGGGAGCTGCAGGAGTATATTACAGGTGGATCTATCCTGGTCTGGGGCTGAGGAGGGCTTCTAGGAGAAGGTGCTATAAACAGGAGAGATGGGATATCCCAGTAGACAATGGTCAGACCAAATGTACAATAGAACTCTGACTCCCAATCTGCAGCAACTAGCCAACCCATCATCTACAGCAACACCCGTAGGCAGCCAGCCTGCTATCTTTAAGTCACACTATAGAAAAACCATCCCAGGGAAGCCAATAAATCACCCCAGTAACAACTGGATAGGACTTAATTAATAATTAACAGTCTCCCTGATTTCTATCCCTATTTCCAATATAGGATCAACCTGAGAAAGCCAAATGCACCTTAACTCATCACATAGGATGCTCCACTTCTAGTTATCCTACCTAAGGTTTCTCATGCCAATAGTTTCTAGTCAGGGCACACCTGAAGCCCTCTCTTTTTGCATTATAAAACTCTCCCACTCCTTTGCCTGCCTTTGAACCTGCCAAAACTCAAGTGATAATGGCTGACCTCCTTGATATAGCAAGCTCTGAATAAATAGTCTTTGCTTATTCTCATTTGGTTGCTCTTTGTTTATTCCACAAACCTGAATGAAGATGAGCATGTGTGGGCCAGGCAGTAATGGGGAAAAGAGTATTCCAGGAGCTGGAACAGCATATTCAAAGACCCTCAGACAAAGATTAAGGTATCGTCTTCAAATGAGAGGGTTGAACATGACCAAAATGTGGAGGGTGAGGGAGAGACTGGCATGAGCAATAGCTGGGGTAAGGTTTGGGGTGAAAGGGTTGAGATCAAGCAGGACCTTGTGAGCTGTGTTGATGATTTTTGGCCTGTATTCTAACCAGAGCCTCATTTATGGATGATGCATGAGGTTTTCCTCTTAACTAATAAGTTTCCATTGTGACTAATCTGTAGCTCCCATCTGCTGCTCTTTATGTGAGCCCCTATTTCCTATCTGAGGGCCTACCTGCTTCAAGACCTCCTTGTTTTCTGTTAGTCCTGCTTTTTGTGAGGCAGATGCACAGGCAAAGAGATATTGCTGTGTGCGTTCTGCTCATTGTCAGGAAGAGCTCCTTCTGGGCAGGGGTAAAGTAAGCCCTGTCTTGTCCAACCTCCATTCTGGGACTGTGCCCAGCACAGCCTAGAGAGAAAGGTCAATGTAGCAGAGACTAAAAATTATCCCCATATCTCTTCTCACCTTCATCTACAGTGATAGAACATATGGCCAACGAGATTAGAGATATTTCCCAGTCTTCTGTACAGCTTAGTAATAGGCTTTTTGTCCAAGGTCGGGCTGATGGGAAGTGAGGAGATGTGATAGATGCAACTTCTGGGACATGTACTCAAAGGAACAGGGCATGCCCTTTCCTCCTTGCTGGCTAGATTGTAGAGGTGGTACTGGGGAACCATTTAGGATCGTGTGTACCAGGATGACAAAGCAACCAGAAAGAGTGCCATGATTGATGGGGACTGCTTATATCTGGAAGTTTAGGCAAAATAGAAGTATATGTTGATCTTTTCTAGGTCATTGTTATTTCATTCTCTGCAACTACAGATGATCTTTATCTTAATTCAGCAGTTCTCAAAGTATAGTCCCAGAGCCCGTGGTGGGGATCTCTGAGACTCTTTCATGAACTATTTCATAACAGTATTGAAACTTTATTTGCCTTTTTCACTCTCATTCCTTCACAAGCATATAGCTGAGTTTTCCAGAGGCTACATGATGAGCACTATCATAACAGATTGAACGCAGAAGCTGAATACTAATATAAGCCAGATATTAAAAGAGGTTTGCAAGAGTAAAAAAAAAATGTCAGTGTCAGTCTTCTCAATAAAAGTTTTTTTAAATATAGTTTTTTCTAAAGTATTTGTTTATGAGTTTTTTATTTTTAAACAAGTTAATAAAAAAACATTAAAAAATTTCTCCATTTTACTTTCTAATAGTAAATATGGAAATATGTAATCCACTTATATAAAAGCACTTTGGGGGTCATCAATAACTTTTAAGAGTGTAAAGAAGTCTAAAATGTTGGAGAACCACTGCCCTAATATAGGTAGCTTGATATTTCCTGTTGGTGAGCAGTTACCAGCTTTATGTCCCATGCACCTCTTGTTTTGGGGGTCAGTTCAGGTGATCATCCTCTTTCCTCTTTCAGCACCCCTTTGATCCCTTCTTTCTTGGTGTCCTTTGACTATCTAGGAACTGACTTCAGTTTATATAGAATTGAGTGGATATATGAAATATATCCATTCAATAATGAGGTCCCTAATATGGGTTAGTGATTGTTCTTGGTGTGGAGATCAAGGATGACCAGAAGAACATGGTTGTTTCTTTGGTTTGGCTCATGGTCTAGCAGTGGAGGGAGGGTGGCAGCCCAGGCAGTTATTGGCACAATAGTGGATTATATAGGGCAGAGAGGTGATGTAAGGAAGGGGATGATCAGCCCTTCCTAGGGGGAAGTAGGAAAGAAAGGATCAGAAAGGTTTGGGGGGCCACCAACGTGGCTTAGTGGTTGAGCATCTGCCTTTGGTTCAGGCCATGATTCTGTGGTCCTGGGATGGAGTCTCGCATCAGGCCCACCGCAGGGAGCCCACTTCTCCCTCTTGCTATGTCTCTGCTTCTCTCTGTGTCTCTCATGAATAAATAAAATATTTTTTAAAAAAGAGAAAGGTTTTAGGGCAGAGGTGATTTTGAGGAAACATGAAAAAGAAATATGAAGTAGTGAATTTATATGTGAGGAGTGCAAGGAGGGGGAAAGCACACAGGCAAAGGAAAGAGAGGGGCAAAGGCATGGTGACACTATGGGGCAGGGTGTTTTAAGAAAAGTCCAAGTGGTTTGTTATGGGATGAGAAGCTGGAAAGGGGCCAGGAATCATTAAGTAATGATCAACAACTTGGCTTTTATTTTCAAGTCAGTAGGAAATTATAGAATAACTTTAGGCATACTTGCTTTTAGAACTATAACAAAGATTCTTCAACTTGTTTAGGGGCTCTGTTCACTTGCTTCCAAGAGGTGCTGCTATGCTTGGCATGACTGGTGGGTAGGGTCTCTCTAGAGAGTACTCTTTTTCAGACTCATAGCAGTCCATTAATGGCCCCTCCATTTTTGAGCGGGGTGGGACAAATGAGTTTGAGTATGGATGGCAAGGTATGTGTCCTTTTGATTTTTCTATCTGCATGGACTGCCACACATCACTGGCTGTACTCTAGAAAGGGAGGGGCTATGCAATAATTAGAGCTATTTTTACCTATAATTATGACAATTTAGAAGTTAAAACTAATTACAACTTTATGTTTGTAACTAATTATAATATTTTTGAGCACTTAGTATAGGCAATTTTTGTGCATGTAGCATATACTAATGTATGTAATCCCCACAGCAACCCCTTCAGGTAGGTCCTATATTATCTCTCTTTTTATGATAGGATATTGACACACAGAGAGTTTGTGGAACTAAGCACTGCAGCCTGGACTCTGAGGCTGCGCTCTGGACTATGACCCTACACTGTCTTCTGGTCAGGAACAGGGGACTCCACGTAACCAGGCTAGGAGATCTGTAAGAGGCTGGAAGTCCTGCAGGGTAAGTTCATTACTGTAAGAACTTTCCCTTCTCACCAAGGCCAGAGTGACTGAAAAATGCATGGGTTAGAAGCCCAATCAGCAATGTCAGCATTACCTGGGAACATAGCTAGAAAGGCAAATTCTTGGGCCTTGCCCCAGACCTACTGAATCAGAAACTGTAAAGTTGAAGCCCAGCAAACTGTCTTTAGCAATCTCTCCAAGTGGTTCTGATGCATAGTAAAGTTTGAGAACCGGATTAGTGATAAATCCCTGGGTGGGGGTTGGAGAGGGTTAGGAGGGAGGGGTGGAGAATAACTGAAGGGAAAGACTCCGCCAAAAGCTCTTTTCTGAAGTTGTTGCCATCACCAGAGTAAGAAATCAGAGCCTGAGATCAAATCCTCAACCTGGGCTGCACTTTAGAATCATCTGGGGAACTATCAAAACGTATCAGTGTGCTGGCTTCACCCCAAGCCTATTAGATCAGAATCTCTGGGGGGATAGAACCCTGTCATCAGTTTTTTAAGAAAAATTTCCCCAAGTGGTACTAATGTGCAGCCAGGGTTAAGAATCAGTGATTCTCAAACTTGAAGACACATCAAAATCTCCTGGAGGGCTTGTTAAACAGAAGCTATTGAACTCTACTCCCAGAGTTTTTGATTCAGTAGGTCTGGGCTGGAGCCTGAAGATCTGTTTCTCTCATAAGTTCCCAGATGCTGCTGCTGCTGCTGGTCTAGGGACTATTGTTTGGGAATCACTGCTATACGTTTTCACAATAGCTTTAGTAAGGTTAAGCCAAACAGAGGCTCTGGGAACCAAACCTAGAACAGGAGCTGGAGGGTGCCCTCCTTCTGCAGTTAGCTGGGCCAAGCCAATGTGTCTATGATGTGATTTATCTTGCTGAAGAAGAGAAAAATTTTAGTTAATTTCCTAGATCTTTTTACCTGCTAGACATGTTTATTAAATTTTTAGACCTAAAATTTGCTTTTCCCCAATTATAGTGGCTGCTTGAGATCTGACAAAGAAAGCCTAATTTTCAGACTTCCCTCAGTTTCACTTCTTAAAGGATTTCCTCTACATGTGAACTTTCAGAATGCAAGTACTCTGAGGGGAATGCTAAGGTTTGAGTTATCATTTGAGATCTGTAGTCAGAAATCAGGCTTTTAGAACGTTCATAGTTATGGGGCATTCAATGTAATACTCATTGCTCAAACAACTTCTGAAAATAGTCCAAGGCAATTTAACTTTTATTTCCTCTATAGAGCTTGTCACCATTTATTAATCTTAATTTCCCTCAGCATCGCATATCAGATGAGAGACCGATTTTTCTCCTCTGTTTCCATAACATTAATATTTAAATGGCAGAGTGTGACACTCATAAACAGCTATGGAGGAGTGGGGTGATATTTCTAGGAAGGGAAACCTAGACTAAGTGCCATATGAAGGCTTTTTCCTTAAAAATGCCCAAAACAAAGCCAAGAAAACATGCAGGTGCACTTTGAAGTACAGAATAGAAAGATGAAGAGGCATGGCCTGTGAAATGAATAATATTGTGTAAAATGAATAACATTCATTCAGAGACTTCCATTACAAAATTGAAGAAGCACTGGGGAGGTAGAGGTGGAAGGCTGTGCAGGTGGAGATGCTGGCAGAAATCTTTGTATTTTGAACTCACAGAAGGATCCAAAGCACGTTCTCTGCTTGGTTTGTGGCTCCAGGAGGGAATTCAATTTTATTACTTTAGATATCTATTTGGCATCAGTTATGTGCTAGACTCTGGGCTACAGGTGGCAGGGACACCAAGATGAATGAGGCACAGCCTCAGCCTTCAAACAGCTGGTAGAGAGGATCAGGCATCAGCCCAAGTCCCATGAGATATGTGCTAAGAAAAGATGTAAACAAAGTGGTGGGGCACATCACAGCGGTTGGGGGGAAGCGGTTAGGAAGACACGGAACAGAGTTGTAAAAGACAGGATTTTAAGCAAATGGAGATCAGAGATCTGGGACAGGACTGATTCACTGTACATTTCCAAAGCTTTCACTGAGCCCTTACCTTATGTCTGGCACTACACTGGGTTCTGGGGATGTAAACATGAATAAGATTTTTTTCTTGCTCTCAAGGAGTGGAGAAACAGGCAAGGTCAATTAAGTAGGGCAAAGGCTTCCTGGAGGAAGTGATGTCTAGGCTGAGACCCAAAGGGTGTGAACCAGATAAAGATGGAAGGAAGTAAAGAAGGGAAAGTGCACTATTCAGAGAGGAAACAGTAGGTATGGAACCTTGAAGAGAGAGGGTATTAGGCATTTGTAGAACTGCAAGGTGCTGGGATGGCCAGAGCATAGAGTGTTAGAGCATGGAGAACAGGAGATGGGGCTAATGTTTCATGGGCACCAGATCAAAAAGGGCCTAGCTTTTAGACATTTGCCCATGCAAAGGGTTTAGGCTTTTTCTATACATCATGGGGAACCATTAAAGGATTTAATATGGACACCATCTGACCAGATTTAAAGTTAAGAGAGGCTGGTATGGAAGAGGGCTTGGTAGAAGGCAAGACCAGATGCAGGTGATGGCTTAGGAATTATGGCAATAGGACAGGCCGTGACACGTGATAGTAGAGTGGCTGGTAGAGTGGGTGGAAATAAGGGTTAGTTTAACAAATTAAGCCAATAGAATTTGTTGCCTGAGAGGGTGCATGGTAGGAGAGAATAAAAAATGAAAAATGACTCCAAGTTTTTGGGTATATGCCAACATGGATGGTAGCACCATTAGAATGTTAGAAAATAAAGGAAGGGCAGGCATCAGTTGAGAGATGAGACTAGATGATGAGTTATGGGCAAATTGAGTTTGAGGTACTTGTGGAGCATTCAGATCAAGAGGTCCAAAATTCACAGTTGAATACATGAGTCAGGATAGAGATCTAGATAATGATTGTGGCTGTGGGAATAGAAGAGATCATCCAAGATGAGAATGCAGAATGAGAAGAAACAAGAAAAGGGTATTCTCTGTTACCATTTTTAAAAACACCATATTGATGAGTCTAGACAGTTCAATAAGGTAAGAAAAGGATATTAAAGATAGAGGGATTAGAAAGAAGGAAATAAAAGTCATTATAGGTTATGTGATAATTTACATAGAAAACCCAAATTACTCTATAGACACATTATTAGAAAAAATAAGAGAGTTTAGTAAGGTGGCTGATTATAAGATTAATATGAAAATCAGTTGCATTCCTCCATACCAGTAAACACTATAAAACAAAATTAAAGAGAAAACAACGTCTACAGAATTATCATAAAATATCAGGTATCTGGGAGGAATCTAACATTAGATATGAAAGATATCTACAGGGAAAATTATAAAACCTTATCAAGAAATGCTAAAGAAGATGCAGACGGGCCTGAGTGGCTCAGTTGGTTAAGTGTCCCAGCCTCTGAATCTTGGTTTCAGCTCAGGTCATGATCTCAGGGTCATGAGTCGAGCAGCAGGGCAGGCTCTGTACTCAGCACAGAGTCAGCTTGAGATTCTCTCTGTCCCTCCCCCTCTGCTCCTCCTCTCACTCTCACTTGTTTATGTGCTCTCTCTCTCTCTCTCTCTCACAAACCACAAATAAAATCTTAAAAAAAAGAGAAGACCCAGATAAGAAAGAAAGATACCTTGTTCATGGATAAGACTTAATATCATAAAGATTTCAGTTGTTATCTGTAGATTGAATATATTTCCAACAAAAACCCCAGGGTTTTTCATGGTATTTGATAAATGATTCCAAAATTCACATGAAGGGTAGAGGGCCTAGAGTAGTCAGGTTATTTCTGAAAAGCAAGAGCTGGGAGGAAGGGCAATGTGAATTGGTATAAGGATAGAAAAATAGACCAAAAGAATAGATTAGAGAACCATAGATGAAAACTTGGGGGTGTGACAGATGTGACATATCAGAACAGTAAGAAAAAAGATTGATCAATAAATGGAGCTGGAAAAAAAAAAGTTATCCATTATTCATATGGAAAAAGATGACATTGGATTCTTAGCTCATACTATATCAACTCCAAATAGATTAAAAATTTAAGGATAACTTAAAGAAAATTGAAAGACAAGTTATAAACTTAGGTAAAATACTCATAAAATACAGAACTACAAAGGAATAACATTTAAAAATATAAAGAACTCCTACAAATCAATAAGAAAAGTACACATGTACACACACACATGCACACACACACACACACACACACACACCAGCAGAAATATGAGAAAAATACATGAACAGAAAAAATCACCATATGACAAAAAAACTTGTAAAGGCATGTTCAACATTATTAGTGAACAGAGTAATGCAAATCATAACTGTGATATCATTTTACAGCTATTTAATTGGGTAAAAATTAAAATGTCTGACAATGCCAAGTAAGCTTGCGATAACTTTGGAAAAGAGTTTGACATTATCTCCGGAAGTTGAACATGCAATCAGTTCAGAAAAGAGTTTAGCATTGTCTTCTAATGTTGAATATTCACATTTCCTAGATCCCAGCAATTAATTTCCTAGGTCTTGTTCGTGTGTAACAAAATACAAGTACAAGAATGATCATAGCAGCATTGTTTATAATATAATAGCAAAAACCTGGGAATGATCTAAATGCTCAACATTAGGAGAGTGGGAGGGCAAATGGTAACATATTCACATGATGTAATATTATCTGCTTTATCCAAAAACAAATGAACCACAGTAACTTGCAACAATATGGGTGAATCCAAATACCACATTAGGGCTGCCTGGGTGGCTCAGTGGTTGAACGTCTGCCTTTGGCTCAGATAGTGATCCCGGGGTCCTAGGATCGGGTCCCATATCAGGCTCCCTATAGGGAGCCTGCTTCTCCCTCTGCCTATGTCTCTGCTTCTCTCTCTGTCTCTCATAAAAAAATAAATAAAATCTTAAACAAAAAATAAATACCACATTAAAGAAAAAAAGTAGTTTTCCAAGGGTACAGTATAATCCCCTTTAAAAAAATAAAGTTAAAAACAGCAATGTATACATACATGTATGAAATTTATACATTTTATGCATGCATACATATACATTATACATGTAATTTATATATGTACATATACATGCAATAAAACTATAACAAAGGAAAGGAAGGGAATGAAACTGGGATTCAAAAGGACACTTATCTCAGGTGGGGAAAGGAAACAAGAAGATGGAATGAAGAGTGGGGAGAAGCATATGGTTAGATGTAGATCTCCATCAAGGTTTCAGTTTTATTTTTTGGATGGTGCATTCATGAATGCTTCACACATTATTTAAAATAACTAAATAATAGTGGCTTAGGCATGGACCAATGATGAGAGGATCATCAATCAAGGATTCTGATGAATCCAATTCTGTGCATCTGGGTCCAATTAGAGAAAAATAATTTTCTTGAGTGAATGAATGAATGAACAGAAAATCATCAGTGACAGTGATCAGAGAGAAACCTGTTATAGGCAGATCTTTACTACACTACTGACTTCTATAACAGAATGTACTTACTTGATAGGGTATCTCTTTAGAGAATTATAAATGAATTCAAGAAGATTTTTAGAAAAGCAAGTTATTAGGGTAGGTTTTGCCTTGCCAAAAAATGTTCCTGGGTTATTCCTAAAAATTATACCATTCGCCATCCCTTTATAATCTTAAGGATGCAGTCCTTTTATGCTTTTCTCTTACGTTTTCTCCCTGCTGTTAAAGTAAGTAGCTATTGGATGATTTGCAATTGAGATATATGATCTAAGTCGCATGGACCAAAGGAGACTATTTAAAGCACAAGATTTTTTATTTTAAGTTGCTTAAAATAGCTACAGCATCCAGAGAATTAACAAACCCCCACATTACTAATATGATACTTTCAAAGTATTTTAAATTTTATACAAATTATTTTTGTAATATTATCAACTAAAATTTCATCCAATCTGAATTCTATCCCCAGAATTTTATTAGAATCTTTCTCTCTCATCCTGAATCTTGTAATGTTGCAGTTAGACTGTTTAGTTTGAACCACCCACTGTGGCCTGCCCACTTCATGTGACCAGCAGAGACCCCAATAATGGGATTTTCCAGTTACCTGGAAGTGCAGGTAACTGCGGTTGACTGTTGACCCAACTTTATGAGAACAATTCAGAAGTGGTTTTCTTGTTACTCAGCAACACCTGCCCTTTACCTGCCCTAAAGAGTTGTTCAAAATGATGAGGGAGAGAAATGAAAACTCATCTGAGGGAAGCATCCTTAAACATCCATCATGTCATTTGTCCAGACAGCTTCCTTTCACGTAGGAACTTTTCTTCTCATGGACTCTAATGAGTTCATTCACACACTTTAGCCTCTTAATTTTCCCATCTTGAGGCAGAAATGTGTTGGGAAGTGAGAGCCATGCTATATGTGATGGGGATCAGAACACCCTCCTGGGTTTGGACATTTTCATAGCTACATACTTCTTGGTTCTGAGCTCTTCTCTTAAAAAAAAAAAAAAAAAAGCCATTCAATTGCTAGCTGGTAGTTCACATTTTTCCAGAATTATGCCTGGACATTTTGGCCTTGAGATAGTATTATATCCTTTAGTTAATTTCCTCCTTTTGACCAGTTAGTAAAGTTTCTGAGGCAAAGGCATAAAACATAAAGATCTTAACAGAGCATAACACAGGTGCTCTGACCTCACTTTCACAAATTCCCAAATTTCTGCAATGAAATCTCTTTAAACCATACTTAAATTTCATTTCAAATGTTCTCTTGTAAAAGATAAAATTTCTTTCAGAAAATGACAATGGAAACTTCATTTCCAAGGTAGATAAAATCCTCCACTAGATCATAAGCCCTTGGAGGAGAGGGTTATGTTTCATAAGACTGTCTCCTTGAAGCCTAGCACCTGGCATGGTATATAGTAAATTTTAGAGACTGGAGGTATGATTTTGGGCTAATGTGATGATTTGATAGTCTGAATATTCAAATCATGCCTTGTCAATCTTCCTTGTCCTCCCAAGGTCTTCTTGGGAAGCTAATTAAATGTGTTCCTCAGGCAACCAACCTAACTCCCAATTTAGTACTCTGTGATAATACTGGAAAGGAGACATGACTTAGGTCTGGTGAAAAAGTGGGGCCTCTCACCTCTCTATCAGCTCCTAACTGAATCTTAGGGCCATGATGCTTAGGCATGCCCATGAAGAGAAACAAAGAGCAAAGAAAGGTGGCTTGTCCCAAGAAAGACTCTGAGAATGTTTTCCAGCCAGCCCTCAAGGTAGAAGAGGAAGACTAATAATGATGGCTGACTCACCTCTACCACCAGGACCTGCCTGGATCTGAGGCAGAAAGGCAAGTGACTTTGCTGCTTTCAGAGCAAAGTAATCCCATCTGCTGATAAAAAGTGGACCCACTGACTGTCCTGATCAATCAAGATTAGCAATTCCTCCTCTTTCAGGGGAGAGCTAACAGAAGGAACAGTTGAATAGGAGCAAAGATGGTGGAGTCCCTCCCCTATGGTGAGCACTCAATACATGTTTGTTAAAGGAATGAATGAAGTCAGGGAGTGTTGCTAAGGAGTTGTTACTATGAGAAAAACCATTTGCATGCAAATTTTACATTATTAGCAACTAGGAGCCTCTAGCAAGGAGGCTGATGGGTAGGGCCAATATGTTGCTTTTCTGAATAGGATGTAGATGGAGAGGAACACCACTGGTATTCTGCAGAATACCTGAAGAAGAAGCTTCTGAAGAAGCTTGGCTTTAGTTATGTTATGTTTAAGACTATGATGTCAGGTAGATAAGTTCTGTAGCACTCCATAGAAATAGAAATGAATTTTCTTTTTTTAAAAAAAAAGATTTTATTTATTTATTCATGAGGGACACAGAGAGACAGAAACATAGGCAGAGGGAGAAGCAGGCTCCCTGTGGGGAGCCTGATACAGGATTTGATCCCAGGACCCCATGATCACAACCTGAGCCAAAGACAGATGCTCACTTACTGAGCCACCTGGGTGCCCCTAGAAATGATTTTTCATGTGAAAGTTCAGCATATTGGATTTCCTCTTCTCTTTCCCCATCCCCACAAATGGAAGAAAGAAAATCCAGGCCCTAGTTTCTAGAAGATGCCAAATTGAGCCAGAATTAGTTGTAATGTTTGCCTTCCACATTTCAAAAGCTAATAGAAACTGGAGACAAATTGGGAAATTATATGCACATTTGCATTTTAAAAGTTGGAAAGTACTTGGAATGGAAAGTTATACCACCCAAAGGAGAGGGTAGGGGCAGCTCAATCTATTTGAGAGAGTCTTTATCTCAGCAAAAACACAGGAAAAGGTCTGAAGATGTATCAAGTTAAATTTAAGATTGGGAGAACTTTCTGATTTGAGGATTATGAAAAAAAAAAAACACACGAAAATCCACTTGCATATTCCTGCCCCAAAGCCTGGTGCCCATGAGTTGATAAAAAATGCTTTCTCAGTGAATGACCTGGTCATGGAAGTATCATTTTTTAAGACCAGCACATTTTTAAGACCAGCACATTTTTCTGACCAGCACATGATACTTTGCATTTTTTATGGAATAATGAAAATTGACTAGATGATTTCTCATATCCCTTCCAACTCCTTAATTCTACAAATGGCCCGAATTGGTTGATTGTTTGCTTCAGGAGACCCTAAATAGTATCTAGAAGCCACAGGTAGTCTCATCTTTGCAGCATGAATCCACACTCCCACCCTGATTTTCCACCAGAAACATTTAGACTTTCATCTCTATTGGAAAATTGCTGTCATTGTTTCCTTTCCATAGTGCTGTTATTTATTCTAATCACTGAGGCTGTGTTGTTACTCAGGTCCCTCTGATACACATCAATGAGAGTTATACATGTGCAGCTAGGAGGGGAGAATGAACCTCTAAGCTCTAGTCAAATTGGTTTCCTAAATGATGCTGTACGTTTTAACTGGAATTTGTATAGTATTCTAGTGGAAAAAAAAGGTGGGGGTGGAGGGAAGGGTTCCTTTGGTTTTCAGGCTGTTAACTGTAATTAGCCTGGTTTCTGAGATGTAATTATCTTGCAATCTCAAAGCAAACACCCTAGAGGAAATTGCACTGTTAAAGACAGCATGGCATTAAAAATAAATTATTACCCCGGTGCCTGCTATTGCTGCTTATGCTTTGTGATTTGTCAGGATTTCTGTTAGCAAGAGCTTGTTTAGGGCTGGAGGTGTGCAGCCATGTTTGCCACTGTTTGTACTAGAGAGGTGGGAGGGGTGGTTTGCTTAGTTATAATATGATGATTGTCCTACTCACCAAAATGGCTCAGAGGTCAAGGAAAGAGAACTCTGGAAACTGTCCTTAGCAGTGGACATAGATGAGTGAGTAGAATGGAGCACTATAATCCAAAAATTGGGTAGTTCAAACTATCCACAAATAAACATTAACTTGTTGAGAGATAACTGAGAGGAAGCAAGCGAAATCTCAGCTATTCTAGGGACAAACATTAAGGGATCATGAATCATCATCACTGACTAATCCCAAAGACTGAAAAGACCATATCATGGGATTTGAAATCAGAGACTAGTGGGTTTGAACATAGGATTGTGCAGGTGGTGAGCTCCACAAAAGTTTCCCACTGAGGGGACAAGAGGAGGCTAACATCCCACCAGTGCCACCTGACCAAGATTCATATCTATGGGAATGTACCCACCTGGGGGAAACACACATTTCCCCCATTTGTCTACTCCATGGGAATGCTTTACAAAATTTATCTGATCAGAGTAATTTACAAGGATGCTATATAGGCCACTATACTCTGTGTGGCTTTGATTGAGCTACTTATTCTCTTTGAAACACAGCTTTCTCATGTATAAGAGGGGTGATAACAGGGCAGCCCCCGTGGAGCAGCAGTTTAGCGCCGCCTGCAGCCTGGGGTGTGGTCCTGGAGTCCCGGGATAGAGTCCCGTGTCTGGCTCCCTTCATGGAGCCTGCTTCTCCCTCTACCTGTGTCTCTGCCTCTCTGTCTCTTTCTGTCTCTCTCTCTCTGTGTCTCTATGAATAAATAAATAAAATCTTATATAAAAAAAGAGGGGTGATAACAACAACAGTAATACTACTCAGGATTATTTTGTGACTTAACGTTGAATCCAAAAAGCATGTGCTCAATAGATGGCAGGAATTTTCATGATAATGATGATGATGACCAAGGTGTTCATTATCATCCAGTGTTCATCCAGACTGAAACTTGTACCAAGTCTTGAGCCAGCCACAGGTACCTGTGAGAAGCATGAGAACTTGGCTCCCTCTCTCACAGAGCTGAGGATTTGGTTGGAGGGAGAGATCACAGACAGCAATAGGTAATTCATTGTGCCATACTTTTGTGTGAGTTCTGTAGGGTAAAACTTCACAGCCCCTGTAGCAATTATCTTTGCTGTTAATTTAGTGCTAGGGATTGCTTTTAAAAATATATATATATCAGAAGGAAAAGGGGGCAGGGAATCTTACAGAATTAGGAGTTGAAGATATGATAGTATAAAAAGTTAAGATATGGCCACAGTGAGGTATAGGAGGATGAAAAGGTGGTATGGGCACTATCAATAATTCAAAGATGGCTTGGACTAACTGGAAAAATTTTACTTTCTTCCAGTGAACCACGCTGATTTGTGTTAGAAATAATCTGAATAACTGAAATCCACAGATTTCTATTGAAAAAACTTCATTTTAGCCCATATCACTACTTTTCCCTTTTAAATTTCATTCATACATCTGATGTTTTACTAAATGACTTATGAAATGAAAGGCAAATTAAGTCTAGCCACACTTATATTTCACCATCAGGAATATAAAGTTAAATTTGCTCAGAGATATTAATTGTGAGTTATTTAAAAATATACAAAAAAATACCTACCCGGTTTTACAAGCTTTAACTAGAATGGAATGTATGCCCAAAGATCATTTCCTAACTATAGTAACTCTCTGAGTTATAGCAATTCTGAGAGTTACTTCATCACATTGGTCCAATAGATACCTTATTTGATTCTTAAAGACTAAGGAAGGATGGAAAGTTCACAACTTTCAAATAAATTTTGTGTCAGTATTTAATAGTTTGAAAATGACTTTTTGGTTTTAAGCCTAAAACTTTTTCTTTTTCTTTTTATGGGTAGATTCTTTGAAAAGGGAAACTCTTTATAAACAAAAAAAGGAACTTACTTTTTAAACTAATACCTATAAATAAGTAATGCTGCTTATCCAATAATGTATACAACAATGCAAATTATAATCTATTCTTTTTAGAAGTTAGAGGGGATATATGTGGGGATTTCAATTTATAGCAAATTGGTGAGCTGATTACCCTGAAAAGCCTGTTCTGACAATCACAACTACAAAACTTGAGTATTGAATAAAATGGAATGAACACCCTTTTAAATGCATAGCAGAACTTTCAGGAGGTTAGGAAAGGAAAGACTCAGAGACCAAAACATGAAAAGGACATTGAAAATTAGAGTGGCAAGTAGGCATTTAGTTCAGTTGCCCTGGAATGTTTTGCCAGTCTCCAAAAGCAGTGGCTTCAGTTTAAAGACCATAAGGAATTAAGGCCCTGGGCATTCTTACAGCAGGATTTTTGAACTGAACCTCCCCTCCCCCAAATAAAGCCCTCAAAGGGCTGCATTCTTGGTAAAATGGTGGTTGAAAACTTACTGGCAAAAAATAAAGCAAAACAAACCTAAGACCCTATACGGATACCCAGCTGGCTTTACTTAGCAGGGGAAAATGTCTCATGAGAATTCATAAGGATCATCCTATTGCCCTTACTTGCATAATCAAGGAAATTCAAGCAAAGAAATTAACATGAAATTGGTTCCAGACCAGTAGCACCTATGGGGTACTACTCTGGAAGGACATCCCTTAAATTCAGATTGCACAAGATTTCTTCAGCTAAAGCCCTACCAAACTCAATATTATGATTCAAAATTACAACACATGCAAGGAATCAATCTATCACAAGTGGACAACATACCACAAGAGACAAAAGAATTAAGTCTCTAAGACTTCAGATAATGAAATACTGAACATATTCTCTGAGATTGTTTAAAGACACAAGAGAAAGAATAAAAAATATAATAAATAGAGCATATATAATTATTAGCCAGTTTTATAAATAATAGAACTTCTAGAGGTTAAAATATAAGACTGACACCAAAAGCTCAAAAGACAAGGTAAGCAGCAGATTAGGCAGAGACAAAGAATGAACAAATGAATTGGAAGATCTTTGAAGAGAGATTTAAAAAGAAGGACTATATGAAAGCAAGATTAAGAGACATGGAAAATAGAATGAAAAAGTCTGAAATATATAAAATAGGATTATTTGAAGACACAATAGAAAAAATGAGAGATAATATTAGGAGAGCTAATGCCTTGAGAATTTTCCAAAATGTTGAAATATATGAATTTCTAGATTCTGGAAATATAATAATTTTCAAAAACTTTTATTTTTTAGTAAAACTAATTCACTATTCAGAAAATATTAATGAAACTTGAAAACTCAAAGACAAAGAGAAAATTGTAAAAGCAACTATAAAGTGAATAAAGACTATTTACTAAGGAAGGAAATTAGACTGATAGCAGACTTCACCATAGAGACTATAGAAACCAAAGACAGTGGAATAACATTTTTTACATGCTAACGGAGAATAATTGTCAATCTAAAATTTTAAATTCAGCTTTATTATAATTCCATCTGAAAGTGAATGTATTTATAAGCATTTTCAGACAAAACCAGAAACAATTTAGTGTTAAGAGAACTTTGCTAAAGGATTTTCTAAAATGAAGGTACTCAATCCAGCTACACTTAGAATTACCAGAAGAGGGGCACCTGGATGGTTAAGCATCCGACTCTTGATCTCAGCTCAGATCTTGATCTCAAGGTTGTGAGTTCAAGCCGTGTTGGGCTTTATGCCCAGTGTGGAGCCTACTTAAAAAAAAAAAAAAAAAAAAAAGATTCATCAAAAGACACAAAATACTGATGCCTGTGTTATACCCTTAGGGTTTAGATTTAATCCTTCTGAGGTACACCCTGAGAATTGGAATTTTTAAAATATCTGTAGGTGACTCTAGTCTGATGTTAAGTTTAAGAAACACTTGTATAAAAAGGATGCCCTTCATGAAGTATGAAATTGAGCCCAAGAAATAATGATGAACAAATAGTTTGGGGGATAGGCAAAATAGATAAAGGGGATTAAGAGGTACAAACATAAAATAAATCATGGAGAGAAAAAGTACAGCATAGGGAATATAGTCAGTAATATTGTAATAACATTTCATGGTGACACATGGTGACTACATTTATTATGTTGAGCATTGAGTAAGGTATAGAATTGTTGAATCAGTCTGTTGTATACCTGCAACTAATATAACATTATATGTCAATTATATCTCAATTTAAAAAAAAACCCAAACAAAAACAAAACAAACCCAAGTAGTTGTTAAACATGGGGGATAAATCTAAATATTCATTGGGTAAAGAAATATATTGACTAAGAGAACATGAAAGCATCATAGACTAGATTATTAGACAGAAATAATATATAAGAGGAAAGGGAGGGGACTGGAAGTTCAAGGCATTCAAAGTCCTTTTATAACCCAGAAGGAAGGTAGATAATGTTAACTTATAAGAGTAGGGATGTAATACATAATTTCTCAATTGGAAGAGGCATTAATTTGTCAGGAGTATGAGAAGGGGGTGTAGAATGTAGGGAGGTCTATAACAAATGTAATGGCATATATCACATAGTGATAAAGGCTCAGGAAAGCAAGGCAATGGAAATAGGAGAGGGTGGAACAGTTGCAGTAGATGCTACAAATTAAGAACTGATGTGACCTGGTGACTAATTTGCTAAGTGTATGTTGGAGGAGCAGAGGGAGGACACCTCCATTCTCAACACAGCACACTGAGGTGTTTTGTCAGGGTGAGAGACTAACTTTGGTTCATATAAAGGGGATTGTTTGTATTGAAGCCATATTCAAAGCAAACCTTTAAGATGGAGAAGATGTAGGACTTCCTTCCAAAGAGTTTATATTCCTGCTTGCCTTTTTATTGTTTGGGTATAAGTGCCCAACATGTCATCACTTATACTACTCTAACTTTATTTTTTAAGTGAAGAAGGAGTTTAGAACTGTTATAAAAGAAAAAAGAAAGGCTTCCAGGTGAGAATACCTTCATTGTTTTCATCTATTTTAAATATCATATGACTTCACCCAGATTCATGGTGGACCTGCAGTGGATTACAAATGGCTACAAATTCTTTGATACTCATTTCATCAAGAGATAAGGTCCATTTCCTTGCCCTTGAATCTGGGCTGGCTTGTATGGACATAAGAGACACTGTGCACTTTTAAATCTACAGTCTCAGAGGACTGGTAACTTCAGCCTTGGTCTCTTGGAGCTCTGAGCCACCACGCAAGAAGATTAACAATCCAGAGGTAGGGCAGCCCTGGTGGCTCAGTGGTTTAGTGCCGCCTCAGCCCAGGGCCTGATCCTGGAGACCTGGGATCCAGTCCCATGTCGGGCTCCCTGCATGGAGCCTGCTTCTCCCTCTGCCTGTGTCTCTGCCTCTCTCTCCCTCTCTGTGTCTCTCATGAATAAATAAATAAAATCTTAAAAAAACAAAAACAAACACAATCCAGAGGTAAGTATGTGGTGGAGAACCTGGAGGATAAGACTCCATGTGGAGAGAGAGGCCAAGGAACACAGTGGTGCCACACATGTGAGTGGAGAAACTATCTTGTAAGTGAATCATCATGTTCCAGCTGCTCCAGCTGAACCAGCTGAAAATATGTGGATCAGAGGGGATCTGGCTAGCTGAGCTCTTCCTGCATTCCTCATGTACTATACCAAATAACAGCAGAACAAGAAGGTTGTTGTTTTAGGTCACTCAGTTTTGGGGTAATGTGTTAGCCAGCAATAGAGAATTAGAACAACGCTGCTTCTTTCAAAGACTAACAATACAGGGACCCAGTAGAATGAATTAGAATTTGTGAAAAAAAAAATTATAGATTTTTTTGCTTATAATGTAGACATTTTTAAAGGAATGTGGTTTTTGCTTTCAGATAACAGCAATCCACACTGCTAAATGCTTTTAAGCTGACATTCGTCTAAGCCTGCTTTAATGAACAGATAACTCATTTATAATTAGCAGTGCCAATTAATTGGCATGCAAACAATTAAAGTGATTAAAGTGCTAAAGTTCTTAAGAACAGTTTTTCCTAAGTAGGTTATAGACAAATCCTCCCTGACCCTGCATCTTGTTTACATGATTAAATTGCTGAGGAAGCCTTTCCGTATAGATAGCATGAGGAAATTGTAACTCAGCCTTAGTCTGATAGCCCTGATTTGGAATAAGGGAGCCCCATCTACGAAGAATTTATTGTGCTCTGATTTTCAAATCAACACTGTTTAAAAAAGTTTAAATTACATTTGTTTGTCAGTCTCCTGCTGTGTATTACCATCCACTCTCCTCTTCAGCCACTATCCAGGGCCTCAGTAAACTTGAAGCACTCAAAATCCCATCCAGGTCACTTTTCTGATCTAATTCTTATTTCTATCTTATATTCTAGAAAATGGATAGAAGGTTGTGAGGTTTTACTTCAAATGGCTGTGACTCACTTCTAATAGAATGTACCAGAAATGACATTGTGTGATTTCTGAGGCTAAACCAAAAAAGACATTGCTGTTCCTGCCTTGCCTACTTGGACATCTGCTTTTGAGGCTCTGAGCTGCTGTGTTAAACTGCCAACCTCCTTGAGGCTGCCTCTCTGTAAGGAAACCCAGGTCACATGCAGGGGCCTGGAGAGGTGCTTTAGTTGACAGCTCCAGCTGGGATCCCAGGTAGCAGCCAGCATCAACACCAGACATGAATGGAAATGCCTGAGGATGGTTCCAGACCCCAGCTGGTGAATCACCCCCAGCCTTCAAGACTTCCCAGCTGAAGCCCTTGACATGCTAGAGCAGAGGCAAACCATCTCTGCTGTGCTCTTTCCAAATTTCTGACCCATGAAAGCTGTAAGCATAATAAAATGGTCACTATTTTATTCCACTAAATTTGATTTGGTTTATTATGTAGCAGTAGTAATGCAAGAAAGATTTTTTCTTTCTCTACTTAAGACTCTATACAATGTCCACCTCCTATTTTTTCCCATTCACATACTTTTGTGGTTTCCATTTTACTCTTAAATGTCTTACTCTACACTTTAAAATCAAATTTCCCTTAACTTTTATTGGAAGTAGTTGGAATTCAAATCTTCTTTGGCAAGATATTAACCCCCTGAGTCCCAGTTGCCTAGATGATGAGAAAATCACACCTATCTTACTGGTTTGTTATGAAAATCAGAGATATTGTAGAAAGAGTACCTAGTATCCAGGAGACATTGGCTAGATGAATGGTACTTAGAATTAAAAGTTTTCAGAGACAAGTTATGTAATCCCAAACCTCATAGTGTTTGTCCAACTCACATTGTTCTAATTGAGAGGGCAAAGTGTTCTCAGAGGGACTTTGTGTATGTATGTGGGCTCCCATATGTTGTCTGTACTCTGTTGGACATATATGACTGTATGACCTCATAGTCCATCCATCACTACATGAAGCTGGAACATAACAGTAACAACTGAATCAAAGCAAACCAACCACCAAACAACTCTAAGCTCTCATCATGGCTATATTTGTTTAAGGAAATCTGCAAATCATAGAGATAAGATATTAAACAGAACTTGCTGGGTGAGATGGTTTCTGGCACAGCCTCAAGTCTGTCCACCCTTTCCCTGGCTGGAGGTATCTTTGCTTTCTGGAAGGGTACATTCTCTGTAGCAGACATTCTGAACATTTTGATAGTCCAAGGACAATTTCACAGGCTGTGGACATTCTGTCCAGAAAAATGAACATATCCATTCGCCCACAACACCTGGGATGCCATTTTAGTGTCCCTATCTGTTATAAATAATAGATACTGGAGCCTGCTGAAGAAGCCTATGGGAACTAGAATGTTCAGCTTTGTGGTCCTGGGATAGACTCTAATTTTGACTAAATCAGGGGTGGCATCCCTAGGTGTTTCTTTGTAAGGAAGGATCCTGATGTCTGTTGAGCATAGCAGATCAGGGCTTTACATAACTTATCTAATCCTCAGGAGAAAAGACATGTTAGGTATTTTTTCTCTATTGTATTATAAAGCTGAGAGAAGTTAAGTGACTTTTCCAAGATTCCAAACCTAATAAGTTAGTGGGGCCCAGATTTGAGAGATGCCAACATCCAATGGTTTTTTGTTACTTTCTGTTTGTGTCTTGGGTTGTAGAGATCTGCTCCTCCAGGTAGATCATGACTAGGGAACTTGCTAGACCTAGCTCTTTTAATTTCTATCCCCTACTCCTGCACCCCACCCTAATCCCTGCCTACCTGTGGCCCTTTTGGCTACTAACCTTAAGAGAAGCTGTTAAAGAGAATGGTGTGAGCAGGGGCCCCAGAGTCTGTGTACTTGAGCTGGAATCCACTGAACTTCCCCCCTAAAATCCATGACCCCAACATTTATTTAGCACCTTTGTTTTACAAAGAGCTTTTTCATTTGTTAATAAGAGAGGCATGCAAGGCCTTTCTATCCCCATTTACAACTGTAGATACAGAACATTTTTCAAGGAAATTGTCTTAGGTCTTCTGATTCTGATCTTTTTCCATTATCTTCTATCTCCCTCCTTTGGAAAACAAAGTTAAGAAATGCCATTCTGGGAAATTGAAGGTACAAGAATGAAAACACAATGGCTTGGGGCAGTAAGTTATAAGTCATCGTATATAAGGAGATGGCTTTCCCTGCTCATGTTCTGGGAAGCAGCCTTCACAAATGTAGCTAATGTAGAACAAGCAGTAATCTGGGAAATTGTAACATGAGATCACATAGTAGTAGGGGCTTTTGAAAGATAAGGTAACTGATAAGGAATATTGAGAAAGGAATACAAGAGACTAAGACTTTGAAAGATTTCCTCTAATGTTGCCTGAAGAGAGCGTGATCTGACTTCAGATGACCTGTACTGGTTCCTCAGACTGAAATATCCCTCCAGGGGAGAAGGGCAATTCATCAAGCGACAAGAGCTGGAAAGTAATTCTCTCAAAGAACATCCAGCTGCCCTGGCTCATCTTCTTAGCTCACCTAGCAGAGAACTTGCAATTTGGCCTCCTGAGTGCTGATGACCAGCCTGGGTTCTCTCAGTGAGGACTCTCCTGCTGGGAGTTAATATGGGATATTGGTCTATCAATCACTCTCTGGTGAGTTCAGCTCCAATGACTTAGTCTTTCATCTGATCACCTCTGCTGAAACTGATAAAGACCCTGATCCTGTCAGATGTTGAGTGCATTATGGCTTTTGGGTTCCCTTCTTTGGTGTAGTCATACATGGGAGGTTCTGAAAAAGATGGTCTTTCTCATTTTGTGGCCTTGGTGGCTTATGGAGACCATAATCTTGTTTTGTCCAGGAACCCAGCATGTCCATCGTGTCCTGAACCTTCAAAGAACAGATGTTTCCAAGGGTGTGTTTGAGCATAAATCTTACAGAAGCATTTTTAAAACACAGCCTCATTGCGAGGGTCTCAAACTTACTCAGGTTAGTGCCCCAAAATAGAGGTGGCTTAAGCCTTCCTACTTCCTACTTGAAGGGGAGGCCTCTTTGGACCTAGAGTGTCTTGAGGCTTTGCGGAAAGGGATTCACATGTGTATCACAGCAATATCTCAGGAGGCAATCTGGTCATATATATCTTTTAGGAAACAACTGGTCAGGCCCTGGGGCAGATGAAGAAGAAAACAACAGTGGAAGGAGAAGGGGAAGTTCTCACTGGTCTGGAGGCTGGGAATGATGAGGATGCCAGTCAGATTTGGCTTCTGGGTGCTCCTTGCAGAGATCTTTCCCATTGTCCTATTCACCTACCTTTGGAAGTACCCCTTCTCCACGGTGTTTCTCTGAGATAGTTGGGCTAGAGGAGTAGATCCCTATTCAGTGGATGTGGTGCTCTGAGAGCCCATCATGAAGAGGTCACTAGGTGACCCAGTGAGCAGACCCAGGGTTCTGTCTTGCTGGGACTCAGCAACCCAGACAGGTTAAGAGAGTGGCAGAAGCTGAGTGGCCTGGCTCCTAAGGCAACTATTACATATTGCCCTGTTGGCATAGCAGGGTTTGGGGTAGGAAGTATCTTACCTGGTGGCTGAAGTTGGGTAAAAGTAGGAGACACCTATCTGTGTCAAGGCTTCACTTCATTTATCAGGATAAAACAAGATAATATACAATTTAGTCTCTATACTATGATAAGGATTTAACAGTGGCAACCACTATCATCACCGTCATCTTGAATAGTACTTTACACTTAATTTCATGTTGCATTCCGAAAGTCTGATAGTTGGTTATAGAATTATAGTAAATTGTATTACAATTGTACTCTGTCCCATGTTGGTCTATGGTAGGGGCTGGATCCTCAGTGGCTTCTCAGAGTTGGAAGAGCCCACGAAGAACCAAGGGTCATATACTCAAGTGAAGGCCAGGCAGGTATCATGCATATGTTAATCAGGGTGGTATAGAATAATAAGGAAGCTGGAGACTATGGGCACCTGGAGAGCATTTACCACACCTAAGGGCAGTGGCTTCCTAACTCTAGCTAATTGTTGCCATGAAAAGTTGTGGGCTCAGAGATTCTAGTTCTTCTGATTATTTACAAAAGACATGAATCCAGATTTAAGATGAAATTTTACAGCTTTTAAAATATGGTAAGCCAAACAAAATATGTCTGTAGACTGTATGGGATCTGTCAGCTGTCAGTCTGGGATACTCTTCTCTAAAGCCGAAATCCCACATATGGCTCTTCTACCCCATGGTCATCCAGTGAAACTCCCCACAGGATGGTCTGATTGTCCTTTCTAAGTCCTACCTCTCTGGTAGTGTGACAAGTCCCCAAAGTTGCAAATCTAGAACAGGGTTGAGTCAATAGGGCTGTACCTGCAGCCACCTGCTACTGCTTACCTGCTGTTTCAACAATAATTGGATTGGACACAGACTCTTGCCCTCCACCCAACATCACCTACACAAGGTCTGAACTCATCTTGAGAAATTGGGGGAGTTAGTGTTCCTCTTGTTTGCACCTTGCTCCTGATGCAAGCTGAGGCTTAACCTTGTAAAACCCATGGAAAAGAGGAGTCAAGGTGAAGCAGGAAACCCCGGGCAATACTAAAATGCAAATACAGGACTGGCTACATGGACTTGCAACTGGTGATGTTCCACAAGCTACATACTCAGAAGGACCTCACCCTTGAGGCCCTTCTTCTCTCCTGGTAGAGAATGCTCTGTTTTTGCTGTCTTGAAATCCTTAGTAATTTTCCAAGAAGGGGGCCTGTGTTTTCATTTTGCACCAAGCCCCACAAATTATGTAAGCTGTCCTGCATAAATGTGATCAGAATTGGAAGCATGCCACTTACGTGGATTTTTTTTTTTTTTTGAAGCTCCTACAACTGGATCAGTTTGTGCTTTTATGTGAGTTGAGGTAATGCCCATGGAAACTAGGGAGCAGGAAAATGTTTCCCTGACCATTATAAAAGATGAGGAGGCTCTCTCCTCCTTTGTGGTGAGTGGAGAGGGTGGGGAGTCAATTTCTTGTGACGTGACCACTTCCTGTAGTTTTTCTTCGTTATCTCAGGTGATGGATCTGTATTAGTTGTTAGGCAAAGGAGATGCAGGTGGGCATGGAATTAATTGTGGGAATAGCTGTTGTTGTTAGCGTTAGAGGAATCTGGAGAAGAGACAACATCCAATGAGTAGGAGATCTGGGAGACTCAATTGTTTTTCCTGATCGTTTCAGGTCAGCAAAACTCCGTTGCTGAGGAATGAGTGTGTGCTGGGCATTAGAACGGCTTTACTGATATATTTTAGTTAACACCAGGAGATCATAACATAGGGCACTGAAAAGCTATTAAATATACCACTGAACCTCTTTTAGAGATTCGTTGGTGCTGGAACCATAATTAATTCCATTTCTATTGCTCCTTTATTCATTGTACATATGGTCTGCTGCAGAGATTTCAACTGCAAGACTTTGGATACAGTGGAAGAGTCTAATAGGGCAAACCTTAAAAATGAAGGCTTTGTCTTCAGACTTTGGCATTAGCCTTTCGGCAAAGGATTCAGAGGCTGAAGCTATGGAACTTGCTTTTAGTAAGAGAGGAAGCAAAACTTAAGGGCATCTATTGGATTAATGCCCCCCCCCCCAAGTCGCAGAGGGTTGCAGATCAAGAAATTTCTCTGTAAGCTTGACAAATTAGATAGGATGGCCAACTAATGATGACTAGAACAACCCATCAATCTAGGGCTCAACCAATAAAAGCAAATGTTTCCCCTAGATAATTACCTTTCACTTCTGCAAACTCTAACACCCAAATCTCTGGGACTAGAATTACATTAACTGGAGAGATGAATTTGGGGGACAAGTGACATCTTAATTATAGCAAATTCTCCTACCCGGGAACATAGGATGTTTCTCAACTGATTCTAAAATTTATGTCCTTTTGTGAAAATTTATGGTCCTCTTTATTTAGTCTTGCATATTTCTTGTTGACTTTGCCTCTGGATATTTCATATTTTTCAATGCTATTTTGAATGTCATCTTTTTTTCATTATATTTTCTAACTAGTTCACCAGTTCTTACTGGTATATTGGAAAGCTATTTTTGCATATTTATTTTATAATTACCCCTGAACTCTCTTATTAATTCTTCTGGTTTTATGTCTTTTTTGGTAACTAATCATGTAATATGCAATATTTAGCATTAATGCTGCAAGTACATTCTCCAGTGTCAGATGCAGAAATCACTAATTGACATCCCATTGAGGCTGGTGCAATAAATCCTGCTCAGTCTGCACACTGTTGGGAGACAATTCCCTATGGGTTTGTATACCAATCGGCCTTGGAAGGTAGAGGTGTCTCTTGCCAAGCAAAGAACACATTTGCTTATAGCCTTGAAAGGTAGAGATAGTATCTCCCTCATGAACAAAGGGAAGGTGTGTTGCTAAGCATCAAAGATTCAGATTATTTAAGTTTAGACCTCTTTTGTAATGTATCTCATTGCATGTGCCAGTGTCCTCTGACCCTCTTCACATCACCTGGTGGGAGCTGGGATTCAGGGAATGGTACAAAATGCTGATACTCTGGCTACTATTACTGTGAATAATAAGTAGTCCTTCATCTCCAACCCAGAAATCTTGTGTTTTCTACTAGCATTTTACCATAAGAGTAATAAAGAATGTAAAAAAGGCCAGTGGCATGTGATAGTTCAGTAAAGGCCTTGGCGAGCAGGTCAACAACATAAGGGAGGACAGAAGAACATGGCTGTGCCAATAGGGTCTATGAAGGGCACTCTATCCCTAGGGGTATCACAGAAAGGTGTTTTTTTTTTTTTTTTTTTTTTTTTTTGAAACAAGATTTAGCCCTACTTCCTGCCTTTTTTAATAGAGTAATTTTGTTGACTTCTCCTCAATCTTGCTAGGGAGAGGCCCAACTGCCATGAGGGGATTTAGGAAAACTTGTTATCTCCTTCTACCTTTTGTTTTTGTGTCCCTTTGTCATTCTCATGGGCCCCCTTTCCCTAGTGAAGCCCTGTTTTCGTGGGCTTCATTAATGATTAGTTACACTCTAGTGTTGATTTACATTGTTGGAGTATTACCTCTTAGAGAACATTCTTTGAATCACACCTGCGTCTTGGGAAGGAATGACTCTTCCATGTGGCAGACATGTACAGCACTTTAGAGCAGCAGAGATATTTGGAAAAGGTATTTCTGATGCCCTTGGCATTGTACTATGTCAGCAGCAACCCTACTGCATTTCTCCAACTGGCAGGGGTGCTGATGGCTGGCTCTTTGGAGCCTCTCCTCACTATAAACAATCCTCAGTATTCTAAAATAAAGTTGCACTAACCTAAAACTGTAAAGAAAATAAATCTAAGTATATGTCACCTTTTAGAGTCTTTTGCAAATCTCCACCTGCTGGGAAACTTCAGATCTTAATTTTCATGCTAAGGGGCTCTTTTCAGAAACTTGTACAACACCTGAAGGAAGAGAGAAATTTTAAGAGAACTTCATGCCAATTAACTTGGCCCATTTTTAAGAAATGGGAATGATTATCTCAGGGATTAATTAGGATTGCTAAAGGTGATGGTGGACTAGAACCTAAATGCTTACATAAATTCTTCTCTCCTGGTACAGAATGAACATATCATGGGCAAAGGGGCAGAGGTTATTAAAGTGAATGAGGTCGTTGCCTTTTACAGGTTGATGGCGCCCTTTCATTTTGCAGCAGCAGGTAAGAGATAGGAGGAGAAATTGTCATTGCCTTCACATTTGGATCATATAGTGTATTCCCTAATGTGATATGAAATATCATCCTAATGAATTAGTCTTAAACACAATGCTTATCAGAGTAATGAAGAGAGTGCCTGGAAGTCCAGTACTGCTCCTGCCAATGACATCAGAAACTGTCCAGGGAGAATAGTTATCATCCAGTGCTTCGTCTCAAAGGATTTAGTGGTCTGAAAGAAGTGGGGAAGAATGAGTTCATACCTTAGTAAGGAATTCCTCTGAAACTGATGACTTTTTAGTTTTGATTATGGAGAAAAAATATTTTTCACTGGTCCCTAAAAGCTTTCAGACTTTTTGTCTTAAAGTGAGGTATTCTAGAACAACCCAGGGACTGGGCTTTTCTAGATGGATGAGACCCTTAAATTTGTACAGTACCTGGGACAGTGTCTGAAGGATAAGCTTGTGAGGCTTTACTTCCTGCTCTTTTCTCCTGCCCTGGGTAAACATTTCAGAAAGTGCTGTTTTGTTTTGTTTTGTTTTGTTTTTACAGTGGCTGTACAGAAGGAGTCATCCTCCATGGGGAGTGCCATCTTTTCCTAGCTTTCTTGACATGTTGGATTGCTTGGAAGTAATGCTGCATGGATCTCTTGCCTACTAACAGAACTGACTTTGTGTGGGTTTCCAGTAGTCAGGCATTGGGCCTTTCCTCAGCCCCAAGAGGTCAATCTCCATTAGTACATATGAATTATATTCTGCTTTCCGGTGACTGTTTTAGGAATAAGTATGTGATAGAATTCTGGCCAATGAGATGTGAAATGTGTGTGTGTGTGTGTGTGTGTGTGTGTGTGTGTGTGTATGGGTGCTTCTGGGAATGTTCTCTTACTCTTTAAAAGAACATCCAAGAAAAGGATGTTCTCCTTAGGCCTTTGGACATTGTTGTGTGAGGACCTGATGCTTGGAGCTGCTGCAGTCATCTTGCCACCATGATAATTGAAGCCTGAAGACAAAGGGGAGCATGCTGAGGATAGCAGAGCCAAAAGATAGAAAGAAACTGGGTTGCCAATAACATGACTGAGCTACTGAATGAAGCTGAATATGCTTTTATTCCAAACTTCATGTTATGTGAGATAAGTGCTGTTATGTGATTTGCTCTCATTTATTCAAAAGTGTCTTCCAATTCATTGAGCTGAAAAGATTCCAAGCTGACATATAGTTATCATCTTTGTCTCCTCTTTTCCCATTTCCTCACCTTACCTTCTTTTATGAAGACTTATTTCTTAATAAACAGTTGACACTTACAAGCTCAGGCATCCACATAGATCCCACAACTGCTGCCCCTCTGAGGACATGAATGTGACTGCGATTCTCCAAACTTTATTTGTGACCTCTTCAATGGCTCTCAAAGAACCTTGAAAGTGACAACCTGGTAAATACCAGAGCCACTCTTTCTTTAGAGTGGAACAAGACATTCATGAAAAGAGTGCTCTTTGTTTTTGTTTTTTTTTTTTTAAAGATTTTATTTATGTATTCATAAGACACAGAGAGAGAGAGAGGCAGAGACACAGGCAGAGGGAGAAGCAGACTCCATCACGGAGCCTGATGTAGGACTCGATCCCGGATCTCCAGGATCACACCCTGGGCCAAAGGCAGCACTAAACCACTGAGCCACCAGGGCTTCCCAAAAGAGTGCTCTTTGGTGGAGCACATCAAGGTGGCCCATTTTCTCTTGTCTACCTATCTGGTCCTCTGACTGGTGACATCTTGTCTCACACTAGGATTCTGCTTGCCTGGGAGAGGGGAGTTGGATCACTGTAAGGATGGGAAGACCTCAAGAATTTTTATCTCCTAGAGCTCTTTGCCTTTTCGTCTCCAAACTGGAAAAACAGGGAAATAAATCCCCACATATTTATGAATTTCTTTTCTTCCCTAGTCTTCACATCTCTAAATATATCAAACATGATAATTTTATGAGCAACCAAGTTATACATAATACATTTTATGTTCTTAAATGTATCAAGTGATTTTAGATTTGCACAGGATGCTAAAAAACAAGAACAGACAGTGCTCAATTTGTAAATTAATTTGGGAGTATAACTTTTTTTTTTTAAGTGGGTTGCTTGAATTCAGAATGCTTTTTCTTATAGAAACAATGGTGGTTGAGTTCCAAATCTGGACCACAAAAGCCCACATATTCCACAGTGTGCTGTAGCCTTCTCGTTTACTAACCATACTAATATAGTTAGCGGTTACTGAGCCTCTCTTAGGTGCCTGACTCTTTACTCCTTCTTTATATGTTATCTCAATGATTTAATTCTCATAACTCCGTGTCAAAGGAAACCAAGCTCAGACAGCTTAAGTAACTTGCCCAAGGGCACACAGCATGTACCTGGTAAAACCAAGACCCTGTGGTCTCTCTGGCCCCAGCATTGGTTGTTTTCACATTCTCCCTGCCCTCCTGATGGGTCTCAATCACCATCTGCATCAATGTTTCTATGGAAAAATGTGTTCCAACTTCCAATTGCAATGCCAAGAGCACATCGTTCAGCTCTGGCAGCTAAAATCCCCCTTTGCCCTTCCAATTTCCCTGTTTTTCTCCTCAATAGCAGAAAGAGAGAGACAGAGGCAGAGACAGACAGATGCAGACAGAGGGAGACAGAGAGACAAACAGAGAGAATGAATCAGTGAGCTAGGTTGGCCCAGAATGAAAGCCTTTTACTGTCATTTGCCAGACAGCCTGTCTCCATCTCTGGCTGTGCCCATCCACTGTCTCCCCAACCCCCACCAGGTAGCTGAGCTAGAGATAATGCAAACACTCCTCACTACATTCCTGCCACTTTTACCACCTGTTTATAGCCCAACTACTGACACAGGTTTGATAAAAGGGTTTGATGACTATTTAAATCCCAGCTTGGACCAGGACTTAACTTTGTAAGTATCCAGTAAAATGTGCCTTTAAAACAGTGAGATTGGGATCCCTGAGTGGCTCAGTGGTTTAGCACCTGCCTTCGGCCCAGGGCGTGATCCTGGAGACCCGGGATGGAGTCCCATGTCCCGGCATGGAGCCTGCTTCTGCCTCTGCCTGTGTCTCTGCCTCTCTCTCTCTGTCTCTCATGAATAAATAAATACAATCTTTAAAAAATATATATATATATAAAATAAAACAGCAAGATTTCTGCCCACCCCTCTCCTGGAGCTGGTATCTCACTTGGAAAGGCCCATCATAACCTTCCTTACACCTCATCTCCCGTCTCTAGACCTGCCATTCCTCCTCCCACCAGGTTAATCTCTTCTTCCCTTAATGCTTCAGAAAGTGTCAAGAATCTTGTAAAATCAGCCAAGCTGTCTCAATGCCTCCTGTTGGCTTGCATCTCACCCAACATACTATCACCTTATTTATTTCTTATTTGAAAAAAGCTTCTAGTCAAGTCTCATAGTTTCCTTTGATAGTAAGTTCCAGCCCACCCCTTTTCTTTAAGAGCAAGTCCTAATTTATTCTGCTATCCTGTAATTATCTTCTCATGCATCCTTTACTGCTACCAGGAAGACCTTAAACTACCCTTCTTGCCTGTGGTTACTATTAATATTACATTGAGGATTCATAATTTAGTTTGTGGAATATTTTGGACCTCTGTTCCTTTGCCTTTCATTTCCTGGATTTCTCCTAATTTCACTGTTCTTCAGTGCTCCTACCCAAGGGGAAAAAGAAGTCAGGGAAAAGACTTAACACAACGCCTATACCAGGGGATGTTGTTGCCACCAACTGGCTAAGAGGAGGTGTCTTCATTCTTTATGGACACTCATTCTCCATGGATTCTCAATTCTTCATTTTCACAGATAAGGAGGAGTTGGCTTAGTGTAAATGACATGAAAAACGAAATAGAAAAACATTATCAAAATAACTGACACTGAAAATTTACACAATCCAATGAGTTCTTGGCTAAGAAATTAGCCAGGATTTTTAGGAAATAAAGAATGATTTAAAATTATTGCCAATATGAGTGAAAAGTGTTCCCTTTGGGAGCTAAGCATCCATGGTCTCTGAAGACCTTCACTGCCATTAGTTGATTAATTAATTCATTAACACCTCGTAGAGCACAGGATATTGACTCCATATGGCACTGAGCAGGCAGTTTGATTTCTTTAGAAAAAATTTCTCTTATACGAAAGCACAGAAATAGTAAATAATTAAGCTCTAAGCTGCCTCGTTGTGATCTTTTATTGATCAAGGCAGAGATTTGAGAGGAGGCAAGCTTCAGGCACTCACTCCAACCAGACTTTATTTGCCCCATGATGACATGTTACCGTGAGACGCTTGTTCTTGTTATAAAGCCTTTAAGGAAGAAAACAAGCCCACAACATGTTTATGGCTTGCGTTCCTTCTGTCTGAGGTTAATCGCCCCAGTCTTGAAGACTGAACCATTTTCTGGTGGACTCCCAAGGGGCCTAAGGAAGTACTATGACAAGTGTGCTGCCTGCTGCCTTCTGAGTCCTGGCTTCATTAAGCTGAGTTTTAATACTTTTTTTTCCTAATAAAGCTATTAGGACAATGACTTACGATTGTGAAGTTCAGTGAGACCTCCAGGGCGTGAAGGTGGGGGCTGAGCTTGGATCAATGGCAGAGAAAGTGGTCTGAGCCATTCTGCTGGTGGGATTTTGCTGCTTCCCTCCAAAGGGCACTGTGCTGTCCTCCATCCCTGCTCACCAGCCATAAGCCAGTCGACTACCCCCTTGTCCAAGGTGTGCAGGTGGATCTGGGTGGGAGGGAGAGCCACTGAGGTTGGATCAGCAGCTATCTCAGTGTCCCAAACATTTCTTCCTCTTTCTGTTCCCTGCCTCCTATGTGTTCCTCCAGGATCTACCTTCCTCCTCTCCTTCACTCCTCAGCAAAACTCCTGAAGGAATTAATTGCACCTGCCGTCCAAACCTCTCTCAGCTCCCTCCCACTTCCTGTCAGGGCTTTTCTGCCTCCCTTGTAGCTGCTTGGTGATGAAGTTCATCTCACTACTGTGGGGGGTAAGTGATGTACCTTCCTGCTGGGAGGCTTTTTTTTTTTTTTTTTTTAAGATTTTATTCATTTATTCATGAGACACACAGGGAGAGAGAGGCAGGGACACAGGCAGAGGGAGAAGCAGGCTCCATGCAGGGAGCCTGACGCAGGACTCGATCCAGGGTCCCCAGGATCACGCCCTGGGCCCAAGGCAGCACTAAACCACTGAGCCACCAGGGATCCCTTTTGTGACAACTCTTGATGATGTTTTCCTACTTATTCCTTGTGACAGTCATGAAGATGCAGCATTCAGATCCCCTCTGAGGAAGGACTTACTGCCTAAGTGAGGCTCCCTCAGGATTCGTTACATCTTTGGGCCAAGGTCTCACTCACTCTTCTCAGGTGGCCCCTGGCCAATGACTGACCAAGGCTGTGGTGTAAGGGCCTAGACACTTCCCTCCAGCATGGAAGTCTCCAGCATGAATATTTGCCCCGGAGCTCCCCATGGTCCAGATTGGCGGAGGCTTACTAGGGTCTGCATCAGTCTGACCCTTTCCCCACCTAAACCTGCTTCTTTCCTTTTCCTTTCACAGCTGTTGCTCTCAGCAAAATTTCTGCTCTCCCTTGTCTCTGTGTTTGTTTCCTGGAGGACCCAAGTGACATATTCCTTATACTCCTTTGTTGTCATTACTTTTTACCAGCTTCTTAAATGATAGTGTTTCAAAGGTGTTGGTCTAGGCCTTCTTCTCTCAACTTCTCCATTGTTTTGGGGTCATTGGCTCATTCTCCTCTGTGTCTTTCTCTTTCCTCCCAACACTAGTAGAAAAATCTAAATCTCTCAGGTCATATTTCTCCTCAATCTTTAAGTCTGTGTATATCTGCTTTAGCTGATATCTTGCAGGCATCTTAACCTTAACGTGAGTTAAGAAGAACTCATCAACCCTAAACCCTATCTCCTGGCAAAAAAAAAAAAAAAAAAAAAAGACTGGTCCTTTCATATTTTCTGTCTTGGGAAGTAGCTCCTAAGTGTGGATTAAATCTCTGTGCCAGAAGCCTTGGTGCTATTCTTGATTGCTCTGTTGTCTTGCCACCCACAGACCCTCTCTAGATCCCCCAGGACCTGCCATATGACTGCTGTCTCTATTTCTGTTGGAGCTGCCTTTATGCTGGCTGGTATCATTGCAACTGCCTCCTGATGAGTCTTTCTGTCCTGAATCCTACCACATTCACTCCATCCTTGAACTTGTTGTCAGAGTGATCTTAAATTGCAAACCTGGTATCCTTCCCCTGATCAGCCCCTTGTGATAGCTATCCTCCCACCCCTTAAGATAAATCCAAACATCTCAAAATGATTTGGGGAAAAGGATGTCGAAGAACAGACCTTGGAACAACAGCATCAGCATTACCTGGGAATTTATTAGAAATGCAAATTCTCGAGCCCAAGCTCAGACCTACTGAATCTGAAATTCTGGGGGTAGGGTCCAGCCATCTATTTAATAAGCTCTTCAGGAGAGGCACACTACAGTGTGAGTATCAGTGGCTTAGAAAGTCACCCACATTTCTAGTTTTCTCATTTGTCTGCGTATCCTCTCCCCCTCTGCTTTGATCAAACTGAACAACTTGTCTGCTTAACATGAGGCTTCCTCCGCTAACTCCTGATTCATCTTCAAGAATCAATGCATGCGTCACTTCCTCCAGGAAGCCTTCCCTGACACTTCGCTAGCTGAGTTAGGAACCCTTCTTCAGTACTCTCGCAGTTGCCTGTGCTCTACTCTATCATAGCCCTTATCTTATTTTGTTATAATTGCCTTTTTACCAGGCTGCATCTCCCACTAGACTGTGAGCTTGTTCAGAAGAGAGATTGCCTTTCATCTCTCACTCTCCAGGGCCTGGCTCAGTGCCGGACCCAGAGAAGGGGCACAGGAATGATGTCCTGATAGAAGAATATCAAACTCCAGCCTTTAGTGGGGTTGCTGGGCTGGAGTGACACTGTCAGCTGCCTGAAGCAGGTGTATTCCTGCATCCTCATGTGCCTGTGGACATCTGCCCTAAAACAGTGGAACTAGATTTTGATCTCCTCCTACTTGTTTCATTTTAGCCCTGGGGAGCTGGTTGCTGGTGTGTGCTAATTGGATGATGGCATTGGGTTTAACTGGCCTTGTAAATGTGTGCATAGGCAGTGAGCAGAGCATAGTTCAAACAGAATCATCCTGGAAATGCTTTGATTTTCCCAGCTCAGCAGTCTGACCCTGTACTCCTGGGAACTTGGCATAACTCTGCCATGATGTTGGTAAGGGCCTGCCTTAGGGGTCAGCTCTGTAATGGAGGCCACTGCTGCTGCTGCTGCATCTTCTCCCAGTGTTTAATCCTGCGAGGACTTAATGTGACCAGTTTTGTAGTGGGCATCATCCAAATTAGTCACTTGGTCATCAAGTGTTCCAGGTGCAAGCCTTTGTGAATGAGTCACTTCACTAGTGGTTCCAATTTGAAAGCACTAAGCATTAGGCATGCAGCTTGAAATGCATCGGTCAGAGTAGGAGGCTGAGGGCAGCACTGGCCTCCTTAGGCAATCGGGGAGCCCAAAGAAACAATTGTCCATGTTGCAGATGCAGATAAAGAAACAGAGCAGAGAAAGGTTACTTCCTGGTCTGAAAAGAGTGATGCCTCTCCGGTCCCCTCCTTCCCATTGTGGCAGCTCCCTCCACTTCCAGCAGTAGGAAAAGGAGGTCCAGGAGATGGACTGGGAAAGATATAAGCTTGATGGAGCAGCTTTGAGGATGTTGAAACTTTGTGAGCTGAATCCTCACACTGTATCCATCAATGGGATAGCATTTTCCCATCAGTCACTCCTCAGGCCAAATGCATCACTTTAAGGCAGTGGTCCTTAATCTATTTTGGGGGATCAGGGACCCTTTTGAGAATCCAAGAAAATAATGGTTATTCTTCCAAGAAAAAGGAAGTGTTTCCCATAGGTACATATTTGTCAGTCTCATCTCAGATGGTTTGTGAAATCCCCAAGGTTTGTCCTTTAACCTGTAGGAGCCTATGGACCACCAATAAGGAACCCCTATTGTTCTTGTTTCTGGTCTCTTTGTACCCAAATCCCATCCTCTGTAGGCTTTGTCCCTGAAGCCCCAGGCAGAATTGCTCCCTTCTTAGTGCTCACATGGCCCATAGCCCTTGCTGCACAGCCAAGCACAATAGGTTATATGACCAAAGTCTCCAGAGCCTGTCTGACCCAGTTGCTACCTCCAGAGCCTGTCTACCCAGTTGCTACCCTCATTTATTTCCTTTGTGACCTGGTGGTCTGATTAAGGAGACATGCCAAGCCTCAGCTTCCTTGCTGGTGAAGTGAGTGTGATCACAGGATCTGGCCCACAGTGTTGCTGTGAGAAATCAGTAAGAGCCTGCATGTCAGGGCCATATGCAGAGATGGACACTGAGGAGAATGCAGGGACAGAGCCTTTTGCTGTCTGTATCCCTGCTGCCTGGCACAGGGTCTGCGCATAGTAGATCTTCCATTAACAATGGTTAAAGAGGAGAAGGAATGACTAGGCTAAGATAGAGATACATCACACCTGTGGAAGTTGGCCAACTGTGACCAGGCTAGTGGCAGCAAAAGGGGAGTAGCTTTGCCTTTAGTGTTCCCATCCTGCTTAGGCTCCTGGATTTCCCCCAAAGTTGGAGAGCTGGGCACTCAACCTCAGACCTGGCAGGTATGGATTACATTAGTTATGTGAAAAATGAAACATGGTCAGATGCTGGCTATGGAGTCAGAACTGGGTTCAAAACTAGCTTCTGACACCCATCAGACTTTTGGCAAACAATCTTTCAGGGTCTTAGTTTCTTCCAAGAGAAAAGTAGGACTAGCAACACCTATCTCCTAAGACTCTTGTGCAGATCAGATTAAGTCAGGTATATAAAATGTTTAGCACACAGAAGATGCTGAAGAAGTAGAAATTGCAGTCATTGTATACTGGAAGGCTGAACAAATGTGAGTTCTGAAAATCAGTATGTCATTGTTCTTTTGGAGGTTAGGCCTAGCCTGGCCCTAGACACAGAGGCAGGGGAAGTGCCTGATATCAGACTCTAAGTTGAAACTACTTGAATTCAAATCCTAGCTTTACCACTTACTAGCTGTGTGGCCTTGAATAAGTCAATAAGCCTCTCTGAAACCCAGTTTTGTCACCTGTGAAGTGAAAATAATGCTACCTACCACACAGACTTGCTTTTATTGTGAAGATCAAGTGAGAGTTTGTATAAATTGCGTTTAGTGTGGTATGTGGCAGTGCATTACCAGTGCTCAGTAAGTGGTAGCTTTATTATCATTATTGTCTGAGGGAGGGCAAGAAGGGCATCCACACCCTGACCCCTACCTTACCCTGGCGGAGCTCACCAAGTGATAAAGGTCAGCCTTAGCTTTTTGAGGGATTGTTTTGTTTTTGCTCTAGTGCTATATTTAGACAATGTAATGGCACCTATAGGTGGCCCGGCCTAGGTTGGGACAGGAGAAAGACTAAGGCCCCGTAGACTCCAGGGGCCATGGAATCCCCAGATAATTTCCAGTAGCATGCTGCTTAGAGCTTCCTCTGTTGGAGACACTCTCCATACATTTCCTGGACAACTGGTTTCTCCCCTCCCCAGCCCCTGGAGTCCCTTCCAGCTGAGGGTTCCAGGAACATGTCCACACTGTCTCAGGTAGGAGAAGGCCATCTCAGGCTACCTGAGGTGGAGGCTATGTGGATCCAGCACTCTAGACAGCCCAGCTCCTCCAGGAGAGCCCCCTGGGCCTGGGGAGGCTGTTGAGCTTCGTTCATATTCATCATCACTTGGAGCTGCACCTTTTCTCCAGGCTGTGTGGGGATGTGCATTACCATGGAAACGCTAGAGGTGAAATCACTCAAGTGTTGGCAAGCGGAGTTTCTCTCTGGAGCTTGGAAAAATGGAGAGCAGGCTCACCGTGTCACAGAAAGGAAAGATGCCCTTAAAACAACCCAAACATTCTCAATTCCATTTGGGGACTTTCCCTTTAAATAAAGACTGAACAATAAATGAGAGAAAAATGTTTTCAGTTTCTAGATCGGCTGCCCCAGAGAGTCCGTTTGCAATGGACATGCCAATCCTTTCTGGCTTTCCTAATCTGCTGTCTCTTGTAGAGTGGATAACACATTCTGTCTGGAAAGAAATGGGGTGACGTCTCGGAGTTGATATTTTAAATTGATGAAGCTGGAGTCTAGAAGTGTAGGTCCTCGTGCCTGTTGGCCATTTCTGGTCCTTCGCCTGAGTTTTGGACACCGGGACACATTTTCTAAATGAGGATCTGATAGGCTCCTGGAGGCTAAGGTCACTGAGGATGTTTGTTTATCTTGGGTGGGGGTTGGGGGCGGTTTCCAAGATAGCTGTGCCCGTGTCTGCTCCCAAAACATCCTGCCAGACTTTTGAGGGCTCTACACCAGTTCCTGGGAGCTGCTGTGGGCAGTAAGAGACCACACAGCTGTGATTGCCTGGACTGATGCAGGGGAGGAGAAGCAGGATATGGGAGAGTGCCGGTGGTGCTGGGGAGGCCACTAGGCACTAGGATAGCTCTGGGAGGCTTTGGCTAATTGGGGGGTCTAAGCATGTCCATGGCTTATAGGAGGCCATCAGTGGCAACTGCTTGAATCTAACTCAGACTCAGAGTTACAGGATTCTTTCTTGTCTATTTTCCTCCTTTGGGTAAAAACAGCACTGACGATACTTCCTCTCCCTCCAGCAAGGAAAGTTTTGAACACATTGTGTAAAAGCTTGGCTTCATTCACTCAACAGACAAATATTCACTGAATGCTTGTCATGTGTCAGGCACTATGGTAGGGCCTGAGGATATAGCCTTCTTAGAAATAGTTATGGACCAATTATGGGTGGTGGAATGAATACATGGTCACAGAAGATACTGTTTTTTTTTTTTTAAGCTAAAGACCAGTGTTTTCAGAAAATGACTCTATTGTAACAGTTCTGACTTTTCTGTTTTTATCAGAGACTTTGATTTTTATGTTAAAGGAGGTTAAGACAGAGTCAGACAGACAGACAGACAAACACACAAACACACACAACTCTAATTGGCCTTGAAACTAAGGTCAGTATTTCATTTTGCCAGATGGGAAAAGACAGGCCAATTGAAATGTAATCTAATCTATTCCATTCTGTGCTATTAAGATTACCCTTAACTTCTCTGTGCCTTAGTTAAACGTTGGTCAGAACAGAAAGAGTATCCTATGTGTCAGAGGTCCTAACACAGAAAGAGCCAAGGCTTGGAGATGTTGGTATATGGTGCCTCTCCTGGTATCTGATTTAGGGCTACCTGTAGCACAGCTCCAGGGGGTGGGTGTCACTTACCTCAATTACATTGTGGATGGTGCTTCTGGAGCTGTGCAACTAGACAGCCCTAGTGCAGGTGGCTCTGTAGGGTGGTGTTTGGATGTAAGTGGGGACTAAACTCTAGAAGGCAGGCAGGAGAAGGAGATGTGCTCCAAGGGGACTTAGGAGGTCCCAAGTGAGTTGGTGCAGGCAGAGTAGTGTGCCATTGATATGCCAGACATTAAGGTGACAAACAGAGTGAAGATAGATAGGAACTGACAGGGAGAATGAGCAAGACTCATGGGGATATGACCAGTCCCTTTGGGAGGCTTCTAGAAAAGCCTCAAACTAGAGATGTCTGAAGTGCTACCACTTTTTGGGTGAGGGCTGTTGGTCTACAGTCTCGGGGACAAACCTGTAAAATGGCCATCTGTATGATTCACTATTAGTGGCACCCTGGGTCATATGGGCTTCCCATTTGGTATAGAGTTCTCAGGAGGAATTGTTTTAGAAAAGAACACTTGTTTCCTTATTGAGGGCCTCAGGCAGAGAACTGAGAACATATGAGAGGACCAGAAATAACAGGTGAACTCTGCCTCCGCTGAGCTGCTTGGCTTCTCTCTGCTTCTAGCAGAGGCTGGCAAAGACTCAGCCTTACTATTTCCTCTTCTTCCTGGGCACACACCTAGATTACATTTCCCAGCCTCCCTTGCAGTTAAGTGTAACTATGAGACTGAGTTCCTACAAATGGAATGTGAACCGAAGTGATGTGTACCATTTCCAGGCCTGGCAAAAAACATCCCGAGTACAATCTCCACGATCTTTCCCTTTCTGCTGGCTACATGTAGACGAGTGTGGTGACCTTAGATGACATGTATTGAAGGCAAAGAGGCACAAAATGGAAACAGCCAGAGTCCCTAAATCAACACGAAAAGGAGACCTGCTTGTCAATTGGGGTCATCCATTTAGGACTTTACACAAGAAATAGGTCTATCAGGTCTGAACCATCATACATGTTTGGGCTTGTTAGTTGCAGCAGCAAGCAGTTAGCACTGAGTTTTCCCCACAGTCAGGTTTGACTATCTGGAATCAAGAGTCTACTTCTAGTCCAATCAGGTGTGGTAAAAGGATCATGTGGAACAAACTGTGGTTATCTCTGTTTAACAAATGGCCTAAGGCTTCTGTCAGCAGAGGCTTCCATTGGGAAATATTTCTCAGAAGGGAACTGTGAGCATGGCAGCTACCTTGACTTGCTGCCTAAGGCTGCTAGGAAAGGAGCCCAACAGAACACTAGATAACCAAAATCTACCTTCTAGCAACTTCCCCTCTTATTCTCAGCAATAGATTACTCCATCCTCTGTTGTCATATTTCCACAGGTTCTCTTCTGATTTTGCTCCTTTAATGGCATGGTTCCTAAAGCAGGGGCTTTGGAGTTATACAGACATCAGCTCAAAATCAACAATCTCCACATACTGGTCTTGGGATCATGAACACATTCTCCCTGAATCCTAACTTTGTCATCAGTGAAATGGAGATATAGGTACTTTGAGGGTTGTTGTGAATATTGAATAAGATCCTGTGTCTGAAGCACCTGACGTTGTGCCTGGCACAGTAGGCTCCTACTCAGCAGTAGCTGTGATTTTGTTGTGTTTGATGTAATGATTTCAGACTTTATTATCCTGGTTAGTGGCTCTTAAGGTGTTGAGGTTGGTTCAAATCCCATGGAACTTGAATCTGAATACAGTTCTGTAGTTAGCCTACAACTGACAGCAGCTCAGGGGACCATTGCTTCTTGTGATATGGGTACCATATTCACACTCCTTCCCACTGGTTAGCAGGTCCATCAAGTCGTTGGTCATGGAGCTTTCTTTTTCTCAGCTCATGACAGTGGCATTGTATTACCACACTGAGATACACTTAAGACATCACTCTTGGATGTGAGGGTGATCTGGTTGTGACATCTGTCACCCCATTGATCACCAGGGCTGATTGGGCTGATCTGGCAGTCTAGGCAAGTGGTCCCTTCCTCCCTTACCACCCCATGTGCCTCCCTTTTGAAGCTATGTGCTTACTCGAAGAGGACGGCCTTCCTGATAGAGGACTGTTCTTTGGTCAAGGGTATATGAATAGCTGCGCTCCCTTTCTAGAATTTAGAGTTTCTGAACAAACTCTCAAGGTCCATTTGTAGGGGAACATAAGGTTTTATTATATTATTTTTAAAAAAGACATCACCTTTATCTTGGGCTTTGATGTCTCAGGGCAGCTGCCATGGCATTGCCAATTGTGAGATATTTTTGGGAGCCTGCCTGGCATATTCTAGAGGATCTTCAAAAGGATTTTATAGAACAATATTCTTCACCTTTCTTGAATCATGGGTCTTCTGGAGAATTTGATGAAAGTCTGGATCTTCTCTCTAGACATATATCTACATGCACATAAATACTGTTTTGCCTGCTATTTGGGAGGCCTCCAAGGAGAGTCAGCTCTTGGCTGGCAAGCGGTTGGGAACATGCCTGCCATTTTGGGGGAGCTGTGGAATCTTCCTGGAGAGGGAGCTCCAGGCAGCCTTCTCTCCGGTGACCTCAGCAAAGTGGGAACGATCCAAGCACTTTTCTCATCAAGCTCAAATCAGCTGTGTGAAACCTCAGAGGGGCCCTCTCCACATCCTCCTCGGCATCTCAGTCTGAACAATCCTATTGGTTCTGAACGTTAATCAGTGTCATCAGGAGTCTGCTGCTGTTACGTGGCACTTAATTGGCTCTTTGGAGGAAAGTGAGTCACCATCTAGGAGAGTAGGCTGCGGGGCAGAAATGCACAGAGGAAAAGGAAAATGAAACTGCACACAGAAAAGATCAAGTGTGCCCTTAGTGCTTCTCTAAGACCGCAACCTGAGAGGAGCTTGCTTTTGCTGATGGGGCTTAAAGAGGTTTTCCTAAGCACAGAGACAAAGGACGCCTCCTCCTCCTCCCTGTCTTTGTTTCTCTCCCTCCTTTTCTGCATGTGGAACCACATCTAGTGGAGGGGGAAGGGGACAGGTTATCCACTTGACTGTCAGAGCTGATCACTGCTGACCTTATCAAAACAGAATCAATGCACTCTCTTCCCAGCAGCCCAGAAAAACCACAAGGAGTTTGAACCAAAGCAATTTGAAGTGCAGAATCGTAGGAAGCAGAAGACAGCCTGTAAGCTGTTGGGTGTCGGAATCTTCCCATGCCCTTCCTCAGAGTCAGGTGAGAGCAGTAACCTTGCTAGAATTCTGGTGCAGAATGGGCACCTGATGAGGGGAATAATGCCTTTATGACCCAAGTCCAGTCCTGGCTGGCTCTCTGTGCCAGAGGAGGTACAGAGTACCTCTGGAAGGTTCAGAGTACCACCTGTCAGGAAGGATGCCTGTGGAGCTGGGGGCTAGAATCCAGGACAGGGAAGTCAGCCCTCCCAGGACCCTTCAGCAGGCTCTTGGGAAGGCCCTCTCCTGGTCTGGCCCCAGAGTGGAGGTTTACAGGCCTTAGCTATACCCTTAGAAAAGTCCTGCCATGGCACTGATTTAGTGCCAAGTGGCCTTCATGATGCCACCACCTTTCTTCTCCTCTTGTTTCTTTATTCCTCTTTATATTTTCTCCAGATATGCTATTCCTTTTCTTTCTCCACTTTGTCTCCCCCCCACCTCTCAGGAGGGAGAAGACCAATAGAAGGAATGAAGGAGACAACCATTTTGGGTGGAAGGAAAGGGGAGTTAGATGAGGTCACCTGGAGCCCAGCAGAAGTATCTACCTTCCCATAGAACACATGATCTCCATCTGTGCCTAGTTTTGGATTGCGGTTGGGGAGCCCAGATCCTTCACAGCATCAGAGGTGAAGGATCTTCCCTGGTGTCAGTGGAACCTGAACGAGATGTCTTCCATCCATTCTCTGGCTTTCTCAGCCCCTCTGAAAACCAACCAATGTCATAAGTATATTCCATCAAGACAACTTCCTAAATGTGTCTCCATCTCCTATCTTGGTCATAACTTCCATCTCAGAGCTCATAGTAGTTGGTGCCAATGTGGCTCAGGTGCTCAGAATTGGCAGAGCCATCAGGCATCCTAATCATACTTTACTATAGTTTCCCAACTAATCTTTCCCCCTCAGCAGAGAGGAACTTGAGTGCAATGATTGGTCTGATTCATCATTGAGTCTCTAGAGCCTATCCCAGAGTACACAGAGTAGTGTTCAGGGATTGGCATCTCTGTGCTCATCATGAAGGCAGGCCACCTTCACCCAGAGGTTACGCTGACCGCCATGTAGAGACATCACAGTCAGTCCTTGTGTGGCTTTATAGCTTTGTTGTTGAGCAAGAACATGGTCAACAGAGCTGACCACTGGCTTCCCTATACTTAAGCAATGTCATGTCTTTGCATGTCTGGTGCCCTTTGCTTGGAATGTATCCTTCCCCAGGCAGAATTAATTGATCTCTTTTCTGAACTCCCAAAGGACTTTATACTCTGTTTGCTTTTAATAGCACTGATCGCATTGTGCTATTACTGGTTGTTTGCATGGCTGTCTTCTCCTATGCAGGCATTCATCTACCCCAAGTTACTTGGCAGGCCATCTTTTCCAGGTGTGGGGATACATGAGGGACAGTGCAGGCAGGGCTCTGGCTCTCATGGAGCCAAATGGGAGGGTGAATAGCCTAGACAATGGCAGGCATGGAGTAGGTTCACATCAAACGTTCATTGAATGGAATTGGAGATGTGGTATCTGTCCAGAGAGGCTGGGCAGGGAAAGAGGCCAGAAACAGGAGATGGAGACACATTAAGGAAGTTGATTTCTTACTGTTATCATTCAGAGAACTGGGAGGGGAGAAAAGTGAGCAGAAACAAATCTTGTGGGCTGCAGGGGGGTGGGGGTGGGGTGGGGCAGTTGGGGCTGGAGTAGAGGGTGCAGCACATTAGCAGCAGATAGCAGATTAGATGCTGCAAGGACAGCCTTAATGAGGAGACTGCCCTCCACAGGGCTCATCCCAAAGTGTGGCTGCAAGTGTTCTTCCAGCTGTTTACATCTGCCATCACTGTGGATGGACACAGGTCAGGAGATGCTGGGGGAGGGGGTGTGTCATCAGGAGAATGTGCAAGGAAGCAGCAGTGGCAGGTGAGCCCTAGTGCTGACTGTATTAATTGACAGGAGTGTAATGCACCTGATTTTTTAAAATCACATGGGTTAATGGAGGGAAAGCAAGGATGAAGCATCCCAGGTTTGTATTCTTCCCATCTAAGGAAGGAGAAAGTAGGGTGGGGGGCAGAAGGGAGCCCCTGGGGTCTTCAGCATGCAGAGTGAGGCTCCCAGCTCCTCATGCAGCTTAACATGCCCCAGTGGAGGCGAGGCCGCCAGCATGCCAGCTGTCGGGATTTCCCACAGAGCAGCAGGGAGCCAACCCCTTTGGAGCAGAGGAGCCCGATCTTTCTTCCCGGTGAATCCCTTCCCGCACAACTGGGCTTCGTGGGCCTGGGCATCCTGCGAAATTCCCCGAGCCCCAGAACCCCATCACCCGGTGGGTAGGGAGCAGACACCAACACGGCAGCACCAACCACAGATGGCCGCAGCTTCTAAATAAGCATTTCATTAGTTTGGAACCCAGGGAAATACTCGGTTCAAGTTATAGGGAGAAATAAATGAGTAAGGAGAGCCTGATTTTAAATCCTGCTAGTTATGTTCAGCACGTCCATAAAAATAAGCAGAGCTCTCTTTTTAAAGGGGCCACTGTTAATTAGCTGCTGCGGCGCCCATTCGAGCATTTTGTCTAGTTATAACGTGGTTATGCCGTGCTAGGGAAGATGCTTACGGTTCCACATATCCTTTTTATGCCTACTCCTGTCATGCTGAAATTGGCTCCCTCACTCTGTAACTGTGCTTTATGTAGGAGCTGAACGGGAATAGTGTTACTTGTGTTTATACTTGCTGCCTGCCCTGGAAGGCCAATTATTCCTCATTCCTCCTTCCTGAGGTTGGTGCTCAATTCCGATTGGAGTAGACACTTGATTCCATTTCCACAAGCTGTGTGTTCTATTTCTCTTTTTCTTTCCCTACTAAGTAATGCTTGGGAGTGCTTTTTGTGTCCTCTGTCTAACCCCCGATGGCTTGCACCCAGTTCTTCATCTTTCCATGGGAATAGCAGGAGTCCTGGTGCCCACTCCCCTGAGACCAGGCACCCAGTGTCCCCTTAGCTCCCCTGACGGGCTTGTCCTGCTCAAGGAGGGGTTTAGATTGTGATTCAGCAGACCTTCTGAATGCCACTGTGGTAAGATATTTTCGCAGGTAACAGGTGATATGTGGGGCACCTTCCTGATACCGTGCAGACGGGGACAAAGGGTTTTGTTGTGGGGAGAAATGATGGCCACACATCTCCCAGGCTTCTTTAGGTGATCGTTGGCTTGGGCTAATGTTAGGTGTGAGACCAGGTGACCTTAAAAAAACCTTTAAAAAAGCTGAAGGGCTTCTTATTTCTAGACTGATTCTGAGGGCAAAGATTCCTGGTTTCTGAGTAGGTCTGGTTGGTTTGGATATTCTGAGATGCCCTTGGCAAGACCTGGTGATCCTCATTAATATAATAGCTACTGCTGTTTGAGTACCTACTGAGTGTAAGCTCTGATCTAGTGATTTGCCATCTTGGCATCATTTAATTTTTGTCACAGTACTATGTGGTAGTTAGTATTCCCATCAGCTGGATAAGGAAACTGAGACTCAAGAGGTTAATAAAGAGTCCCAGATTTCACATTTGGTAAGTCTGAGAGTTGGGTTTCAGGTGGCCTTTTCACTCTCATTCTATCTTTCCACCACACGTCACTATCCTGTAGAAATCTAAGAATCCAAGCTAAGCAATTCCCTAGAGCAGCACCATCTGTTAGAAAGCTTTCCACGATGACAGAAAACTCCTAGTCTGCTTTGTCCAATATGATAACCATTAACCACTTGAAATGTGGCTAGTGTGACAGAACTGAGTTTTGAATTTTATTTATTTAAATTCATCTAAATTTAAATAGCTCGCATGGGTAGCAGTTACCATATTGGACAGTGCAGTGCTAGAGCTTATGTTTTGCTGGTGCAAATGCTCAAGGATACCCCAGGAGCTCATAACGGATGGCCCCCACTCAAGTGCCTCCTACTCTCCCCCACATATGAACATACACTTAGTGGCTACCTTCCCATATATTTCTGAAGCAAACTGTATGTGGGATGTTACCTTCTACTCCTTGTGACCAGGGCCCTGGGGGTTTGGCTGGACAAAGGACTGGTAGTTTCTTATAGTTTCTTTTTCCAGCTTCCCTTTAACTTTTGGTTTCTGAGTTTCAGTCTCTGTCTCTACAGTTTCCTATTTGGTTCTGCCTGTAGCTATGATTGACCATCCTGTTAGCCCTCTACAAGTAGCTGGTACTTGGGTCACAGGCTTTTTACACATTCTTGGCAGTTTGGGCACCACGCTTTTTCTCTATAAAGTATCTTGTCTCCCCTGATTATAAGAGTAGTGTATGTTGATTATAGAAAATGTAGAAAATACAGGAACCAGTTAAATGTCTGACGTCGGGGGTCCTGGGATCGAGCTCCACGTCAGGTTCCCCACTCACTAGGGAATCTGCTTTTCCTTCTCCCTCTGCTTGTTCTTTATCTCTCACTCAGATAAATGAATAAAATCTTAAAGGAAATATAGAAAAAAAAACAAACAAAACCAGAAAGCCAGACTAATATTTAGACATTACCACTTTTATAATTTGAGATTATTCCTGTGTGTAGTTTTTTTTTTTTTTTTAAGATTTTATGTATCCTTTCATGAGAGATACAGAGAGAGGCAGAGAGGTAGAGACATAGGCAGAGGGAGGAGAAGCAGGCTCCCATGCAAGAGCCTGATGCAGGACTCAATCCTGGAACTCCGGAGGCAAAGGTAGACACTCAACTGCTGAGCCACCCAGGCAACCCTATGTGTAGTTTTTATGTAAGGAAAATGCCATTTGTAATCTCAATTTTTATTTATTATTAGATGGTGAATATTTTGTCATGAAATATACCTCAAAAACTTGGTTTTAAACAGGTATATTTTCTTATGCAAATATATATATATATATACATATATATATATATATATATATTTTTTTTTTTTTTAAGATTTTATTTCTTTACCACAGGGAGCCTGATGCAGGACTCGATCCTAGGACTCTGGGATCATGCCCTGAGCTGAAGGCAGATGCTCAAACCACTGAGCCACCCATGCATCCCTGTGCAGATACATTATAGTTTAGTTAACCATTCTCTCAGGGGAATATTCAGATTATTCCCAGTGTTTTGCTATAATAGATAACACTAATGAGCACCCTTACAGCTAATTCAGATAATTCTTTGTATATATATGTAATCAATTCACTAGAGCAGACTCCTAGAATTGTAATCAAGAGGTCAAAGGATGGGTATTTTAAAAGCTCTTGCTGGATGTTTCCAAAAATGCTGATAGGGTTTACCAACTTTTATTCCTACCTGTAAGGTATGAGAGTGCCTAACTAGGACAGATCAAGTGATCTAAGCAAGTGTCTACCTCTCATATTCATCACTGTATTTCTTAAACACTGGAATTCAGAGGTGTTTCACCTAGTTTTGCTGTGTAACAACTTATCCTAAACTTAAAACAACCACTTAATTTCATCCACAATTTTGTGGGGCACGGTTTGCCTAGGTGGTGCTTCCATGGGGTCTCTGATGTGCTTACTGTCAGAAGTTGGCTGGGGCTGGAATCATCTAAAGGCTTGATAAGTCTGGGAGGTCCAAGATGGCTCACTCACATGGTTGCATTTGGTGCTTACTGCTGCCTTAGGAGCTTGCCTAGGGCTGCCAGCTGGAGTGCCCACATGTGTTTTCTCTAGCATGATGATCTCAGGGTAGTTAAACTTCTCACATGGCATCTGGCTTCTTCCAGAGAAAATGTTCCAAGATATCCAAGTGGAAGCTGCATGGCCTAGCTTGGAAGTCACATAGTATCACTTCTACTGTACTCTACTAGTTGAATACATCACACATTTGTGCAGATTCAAGTGGAGGGGATATAGACTCCACCTTGTAATGGGAGAAATGACAAAGACTTGAGGTCATTTTTAAAATATTGCCATACAAGATATCTTACATGTAAGCATGCATGCGTGGTATTACTGACATATTTACTATCAATGATACTCAAGTTTTCAAAGGACATGCATCCAAGAAGGTACTTAAAGGCCATGCTGGGTATGAATGATAGCCGTTAAGGGCCTTGTGTTGGGTTAATGTATATGTAAATATGGGCAAACATGAGTAGGCTAGGGGTTTAGTCAATGTGAACAATAGTCAAGGGCCCAGAGGCTGGGATTAAACTCTATCATTGAGCTGAAATTGGCTGATGGCTGACAGCTGACTCCCAGACATCTCTAACATCAAGAAGGGGGTTCAGAGAACTCAGTCAGGTGGCAAGGCTCAGTTTTAATGCTTCCACTGGGGAGTGCCCTGGGACCCCAGCAGTGAGCCTGGCATCTGTGACCCACTAAGAAGTGATTAATCCATTGTACTCATATGTCTGTATGGTGGAATCTCATCCTCAGGACTAGGCTGGGAGAACAAAAATTGGTGCATCTGGCTTCCTGTTCTGACCTCTGAATTTTAGTGAATGGACTTTTGTTTTAGGAGTCTGAACATCAAGGCCTATTTTGATCAACTTTTGGCAAGGTAGTAAGAAAAGGAGAAATCTCGGAAAGCCCTGGGAGTTACATATTTTTTTGGTAACTAAGTGTAGCTTGAGGCATTCCTGCTGTCATCTCACAATAGGTATCACCCTTGGCTCTGTTGTCTTTACATGCCCTAATCTAGCTTTTATCCCAACTGGACAGAGGGCCTCGCTTCCTCCTTGGGCTCATAGGGCAAGGATCCTTTAAGATGGACGACTGTTTGAGATTCTTTGAGTCCATAATTCCCTGAATATTTTCCTCCAGAATCGCCCAAACATTGGTTGGGAATGAAGCTCACATCCTATCAATCACCTCTCATATTCACACAGCACACATCCACCCATTGTTCAGTGTGGACCAGAATCTTCTAGGGGCCTTTTCAGAATACATTTGGTCAGATGTATTCCCCTGGATTGGGGAGTTTGACATGTTTACTTTGAAACAATCCTCTGACAATCAAGATGCCACCCTCCCCCAAAAGCCTTGGTTTGCAAGGTGTTTCATTTTGCATCCATCGTCTCTGTTGATTCTTGCAAAAGGCAAGAGGTGTTAGTACCCCTGTTTCACAGAAAAGGAAACTGAAGCACAGAGAGGTTAAATGATAAGCTTGTAAATCCCAGAGCTACAGAAATCCCAAGAATTTCTGACTCTTCTACAAATCATTCAGCAAATTCTTTCCTATGAAGACCTCATGGCCAACTTCCTAAGCTGGCATTTCTGGGGCTACCACAGGGGTGATTGGCAGATGTTTGATTGGTACCTTTATGTGGCCATAAGGTCTGGAACAGGAGGGATCTGGAGCTTCAACTGAGGCACTTGCTGTGTACACAGGGACATTTCTTATCTGATTAGTTTGCAAGTTTAGGCTGAATTTGGGTTGTGAAGGTGACACCTTTTCTAGTGGGAATGCTGAGGCCATTAAGGATGCATAGCACATCTCCAAAAGCAACAGCTAGGCTCCACTTCTCTGAATGTAGGTTGGTGGTGAAAAGCAACAAAACAAACCTTTACTTTACATTTCAAAGTACGGCTAGGAGAGGAAGCCTGGCCTGCTGTTTGGAAGTGAATTTGGGCAGGAGCCAGCTCTTAAAGACCAGGTTACATCATTTGATAGAAAGGGGCTATCTGGAATAAAAGGTGTCATCATTTGCCAACAGAAATGGTGGATACTAAACAAGTATTCCCCAAACCTGCAACTAAGTTTCTTCACTTGGGGGGAGACAAGTGAAGGTGAGAACCACATTGTGTAAGAGTTAAGAGACCTCAGGGACCCCCCTGTCGGCTTCCATGGTTTACAGCATGAAAGTCAGGCTCTGAGAGAAGAGTCCTGTCTAAAATCACCAAGTGCATAAGTGGCAACAATAGAATTGGATTCTAGGGCTCCTCCTGCCCAATTTGAGCTGGTCGCATCACGTACCTTGCAGCCACCTAGAGCTCCAAATGCCTGAGACTGAGAGAGAGGATTACTCTCTATTCAATCATGTCTTTTTCAGTACATGGAACCCAGAACTCAAAACGGAGTCTGGCATTTTCTCACTTCTAATGTGGTAAGTTTTCAATTTTGAGCCTCTTCTTAATGCCATCCCATTTCTCTTCCTTTGGTGGAAGGTTGAGGTGTAAATCCAAATAGGATATCTTACAACTGGCCTGGTGATTGAGTACATGGAGAGGTACTCAAACCACTTTTCCTGCCACATAGTAAAATTACCTCTATAAGGTCCCAACCCAATGTTCTCAGTTGGAATATAAACCAATAAACTATTATTAGTATTTCCAGTTTTGTTTTCCTGTTGAGTCTGAATGATCAAACGGATCTTCTGATAGAGATAGGGGATAGGTAAGTTTGATGGCTACAGGTAGATTGTGAAAGATGTGAGCAGTGAATACTGTCTGGAGAAGATACACTTATCTGGGAGTTTCATGAGCCATCAGGGATTATATAAAGGCACAAGAGCCTAGAATGAAGGGAAGGAAGGAGAGAGAACCACTGAAGAATGGGGATGGCTGGAAGTAGCAACACCAAAGACTTCCATTGCCTAGTTCAGAATTTGTTGGGATTCATCTTTGCTGCCATGGGTTTTCCACCAGGCAGCATGGCCATTAGGCTTTCAGGTTAGTGGTCAGAGAATCTGGTTCTCCTTTTGTTGAAGAGTATATATACTATGTCTGTGTCCTGTGAACCCAACATTAAGCCAAGTGACTCTCTGGAAGGATCCTCTGAAGTGAAGTCCCTTCATTGGATAGGTGGTGTCCTGAGAGACTGTGTAATCTACTCCAGGCAGCTATGGGAGCATTGAGCCCAAGACCCCTTTGCCTTCACTTCTGTCTCTCTTCCATAACAGACCCTAAAAGTTGCCACAGACTGCTATCTGTAGTTAGTGATTGAGACTTGGGGCCTTGGCTTTGGCTTCTAATATCCCTGAATTGGCAGATGTTGGGGCAAGGTAGAGACTTCTCACAACTTGCTCGGGTCAAATGATCAAGTGAGCTCAAAGGTGTCTTCACTCTGAAAAAATATTTCCTGGACAGGTGTGTTACTTGGTGAACAAAATGAATGAGAAGAGGGAAAGAAGGAAGAGGAAAATGAATATATCTTACAAATTAGATGAGGATAGATTTTTTTTTTTACAGCTTCCTTTCCCAGAGGGAGTTCTTGATGTGTAGGATATCCAACTCAGAGGGAAAGCCCAACCTGTTCACTCATCCTCATGCCCGATTATCTGATACCTTTGATAGAGGCCAACGATAATAATTTACATTTACGTAGCACACATTGCCAAGAAACAAAAACATAAATGTCATGTGCTGTGACAGGCACTATTATCCTGAGAGAGATATTGCAACAAATCATTCAATAATTAATTTACAAATACCAGAAAACTGGAGGGTACTGGAAAAAAAAACCAATGTGACTGTGCAGGGAACCAATTACATCAGACCAATTTAATTTCCTCCAATGTCAGAATGACAGGTCTGGAAGATAAGGCAAAAGCAATAGACGTAAAATATCCTGACTTCAGTAAGCCCTTTAGCTCTGTTCCATATGATGTCCTCATAAACATGCTATGAAAATATGGTGTAGCCTCTGCTATTGTTATTTAGTCTTTGATTTATCATGGTTCCCTTTCCCTAAAGAGTTTGAGTAGAGTGCTCTGCAGAAAAATAACTGTTGCCCAGGAGAGTACTGAGAGGGCCTTGCTCAGGACCCAGGTCTGGAATGAGTCTTGTTCAGTAATATGATTACAGAGATAATTCATGGTGACATATAAACATACTTCAACATTTACAAAATGCTTAGAGTTGGATCTCAAACCCAAGTCTTTCAATTCCAAACTCAAGTTATTTCCTGCTCTCCCATAACTGCCTTGAAAGGAACTATTCACTCAGCTATCCCAGAAGAACTGTTTTCTTTCCAGGACAGTGATAAAGAGGCAGGACAGTAATATTTACAGTGGAGGTTGGGGGCAGCTAGTTTCTTGAGGATAGATAGCCCCCAGCCTGTGGTCTCCAGGCCCTTTCCATAGTGATTCCCTCCGTGGACTAACAAACTGGTGGATAGATCTGCTGGTGAGCCCAAAGCACATGTGATACTGGGAATTTGGTTCAGGTGAGGACAGAGAGACCCTGGTAGAGAAGGCTCTGCTTTCTCAGGGACTGGGAGAAAGATGGGATTTCACAACCCCCTGAGAGGCTTAGCTGTTAAAAAGCCCAAAGGTTCTTCAGAGATGCTGACCAAATGTCAGATACATGTGGTTCCTGGAAGTGCTGCCTGACCTTGCTGACCAGTGGTGCAGAGTAAGAGAAGACTAGCCCTCTGACCTCTAAGAGCGGACATTTGGGGCAGAGTTGCTTCCTTATTCCACTCAAGAGAAGGGATTGGTAATCATTTGACAGCTCATTTATTGCCAGCCTACTAGGAGACAAAAATCCACCATCTTTTTGATGCCTTCTTGTTGGAGTGACCCTCCACAGCCCAAACTGCCTGAGTGCCCAGGGAACATACAATGAGTGGAAAAAGAAAACTTATCATGCACTTCAGGGAATTTAGTAAACAACTAGAACAGGTGGCTTTTACTCAGGTAGCACAAAATGATGAGGCAGGAGAGAGATTTAGTAGAACAGAGGGAAGACTTCTCAAGGAAAACTAGAGAAAACATTAATTTTCTAAAGCAACCAAAGGCCAATTTCTTTTTTTTTTTTTTAAGATTTTATTTATTTATTCATGAGAGAAGAGAGAGAGAGAGAGAGGCAGAGACATAGGCAGGGGGAGAAGCAGGCTCTCTGCAGGGAGCCCGATGTGGGACTCGATCCTGGGACTCCAGGATCACACCCTGGGCCAAAGGCAGGCGCTCAACTCTGAGCCACCCAGGTGTCCCATGCAATTTCTTAATTAAAAAAAAAAAAAAAAAAAGATAGGGCAGCCTGGGTGGCTCAGCGGGTTAGCGCCGCCTTCAGCCCAGGGCCTGATCCTGGAGACCAGGGATGGAGTCCCAGGTCAGGCTCCCTGCATGGAGCCTGCTTCTCCCTCTGTTTGTGTCTCTGTTTCTCTTTCTCTCTGTGTCTCTCATGAATAAATAAATAAAATCTTAAAAAACTAATAAAAATTTTAAAAATTTTAAAAATGATAGGCAAACTGTACAGAGGACTGGTCGCTATTGGGTACCAAATTAGCATGGATAATCATATGGGATAAACAGCTTACAAAGTAAAAACAAAGATATGGAGATCATGAGCAAAAAGCTAAGAAAGATGGATAGAGAAATAATAATTAAAGAAATCACAGAAGAAACATTTCCTGACTAAAGAAAGACATGGTCTTGAGTATAGATGGGCTCACTGAGGATTCCAGGATAGTTGCAAACAGACATCATCAAATGACATCACTGAGCTACCAAGGAAAAGAGAAAATTTTGCAAGCTGTTGATGGAAAAAAGTGAGTTGTTTCCAAAGGAAAGAACTTTAGACTCATTTGCAATACGGGAAGCCAGAAATCTGTGGAACAATATTTACCAATATCAAAAGAAGAGGATTATGATCTAAGAATTCTATTACCAGTCAATATAATGATCATCTTTTAGGGCATTCTGGACATACAAGATACCGGTAAGCATACCACCACATTCTACACGCAAGGTCAAAATTGGAAGAGACCTTAAATATTATTGTAGCTAGCCCCCATCAATCTTATTTATTTTTCCTTTATGAATGTATGTGTGTTCCTGATGTGATAAAGGCAGGGACTCATAAGGGCAGGGAGTGGAGAGAATGTCAGGAAGGCTGTTAAAACCATTATGTGGATTTTAATGCTTATTTGCATTTAGATGTGTTTACTGAAGAATTGAGTTGGCCATAATAAACATAATCCCAGGTCTATATGAGAGGACCTCAGGGAAACCAATTTGGTTGCAATGGAATTTCCCAATGGGAGAAACGAGACAGTGCTGTATGGCTGGAGGTGCCTCAGAAGTTTCCGCCTATGGTTGCCAGAATTGGCAAATAAAAGCATAGGATGCCTTGTTAAATCTGAATTTCATGTTAACAGAGTGAGTTTTTCAGCATAAGTATGTCTCAAATATTGCATGAGCATCCTGTATTTTACCTGGTAGCTTGATTCTCACCTGAACCTGGAACCACAGAGAGGTATATTTTTCAGGGACTTTGGGATGTCAGCTATAGATGAATACTTAAAACTGGAGTTTAAGTGGGAGGAAACAAGGAGACTTTGAAGCAAAAGATGGGATTAGTGTCAATGTAGGATCCAGAGGAGTGGTTTCTGAATGGCAGCTTGTCTCTTTCTAGGTTTGGAACATATTTGAATGGGTCCTTGCCTTTATGACATTTAAAAATCTCATTATAAAGATTGTGTGTATGTGCACGTGCGAGATCATGTGATAATAAAAGCTAATTTTCACTGAGCATTTACCACACCAGGCACTGTGCTAAGCATGTTAGCTCATTTATTCTTTAAAACAATGATCCCCACTTTACAGATATAGAAAAAAATGCTGAGTTTAAGTAGTTTGCGTAAGGTCATACAGATAGGTGATGGAGCCAGGACTCGAACGCAGGCTTGCCTCTGCCTGGGAGCTGAGCCCATGCCCTCAGTGCCATACAACCTCACAGCCAAGTGTAGCAAGCAAAAACAAAACAAGACAAAGACAAAAAGGCATAGTACTGACACTGTCTGAAGTTTTGAGGCATTGAAGGTAGGCAGGGTAGGAGAGGTCAGTATGGGCCAGATTAGCCAGGGAAGGCTTCTTGGAAAAAGAGACTCAGAAACTGGGTTCTCACAGATGGATTTGGATTTGGGATGGTGAAACGAGTGGGGAGATCACCAGCCTGGACCAGTGGAAGGAGGGAGCCTGGTGGGGTGGATGGCAAGAGTACAGAAGTGGTGGGTTGTGAGGGGAGCATCCCAGCAAGTCAGAGGAGACAGCAGGAGTTGAGTTGGTCCAGTGAGGGAGAATGTTTGTGTTTGGTTTGGCACACAGAGTGACCAGGAGAGGTTCCCTGTAAGGATGAAGAGGAGGGCAGGGCCGTGTCATGGGTGAGGAGTGGGGTGAATTGCCATGGTGGAATTGAGGTGGGGTGGGTGACATATAGGCTGATGTAAGCTTAAGGTCAATGGGAAGCCAGTAAAGGGTTTTAAGATGAGGAGTGGTGGCAGTGGGGTTGAATGGGTGGGAGGCATCTAGATAGGAGTTACTGGTGGAAATAGATGCAGGGAGAGGGTGAAGGAACATGCCCACAAGGGCCATCTGGCAGTGCCCCTGAGTGGAGGGAACCAGTAAGTGGACCAGAATGGTGGTGGAGGGAGGGAGCCTTGTTGGTTTCAGTGGTGGGGTAGCCATTGACCTAGTGAGAGGAGGTGACTGATGCTGCCTTCTTTTCTGTAGGGCACAGGTAGGTTCCAAGGTTAGAAATAGAGCTTCACACAAGCCTGGAAAGAATGCTCACAGTAGTGGCAGCCAGTGCCAGCATGGGTCTGTGTGCCTTGGGATCTCCTGGGCAGCTCCAGGAGAAGCCTCTCCACCCCCTGGATGATGCAGAGCCCATGCAGAGACATGGAAAAGGTAGGTTTAGGGCTGGTTGCCTTTGAGGGCAGCTCATTTGACATTATGTCTCTCAGGAAGTATTGGCCCCACACCCTGGTTTTACATAAAACCCACATAGCTTTCCAGATCACCCACCACCACAGGCCAGGCGCTATCTTCAGCCCTGACTGTGGGTAAGCCAAGTCGTTGCCACACAAGGCAGCTGAAATAAAATGCATAATTGTGCTCCAAGACACCTTAATTGTTTATTAATTACTCCATAAATCATAGTGACACCTGTGTTTATGCTCCTGTTAATTCACTCTAGTGAGGTGAGGGCTGGAAGCACATGGCCAAAGAATAACCGTCCCCATAAACTGTGGGACAGAGGTACCTGAAATGGGCTCAGGATATCAGGGCTCTCTATGCTTCTCCCTCATTGTCAGCCTCAACTGCATTCCCATCCACTTTTGGCCAAGACTGTAGCCCTAAAAGGGCTCCTTAGGAGGTGTGTGTGTGTGTGTGTATGTGTGTGTGTGTGTGTAGCTAAGCACTCCACTTGCTCCATCCAGAAGCTAGTGAAGAGACAGATCATTGCATTTATTTTCCATGTGAGAAATTGAAGTTCAGATATTCCATGTGAGCCTCAGGGTCACACAGCCAGTTAAGTGACCATGCCTGAGTTTGAACCTGGGTTTGTCTGACTCCCAAGTCAGGTTGCCCTTGTGGGAGAGTCAGAGAACAGCTTTGGGAGGAGAAGGGAGCTTTCTTGTTAATTATCTTGGATACTTCATTTGTATCTTTCACATTTATCCGAGAAAAGGCAAGCTGTTTTCTAAATGATAGTACCCTAACATTTTTCTTGGGGATCTTATCTAAGATGGAAACAGAATTCACTCAGGTGTTTTGGCTGTAGTGCTCTGGTGCCCTGCTACTCAGACTGGCCATGGCTGGGGTCCCCCTCTAACTGACCTCCATCCCAGACAGTCACCAGCTCCCGTCCCTTAGAGCCCTTCTCTGTGCACATCTGTCTGCAGCCATCGGCGACTGAGCGCCTGGCCCTGGAGAGTGCACCATTGTTCCAGATGGCTAATAGAACTTTATTGCCACAATCATTCTTAATGCAGCCATTCCAAAGGCCCTGTCTGGAAGGAGGCTGTGCTCCTGTCCTGGTGCGGCATTCCTCGGCTGCCCTCTCTCCTGGGCCCGATAGAGCACTTCCGCAGATGCCATGAGCTGGCTCTTTGGAAAACAAGTAATGCTATAAAACCGAGGTTGGAGATAATCCTATCCCCTGTTTGAGATCAGGACTTTGAAATGAGGAGGGAGTCCTCCAGGCAGTGGCTGGGGGAGGCTCTCCACTCTGGGTCTCAAACATGGTGGAAGGTGAGGGAAGAAGGCAGGTAGGGAGTGAGAGGTCACACCATCCTGTCCCAGTCAGCGCTGACCATCCCTCAGAGCTCAGCTTTAAGAGACCTGCCCCTACCAGCCAATCCTGTATTCTCTCTGTTTCACAACCTGTTATTTTCCTTCCAAGCACTTTTCTCCATTCGTGGTGATAAACTTATTCATGGGTCTATTTATTTAAGTCTCCCTCAGATACTGGTCTCTGCAGGGGTGATGTCTGTCCTGCTCAGCGGTATACCAGGTGTCAGCACAGTGCCTGGCACATAACAAGGACCTGAGAAATATTCACTCTGAATGAATATTATTACTGAGCCACGGTCACTCTGTCTTCAAGAATGATTCCCTCAGGCTCTTCTGATGGGGTGTCTGGTGATACACTTGCTAGCAGGTGATTTAAGATTGGAAGGGAGGAGGAAAAACACCAAGATGCTTTCAGAGAGCAGTAGGGTAGTTAGATCCTGGGCCCTGTAGTCTGAGGCTGAGAGCCCAACTCTGCCTCGCACACAGAAGGCACACAATGAGTGAATGAATGAGAAAGATTAGGAAGGCTAGAAGGAATATCTTTGTGGATAGCAAAGTAAGTGAGTCTCTGGGGGAGAGAACTGCCGGTGCCTGCCAAAAAGGAAGCAGGAATGTGTGAATGCTACCCCATGTTCTTGAGGTAATTTCACCCCAGCAGGAAGTCGATCATTAAACTTCTCAGCCTTCCTTCTCCCTCCTCTGCTCTGGACCCAGAGCCCCTACTAATGGTTTAGTGTCTCAGCTTGCAGACAGTTAGGATGCCAGACCATCTCTCTGGGCTCTAGGTGTGGTGAGACCGGAGGACGTTGTGGCTGTTACCAACGTAAAAGGAAGCCCTTAATCTTGCAGAACTACCTTCCCTCAAGAAAAGGAGCTATGGAGAGTTTAGGGGCAGAAAATGCCTTCATCCTCTGGACCATTCTTCCACTGGGGCAAGTTGGACCCATGGGCTGCCTGCCCTCAGTGAGCAGGGCCTCAGACTGACAGGAGAATGCTGGGAGTCCAGGGAACATAGCCAGGACGGCAGAAAAGCCACCCAGTAAGATGAGTGACTTGCAGGGAAAGGGTTGGTCAAGTCTGCTGGACTGGATCTATGGAATTCAGTCACCATGGCTCATTCTGGGGGCAGGAAAGGCCTCACAGGGAGGGATGGGGCTTTACCTGGGCCCCAGAAGTAGCCTGGATGATCAGAGGGTCAGGGGAGGGAGGAGTGCAGACTGAACACAGGATGGAGGCGGGGGACCTGGGGGATCATGCAAGTAGACGTGCAGAGGTCCATCAAGAGGGGGCCTTTGGAAAAAAAAAAAAAAAGAGGCGGCCGCCTTTGTGTACCCAGGGAAGGGCTGTCAAGATGGGCCATGCATCCAGGAGCCTGCAAATACACAGTTCTCCCTGCAGGCTGGAAATGCAGAACCACAAAGATGAAGGTGCAGAGATGGTGCTGAGGACTGAGAGGGGTAAGGAGACAATGAAAGCCTCCAGCCAGAGCAAACCATATACCCTGCTGAGAGAACTGGGAGATGTGAACCAAGGCCACAGACTGGGAAGCCAGAGAAATTCCTACATTGGAGTATTAGATACCTGGTTTGGTAAAACATAGGAAAGATATGATCATTTGAACTTAACTATGGGTTCACTGACTTTTGTCAAATTAACCTCATATTTTGGTCAGAGTTAGTAATGCTATCTCTGATAGACAGGTCAGCAGAAGTGGGATCCCTATGTGGCCCTGTCTGGATCAAGTTAGAGACTTTGCAGTCTCATGTTACATCTGTGATTAAGATAGTAAAATGTGTGCTGCATGTAATTCTTTTAAAAAAAAATATGTTTATTTATTTATTTGAAAGAGAGAGTGTGTTCACACATGTGTGTTAAGTGTAGGGGAGGGACAGAGGGCGATGGAGAGAGAGAAACTCAAGCAGACTCCCCAATGCTGGGCTCGATCTCATGATCCTGAGCTCATGACATAAGCCGATTACAAGAGTCAACTGGCTGAGCCCCCCAGGTGTCACTGCTGTATATAATTTTATCACTGGGGGAGCCCTGATAGTTGAAGTGGGGCAGGAGCAAAGTTAAGTGTGAGCATATAATTTATCATCTAAATGAGTTCACTTTTTGAGAACTAGAAGGGCTTGTGTTAGCTGGGTCCTCCAGCAAGCAGGCACTGAGAGGGAGTTAGGAGGGCAAATGTTTCACTGGGGAGTAAGACCTCTGAAAGGAAGAGGAGGAGGAAGTGGGATTGGATGGGGAGAGCTGTGAAATTACAGTGCAGACCTAGCCAAGTCTCCGTCATTCCAATGGGGAGCTCTGGGGAAAATATTGACCATTAGAATCCTGTGTTGAATGGAAAGAGCTGGACCCTTGCTCCACCACCATTGACCAGACTGACTGCCTTTGGTTCAGAAGCTGAAGTGGTCCTGAAGGATGTAACCCTCTAGATTGCCAGGTAACTGCTCTTCACAGGGAGCCAGCAAGTCCTTCCTTGAGTGGGCATCTGTGACACACACACACACCTGTGTCTGGTACAGGGCACTGTTAGCAATTACATTGGGACAACAGGAGTAAAACAGGACCATGCCTCAAAAATCAGGACATCTGGACACTGTATTTCCAGAAAACATTTACAGGATTCACTCTTTCATTCTATCTTATTCTATCATAGTCCTGTCCTATTAATTTTGTTCTAATTGCTTGTCTGGAATAAAATAGCTAACATTCACTGAGTGCTTATTTATATGCCAGGCATAAGCTGAGCGCCTTACGTGAATCCATTAATTTAATTCTTCTAACAACCTCATGAGGTAGATACTATGATTACTATGTACTTTATACTTAAGTATTTATTATAACCATATGCCTATATATAATATGTAATATATATGTATACAGTATAATCATGTAATTATTAACACTGATATTGTAACATCACCCATTTCACAGGTGAGGAAACTGATGCAGAGGGAGGTTATGTGGCTGGTTCAAGGTCACCCTATATGTCACAGAACTGGGCTTTAAACAAAGAGGTTTTCTTGCTTCCAGGGCTAGGACTTTTAAACACTTGAGTAGTTATAGAATTTTGAGCTAGCAGAGACCATGGAAGTCATCTTATTGAGATCCAGAGAAGTTACAGAATTTTCCTATAGTTATGTAGAAGGGTAAGACTAGTGTCCAGCTCTCTGACTCCTGAGCACAGGGTTTCTTCCCTTCTGCATGCCTCAGACATGCTTATTGAATTTGTAGATAATAGAAAGTTGGAAAGGAAAATTCTGCAATTGAAAATACAATGGCGATTCAAAGTGGTTTTGACAGTCTAGAATGCAGGTTGAAACCAATAAGATGAAAGTTAATAGAGATATATGTAAGCTTTTATATTTGGGTTCAAAAGCACCAATTGCACAAATGCCAGGTGGGGAAGACTTTGTCTGCATGCAGTTTATCAGTAATGAGATCAATCAGAGGTGACAGGAGGTGAGAATGAAGGGACACAATTTTAGGCTGCATTAATAACATGGCATTCACATGACAGGAAATGAGGGTGTGTACCCCTTCATTCATATCTGGGAAGTAGAGTATTGAGCTTTCTTCTGGTCACTATATTTTAACAGAGATGGACACGGTAGTGACTTGAATCATGCCTCCTCAAAAGGATATGCCCAACTCTTAACCTCTGGTATCTATGGCCTCATTTGGAAATAGAGTCTTTGCAGATGTAAGTAAGCTAAGAATCTTGGGATAAGATCACCCTGGATTTAGGGTGAGCTCTAAATCCATTGACTGATATCCTTTTAAGAGAAAGGAAAGAAAGATTTGACAGGTGGAGAGACAAAGGAAGAAGGTCATATGAAGACAGAGGCAGAAATTGGAGTTACAACTGTCACCTCCAAGGAATACCAGGAGCCACCAGAAGCTGGAAGAAGCAAGCATTATCTCCTGGAGCCTTTGGAAGGAGTGTGGCCTGGCAGATCCCTTGATTTTGGACTTCTGGCTTCCACAACACGGAGAGAAGAAATTTCTGTTGTTTCAAGCCATCCAATCTGTGGTAATTTGTTCCAGCAGCCCTAGGAAATGAATATAGATGCTAAGTCAAGAACCCATAGGAAAGGATGCCCTGAGAACAGGGCCTTGAAACTGTGGTGCATGAAAAGTGGTTGGAGGCCCTGAGTGGAAGGAATTAGGGCCAACGGGCCATGTCACTGACAGGGCTGTGCTCACAGTTGCCAGGGGTGGACTGATGGGGCCACCTGCAGGCCACCCTCAGAAATCCTGCAGAGCTGGGGAGTCTGAGCTCAGGCAATGACTGGCTGTACTACACAAGGAAGTATAATTAAGTTAAAGAACATTGTCATTGTCACCTTCCCCCAAAGTATCCTGGGACTTTGTCATAATCCTCAGTAGTGACAGAGCCCTCAAGGACTTGGCAAAGCACACTCAAGGGCTCCCTTGGGAATCCCACAAATACTAGAAAGTGGGTCCTTTGCAGGGGGGCGGAATTCCCAGGAAAGAGAATGGGGCAAGTGTCTGGGGCTTTGGGGTTGCCCTCTTCAAGCAATACCTTCTTAAAACTTTGTCTTACTTTGGCTTCAGGACATCACCCTGCCTGGTTTGGCTGATTGAGTCAATGGGATGATGAGCATGCAGTGTAGGTATAATTTTGGCGGAGGGTAGACAGGATAAAGTCAATTAGGGAAGAGTTGAGTTTGAGGTTCGGCCGAGTTCTTCAGCTGGAAACCTTTCTTACAGGTTAGGAGTTCAAGACCAAGGGAGACTAGATGTAGTGAGTGTTACTAACATACAGGTGGTAGTTGAAGTTGATGGTCCAAGGAGACTGTGAAAGGCCTTATGGACCTCAAAGTGAGGTCTGTAGACTAGCAGCACTGGCATCTCCTTATTAGAAAAGCAGAATCTTGGGTCCCACCCCAGGCCTGGGTTGAATTAGTCTGCATTTTAACAAGACCCCTAGGGAATTCATTTGCACATTAAAGCCCAAGAAGCACTACTCTGGGCCAGTGGTTTTTTTCCTCAACTCCAAATGCTCATTAGAATCCCCAGTCCCTGGGCTTTGACTCAGTTCATCTGTGATGTGACCCAGGCTTTTGATTTTTTTTTTTTTTTTTAACAGTATCACGGATGATTATAATGTGCAGCCATGGTTGGGGCAACTCTGTTGTCCTAAAACTTAAGAATACAGTAGAATCACCTGCAGAGCTTGTTAAAACATAGAGTGTTGGTCCCCAACTTCAAAGTTTCTGATTCTGTAGGTCTGGGTGAGGCCTAAGATTCTGCATTTCTAACAAATCTCCAACTGGTGCTGATCCTGCTGGTCCTTGGCCCACACTGTGAGACCCACTCACAGAGTGAGGCAAAGCCCAAGAAGGACCCAGGATAGAATCCCAAGGAAAACCAAAATGTAGAGGTCAGTAGAGGAAGAAAGAAAAGAGGAGAGGTTTCAGATATAGGAAGCAAGCCAGGAAAATGGGTTCTCCTTCGCATCTTTTCCACCATACTCTTGAGGATTTTCCTGATCTTGTTTCTGCTTTTCTATTTGGTGAAGTCTAACAGCAACTTCTGATTCCCAAAAAGCACTACTTGGAAATTTTATATGTGATCATGTCATGTCCTCCTTTCAGGGGCTGTCTCCTGATTTTAGAAGAAAGCTTAAACTCCTTAGCTCATCACACAAGGCCGACTGAGACCCTTCTCTCCTCTCTCCCAGGGCCCCTGGCTCCAGACATCACAATCTACTTGCCAATCTCCAGTTAATTTTGCTCTTCCGTACTTCTGTGCATCTGCCATGTGTCTTGAGTTCTCCTCCTCTTCCTCATCTCCCAGCTCCTACTCAGCTAGATTAGATTAGAATCCCCTTTGGGAAGGGTCTCTATTTATTTTATATCTCTTCCTACTCTACCCTTTGCCACCTCCAACTTCTGACTTAGTTCAAGCATCAGCTCACCTCCCTCAAGCCTGCCCTGAATCCCTGAGGCTAGGGTAAACCCCTCCTGTTCTACTTTCTGTCATAATACTCATCACCTCACTTCACAGTAGTGGATTTAATTATCTGCCTCCTTCACTATATGTGGGTTTCCTTTGAACAGAGAACTAGGTTTCATTTGATTTTTGCACCTCCAGCTCTGAGTACAATGCCTGGCACAGAGCAGGCACCCGATTCTTGTTTGTTGAATGAAAGAATTCAGGAACCAGTGAGTGAATGAATATAAATGCAGACACATTTGAGAACCAAACCCTCCTTCCTCCAGCTCATAGTATCTACAAGCTGTGTCTTTCCTTAGGTGGTCTGCTTCCTTCTCAGGAGGAGACAAAAGACTCCGCTCTAGTCATGACCAGCTGGTCCCATGGGACAGCACCAGCTGGTCACCTGCATGGTACTGGCAATAGATTGTTGGTGTCTTCATTTCCTTGGCCAACCATGTGTCCATCTCTCTCCAGACCAAAGTCACACAAACACGTTCTCTCTTTAGTTTGGCAATTCCTATTGCAGTAATGGAGAGCCAGCAAGGTGAAGGGCAGACGGTAGAAGTGTCTTTTTCAGCTCCAGTGTGTATTCCTGGCTCCAAGGGTCCAAGCCAAACAGATTTTAGGAGGGAAGCTCAGCCTTTTATCGCCACCAGGTGGCTGAGAGTCAGTAACTCCCTGGGCCCACAGGCTCACAACATGTGGTGGCTTGAGCCAGCTAACTGGTGAGCCTGCTGAGGGGCTCTTCAGTACATCCAACAGAGGAGGCTGCCTGGAGGAGGGCAGGGCAAAGGGGTCAGGAGTGAGCCATCAGGAGGTTACAGTGCTGCCACACTGCCACAGACATGCCCATCTTTACCACTGACACGGACACCTCTTTTCTGTTTAATGAAAACTTTCATGTCTTCTCTTTTTCTTTCCTGGTAAGAAGCTCAAAGGGAAGTATCATGGATAGTGGTCAAATCCCCAATCCACAGATGAGGGACTTGAGAGTCAAAGCATGGGTACTGCTTGCCCAAAGTCCCACAGTGTGTGAAGGTGCATTTGGATTTGAACCCAGCCTGGTCTGGCTCCAGCCTCTTCACCCCCCTCAATATGCTGCCTCTAAAATAATGTTAAAATATGTATAAACCATACAGGGTGAAGTGCAAATTATTCCTTCTGTAGAAGTGCAAAATAGCCAAGTGGTGACGGGAACTTGGCAAGGATGGAGTGGGATGAGTCAGGGACAGCTTTTTGAGGTAGGAGAGCTGTTCTGTGGGGCTGAGAGGAGGGGGAGGCATGGCAGTCAGGGAGCAAAGGGGGAGAGATTTCTAGTGGGAGACTTGCAGGCCCAGAGGGGGATGGAACACCATGTGGCCCTCCTGCAGTGGTGGGCTGTGGATGGAAGCAATGAGACAGGGAGCAGAACAGAGCCGGAAAGGCCTTGTCTTGATTAATTGATCTCCGAGGCCATGTACATATGTGGGCATTGTTATGTGTGAGGGTGTGGTGTGTGCCTGTGTATGTATATGTGGGATGTGGGTCTGTTCATGTGTAGGGGAGTATGTAATGTGTTCATGTGAGGGTACTGGGTACAGCAGAAAATTGCCGGGTATAGGTTTCTAGTGTTTTGTCTTTTCTTACCTGTATGTAAGCACTGTCTAACCCTCTTCTCCAGCACAACACACACATACTGTTCAGTATTTTTTTAAAGATTTTATTTATTTATTCATGAGAGACACACACAGAGAGAGAGAGAGAGAGAGAGAGAGGCAGAGACACAGGCAGAGGGAGAATCAGGCTCCATGCAGGGACATGGGACTCGATCCCGGGTCTCCAGGGTCACGCCCTGGGCTGAAGGCGGCGCTAAACCACTGAGCCACCTAGGCTGCCCATACTGTTCAGTATTAACCCTGTATTCCTTTTCATCAGTTATGTAGGATTATGGAATTTATTTAACTAAGTTAAATAAAAATGGACCTTTTAGCACATACCTAACTCAGGGGCATGGCCGCCTTTAAGCACTCAGTGCTGTTGGGATGTGTCCTTTTGGTCTCTCTGCCACCCCTGCTGTTGGATCACATGTAGGTTCTGTCCACGTGGTGGTGTGTGGCGGGTCCCAGGACCCTATGCCCAGGTTTATACTCTACCAGCTTCAAGCCCAGTAGAAGGGGAACTATTTACCTACAGTTTCAATATAAAACCTAAAATGAATCTCATGGCTAGATTTGGGTCATGTGTCCATTTCTGAACCAATCACTGTAGCCTTGGGATAGAAAATTGGCTGACCAGGTCATGTGCTCATCTCTGAGCAGGGGATGAGGTGAAGCACAGCTGAGGATAGGCCAGTTCCCAAAGGACCATTGGGATGCTGGTGCCAGAGGGGGCCAGTGGATGTAGAACAGATACAGAACCTGTCTCCTCCTGTTGACTGAGTGCTTCCAGTTTGCGTGAACTTGACCTTTTCTCAGAGAGGGAACTGAGCTTTGTATGATTACTTTCTCTGTGTGTCACTTCCTGGGCCAGGGGCTGTCTGACATTATGTCTTTAACCTCCATAATTTCCTTGCCAATTGGGAGCCAGTGCACATAAAACTTATCAGATGACATGGTATCCAGAGGAGTAAAGGGACTTGGTTGGGTTGCACATCTAGAAAGTGACACAGCTGGGGCAGAACTGCATACCCCTTGGGCCACTGCTTCCCATAAGGAAATCATGCCTCAGTTGAGGACAAACCTTGGGGTGGAAAGGAATCTCAGTTTTGTGGCCATATTGTGAGTATCAGATTGACTTCATTCTAGAGCCATTTCTTTTACTCACTGGTTGAGTCCCAGGTTCCTAATCTGTTAAATGAGAATGATGAAGTTCTGTCCTGCTGAGAGCTCAGAGTTGTTCCATCAATCAAATGAGATTGAGGGCTTTGGAAATGGTCAAGAGCTGAACACATGAAAGTGTATTGGTAACTTTGGTTACCAATGGTTGTTAAAATAGTGATGTATTTCTGTATTGGGTAGTAATTATTAGCTTTTGCCCCTGCCCACCTTACCACCACTCTGGATCCTCCCAGGGTCCTTGGACTTGGAACTCTTGGGACCTCCCCATGATCCAGCAACCAAAGGAGCAGTGTCTGACTTCTGTCACAGAAGAAGAGATCACCTAGAGAAATAATTGCTGCTTCAACTGCTCCCATCTCCTATTCATTCTTACGTGCCCAGAATAGCTATGGTAGCCCTCTTCTCCCCCTGGTGACTTGTCTTCTTCCCTAACTCCCAATGTTCACCATGAAGCAGGAATGAAAGTAATGTCTCCCGCTTTTATGGGTGCCTTGTGGGGTTTCTCACATCCTCAGCTTCTCCCAGGCTTCGTCAACTGGATTTGAGTCACAACTGAAGTGGCAAAGATCAGGAAAGGCTTTGAGGGAATCCTTGGGTGGCTCAGTGGTTTAGCGCCTGCCTTCGAGTCCCGCATCAGGATCCCTGCATGGAGCCTGCTTGTGTCTCTGCCTCTCTCTCTCTCTGTGTCTCTCATGAATAAATCAATCAATCAATCAATCAATCAATCAATCAATCTTAAAAAAAAAAAAAGGAAAGGCTTTGAGAAATCTCCTGGAATGGAAAACAGTTCAATTTTGCTTAACCTGGTGTTTCTAAACTGTGACAAGTGGTATAATCTGATGGTTAGGAGCACAGGATTGGGAGCCAGACTGTCTGGAATAAACTTGTACTCTTCCATAGGGATCTTGGGCAAGTTACTAATGTTACCTATGCTTCAGTTTTCTCATCTGTGAAATGGGAATGTTAATGGCACCTACTCTAGGGGTGAGGTTGTTGAGAGGATTAAATAAAAGGATGTTTGTGGATCACCTTAAAATAGTGTCTGGCTTATAGTTAGCTAGTATTAATTTTTTAAATTGGATATATATCTCATATATATATACATACATAAACATTTGTAACATATATGTATATACATACATACACATATATGTGTAATACCTATTTTCATTCTCTGAAATGAGTATTATGAGTATTATGGTACTTTTGAAATGCTGGTGTGCAGGAATCCTGAACAGAGCAGGAAGTATAGGATGTGTTCATTATATACTTCCCTCGTTTTAAATATTCCTCCTTATGATTAGATTTATATAATTTGGGTTTCTGCTCAGACACTTTGATTGTCATCCATTTAGGACATGAATAGCTCTTAAATAATCTTTTTGCAGATGATTCTTATTAAGCTATTTCCTCTCTTAAGAAACTCCACTGAGTCTCTATTCCTTTTCCTATGGAGCTTGAAACTCCCTAGGCCTGCATTGAGTTGCCCTATCTGCCTCCTCCGGGGCCTGTGTTATCAGGATTCTTTCCCATCCCTTTCAGGTACAGCCTAGAATAGGGCTGGGGTCTTGTTCTTATCTCTCTCACTCCCGTGTCTACCTGTGATGTCCTTCCACCTATTCTCATGAAAGCTACATTTGCACCTGCTAAACCCAGCACGAAGTTTCTCTGCAGAGCAGCACCCAGGTGTTCTAAGAAGGAGCGCTTGGGGGTTTGGGCTCAGCCTTGTGTGTGCTGCCTGCAATGGGTTCCTGTGCAGCCATGTGATTTTTGCACTATTTTCTGTGGATGTTTCTCAATTAGGCAATAAGGCCCTGGCAGCCTCTCCTCCCCACCAGAGCAGGGGCCAGGCTTCTATTTCTTTTGCAGCTAGCTAGCTCTTTGCACCCAGTAGGTACTGCTCAAGGGAGGTCTGAGGAGCAGCTGCAGAGTTGAAGGGACAACTGCAGTCCTAGGATCAGATGGACCTTCTTTCTTTCTTTCTTTCTTTCTTTCTTTCTTTCTTTCTTTCTTTCTCTCTTTCTCTCTTTCTTTCGATAGTCACACAGAGAGAGAGAGAGAGGCAGAGACATAGGCAGAGGGAGAAGCAGGCTCCATGCACCGGGAGCCCGAAGTGGGATTCGATCCCGGGTCTCCAGGATTGCGCCCTGGGCCAAAGGCAGGCGCTAAACTGCTGTGCCACCCAGAGATCCACAGATGGACTTTCTAAGGACAGAACCCATCAGGCCTATAATCATAAAACCTAAAAGGCAACCAGAAAAAAAAATTTTTTTTCATAGGATTAGTAGTGACAATGTTGAGAAAGCATCTCTTCTATTTCCTTGCTCTTCAGGGACAGAAATTAATGCCCAGAGAAACAGGCCTTGGCATCACACAATGGGGACTCTGGATTGACTCTCCACCTGGAGTCAATCAGCATGCCTGGCCACAACCCATCTACTGCCTGGACTCTCAGCAGGGACTCTGTGCCTTCAGGTCCCACCCTCGCATACTCCATCATTCCTCAGTCTCTTTAGAGGCTGCCATTAGAGGATTAAGGTGAGAAGCAGTGGTTTCTGGTAAAGGCTGCCTTCAAATCTCAGTTCCATCACCCAGCTGTGTGCCCTTCCCTGTGCAAATTTCAATTCTGCACCTGAAAAATAGAAATGATGGTAATGGTACCCACCTCAAAAGGATGTTGCCTGAATTCAGTTGCATCATCTGTGTGAAGGGCCTAGTACCGTGTCTGGCAGTAAGGCTTATCAACATAGACTATTATTTCATGTGTGACTTGATTCAAGGCCATGGGTTCTGGAAGGAGCTCATCTTAGAGTTTCCTCCTTCTCCAGGCCTCCCAGACTTTCTATGTGGAGAATTTTCCAGGTTCTCCTCAGGGCTTGCAGAGCATATTATACTCACATACATGGATATTTATCAGCATGTTCTGCAGTCACCTGTCCACGAGCCTGTTTCCTTCACCATCATGTCAGGGATAAATGCTTGCAGAAATAAATATATTGAAAATGGCCTTTCCTGCCCTATTCCTCTATTTTTAAATTTAAATTTAATTTATTCATTTTTAAAACAGGCAATTCCTTCCCATGGTTCAAAATCCACAGTAAATATAGAGTAAAAATCCTCCCTTCTTTGTCTTTCTCTTCCCCAGTGGCAAACAACATTATAATTTTTAAATTGTGTATCCTTCCAGAACTATTATTTGTGTGAGTGTGTGCACAGATATGTAAATAGTCTGTCAATATTCCTTTTGCTTCTCCATTTTTAATGACAATTCTGTGTTATTGATGTGGCTATAGCCCAGGTTCTGGAGCCAGATGGTCTGGTGCAAGCCCTGGCTTCACTGCTGACTGCCTGTGTGATCTTGGGTGGGCTACTGAACTTCTCTGTGCCTTGGTTCTTCATCTGTAAAATAGATAACGTAGCGGAGCTGTCCCATAGGAGTGTTATGAGAACGTGTGAGTAGAGCATTGGGAATGGTGCTTGCATACAGTAGGGGCTCAGTGATGTCAGCAATTATTATGGGCTGCCTTTCATTCAGTGCTGACCACAAGCCAGGATTATGCTGCCTACTTTATGCTCATTATCTCTTCAATCACCCAACAACCCTGTGAGACAAAGACTGTTATCTCTGTTACACAGACTCAGACTTAGATAGAGCTGGTATCTGGTATCTGGCCTGGCTGGGTTCCTTGGGCAGTAAATGTCAGAGATGAGATCTAAGGCTGCACTGCCAGAGCCTGTGCTGTCTTTTGAAGCTTCTTGTTTATATTCTCTTCCTAGGGCCATATTCTGTACACAGTAGGTGCTCAGTAAAAGCTTGATTTTCTCCTTCCCATTGCTTTTGGTTTATGTTTTGAGGCCATCATCTCTGCACAGGATCTTTGAAGCTTTAGATATGTCCTCGTGTGACCCTCAGTTCAGCCCAGGGCCTTATGTTTAGAATCTGCAGTTCCTGCCTGGCACATCTCTAAGGGAATCTGCCTCCCAATTATCTTTTTCCTTTTTTCCCTCATATTTATATCAGCAGAAATGAAGGAGAGAAAAACCAGCCTTTAACTAGGATTTTATTACCCATTGACCTCAGCCATCTCCATCTATCTCTCCGGAGCTCTGCCCATTAGTTGTCAGGGCAACGTGGTGTAACTCCCGGCTTGCTGCAGTTGGCTGGGTTTAATTCTCCCCTGCCGCCCCCGTTGGCTGGCCATGGCAGCCCTGAGTACTTGCTCCGGAAGCATTGTCAGGCAAGGCCCTGGAAAAGTAAATCAGGAGAATGAGACGTTTTTGGAGGAAGAGAAGGATAAGTGCCCAGCCCTTTATTCTCAGAGAGTAATTACAGCTTTAAGTATGGTTCATGGGTCATTGCTAGAAATCATGAAGTTGAACATGGTGCAGAACTGCACATGTGGGAATGACTGAATTTGAAGTTGCTCCACCTTATCTGGACTGAAGCTTTGCTCTGGTCTGTCTTGAATCCCTATAACTCTCCCAGACCCAATGTTTTGATCCCAGCCCCAGCCTCTGTCTCCTCCTTCCTGTCCCTGACTTCCCTGGAAGAAGGGGGAACAATTTTCTGCATTTATCCCCTCCTCACTTTGGCACATTTCTTGGCCATGCCCAGATTGTCATTATTCCCTAATAAATCCCCCATCTTGCCTCCTCCGACTAACCTCTCCTAGCTTCTGAAGCACCTCCTACCTTTTCCAGAGTTTTAAAATATTTCCCATTATTTCCCTCTCCATTAGCAACAGCCCTGCCTTCCAATATGCATGTGCTTCTTCTACCTTTACTTGGCTCCACTGTTACTAGAGCTACCCTCAGCCCATAAGTGTTTACTGTCACCCTAAGTCCAGCCCTGAGGAGATGCAGTTCTTGTCATGGAGACACTCAGTTGAGCACTGGGACAAGAATGTAACCAAGGCGCAGTGTCTGCATTGGGATAGCAGTAAGCACTGACCTGCAGAAGCATAGGTGAGGTTGGTAGAAAGTCAGATCAGTTGAGAAAACAGAACAAGGACAAGTGGGCTTGGTTGGGCTGATTCAGGAAATGATATCCTCAGAGACTTTTGTACTTAGTATGTACTATCAAGGTCAGGAAATTTCCTTCCTTTTAAAAAAAGAGAAAAAAAGATTTATTTATTTATTTGAGAGGATGGGAGGGGCAGAGGGAGAGAGAAAATCTCAAGCAAACTCCCTGCTGAGCATGGAGCCTGATGCAGAGCTCAATCTCACGACCCTGAGATCATGACCCAAGCCAGAATCAAGAGTCTGATGCTTGACTGACTGAACCAACCAGGAGCCCCAAGGTCAGGCAACTTCTTATAGCTGCCACACTATATCTATTTCTGTCATGAGAATCGGGAGATGTGATGGAGTTAACCCAGATTCTGTTTATCTTTTCTCAACTCTGTGTTCAGTGATTTCACATTTGTGGCTTGATATTGGCCATCGTAGGAGCATTTGCATCATGGAAATCAGCAAACTTTACAAAATGGAACTTTGCTCTTTCTTTTTTTTTTTTTTTACATTTTTTTTAAATTTTTTTTTTTTTATTTATGATAGTCACAGAGAGAGAGAGAGAGGCAGAGACACAGGCAGAGGGAGAAGCAGGCTCCATGCAGGGAGCCCGACGTGGGATTCGATCCCGGGTCTCCAGGATCGCGCCCTGGGCCAAAGGCAGGCGCCAAACCGCTGCGCCACCCAGGGATCCCTGCCCTTTCTTTCTTTCTTTCTTTCTTTCTTTCTTTCTTTCTTTCTTTCTTTCTTTCTTTCTTCTTTCTTTCGCCGGTTTATTAGCACACCTCGAGGGCATCACAGAGAAAGTAACATTTTCCTAGTTATTGGAGGATAGGCAGCAGATTTTTAAGTGATAGAAGTTGGGGAGAAGAAAGGGTGGAGGACATTTGTTTGCTGGGATTTTTTCAGTTGCAAGTGATAGAAACTTAATTCAAAATAACTCAAGGGAAAAAAGAATTGTATTAGCTCATGTTATAAGGAAGAAGGGATGATTTCAGGCATGACTGGAACAGAGGGTTAAATAATGTTAGGGGAATATCTGCCTTTCTCTTAAAAGTACCTCTGGCTCTATCTCAATCTCTCTCATCTCTCTTTGTCTCTTCATCTCCATCTCTTCTTTGCTCAGTTCTATTTCCAGTCTCACGAAGAGAGACACACTGCCCTCTTCCAGCATTTAAACCCATCTGCCAATGAACTCTTCATGTAGTCATGGGCCAACCCCTGAACACCTGCTCTGACTAGAAGGATGGATGCATGTTAATAAAAAAAGAGGTTCTGTTCTCAGAATGGGAAAGGTTTACTAGCAGGGAAATGCATGGTTTCCTCGTAAGATTCCAGGCAGTGGGAAGAGAGTACAAAGTGAAAGTGACTGATGGGTTTAAAAAATGTTGAGATGCTTGGTGTGTTTGGGCAGCAGGGTTCTTTCAGGCATTGCTAAACTTCCAGGATGGATGACTGACACCTGTGGCTCATTTTCTCTTGCTCTTTCCCTCCTCTGCATTCTAGAGTTCTCCCCTACTCTATTGAGACTGATCTCCTGAAAGTACATTAATGAATTCTTGTCCCAAAGCAAACACCTTTCTCTACTCCCATTTTCTTGATCTGTTTTATTTGATACTGACCACTCAGTGATCAAACTTTCCTTTTTGAAACTCTTGATTTTCTCCTTGGTTTTCACAATAATACCATCTGCATATGTGGCCTACCTCCTTGTAGCTGCTTCTGTGACCAACTGTGGTTGGACACCTTCACCCCTGGCCCACTTTTCTTCTCTTCCTATTGTTTTTCCTCTGGAGCATCATGTTCCTAGAGCTTAAACCATATTGATAACTTTCATATTTAGAATTCTGGACCTCACTTCTGAGTTTCTAGTTGTGTACTTCTGACTATTGCACTTCCTTGAGGAGGTTTCATGCCCACTCAGACTCAATCTGACCCAAACAGAACTTGTCTTTTTTCTCAAACTCCTCTCAAAATTTTCATGCCCATCAAGATGATGCTGTACTTCTAGTTTTCCAGTTACCACTCTATCAAAATCTCTGGGGAGTACTTCCTTCCAGCTCTCCCCCTCCAGCCCTCCAGCCCTCCACCTTACACTATACTATTTTTCTGGGAAGATATCTAGAAAATATTTACCTATCCCAATGATACAAAGATTTCTATTTTAATTCCTTATGTCCAGAGAACCTACATTGTACAATTTTAACAGCTTAAAATGTTTTGAGGCTTGTCTGTGGCCTTATAGTGTGATCTATCTTGTAACTTTTTTGTATTTACTCAAAAAGTATGTACTCTGCTGTAGGTTGGAGGGTCTATAAATGTTAGTTAGGTCAAACTTGTTGATAATATTGTTCAAGTCTCCATATCCTTACTGACGTTTTGTCTACTTCTATCTTTTATTGAGAGAAAGCTGTAAAAATCTGTGACCCTCATCATGGATTTGTCTATTTCTTTTTGCATTTCCAATATTTTTTGCTTTATCTATTCTAAAACTATGTTTTTGGCATATAAATATTTAGGCTTGTTATTTCTTCTTGACAAATTAACTCCTTTATCATTATAAAATGATTGTGCTCATCTCTGGTTATATTATTTGCTCTAAAATATGCTCTATGAATATCATTGCCCCAGCTTACTTTTTATTACAGTTAGTATGGTATATGCTTTTCTTTTCTTTCTTTTTTTTTTTTTTAAGATTTTGTTTTATTTACTCATGAGAGATACAGAGTGAGAGAGAGAGGCAGAGACACAGGCAGAGGGAGAAGCAGGCTCCATGCAGGGAGCCCGATGTGGGACTGGATCCCGGGTCTCCAGGATCACGCCGTGGGCTGTAGGCGGCGCCAAACCGCTGTGCCACCTGGGCTGCCCCGGTATATGCTTTTCTTTAAAAAAAAAAGATTAAGGGCAGCCCGGGTGGCTCAGGGGTTTACTGCTGCCTTCAGCCCAGGACGTGATCCTGGAGACCCTGGATCCAGTCCCACGTTGCGCTCCCTGCATGGAGCCTGCTTCTCCCTCTGCCTGTGTCTCTGCCTCCCTCTCTCTCTCTTTCTGTGTGTCTCTCATGAATAAATAAATAAAATCTTTAAAAATTTTTAACTTAATTGTCTTTGTTTTTATTTTTTAAAGATTTATTGATTTATTTTAGAGAAAGTGTGAGTGAGGGGAGAGGTGGAGGGAGATGGAAAGGGAGAGAGAATCTCCAGCTGACTGTCCATTGAGCACAGAGCCTGATACAGGGTTTGATCCCAGGACCCTGAGATCATGGAGCCAAAACCAAGAGTCAGATGCTTAATTGCTTAACCAGCTGAGCCACTCAGGCGCACCTAATTGTCTTTATTTTTAGAGTAGGTTTTTTGTAAGCAGTTATAGTTGGGTTTTGATATTTTTATCTAATCTGACTGTCTTTGCCTTTGTTTGGGGTTTTCAGCCCATTCATGTTTAATATGACTAGTGACATAGCTGAGTTTTCTCTCTGGGTTTCATTTTGGATAGTGTCTATTTCTATATGTCCAAGTTCACTAATAATTACTTCTACCATATCTAATCTGCCATTAATTCCATCCAACATGATTATTTAAAAAAAAAAACAAACCTCAGACATTGAGGTTTTCATCTCCAGAAGTTTTATTTGGATCTTTTAAAATATCTTTCCTCTTTAACCTTTCCTTAGCTTTTTGGATATGAAATACAATTATAACAACTATGAAATATGGTTATATGACATACAGTTATAACAACTCTTTTAATGTCCGTCTAAGTTAATTCTGCTTTAGTTCTGGGTCATTTCAATTGATTGTTTTTCTCATTATTATAAGTTATATTTTCTTGCTTCTTTGCATGCTTGGTTATTTTTTATTGGATTTTAGACATTGTAAATTTTACCTTGTTAGATGTTGATATTTTTATACTTATGCAAATATTCTTAGCTTTATTGAGATGTAGTTAAATTACTTGGAAACAGTTTGATTTGTTCTTGCTTTTAAGATTTGTCAGACAAAACCAGAGCAACATTTAACCTGCAGCTAATTTTTTCCCACTGCTAAGGCAAGATTTCTGAATACTCTACAAAACATTTCATAATTGTGAGATTTTCCGGTCTGGCTGGTGTGTTCAGGCACTCTTCCTAGCCCTGCATGACCACCACATACTGTCCCCTCTAACCTTTTTGAAAGACTTTCTCTGGCCTTAGATATTTTTCTCATGTGCATTTGCTGATGAGTACTCTGATGAACACCCATGGCAAACCTTCTACATATCTCTAGCATTCTCTCTCTCTCTCTCTCTTTTTTTTTTTTTTTTTTTTGCTGTTCTCTTCTCTTTGGTACTATAAAATCTGACTGTCATAGTCTCCAGGACTTCAAGTCTGTGTCCTCAACTCAAGGATTCTGGTGGATATCACTGGTGTTCACTGTGCTATGACCTAGAAACTCTCAAAGCATAAGTTTGGGTACTAATGAGCCTTCCCTTTTTTTCTTTATTGTCTCAGAAGGATCATTGGCTTTCATTGCCTCGTGTCCAAGGTCTTGAAAACTGTGATTTTATATATTTTGTTTAATTCTTAGTTGTTTCAAGCTAGGGAGTAAAACTGGTTTATACTACTCCATTTTGGCTGGAAACATAACTTCTTCATTATATTTTTATTTCAATAGCTTTACTTTTATAATCACTAGTTCTTGTTTCATTTGTATCTGCTCTTATTTCATAACACCCTGGTTCTTTTTTTTTTTAATTTATTTATTCATGAAAGACAGAGAGAGAGAGAGAGAGAGGCAGAGACACAGGCAGAGGGAGAAGCAGGCTCCATGCAAGGAGCCTGACGTGGGACTCGATCCCAGGTCTCCAGGATCACGCCCTGGACTGAAGGCAGTGCTAAACCGCTGAGCCACCGGGGCTGCCCCCTGGTTCTTTTTCTAAATGCTATTTTAAAAATCACTTCAGGGACTTTAAATATAGGAGATGCTCTATTATATTTACTTCCTCAGGCTTAAGAGTTTAAATTCCTTGATTTCCCCCTTTATATTTCATGCTGTTGGTATTCCTCATATATGTAGTAAATTTAGGTTATAAATTAGCCTCCAGAGGTGATTTCTCTTTCATATATTTGGGGTTGTGACAGACATGGGGTGGGAAGGTTATGTTGTTTTCTTAACCCTGACAATTTGGGGAGGATGGATCTTGTCCAGAGCATGCAAGGATCACTGTGGTGGATACTTGCCTGTGTGGATAATCCTGTTCTAACCTTGTTCATAGGGGTAACTTTGTGAGGCATGGGTCTACCTCTTTGTCATATGAGTTTCAGTGATTCTAGTTTCTGACTCCATATAGAAGTCATGCCTATAACGGTCCTTCTCCAAACTTGAATTGTCAGGGTGAAATGGCTTTGGCCCCCATATATGCTATGGCTGCTATTTTATTCTTTGGTTTAGGGATCCTCTTAGTAGTTGGCATTGTTCCTAGGTTTCTATAATGGCATTGTGTTTATCAAACTATATATATATATATAATTTATATCATTTCTGCACATTTAGATAATGAAGTGCTTGCTCAATCTGCCACTGTAAATATAAGCTCTCTTTAGTGTTTGTCAGAAAGGATGACCATTCCTTTCATGGAGTCAACTGTAGTGTTTAATATTTGAATATTTGTAGTTGGTTTTTTACTTATCAGATTATTTTTTCTCTTACATAAATTTCATTACCCTGAAAGCCCCAATGTCTCCCTGATTCTTTTTTTTTTGTCTCCCTGATTCTTTAACTCATCTATGTGGCCTACCATTTTCTGTCCCTGCTCTATCTACTTCACTTGGGTGACCAATAGGCAATTTGATATAGTCATCTCCATATGATTATGTATCCCTAAGCAGTGAAAGTCTTAATGTCCTCTTTGAGCCTGGGCTACTGCACTTCAGATATGCTTATTCTAACTACTCTTTGCTTATTTATGTTTAAAAAAAGGAAAAAGTGAAAAAACTATAAACAACAGTTATATGAGGCATAATTGGCATGCAATACCATATAGGAGTTAGCACCAATTTCTGCACTTTCATCACATCATTTACTAAACACTCTGGCTCTGTATTTAGACTTTAACTTTGTTTGCTAACCTAAGTTAAATTCTTCTCCTTCTCCAACCATAACACACCCATTCAAAAGTCAGGATTCCTTAAGAACTTTCCTCATGCTTCTGTCTTCTTTTTTGGCTCTTTCATGAATGAGAAATGAAGCACACTGGTTCAATGTTCTTTAAAAACACTTCCTACTCTGCCTTGCTGACCTCATGGGAATGCTCCCATTCTACACAGAGGGAGATGGAGCAAAACCTTTTCCTTCAGACTTTCCTATGCTTGGCAACCCACCTACCAAAAAAAAAAAAGAAAAAGAAAAAAGAAAAAAGTGAACTTTGGCAGCTCTGCCACCCTGCTCTTCTATTACAACCCTTCTTCCCAACCCATCAGTAAAACTGGGACTGAAGACAAGTAAATCTGTCTGACATTAGGGCTCCAACCCATTCAGTAAAAGTGGGACTGAAGACAAGTGAATCTACCTGACATTAGGGCTGTCTCCCGATGCAGGGCTGCTCAGATAATGACAGCATAATCCTTCTGTTACTGTCTGGAGCAGGATGCTATGAGGCCTGACCCAAAAGTCAGCGACATAGGCAAAGCTTTACTGGGGCTCCCGCTCCAGCTGAAGGGAAACAGAACCAGCAGAGAACAGTTAGGTTGGCCTTGAGAACAGAGCTAAGCCTTGCTTATGTAATGTTCCCACTCACTTCCCACCCTGGACCAACATGCTAATAAGGTGCTTCAATTTGGTTAGAAGAGCCTCATCCTTTTTTTTTTTTTTTTTTTTTAAGATTTTTAAAATTCTTTTATTCATGAGAGACACAGAGAGAGACCAGCAGAGACACAGGCAGAGGGAGAAGCAAGGAGCCTGAGGCGGGATTTGATCTCGCAACTCCAGGATCACACCACTCCAGAAGCAGGTGCTAAACCGCAGAGCCACCCAGGGATCCCAGAAGAGCCTCATCCTGATTGGTCGGGAGGGCCTCATCCTGATTGGCCGGCAGGCCACTCAGACAGTTCATTGGTGCTTTTTGGAGCCGAGGGCCCCTGGTTGAAGCTTGGGTTTCCTAAAGGTCCTCGTGCTGGCCACGTGGTGGTTCTGCTCTGTGAGGCGGGCAATTTGGCGGTAACAGGCAGCAGAAGGCGCCCCAGGTGCATAATGTTTTTCACTTGGGGCTTGTACCCGTGGTCCCTGACAGTTTCACTTCCTCCTTTCTGAAATCCATGGTCGGAGGAGGCAGCTGCAGTTCTCACAGCTTCACTTTCTATACCAGGTGGGTTCTAGAAGAATGTCTCCACAGAATGGTATGGTTACTAATTCTTCCAGATCGTGCATTTAAAAAAATATAGAAGAGATAAAATATCATTAAAGCAAATTCATAGTAGGTTCCAGTCGGCGACTCCTTCCAGCCAGCTGAGCATTATAGAATAGACCTCCGGTTTAGTTTGAAACTTGTCATTTATTTTCTTGCCCAAGGATTGTCTGCTCAGCTCCCAAGTAATGCTGAATCTCTCTTTGGTGCTTAAAATCATTCCTTTAGTGTTCTTTTTATTCATTTGAAAGTGGATTCTTTTCCTTCCAGATTTTGAAGGTAAATGCTTGGGTGGGACAGTGATGTGGGGACGTCAGCTGAGAGGCTATAAGAATTCCAGAGAGGAGCAGGAGTTGGATTCAATCATATATTGATTTTTAGCCCAGTAAATTGTGGTTGCTTCATAGCAAGGTAACAAGTACGCTGTGCTTTTCAGAAAGAGATGTGATCAGCTTTTAAACAATAAAAGAGGAGCAACTGCTGGGCAGAGTGATTCGATTTAAATCCGTAGGAAAGCCAGTGGTGAGTTTAAAATAAACAAAGTAACGTTAAAAGCCATCACCACACCCAGAGCCCAATGTCAACTATAAAACAGAGATGGGAATTTAAGCCATCCAAGGTGAATTTTAAAGAAATCGAATCCCTTTGAGGATAACGGACTAGATTTAGCCGAAATACCTCGGTGGCTATGCATTTAGTCATCCCTTTCCAGGCATGCAGGAAGAATTCAGTATCAAAAAGGCCCTCTGATGGGCAGCCACTGAACACAGTGAACAGGAGGCATCGTTTTTCTCTAGAAGGAATGCTAGTCTTTGCAACCAAGAGAACACAGATTTTCTGGCTGGGGTTCCTTCTCTGACTCTGTGCCTTGCCTCATGTGTCCTGGTTGCTTCCTTATCAGACACATTTGGGGTTCCAGAGCTGTGTGTTTCAGCTAAATCCTCACCCTTTCTGTGCTGAGAAACTGAGCTCGTACTCCTGAGATCTCTGCGTGGTGATTTCTGCTGCTGGTGATGCTCCTTGGAGAATCTGACTTTGTGCTCCTAGCTTCAAGCTTATGGGGTTGTGGTGTGTGTTCTGTGTTCTATTTCTTCATGATAGAGATCCCTGAGCCTCCCAGTAGTTGTGGGTTTAAGGCTTCCTGGGATTAGCATGCTGAAATGTGCCTCTGGCCACTAGTAGACTGAAAAGGCATAGGGACAGGCTTTCCTAAAGCCAAGCCTGTCCTCTGGGGCAGTGCCTGTCTTTTCCCAGCCCAGGAAGGTGCTATTTGTGTGTGTCTGGATAAGATCCTGAGACTCCAACCCATGCCTTTCTTTTTCTTCTTGCATTTTCCCCTCTTCTGTCTCCCTATTTCTGTGTTCATTGTCTCAGTGAATGCACAGGGCAGAGTAAAAGGCAAAACAATTTCTCATAGGACTTTGTTCTAGAAGCCTAATTCTTAAAGGGAGATGATAGCTTAAAAGTTTCTTTAAAAAGAAGAGAGGGGACGCCTGGGTGGCTCAGTAGGCATATGCTCATATGGTTGAACATATGCCTACTCAAGATGCATCACCAAAATATCAGGTCTCCTTCCTCCTTTGTGACCTGCACTTCCTCTTACGTGAAAGATGGGGAAGTAAATGGGAATCAGAACAAGCATACAAAAGAGCTATCCTTTACTTGCTGAGCATTGTCCAGTGCCAGGCCCTGAGCTGGACCTGGGACACAGAGGAACCAGGGGCTGCCCTTAACCTTAAGTCTAATGGCATGAGGAGACAGGTGCTGTCACAATGGTAATATGGCACACAAGAAAAGAGGACCAAGAGTGCTGGAAAGAGCAGAGGAGGGAATTGGAGAAAGTTGTCATGAATTGAAGGTGGAAAGGAAACAATAAAATCATTTACAATGTATGTATGAAATGCTTTGCATACAGTATTTCATTTAATCTTCATAATGATTCTGTGAGACAAGTGTCAGTGACCTCCTGATGAGGTGGGGGCCATACCCAAGGCAGATGGTGCTGGGGAGGTGCATCCTCTGGCAGGATGGCTAAGGGAGCCCATGAGGCTGAGTACAGGGCCCTAGGCAGAGGCTCCTTTGTCCAGAATTAGGAGAAAGGGTGGAGTCACTGCGCTAACATCTGGAAGCTAGAGAAGGGACTCTGAATGAGACAAGCAAGGAAGAAGGTTGCATATAGTAGCAAATCATGGCATCTGTGAGGCAGGCAGGAATGAGCAGGAAGCTGAGAGCTGAGCAGTGGGAGAGCCATCCTGGGCAACAGTCAGAACAGGGGTAATGGCCCCACTGGCTTTTCTGTGCTGACTGCAGTGTGACCTGTAGGTCTCTGACCTTATTACAGAAGGAAAGATGAAGGGTGGGGCAGACAAGGATGAATCATGACAGGTGCTGCCTCCATAGTTGGGTCTGCAAGGTCCAGCCAGTTGGGGGCAGAGTCTTAGTGAGACAGGCATCTCTGGACCAGTAGATCCCCCTTCTTCCATGTTCCCTGTATCCCCGCCCCCCCATCAGTGTGAGATAGCTACATTTGACTGTCATGTTTGACTTGCTATGGTGACAATGGCATGAAAGGATTATGTAAGGGTAGTGGTGGGTGGTCCCTGTAATATAGGCATTGACTTCTTCTAGGACCTAGTAACAATTTATCTGAGCTATTGCTTAGAGGGTGATACATCCTCTCAGTTGCCTATCCTTTCATTTTAGTGGGAGCTAGAAGGTTACAATTCTGCTTTGTTTGGAGACAGCCTCCTTATAAAGTTTTATAGGTCAGGAGGCTCCCCTCTTCCTGCCTAGCTCAGCAAGAGGGTCTAGGAGAAGGAAGGGGTGATATTGAAACAGGGCCAAGTTTCCTTGCTTTCAAAGGTCCCTTAGAAATTATGTAAGAGGGGCACCTGGGTGGCTCAGTGGTTGAGCATATGCCTTTGGCTCAGGTCGTGATCCCGGGGTCTAGGGATCTAGTCCCACATTGGGCTCCCCAAAGGGAGCCTGTTTCTCCCTCTGCCTATGTCTCTGCCTCTCTCTGTGTATCTCTCACGAATAAATAAAGTCTTTTTTTAAAAAAAGAAATTATGTAAGAGAAGAACATTAGTCACAGTTCTTGCTGGGGTTCTGGCTGGGCCATTGCCTAGCTGAGTGATGTTTCGGACACTAGTGAGCCCCTCTCAGTGCTAGGCTATCATTCATTCCTTCTTTTAGTACTTAGAATGAAGTTCAAACTCCTTGCCATGTCCTTCACAGTCTTTCATGATCTGGCTTCTGCCCACTTCTAGATGAAGTCTGTCACTGGGCACCTCTTTCGTTATTTTGATCCTAGGGCCTTTGTTCTTGCTGTTTTCTTAGAACATATCATCTCCTGATGTGTGCATGGCCTGTTTTCTCCCCTCATGCAAGCATTGTTAGATGCCACCTCCTTAGAGAGGCTTCTCTGACCTCCTTCCTGAAGAAGCTTCCCTTTCCTCTAACTGGTTGTTTTTCACCTCATTCTCCTAGTTTATTTTCTTCATGCCACTTAACTATCATCTGAAACCTTCATTCTTCTCTTTTTGTGTACTTGTTTATTTTCTGTTTGCCTTACCTCCCTCCATATGGAATGACATTGGGCACTTTGTTTGTTTTATTTATTGCCTGTCCCCAATAGTGGCACGTGGTAGATGCCCAGTAAATACTTGTTGACTGAATAAATGGAGATGGTTATTAACAACTAACCTGCTTGGTTCACAGGGTGGCTGAGAAAATCTGCCAAAGTGCTGTATGATTGAATATTCTGTGGTGCTGGCCCAAGTGTGGGGAGTTGGATCTCCTGGTTTTATGTTCTCTGAACATGTATCATGACTCAGGAGATACTAGGCCAAGGAGAGGCAAGATGATAGAGGGTGCAGGCCAGGGTAGAGAAGGAGGTGTGGAGGGCCTTGGTGCTTGCCTTGTGGGTGTTAATGTTAGCATATGAAAAAAATCACCAAAGCTGCCAATTTTCCAGATCCATCTAGCAATTGTCCAAAAATCTCAGGTTTGAGAGCTCTGCTTCAGTTCCTGGGAAAGTTCCTTTCCTCCTGCAGCAGAGGTTCCCAGTGTTTCCAAGTTTCTAGAGAGGTAGGAGGGTTAGAGGAAAGGCCATTGCCTGGGTCTCAGAGGACTCTAGCTCTGTGGCCTTGAGCAAAAATTTCACTGGTCTGGCCTCAATTTCTCTTCTCCAAAATGTGGTGTGAAAGATTAATAAAGTGAAACTCTAGAGTAGTCCTGAGGCTAGAAGGGGGAGCGAATACCCCTCAAAGTCAATTAGGAAGAATTGCCAATTGTAGATCTCAACAGAAGAATCTACAGGAAAGAAAGATCAATGATCAAAGCCCAGGCAGGATAAGATACATATTAAGTCTTATATAAGAAATCAGCTACCCTTGCTGCTCAGCCAGGGAGAAACCTTCATCATCCTGAACTCTTGTTTTTTTCCAGTGGACTTTCATTTAAAACAACTCCTTCCAACTTCCTCCTCCTTTTCTGTAAAACAATCTTCCTCTCCTCTGTTGGTCTTTCTTTTGGCTTTGTCACAACCTGCACGTCCTAAATTGCAACTCTGTGCTATTCCCAAATAAACCTGTTTTTTTGCTGGCAATGTATTTTTATTTTGAAGGTTAACAGGGGATTGAGAGATATATTAAGCTACTACTGTTTTTGCTAAAACAGTGTGGTGATCTCAGGCAGCCTCTCTTTGTGCACACGTGTTCAACAAACTTTTATTAAGTTCTAAGTGCTCATGTGTGAAATAAGGAAGTAAGACAAACAGGTTCTAAGCTTCCATCCACTTGAACTTCCTAGGATTGGGTGTTGAACTGAAGCTTGAGACATTCTGTTGCAGTTTCCATCCTCAAAGGGCCACTAGGCCCTGGGGGGCAGCCTGGCAGATCTCTGGCTGAGGTCACAAATCTGGGTGGCTGGACCTGCTGGGGAAGTAAACATAGTGTCAACACTCACATTTGCACACAATCATCTGTTTGCATAGAGCTATTATACTCTTTTCTTGGAGTGTGGAGAGGCTTGTTTGAGAAGAGCACATCTTGAGACCTTGTCTCTCCCACCTGCCTTTTTGTAGGGATGTGTGTCCACTCTGTGTCTGTGCCCTCCTTGAACTTCCTCTGGCCCCTGCCTTCATGTTGTCCATCAAGTCAGGGGCAGAAGTGGAGAAGTCATGGCCTGTGGGACTAGTGGGGGCAGGGGTGAGGTACAGAGGGCCCAGAAGGTGGGCTGCTCAAGGCGAAGCCCATCAGAACTGCACTAGTGAACCTCAGTGGTATAGTGGCAACCCCAAGAGAGAGGGAGGCACTGTCTGCCAGGCAGAATGAAGTATCTTGTCTGATACTAAATATTTCTTTCCCTTGGTTATTTATCATGGAGAGATCTCAGCAGGTCATTATCATGTTACTACTTAGCCATCAATTAACAAAAGTCTACCCCTTTGGGTCATTTCTCATAAATCAGTTTTCCCATTCCCTTCATTATTTGCTTATTTCTTTTAACAGCCTCTCTTGCACTATAATTTATGGAGCCCCATCATCCAAGGGCAAGCACCACTCTTGCTCTGAATCCAGGAAAAGCCTTTTGTGGAAATTTAAAGGACGGGTGAAGGAAAGATCCACAAATGAGAAATAGTTGGATTAAATGTTTCTGAGTCGGGGTTATATTCTTTTCCTCCCCAGCTCTATCCTACAAATGTGAGAGGCAAAGGGCTCTGGGGTGGGAGTGGGCGAGTCATTGCATGGGGCATGGTTTCTGTTTTCCCACTTGAATTTCATTGTGTTGTTTCCTCTTCATATTTATTACCACTTAAGGTTCATTTACATTCTCTCTCTGTCCACAATGATCAGAGCAACACCTCCCAAATTAGCATCATTTGCAAGTTTCATTAACGTGCTGTTTACTCTCCCTCTTTCAGATCATTAATAAAGATGACCCCTGTGCACCCTACTCCCCCCCAAATCCATACATTTCCATTTGTCATCACCCTTTGTTTGCAGACTTTGAGCCCGTTTTAAATTTATGTGGCAGCGCTCCTTACTAAGCCAATTTGAATTAATTTTGAGTGTAACACTTTATACCACTATATCAAATGCTTTTCTTATAGCTGCATGCATTCCATCAATAGTATTCCCACCACCTTTCTATTTGGTATTCAGGTTGAAATCTCCCAATTCTGCTTGGCATTTTAGTTCTTTAAAAGTCACTGTATCCTCTGTACTGGCTAGGGACTTTCTCCTAATTTTTCGGTTATTTTGAAATGATTGATGTTATGAAAGAAAGGATTTTGAGAGCTATTTATGGCAATCGATAGCTTTCATCTTTCTTTCCCACATCTGCTATTGTGGTTGAGTAAGTAATTTTGGTGAAATCCCTTCACAGTTTGGGATGCACGAGATCTGGACCTCCTATTTTGAAGGCTACACATTTCCCAAATATTCTTTCCCTTTGTTTGAAACCATCTGAATATCTTTTTTAAAAAAAGCTGTACACAAATTTTGAAGATATTTTAAATGCCTGGCATCTATATCATCAATTATCTAGAAATGTTTTTTGAGTTACTGAAATGAATATAATAACTAAATCTGTCAGCCATTCATGCTTCTCCCTAATCTGTACTATTACTTTATTCTGTGAAATAGTGAACAGTTAAAAAAAGATCAAGACTGCTAGTGGAAGATAGCACTATCATCGTTAGTACTGTGGTCCTTCATTTATTTATTTCACATATATTTATTGAGGCTTTATCATGACTAGACACTATTCTATGCTCCGAGGATATTGCAATGAACAGAATCTTTTCCTCTTATGCAGTTTGATAGATAGACAGTGAGCAAACATACAGATATGTAATGTATCGTCAGATTGTGATAAGTGTTATGAAGGAAAATAAAGTGGGACAAAGAAAGAGATTTTGCAACAATCAGAGGCTAAATTTTATATTTCGAAAGATGTACAATTCCAGAAGCTCCGCGGGTAGAAATAATGAGTAATACAAAGCTAAAATTACATTGTAACAGGTGAATAGGCAGGTCATACTGGAGACCTGTTTTGTGTGCCCTGGGTAGATGTGATCATGCTATGCTGGACCAGGACCCAGACTCTGAGAGCTCCCAGCTCCCTGTCAGTTTGGGTGTCTTTGACAAGACCTATAGTGTTATCCTTCTGAACTTTATGAAGTAAGCTAAGACCTGGTGGAGAACACTGAATTTGCCCTATGGACTGCATGAGGCACAGATTACCAATTGGTCAACTTAGTATGAAGGTACATGCAGGGGGCCACAGATAGCATCGAGATCCAGCAGAAAATCTAGGTAGGAGTCTGAAAGTCTGCAGTGCGTCTGCAGTGGCCATAAGCTGGGCTGAAGATAGATGTGTTGGGAGGACCTCAACTTCTTCCTAAATTCTGGCTTGCAGAACACCCCTAACTAGCTGTGCTCTGAGCCATTATTAGCAGGGGCCATTGTCCTTAAGTGAGGTCATTTACATAGTAAATTTCATAATCACCTACATTGTTTTTTAAAGTTCATTTATTTACCCCTATTTATTTCATTTTTTTTCTTTATAACATCTTTTTGTGGAAAAATGACTGTTCCAAAATGCCCAAATGACTAAGTCACTTTCATAGTGGACACTTTAAAATGGTACTTCTCCTCCCACACGGTAGAGTGCACATGGTTAGCCCAGATCTCCCAGCCTCCCAGCCTGGTTGGTGTCTTCTTAGGTATTAAGCCTCGTCACCTGCCCCTCCATGCAGTTCTGCCTTTAGGGTCTGAGAGGACCAAATTACCTGTACTCCTTGCTCCTTGTCCTGCTCCTGACATTTCTTCTGAGTGGAATGTTCTCTCTCTTCTTCACCTGTTAACTCTTGTTTATCCCTTATGCTGGGTACTTTTAGTTCAGCACCCTGGACATCTCCCTACCCTCATTCTTAAAAATTACCTGCAGGTTTCTAGCATGATAGAGACAGTGTCTTATTCATTTTTCATGTACATGACCTACAGGCACAGAACTGGCATTCAAGAATGTTTGTTAAACTGAACCGAACTGAAGATGGGGAGAAATGAGTGGTTATCAATTTCATTTTGCTATTGAGGACTGGGGGAGGGTAAAAGAAGAGCCCGTCTAAGAGGGCATCATGAACAAGGTCATCCACAGCAAGCTGGATGGGACCAGTACTGAGTGAAAGGTAGTGGGCACATAATCCACTTGATCTGGACCTATTTCACAGGTGATTTCAAAGCACCATGGACATTGAGTGCTCAGCCCTTCTCTCTGCACAAAAGGCATCACTTTTCAAAATATTTCATATTTACAACTAATGATTTGTGGTGGTTATCACAGTTATCAGATGGCCTATTTTTGTTGCTGGAGTTTATTCTTTTTGTGAAAGTTCTTATTCATTTTCAAGTTAAATAAGATCTGACTTTTATCCCCAAAGGAACTTATATTTCAAACCCCTGATTTGAGCAGGATTTTGGTTTGAATTTGGGTTTGACTCATCTCTTTGATTAAAGGCTTATCTTCTAAATAACTTGTCTTAATAGTTACTCTTTCCCTTTCCAGACCTTCTAAATTTAGATAAATGAGACCAATTATCGCTTCCAGAATGTTCAGTTTCTACTCCAGTCCTAGAATTTGTTCTCTAAGAGATGTTGATTTCCTTCCTGTGGGATCATTTAAATTCTGCGGTTTCTCAGTTAGTGTCCTCACCCTAGGGGAGGAGGACTGTAGGTGGGGCCTGCTGGCTGCTGGTTCACCAGAAGCCACAAGGGTGTGCATTTGGCCTCCTGGGAGCACGGACATGGCCCACAGGGACCTTGCTAGGTGTGGGCAGAGGGCTGTCTGTGGCAAGGCAGCCGGTGCATGAACAAGGCCACTAGAGCATCATGTCTGTGGATACCCAGGTAAGGGAGAGGGACCTTTGGAAATGTGCTGTAGAGACATGAAACCTACAAGGGGAGGAGATTTTTTTAAATTCTTTTTCCTTTTTGTCACTTCCAGAGATGATTTTGAATCAATGATGGAGAGATATGGAACATCATTCGTGTATCAATTCAGTATATATTTAATAGCCACCTGCTGTGGGCCAGGCACCAAGGAATGCTGAGCATATGGAGTGAGCAAGAAGATGTGCCCCCTGCCCCAATCCTGCAGTCAAGGTGAGGAGGAGTTTGTTGAGTTGGGGGTGGTAGGGGGAGGTGTTTACATTTAAAATTCTCTTCTGCGGCTGAGAAAATTGTTTCCAGCAAGGTTTTAGAGCTTGGGAGGTCAGTCCTGGAACTGCTTATGATACTGTAAAACCTACAATAGGTGGGAGAAGGAACCAAGGAGCCTCCTTCCTCAGATGCCTGCCTGCCTCTCTCACGGAGTTCCAGCCCTGTCAACCTGACTGCTCACTTGCCCTCATGCGCAGACCCTCCCCATGAAATGTGAGCTTGTGACTCTGGATCCCCAAGACCCTAGCAGACAGAATTCATTTTGGATGGACAGAGTCAGTGTAAGATGTGACTCCAAGTCTTATAGAATCTGACATTGTTTCAATGTTGTAAGGTCGAACATTTACTCTGCTTGATCCAAGGACATGAGGTTCACTAGCAGTAGGGTAAAGTATATTGAGATGAAGAGTGACCATTTACTTCCTTGAAAGTAGAATCATCAGAGTGGTCCAGAAGTCTGCATTTCTCTACAAACAATGTGGGGTTACTACTGTGTAAGTATAGACCAGCTCTGCTCAGAGAAGGAACTCTTAGCTGGGATCCTTGGGCTGATCCCAGATTTAGAGGGTTTCTGAGTGCCATCCAATCGTATATGAATTTTTTTGTGAGTGCGAGCATATGTGCATTTTTTTTCCTGAGAAGAGGGTCTGTGGTTTTCATCAGATTTCTGACAGGGTGTGGAGTCTGGAGTGGAGGGGACTTGATTCATTCCTTAGTTCCTTCCTCTTTTACCAGCTGGGTTGGGGGAGTCATTTGGACTCTGTCTTCATCTACAATAGGGCGAAATAACAGCGCTTCTCTCAGAGGGCTGTTCTAACATCAAAAATGAGAAAACATAGGTAAACTATGAGGTTTGCAAACCGTATACTACTATGCAAATGCCTGGGATGACTATGTGGTTCCCTGTCTTTTCCCTCCCCCCATTTTTGCCTCCCCACAACCTGGCTAACTTCTAACTGTTCTTCAAGAACCAGTTCCAGGAGCACTTCCAAAAAGCCTTCCTAGGTGCCCAGCTTGCTCTATCTGGGTAAGACAGTGTTTTTCTATGTTCCCATCACCCCACCCCCTTGGCTGACATCTCAACACATTTTACTCTGTTGCAATCATTTCCTGACCTGGATACTGACCTTCTACCCAGACTGCACACTCCTTGAAGACAGGGATGGTGACTTAGTCATTTTCTCTGCATGGCATGGTTTTTAATGTAATTTTGTTCAATCAATAAAATGTGAGTTATTTTTAAATTGTGCTTTAATGAGCTAACTACTAATCATTTTTATCTATTCATCAAAGGCAGACTTAGTTCTTTTTACTATGTGTAAATGAAAGTGATAAAATGGAATCCTTTAAGAGCATCTTACTACTGTCTATTAGGTTGGCCTTCTAGCAAATTAGTCTGAATTAATGAGGGTTCATCTCCCTCTCTTGAGGGAAGCAGAAAGTAAGGCAGTTGTGTGCTGTGGTGTCAGGCTAGTGTCGTGCTTGGCCGCAGTGACAGTCCTCCTTGTTTGCAGAGCAGCCCTCACCTCTCCAGCCTATTACTGTGGCAATGCTGCCCATAGATAGAGATGGATAGGTCTGGGCTGGGAGCTGCACCACACTAGAAAGCACCCTTGCTGGCTTTGCCTAGGCAGTACCTTGCAGGGTCAACAGGCTGCCCCCTGGCTGCCTCTTGGCTCCTTTCTCAGTTACTCCCACCCTCCTCATCACCCTCCACCCCTTTCCTTTGCTATTTGCTGGCAAGTTACTCCCAGTAGCCATGGAGATCTGTCTTCCCAGACTCTTCTTGGCCTCTCTGGGGCTCTTCTCTGTTTTGTCTCCTCCTCCCATTTTAGGAAATACCCATGTTTTCCATCCTGCCTGCTTTTATTTCTATTACTGGAGGGGAAAAGGAATTATGTGCTTCCCACTGGCTTCAGCTCAGCTGGTACTAGACGATGTGTAGACTGATGTAACGTTACCAAGGAGGAAATTATTAAAAGGATGAGGCTAATTTTCTAATTCACACCTGGAAAGCAAATCTGATGGTGCTTGCACAGATCTTTAATGAAATAGCATTGTTTAAGAAGTTTCCAGAGAAATTCCTCACTAATTGATTTTTGAACTGTGGAAAAAGATAACACAGAGAGATGAGATATTAGTCTCTGTCTGGCCTGACTCCCCCACAAGCTTTCTCTTTACCTAGTTCTCTTTCCCGTGTAAAATCAATAGTAGCTTCCTGAACTGGCCTTGTGGATGGTAGGGCCCACAGAAGGGCCCATGTTTGGATGTGATGTGTCCTCTTTCTGCTTTGGTTTTTCTTTGTTTGGGGCCTGCTTCTAGGTCTTGGTGAAAGCCGAGTGTTTTCACAGTGGAGTTGGGAGTTATTTTGTGACTCAAGTGAAAGGCAGCATGTGGGAGGGTAGCAGGTTAAGTGTCCTTGAAAGTGGCAGTTCAGTGGTGGGGATGCAGGGGCACAGCCCTCCCTTCATCCCCAGGGGCTTCACAAAGCTCCCTCATCCCCAAGATGCATTACTTATATATATGCACACACGTATATATTCTTTGATAGGGACCACTGACATCATCTCATTCTTATATTAAATATAAACAAAAGCAGTTTTAAAATTTTGTTTTAAAAAATTGACCTATGGAAAAAAAAAATTGACCTGGATGTGTATAGCAGCATTATCAACAATAGCCAAATTATGGAAAGAGCCCAAATGTCCACTGACTGATAAATAGATCAAGATGATATGAGGTGTGTGTGTTTGTGTGTGTGTGTGTGTACAATGGAATATTACTCGGTCATCAAAAAGAGTGAAATCTTGCCATTTGCAGCAATGTGGATGGAATGAGAGTGTATTATACTAAGTGAAATAAGTCAGTCAGAGAGAGACAAATACTGTATGATTTCACTCATATGTGGAATTTAAGAAACAAAACAGATAAACATAGGGAAGGAAGAGAAGAAAAAAGGGAGGCAAACTATAAGAGACTTAATGATGGAGAACAAACTGAGGATGATGGAAGGAGATGGGCAAGGGATGGGCTAGATGGGTAATGGACATGAAGGAGGGCACTTGTTATGGTGATCACTGGGTGTTGTATGTAAGTGATGAATCAGTAAATTCTATTCCTGAAACCAGTATTACACTATGTGTTAACTAACTAGAATTTATTTTTTTTAAGATTTTATTTATTTATTCATGAGAGACACAGAGAGGCAGAGACATAGGTAGAGGGAGAAGCAGGCTTCCCATGGGGAGCTCAGTGTGGAACTCAATTCCAGGATCATGACCTAAGCTGAAGGTAGATGCTCAACCACTGAACCACCCAGGTGTCCCAACTAACTGGAATTTATTTTTTTGTTTTATTTTTTTAAGATTTTATTTATTTATTCATGAGAGACACAGAGAGAGAGAGGCAGAGACACAGGCAGAGGGAGAAGCAGGCTCCACGCAGGGAGCCCGATGTGGGACTCGATCCTGGGACTGCAGGACCATGCCCTGGGCTGAAGACAGGTGCTAAACTGCTGAGCCACCCAGGGATCCCCAACTAACTGGAATTTAAATAAAAACTTGAAATTAAAAATAAAATAAAAAGTTCACCTGAAACATGTAATCCCATTAAAAACTGAGTGCCAGCTATACAGAGCCAGCCCATGATAAGTGGCCCTAGCTTGCCACACTTATCTGTCCTTCCTCTGTAGAGTTTCAGAAGCTACTGCTCCTGAGTGCTGGCTCCTGGGGTAGCCAGAGAAGATTTCTCTTCTTGTCTTCTAGTTGATGCACACATGAGTTGTCTCTGGATTTAAAGGAATTATGAACATTGGTAGGGTCCTAAATCTCAGAAGAAGTAGCCTTGGCTGAAGGGGCCTTCCTCTGAGTGTGGCTTGCAAATGTATTAAGGCAGGTGACTAGACTTGCCGTGCCATCCGTAAATCCAGCCAGGTTCTCTGTTGCATGTTAGGGATACAGCAGGGCCTAATTTTGCCCTCAAAGAGTTCACAGCTAGTGAGATGGAAGAGTCATGATGGGGAGACTCAGAATGCTATGAAATCCTTGAAGGCAGGCACTCAATCCTGGAGGGCCCAGGAAGACTCCCTAATGAGGGGCTGTCTGACTGAACCTGGAAGGATGGACAGTTACAGGGTGACACTCTTTAAACCTTTCCCTGAAGGCGCCTCCTATATCCCTCAGTAGCCCCCACCTTAGTCTTCACTATGGGAAATCCCATTTATTGTGTCAGAAATATTCTTTGCATGATTTTTCTACCTTTCTTGTTAACCTTTATTTAACTCTACCCTGTACCAACTCCCCATATAAACTCTTATCTGCTCTTACTCAGAGATCTGCTAGACTAGTTCTTAGCATAATAACGGTTCCAGAGTTCACTCTTGAATTGCTGTTTCCATTTTAAAATTTCCTAAAGAGGTTAGTACATGGGCAGGGACTTCAGACTCAAAGGCAGGTGGATTGGAGGAGGAATTGTTGATGTGGACATTTCCTTGACTCTTCAAATTATGTTTAAGGGCACTAACTCTGGCTTTTGGATGGTCTGGGTGGTCTGGGTGTTGAGTGCCATTTGGAAACCTGGCTGGGATGTGTGAGTGGAGATGGGGAGCACTGTCTGGCCCACAAAGGTCAATATGGAAGACTTGTTCTGCCAAGGTGATGTTGACTGAGCCAAGAACACTAGATTCAAGGACTATCTCTGCCACTGACCATTTCGGGCAAGGTCTTGTCCCCTCAGTTCCTGCCTCTATAAATCACAAATACTACCATTCTGGGCATGTCTATAATGGATATATAATCACTGTATTAGGGTTCTCCAGAGAAACAGAACTAGTGGGATATCTATATCTATATCTATAATCTGTATCTATAGATATATAGCTCACAGAAGTTGGCTAATATGGTTATGAAGGATGAGAGGTCCACATTTTGCTGTCTGCAGCATGGAGAACCAGGGAAGCCCATGGTATAATTTAGTCTATGTCCAAAAGCCTGAGAACTAGAAACTCTAATGTCTGAGGGCAGGAAAAGGTAGACATTCTAGTTCAAGAAGAGAGAGAATTCATGGTTCATTTGCCTTTTTGTTCAGTTTGGCAGATTGGATGATGCCTGCCCATGTTGGTGAGGACTGCCTGCATATTTTACACAGTCTACTGAATCAAATGCTAATTGATTTTAGAAAGAACCTCACAGATGCACCCAGAAGTTATGTTTTGCTTGATATCTGGACATTCCTTAAGCCATTCAGATTGACACATAAAATTAACCATCACATTCATTCTTCTCAGGGCAATCTGTGAAAACCCACTTGTGTCCTTCTAGGAAGTACATTTTATTATCATGGTTGTACCCACAACCTTGTACCACAACCTTTTGAGTTTGTGAAATAATACTAGTAATTATGATGTTAGTTACTTAGTTAGTTGAAATTTTATGAGATTTTCCCAGTTTACAGGTTTTTTTTTTTTTTATATATATACCCATGATTATTTTGGGTCTCCAAGTCATCCCTATAAGGTGGCAAATATTGAGCATTTAGTGTAAGTATATTATATGTATCACCTTTTTCAACCCTTTAGGAGTTATGTGAGGCAAATATTATTATTATCTAAACATTTCAGATAAGAAATCTGAAGCTCAGAGAGGTAAGGTTTGAGGACCTTTGTCTGAGGTCACATAGCTGGTGGAAGTCTTTGGGAGAGAGTTTCGTTCCAGAGCAGCAGTATACCCCCTTGCTTCTTCTTTGAGCCCCTATAATTCCAGTGACCTCTGAGCTGAGTATGCACTGTAGCTATGCAGTGACTAAGGGGTGGAAGGGCTGCTGTGCTTTTAGCTCTGAATACCCCATAATAACAGGTCACTGCAAAATTCCTTTGTGGTTTGGCCACAGTGCAGCATGACCTAGCAGAGTTGAATGAACCTAGGGGAGGATGCTATTCATTGGAGCAGGTAGCTAAGGGTCTAAACTGGAGAGACAGCATGAAGAGCAAAAATGAAAGCATCTATGTTATCTGGTAGAGAACAGTACAAGGAATGGATCTTTTAGAGCAATTGAAGACAGATCTGAATAGCTGAGAGAATGGCTTCAAGAATTGACAAAAGCTCCAAGGAATCCTAAGGAAGGGAGAAGGAGAAAATAATTGTTACTTCTTAACCAGCATAAAAGGAAGTCAAAAGGGGACTTAAGGACAGTGTTCAAATATTTGTAAGGCAGTGGTGAGCTCTTGTAGAATTCTGCTGAAAGCAGCATACAGAGGACTCTGGTTACATTAGTGCTTTGCAGCAGGTGGGAGTTTGGTTAGCCTCTAGAAAGGATTTCTTGGATGCAAGGGTTTTTTTTTTTTAATTTTTTATTTACTTATGATAGTCACAGAGAGAGAGAGAGAGAGAGAGAGAGAGAGGCAGAGACATAGACAGAGGGAGAAGCAGGCCCCATGCACTGGGAGCCCGATGTGGGATTTGATCCTGGATCTCCAGGATCGCGCCCTGGGCCAAAGGCAGGCGCCAAACCGCTGCGCCACCCAGAGATCCCGCAAGGTGTTTTTAACACTGAAACAGATGTAGTCAAGCTACTGGTAGTCAAAAGGATATCTGTCAAGCCACTTGGGCACCCAGAACTCTTGGACACTTTCTGGAAAATTTCTTGCCTTCTGAGTCTGTGCTTTCCTAAGAGAGAAGCCAGAAATTGGTTTTCCCAGTTTCCCTTGAACGGAGCACTGGATTAAGTTCCTCCTAACTAGATGCATCTGTGCCAGGCTTCAGTTAGGAGGCCATTGATATTAGAAAGCAGGTGTCAAAAGGAGTCCATTCGTACCAGGGACTGGACAGAGGCATTGAGCATCCAGGACAGCTATGGCAGGCTTTCTGGTGGAGACATAGGGTGCAATGTTGTTGCTGGAACCTGTGGTTTCTGTGCCAGTTGGGGGTGCTCACAAAGACCCTGTGGGAGCAATCCAGAGGGTGGCAAGATTTGTCTTTTGTTCCTGGCTTCAGGGTCTCTCGAGATGCTGAATATCCTTTCATAAATTTCTATTCCACTTAGATCAGCTACAGAGGGTTCTTTTGTTTACAGTTAAGAACCTTGACTAGTACAACAGGTAACCGAGAGAGTTTGTAGACTCTCCGAGACTTTTAAGAATAGGAAAAGTGCTCAGCTGTCACCTCAGCATGATCAGAATTTTTATCAGTCAGAGTTCTTGGTTACAAATAACCAAAACCAACTCTACATTTTTTAAGCAGGAAAAGAGTCAATCAGAGGTTCAGAGATTCAATGGGTGGCCAAAGAAGCAGCGTGAGATATGGGAAGAAATCAAGTGCTTGAGTCAGAACCCTGTTATAACAGGGCAGCTGGGCCAGGGACAGCCTTTGCTACACCAGGATACCACTTGACCTTCTATTAGACACCAGGAATTAGATACCCCTAAATCTGTTAGGGATAAACCTGACTGTCCCAGCAACATCATACCACTCACCCTAACTTCTGGGTGGAGAGGTCAGCTGTCTGCACATCCAGCGAGTTGAGACAGGTAGGATTTTCCCTTTTTGGGCTTCTGAGCTGGGAGGCTGGTCACTATACCCCACCAGTATTGTACACAAAGCATCATTACCTCAAAGAGAAGGGGCATTATATAGAACAATAGCAGATGTCCATAAGAGGGCACATATTGTTAGCTCCTGGTGCTATGAGGTATTGATCTTCAAGAGATAAATGGAGGATAAACTCTTAACAATGAAGATATCTTCATGCTGTAAAAATCAACAAAGTGGCAAAACCCCATTTTTTTCTATTCCAGTTTTATTGTTTATTATGTATTCTTTAAAAAAAAATTCTGTTCCTTTGTCATCATACCAAAGCAACTGCTGGGACAATGGAATCCAGTGCTCTAAGATCCATTTATCCATTCATCCATCCATCCATCCATCCATCCATCCACCTACCTACTAAGCTCTGGGCGCATCTAAGACATGTGCTGGTGACACAGACATGAACGAATAAGGCAGTTTCTACTTGAAGTAGCTCAGTCAGTAGAGGAGCTGCCACAAAGCAGACAATTACAAAATAAGATGTGTTAGTTTTGTTGTTGTTGCTATTGTTGTTGCAATGTAACAAAGTACCCTAAATTTGGTGGCTTAAAGTTAGCTCACAGTTTTGCAGGTCAGAGGTCCAGCACAATATGTCTGCTTAGGTTGAAATCCAGGTGTTGGCTAGACTAAATTCTTATCTGGAGGATCTGTGGAAAAATCTACTTCCAAGCTTATTTCTGTTGTTGGCAGAATAGAGTTCCTTGAGGTTGTAGAACTAGACTTCCCATTCCCGTGTTGGCTGTCAGCTGGAGCCTATTCTAAGTTCCTAGAGGCTGCTTTTGGGTCTTTGCCTTAGGCCCACCTCTTTCCCCCCGTCTCAGCAATGGAGAACCTCATTGGGTTGAATTCCTCTTATGCTTTGAATCTCTGACTTCTTTTTTGAGGAAACTGTTTTTAAAGGGCTCTTTTCAGATCAAGACTACCTGGTTAATCCTTTTATTTTAAAATGAACCATATGGAGCACCTGGGTGGCTCAGTCAGTTAAATGTCTGGCTTTGGCTCAGGTCATGATCTAAGGGTCCTGGGATCAAGCCTGCATTGAGCCCTGCATAGGGTTCCCTGCTCAGCAGGGAGCCTGCTTCTCTTTCTCCCTCTGCCCCCTCCCCCAATTGTGCTCTCTTTCTTTCTCAAATAAATAAATAAAATCTTAAAACAAAATAAACAAAATCAACCATATAGAATTATGGGAATGAAATCTATCATATTCATTGTCCCAGAGGTTATGCAGGTTTTGTACACACGGGTTGTTAGTGGGGTGGGTAGGAGTAGATTGGGAAATCTTACAGGCCATCTTAGAATCCTGCCTGCCACACAAGGTGACATATGCAGAGTGGAGGTATGCACAAGGAATGCTGGCAATACAGGGAGGGGTCTTGATGCTAGTTTTGGAGGTCGGGGAAGTTGGAAAGTCTTTTTAGAGGAGTGTCATTTGCACTGAATTAAAGTTTGATAAAGACTTAGCCCTGTGAAGTGAGGACTAGCCATAAGGACCATCCCAGCTAGAAGGAATGATTTCTGTGGGGCCAGGGGTGTGACACAATACAGTGTAATTGGCAATTACAAGTTTGTGTTGCCTGACAGTAAATATTTTCCAAGGAAGCTGGTAGTCAGACAAGGACCTGGAATAGGCCTAGAGGGGTCAGGTCAAAGAGAGCTTTTATTCTGATCTAGGGGAGTCAGATCTCTGAACCAAAGCCAGGAATTTCTGATTTGGGATAGGGTCTGAGAATTCCCATTTCTAACAAGTTCCCAGGTGCTGCTGATAGCGCTAGACCAGGACTGTACCCTGAGAATTGCTGCTCTGGAGAATGAATGGGAGAAGAGCAAGACTGTGGGCCCAGTAGGGGGTCATGGTGCCAGTCCAGTAGCAGATGTGAAGGTTCTGGCCAGGCTCAGAGCTAGGGAGGTGAGGGTAGAGACAGTGCGGAGGGAATGGGATTTGGGAAAAGACTTAGGAGACCATGCTGGGGGGTGAGTGTGAGAGGATGGGTCACATTAGGGCTGACCCCCATGACAGAGCTGGAAGGGATCTGAGAAGTTACCCAGTCTAATCATCACATTCCTCTGATGGCAGTATGATGCTCAGAGAGAACAAATGACCTCGTCATGCGCACATGGAGTTGGTGTCGGCCCCAGGACATGGGACCCAGATTCCCTGGCTTCCGTGACACAGCCTTTTTGAGTTATTTTGGAAAGAAGAAAACAAAATACAAGGAAGGCTGCTCCCAGGCACCTCCCAGGGATCTCCTTGTCAGCTTCATTCCTGTGGCTCCAGCTTCCCTTGCCTGCTCTTTGGTCAAGCTTGCTTCCTGCAAAGGTCACTGCAGCCCGTGTACAAGAGGAAGAGTGTCTCTCCCCTGGACACTGACCTGTAAGGGTTCCTGAAAGGGAGGTCAAACTTACCAAAGGTGTTTTAAGTCCCCTAACTGATTTCCTTTCAGCCCTGGGCTCTTGCAGGAGAATTTTCATGGCTGAGAGAACCTACTAGTGACAAATTTGCTGAAGCATGGAGACAAGATTGGGAAATTACAGCACGCTCCTTGGATTTCTAAAGGGACAGATACCAGAGGCAGACATTCCTTTTCACACACAAAATGTTGGTGTGCACACGCATGCGGTAGAGATCAATCCTAACCCCCAAAGGCCCCTTTGTCTCACTGAAGCGCTTATTAAATGAATCTGTGTTTCCACTGGCAGCTCAGAGTCATCTAGAAAGGGAACACAATGCCATGTCAGTCAGTATTTGTTACTGTCAGAGCCTTCCTCACAGTCGGCCCCACATTTATTGTCTTTTGGGGGCCCGTTTTATCCATTTTCTGTGGGCAAAGTCATTAATCTTCCTCCTGGCTCGGGTGCTGTGCATCCCTGACAGCTGGGGTCCCAGCTTCCTGGGCTGCTGGGTAGGGACACCTCCCAGGCTCAGCCTCATGGTGCTGGAGCTTTGATTAGAGTGAGGAGTGAGCAGAGCTGTAAAGAGGACTGAAAGGAGCGGGGGGTGCAGATGTCTGTGGCTCTTGAAGGCACTGGGGATCTGCGGCAAAGGTCATTCTGTTTTTGAATCATCTACAGTGCACCCTGACACCAAAATACACTTAGTCCTATGCAGAATCACTTGATAAAGAGGCTAATGAAGTGGAAAGATGTCAGCAGAGCTAAGCGGGCCAGGCTCTCGGGGATGCGCCATGATTCAACCTTCTGTTTCCATGGAAACCAGAGAGGCTTGGCTTCTTTCTTCCTCTCCTTCATTTTGGAAGGTCTCTCCTTGGTAACCTTGACCCTTTCACATTGGCAGGCAGAGATAAGGAATTCCATTTTCCCTTATCTGGTCATGGTTGGCTGGTAGACACTGATGGGTCTGTGATGGGGGAGGGGTGCTGGCCAGGGGCTCTGGAGTGCCTTAATTCAAATGCATGAAGTGGAGGGTGGGAGGCGATAGAAAAAGAACACAGTTAATTAAGGTTGATATTGCAGAGAAGGTTGTTTTCTGAATAATAAATTCTATGGGCTTCAAAAACAAGTCCAATTAAAGGAGTGCAAAAAGGAGAGGCCGTTGAAGGGCAGAGGAGGACGGTTTTGGTCAGGGGGTGCTTTTTGAGGGGTGGGAGGGGGATATTGGCTGTACCTAAGGGGACCTTTCTATGCTGGCATCTTGGTACTCAGAGCAAAAACTGATGATAGCTTGTGACATTGCTGCCCATACAAATGCCCTTTGCTTTGAGCAGCAGGGTCATTTGTGGCCTCAGCTAATGGAGAAGGGCTTTGAAGTTGATCCTGATGGGAGAGTTGACTTTAGGTTGCTATCAAGGAGAGGGATTTTTCTTCAATTTAAGCTCATAAATGTTGCTCCTGGGCAGGTACCTTCTCCAGCCATATTGTACATCACCTTTCAGTTCAAGTGCTCCCTATATTCCTATGCTCCCTGTGTCTTCTAGAATAAATTATTTATTGAGAAAAATTTATTTATCCCTGGATAGTCAAAGCTTTGTGTTCCTTGGTGTTGGTCATCCATTCTTGAATCAGAGGAGGGTATGCCCAAGGGCATGTGGTACTAATACAGTAGCCCCATGACCCATACCCTCCTTTCAGTAGCAACTATGGCATAAGTTCTTAGAGAAGGAAGTAGTATCAGGCTCCCCCAAACATCTTTGCTATAAGACTCCTAACTTAACCTTCAATTTACAACCTTAAAGAATGAATGTGTATTTTAAAAAATTATTGTAAAGGTAAAAATCATAGCATGTCTTCTTCCTGTATAAGAAGAACCTTATTTTACAACTGGGAGTTAGGAAACCTATCCACATGTAAATGCAAGAGCTAAGCGAGATTGAATTTGGCTTGGGTCACCAGGAGGAAGCTCTCCATCTTTAGAAGTGGGTTTTCAGCATTCTCCTAATCCACCCATTCTTATCCCATTCTAATTGGTGATCTCATTTGGAGCTAGGGTAAACTGACCGAGAAAAGGGCTGGAGGGAGTGATAGTCCCTCATCCAGCTAGTTGAAAAATGACTTAGAGGAACATTGAAAGCAGAAGGGCCTTTTCCTAGCTTTCCCTAGACTGTGGGCAGAGACTTCCTTTGTATGATTCATCAGTAGTGGACTGATCAAATACATCATACTACCTCTGTAATGGAATACAACACAACTCTACAAAACTATGAGGAAACTGGAAGGATATGGAAAGCTTTCCAGGGGTGATTATGAACTGAAAAAAAGCCAGTGCAGAGCAATATGTGTATTAGGTTTTGATTCCTATTAGAAAAGGAGAAAAATAAAAATATATCTTCATATATGCTTGCATTTACATAAGGAAACCGTACACACAATAGATGAATACAAAATAAAAATAAACATGAAATAAATGACCCATGGTAAGAATGGGGTCAAGAAGTAGATGAATGAGTTAAAGGACTGAGAGACTATGTACATTAATTTTCTTTTTTTTTGTACATTAATTTTCAATTTAATTTTTGAACCACATACACAACCACATACTATTTGAAAATTAAATTATAAAATATATAAAGTTAAAATTATAAAATGGAAAATGAAAATATAAAAAAAGGCAGGAAAAAACAGTGAAATCTTTCAAATACTTTTGCTTATATCATTTTAGGAATTCTTTCTCTCTTTTCTTTCTTGCTCCCTCTTGTTTATTTCCTCCTTTTTTTGCCTTGTTAGAGAATGGATTTGAGATGACTTGGTGAAGAAAAAGAACATATAACACAAAACTGGTTATTGAAAGTTTTCCTGATTCACTTCTAGCATGCCTGTGTGAAAGGGTCAATGAACTTCCCCCATCCCCACCAAGCAACTATAAAACTGGATAACACTATCAAAAAACAACCATTTAGCCTACTGGAAATAGAGCAAAACATTTATTTATGAAAACTACTAAATTTTGGTTAAGAAAGGTAGAAGTCTGTGGTATTCTTGCATGGGGCTCCTGCCGTCCTCCCTCCACCTCTACAAGTAGTTTATTAAGTGTAGGTAAGGAAGGCCATGAAAACCAGTTGTTTTGCTGCTACTTCCAGAAGAGGCTTATTTGACTTGGACCATTGTCAATTAAAGTGGTGGTCTTTACAGCAAGAAAACAGGGAGGGCTAGTAGCTTCTGTGGTCTAAACTTGTGGTTCTTTTTGGAGAATGCAATGAAATAACAGATTGGTTAGAAATTTAGCAGGAAGTTCTGGGAGTGAGACAACCATAATATGCTTGATATGTTCTTCACATACCCTGGGTTGACTGAGGCTATGCATATGAACAGCAGAAACCGGAGTGATCCTAAGCCATCTGCACATTCCTGGCCAGTAGAGTCTGGGTTCATGTACTGAGGAGTCTGTGAGACACCATGAGAAGGCCTGGCAGAAAGTAAACTGCAGGAGAGACTTGAAAATGACCTGAATTTTGAATGAGCTCCCTAGCACACACAGTGATCCATCAGCAGAGAATGGAAACCTTCCTGGCTCAAGGTATTTGAGCACAACCTATAATTAATCTGTGGTTGAACAGACAGTAGGATGAACTTTAGGAGGCTAGGCTTAAAAATGAAGATAATAAAAAAATCAAAACAAAACTGAGCAGACACATCAGAAGCCAGACACTATGACAGAGCTCACAGACTTAGTCTAGGCAAGTTACTCAACAGAGAACAGACAAATCAGCGATAGCATCAGCGATAGCAACAGTAATCTTTAGGGGTGGGTGAGTGGGTAGGGAGGAATCAGAATTCAGAGTTGCTAAAATATATGTTCTAAAATGTCAAGATTCAATAAAAAATTATGATAACTTGTCAATAAACAAGAAAATCTGACTTACAGTATGGAAAAATAAAGCAGTCAATAGAAACTGAGTTCCCCTAGATGTTGGATTTAATGGATGAAGGCTTAAAATTAAGTATTATAAATACTTTAAAATAACTAAAAGAAATCACACTCAAAGAATTAAACAAAAGTAGAATAACAAGGATTTAGTGAATAGTGAATCTCAAGAAAAATATGGCAATTAAAAATTCTTAGTTGAAAAGTATAACTTAAATGAAAAATTTGCTAGAGTAGCTAAATAGCAGAAGAATGAATCTGCAGATTGAAGGTACATTGACAGAAATTACCCAAACTGATTAATAGGGAGAAAAAAGGTCAAAGATGAATTAATATAATCTCTGTGACCTGTGAGCCTACATCAAGCATACCAACATACATGTAATGGCTATCTCAGAAAGAGAGGAAATAATGGTCAAAAGCTTCCCAGTTTTGATGGAAAACATTAATTTACAGTTTTAAGAAGTTCAGCAAAACCCAAGCATTACAAACACAAAGACATACACAAATAGACACATTGTGATACTGTTGAAAGCCAAAGAAAAGAGAAAATCTTGAAAACAAAACCAGAAAAGCAATTTCTCATGTACAGAAAAGCAATATTATCACTGACTTTTCATCAGAAACAATGAATTCTGAAGATAGTGGAATGATGTATTCAAAATATTGAAAGTAAAAAATCTCCCAATTTAAAAAAAAAATACAAAAAAAAAAAAGAAAAAATTCAACAAAAATACTCTTTAAAAATGAAGGTGAAAGAAAAACATTCCCAGATAAACAAATATTGAGAGAATATGTTGCTAGCAGACCTGCTTTACAAGAAATACTAAAAGCAATCCTTTGGGCTGAAAGGAAGTGACAGCAGAGAGCAACTTGAATTCACAGAAAGGAGGAACTCTGGAAAATGGCAAATGTTTGAAAATTAAATGACACACTCCTAAATAACCCATTGGTCAAAAAAGCAATCTGAAAAGGACATTAGAAAGTATTTTGAACTGAATGAAAATAGAAAGATGATGTATCAAGGTTTATAGGATTAAAATAAAGCAGCACTTACAGAGAACTATATAGTTCTAAATGCCTATAAGAAAGAAGAAGAAAGGTCTTAAATCAATAACCTAAGCTTCTCCATTAAGAAATTAGAAAAAGAATAGAGTAAAACTAAACCCAAAGCAAATAGATGGGAGTAAATAATAAAGAGCAAAGTAGAAAACAGTAGGGTAGAAAATAAAAAAATTAATGAAACAAAAAGTTGGTTTTTTGAAAAGATTAAAGAAGTTGAGACCATCTTAGTTTTCTATTGCTGCTGTAACAAGTTTCCACAGGTTAAGTGGCTTAAAAAACATAGTTTCGTTATCTTATAGTTATAATTAGGAGTCTGACATGGATCTCAAGTTGCTGGCTGGGTGAATTCCTTTCTGGAGACTCTAAGGAGAATCCATTTTCTTTCTTTTTTCAGCTCGAGGCTGTAAACTCTCCTTGGCTCATGGCCCTTTCTTGCATCTTTAAAGCCAACAATATCAGGCCAGGTTCTTCTCACACTGCCGTCTCTCTGGCTCTTCTTTTCATGCCTCCTCCTACTTTTTAAGGACTTTTGTGATTACATTTGTATTACTAGGATAATCCGGAATAATCTTCCTATCCTAAAGTCAGCTGATTAAGTCATCTGTAATTCCATTTGCAACGTTAATTCTTCTTTGCCATGTAATATAATATATTAATGATTCTAGGGATTAAAATGTGGACATACTTGGAGGACTATTCTTCTGCCTACCACAAGCCCTTAGGTTGACCAAGAAAATAAAAAAGGAAGTACAAAATCATGAATAAGAGAAGTGAAATCACTACTGATCATATAGAAATTAATAGAACTTTGAGGAAAATAGTATGAATGACTTAATGCCAGAAAATTCGACAATTTAGATTAAATTAAATACCACAAAAAACACAAATTATGAAAACTAACTTAAATAGAAAATCTGAGTAGGCTGGTAATAAATAAAGAAATCAAATTAGTAATTTAGAATATTTCACAAAGCAAACCTTAAGTCCCAAGTGGCTTCATTGGTGAATTCAGTCAAATATTTAAAGAATTCAACACTTTCAAGAAATAGAGAGGGTAGGAACAATTCCTAACTCTCTATATGAGGGGAATACTACCATAATACCAAAGCCAGAAAAAGACATAAAAAGAAAAGACTTATATCCCTCATGAACATAAATAAAAACTTTTAAACAAAATATTAGCGAATTCAATTCAGCAGTATGTAAAAAGTATTATACTCCATGACCAGATGGCATTTATCTAACATATGCAAAGTTTGTTTAACAGGTAAAAATCCATTAATGTAATACACCATAATAATAGAATACAATACAAAAACTAGATGATTATCTCAATAGAGGTGGAAAAATCATTTAACAAAAATTCAGCACCCTTTCATGATCAAAATACTAAACAAAATAAGGGAACTTCCTCTACCTTATAATGGACATCTGTAAAAAAAACTTATAGCTAACACCATATTAAATGCTGAAAGACTGAATTCTTTCCCATAAAATTGGGAATAAGGAAAGGATGTTCACCCTTGCTTTGTGTGTTCAATATTGTACTGGAGATTTTAACTGGTACAATAAGGCAAGAATGAATGAACAAATGAATGAGTGAAGGAATGAATTAAGGCATTTTGATTGGAAAGGTAGTAGTAAAACTGTCTTTAGTCACAGAAGATATGATCTCATATATATAGAAAATCCTAAGGAATCCATTTAGTAGTTTCTATAAACTACTAAAACTGATAAACAGGTTTAGCAAGGTTGCAGGATATTTTAGATCAATATATAAATATCAGTTGTATTTCTATATGTCTTAGCAACAAACAATGCAAAAAATGAAAATCTTCTTAATGCCACTCATGAAAGGATCAAAAAGGATAAAATGCTTAGGAATACATTTAGTAAAGGAGTGTAATATTTTGTTCAATGAAAACTACAAAGCATATCTTAAAGAAATTAAAGTATATCTAAATAAATGGAGAAAAATTCTGTATTTAGGAATTGGAAGACTCAAGATTGCTAACATCTTAATGCTCCCCAAATTGGTGTATGGATTTATTTTTTTTTTTAATTTTTTTTTTAAATTTATTTATGATAGAGAAAGAGAGAGAGAGAGGCAGAGACACAGGCAGAGGGAGAAGCAGGCTCCATGCACCAGGAGCCCGATGCGGGATTCGATCCCGGGTCTCCAGGATCGCGCCCTGGGCCAAAGGCAGGCGCTAAAACCGCTGCGCCACCCAGGGATCCCCTGGTGTATGGATTTAATGCAGTCTCAATAACCCAGCAGAATTATGGGGAAATTGACAAGCTAATCCTAAAATTTTTTTGGAAATAACAGTTTTGGAAAAAAAAGAACCAGATTGGAGGACTTCCTTGATTTGTAAACTTAATATACAGTTACAATAATCAAAATGCTGTGGTATTGGTATAGGGATAGGCATAAAGATCAATGGAACAGAATTGAGTCTCTTTACATTTATAGTCAAACAATTTTCAAAAAAAAGATGTCAAGATAATTTAATGGGGAGAAGAATAGTCTTTTTATCAATGGTACTGGGAAACTGAATATTCATTTGGAAAAATAAAAATGAGTTTACACATTTACCTTACATCACACACAAAAGTTAACTGAAGTGATCAAAGACCTGAATGTAAGAGATAAGCTGGAAAACTTCTGGACGAAACATAGAACATTTTTCTGATGTTAAGTTAGGCAAAGAGTCCTTAGATATGATATAAAAAGCTTAAGGCAAAAAAGAACAAAAATAAAAAATCAGATTTCATTAAAATAAAAACTTTTTCCATTTCAAAAGATACCATTAAGAAAATTCAAGGACAAGCTACAGACTTGGAGAAAGTATTTGCATATCATACATTTGATAAAGGACTTCTATCCAGAATTTGTAAAGAACTCCTAAAACTCAGTAATGAGAAGACAAGCCAATTAAAAAATGGACAAAAGACTTTAATAGATACTTCACTAAGTAGTACATACAGATGGTTCTGAAATACAGAAAAAGTTATCAACATTATTAGTCATTAGGGAAGTGCAAATTAGAAATACAATGTGATACCTGTACACCATCACTAGAACAGCTAAAATTAAGAAAGCAGATGATATGAATTGTTGGCCAGGGTGTAGAGAAACTAGAACCCTCATACATTGCTGGTGGAAATTTAAAGTGGCATAGCTTCTTTGGAAAATGTTTTGGCATTTTAAAAGGTTAAAAAGAACTTACCCTGTGACTCATCATTTCTATTTCTAGGACTCTACCCAAGAGAAATGAAAACATGTGTCTACACAAAGACTCATATGAGAATGTTCATAGCAATATTATTCAAATAGCCTCATACTGAAAACAATCCAAATGTCCATCAACTGGTTAGCAAAGAATGGTTAAACAGAAGTGGTATATTCATACTATAGTATACTATTCAGCAATGAAAAATGATGTACAATATGGATGTTATGTTGTACGCTACAACATAGGTAAACCACCAAAATGTTAAGTGAAAGAAGCCAAAGACTTCATGTTGTATGATTTCATTTAAATGAAATGTCCAGTTAGGCAAATTTACATAGGCAGAGGGCTGATCACTGGTTATCAAGAGTTGAGGGTGGAATGGGGATTGACTACAAATGAGTTTGAAGGAATTTCTTTTGGGTAGTGAAAATGTTCTAAAGCCAGATGGTGGTGATGGTTGCATAACTCTATAAAGTTACTAAACATTATTGAATTGTATGCTTACAGTGGGCCAATTGTATGGTATGCAAATTATCTCTATAAAGTTATTTTTCTTTAAAGAATTTCCATCAAAGAAAAAATAGGGGAAGAGGAAATGAGATAGTTATATACAAAATGTGTTTTGTGAAAACCTCTATCTCAGTTAGCCAAATGTGTTAAAGTTTCTACTAGTCAGAGCATGATCAAAGATCTGTAAAATCAAAGCCATTGAGAAACACAACTGTTCTTGCTATTGAATCCTGAGATAAATTTCTTTTGCTGAATTAATTTATTCATTTATTCATAAATATTTATTGTGCCTCTGTTAAGTACCAAGCACTATGTTAGGTTCTGCTTATATAGGAGTGAACAAAACAATTCTGGTTCTCACCTTCCTGGAGTTTTGAGTCTAGTGGTTCCTCCTAGGTATGGTTTTTATGCATTTTGAAAACATAAGTTGGATTTTACTGTATTATTAACTTTGTATTTTGGCTTTTTATTTAATATTACATCAGAAGCATATAATGTTATGTTTAAAGTTCTTCATAAACCTTGTTTTTATTTGCTGCAACCTTTACTGCCACATGCCTTGATGTTGAACATTTAAATTGTTTCCAGTTTATTGTTATTATACATAATGCTGCAAAGAATTTCTTTGCAAATGAATCTTTGTTTTCCTTCTTTTTTTTTTCTTTTTTTTTTTCTAATGAAAACAAATGAATCTTTGTTTTCCTTTTTTTTTTTTCTAATGAAAATCTCAAAAGAGATACTGGATTGATGTTACAAATACAGGTCTTGATATATAATATAAGGTCTTGATATTTATTGCCAAATTGTTTTCTGGAAAGGTGGTGTCAATTTGCAATCCCAGTAGAGGGATTGTTATTTTCTAAGACACCGGGCTAGGTTGGCAGATGAACCACAGTACACAGAAGTGAGCCATACACTCAGCTGTGGAGAGTGGGCCCTCTGCATAGGCATCAGAGCAGATTCCTCACTGATGGCTAAATTAATTACTGGTTGAGCTCTGTCCTCTCCCAGGTTACAGTAAAGTGGCTAGACCAACAATACCCAGGCCTTAAAATGGAACTCAGGGTGGGGAAAGGCAAACTGGCCCCAATAAAGAGGGAAGAGTGTTATGCATAGAGCTGCTCTCATTAAGCACAAGCAAAATGAAGAGAAATGATAGAACAACAAGGCAAACATACCACAGGAAAATCAGTTAGTCAGAAAGTCAGGTGTGGATATGAAAAAGTCAAGTGAGATCTGGAAGAAATATAAATCAGGAGATAGAAGTAGCTTCCACGTGAATGTTTTCCTTTAGAGAATAAATTAGTAGGAATATAAATGTGATAAAACAAGAGCTGAAAGATGAGATGATAAAACTACAGAATGAGTTATAAAAGGAGACTGCAAACCTAGGAAATGAATTGAAATAAAGTAACATAAAATAGCAAGGAATAGAATCGACATAGCTAAAAACTAATGGCGTGAAGGGAAAGCTGGAGATGATCATACTGAATACAGAGGGAAGAGAAAAGAGATTAAATAATTAGAAGAGGAAGTGAGGCAAAGATGATTCAAAATAAGGTAATGGATGTTACTGCCAAAGACAATGCAACACAGAGTAAGATTTCAGAGAGGATGCAAATCTGCAGATCTGCATGTGGCCAAGTGTAGGACATGCCAAGAAAAACAGATTGCGAATGACCATCATCAAGAATATTCCTAGGTTTATCTATTGACCTTATAAAATAAAGAAGGAATTCCTGAGGCATCTAGGCACTGAGTAGTCCCCAACAGTGGCAGAGATTTGGCTGTCCTCCGATACATCATGGTAACTTTCAAAGATAACCAAACAATGTTTATAAAGTTCTGAGATTTGGAAAGTGAGACCTAAGCAAAGTCTCTGCAGCCAGGGAGATGCCTATGTATGAAGCAGTCTTAAATATGAAATCACAGCCAGACTTGAACACTCACTGTATCTGCTTGCATGAAACCAGAACTCTTTGGTGATGGGGTTAGGTTTGATCAGGTGAGCAATAGAATGGAATGGAATGGAATGGAATGGAATGGAATGGAATGGAATGGAATGCTGCTATTACAGACTTTGGCAAAGTAAAGTCAACATAAACAGACATTGCAAGGTGGAGCAGGAGAGGGAAAGGTGGAGTAAGTGTGAGAGTATTATTCCCATGCTGTTTGGAGCAGTGAATCAATATTATCTAAAATTCTAGTTAAAAAATATGACTGTAATCTCTTAATGACTTTCATAATATGTAAAATTTTCTTTAACCTTAGTAATTTTTTAAAAGATTTATTTATTTTAGAGAGAGAGAGAGAGCATATGCATGCACGAGTGAGAGTACATGTAAGCAGGGGGAAGGGCAGAGGGAGGAGACTCCCTCTGAGCGTGAGCCTGCCTGAGGATCCGTCCCAAGACCCTGAGATACTGACTGGAGCCGAAAGCAAGAGTCAGACACTTAACCTGCCTAGGTGTGTTGTGCCCAAGATTGCAAATCTGAGAAACCACCAAGGAGCCAACACCGATGCAAGCACACGAGGGTTTATTACCAAGCTCAAGCTTGGGTCCAAGTATACCTGACACAGCGGAGCAGAGACTTGGACCCCGAAGTGGGTTACAGCTGGGTTTTTTATGGGCTGGTCTAGGGGATTTTCAGAAGGGGTGGAGGAATTTCTCAAGTTCGGTTTACATTCTGATATGGGACTTTCGAGGGCATTGAGCTCTGTTCTCATTCTAATATGGGACTTTCTGCCACTGGCTTGGGCTCTGTTATCTTTCTGATATGGGATTTCTCTGCTGAGGACATTCTGCAGTTTTTCCTGTAAAGTTTAGCTCTTATTCACAGGGGCCTAAGATGGCTGTACTTGTGCTAATGCTAAACTTGAGGTGGAATGGCCTTAATTTTTCTCGGCCTCCACAGGTGCTCCTAACCTTAGAGTAATTTTTAAGAAGCTAATATCTCTCAGGGGTGAAGAAACATTTGATGTACGATAGATTTTTGAAATTTTCTTCAGTTTCTTTCTCTTCTGTTAAGTTCAAGAAAATAATCAAATTTACAAATTAAATCACAATTTTAATTTACATACAATTATTTCATTTTTAGAATTCTCTCATTGCTCCATCTTTCCTTTTCTCTTTGCTAACATCTGTATAAATATAAATAAAAATGCAATGGTGATCACAAAATATTAACACTGATTATTTCAGATTGATGAGATTTCCAGTGATTTGTTGATTTATTTTTCATACTTTTCTGTATGTCTTGCGTTTTAAAATAATGAATATGAATCATTATATAACATTTATTATTGTTCCTAAATGTTATGCATGCTCTTTGCAGAAAATTTGAAACATACGGTAAGAAAAAGAAAAAAACCTGCCATCCAGATATATCTGGATGTGGTGGCCTGTTCTGTTTGTGATTGTCAATGAGCATTGCTTATAGGTACTCATGCCTATGTGTAGTCCCTTTGCACGTTGACTCTGGGCTTGGTCATCTGTGGTCATTAATTTTATTTGTCGCTGAGTGAAGTAAGCCAGTCGGAGAAGGACAAACATTATATGTTCTCATTCATTTGGGGAATATAAATAATAGTGAAAGGGAATATAAGGGAAGGGAGAAGAAATGTGTGGGAAATATCAGAAAGGGAGACAGAACGTAAAGACTGCGAACTCTGGGAAACGAACTAGGGGTGGTAGAAGGGGAGGAGGGCGGGGGGTGGGAGTGAATGGGTGACGGGCACTGGGGGTTATTCTGTATGTTAGTAAATTGAACACCAATAAAAAATAAATTAAAAAAAAATTTTTGTTTGTCAACTTGGTTAGGCTGTGGTGCCTAGTTGTTTGGTCAAACACAAATCTTGGTGTTGCTGTGAAGGTATTTTTTTTTAATGTGATTAATATTTAAATCAGATTAGACTTTGAGTAAAGCAGATTACTCTTTATATTGTGGGTGGGCCTCATCTAATCAGTTGGAGGCCTTAAGAACAAAGGCTAAGATTTTTCAAAGAAGGAATTCTCCTCAAGATGACAGTATGAGGGGCAGCCCTGGTGGTGCAGCGGTTTAGCGCCGCCTGCAGCCCGGGGTGTGATCCTGGAGACCCAGGATTGAGTCCCACATCGGGCTTCCTGCATGGAGCCTGCTTCTCCCTCTGCCTCTCTCTTCGCTCTCTCTGAATGAATGAATGAATAAATAAATAAATAAATCCTTAAAAAAAAAAAGATGACAGTATGAAACCGAGTTTCTAGCCTACTACTTTGTGGCAATTCAGACTCAAGACTGCAGCAGCAACTCTTACCTTATTTTCTAGTCTGTCAGCCTGCCCTAAGATTTCAGACTTGCCTTTATGTCTGTGTGTCTCTGTGTCTGTGTGTGCATGTGTACACACACACTAACTGTTCCAGCCATCCCACCTAGGGCACCAGCCCTGTGGCTGAAGCCCCCTTAGATGTCCATTGTCAGGCATTCAACCAGGTGATTGCAACTGCATATGTGACCTCAGGAGAGACCAGCAGAAAAACTATCCTGACGAGAATCATGAACAAATAAATGGTGATTGTTCTAATTTTTAGGGTAGTTTGTTACTTAGTAATGGATAACTTTAATATACTACAGTTACCATTTTGGCACATGAACTTCTGGTCTTTTTATATAATTTGAGCATTTTCATAAAACTGGAATAATATTCTTTATAATTTTACATTATGCTTTTTTGGTGACATTATGAGTGGTCTCCCATGTTACTAAAAGGTGTTTTAACCTCAGTTTTAGCAGATACATAGTTTTTTTCTGCTTTCTATTATTACAGATTTTGATCATTTTTGTTAATATAATATTTAAAATTTGATACAATAATATAACTATTTTGCTGTTGTAAACAACACTGGGATAAATGGTCTTGTATATATTACCAGAACCACCCATCTAAGTGGCTTCTGTATTCCAGACACATGAAAACTGTGTGAGATAATAATAAATGTTTATTATTTCAAGCCACTAAGTAATGATATAATTTCTTATGCAGCAATTGGTAATAACTAATATAGGCCCCATTGGGACTCTGGGTTTTTCATCTTAAGTAGGAAAACTTGCCACATGTTTGTCTCCTTGTAACCCAACTATTACCACTGACTGACTCTACCAATATTTATGGAGGGAGAATTTGAACAAATACACCACATACACACTTCTTGAGCCTTTTTCTTCACAACAGTGTCTTCACTGACCACCCATATCCTGACAACTCATATATTGGAGCTCCAGCCCTAGTTTTTTCCCTGCACAGATATCAGGTTCTTATCTCCAACTGTCCACCTCTTATCATCTCTTGGATGTTCCTCAGGGTGTTCAAAATGAAGTTCTTCATCTCCTGCTGTAATCTCATCTTCCCTTATTTGTCTTGACTGAGAGGTGGGACTAAGTTGGAAGGTAGTAGGGATACGACACTGTATTAGTTATCTATTGCTGTGTAACTGTGACCTAGTTTTGGAATGTTGATGAGGTCCATAGCTGAAGGTCAATAAAGAATTCTTGAGATGTCTTTGGTGCAAAAAGATGATTTTATTAAAGCATGGGGACAGGACCCATGGGCAGAAAGAATTGGTGCACTGAGGTTGTGAGGAATGGCTGATTATATAGTTGGAAGTTGGGAGAGGTAAGGAAAAGGGAGCTGTCCAAGAGGACTTTCATATGCTAAAGAAGACTCTCAGGATGCTGGAGGCCTAGCTATTGTCAAGCTAAAGTTGTTTTTCCCCTCTAGCAAAGCATTAACATTAAGACAGTTGGGAGCTTCCTGGAGGAATGTTCTATTCTTCCTGTGACAAGTCCTTGTAGGTCATAAAGAAATTTAATTTTGTTTACATTCTTTTCTGCCTCTGTTTCCCACATCACTCATGGAGGGGAGGGTGATGTTAGGGTTCCAGGAAATTAAGTCTGTGGGCCCTCTGGAAGTTAGGCTATTGATAAGAATGCTTTTTTCTTGTAAATCACTAAGACATTTGTAAACTGATGGAGACTCCCGTCCTGCAGGAATGTGATCTCTATCAGTTAACCATTTGTTTTTCCCTTCCCTTTGTTTTAGGATGGCCTGGAGTGTCTGAGGAATGTCACACATATCCCACCAGGGAGTGGGGTGAAGGGGTGCTGTGTGTCAGCTTGTGCTTTGCCCACAGTTTGCCTTCTGCTCCTTCATCATCACAACTTACCCCAGAACTTAGTGACTTAAAACAATGAGTATTGCCCAGATTCTGAGACTTAGGAGTCTGAAAGTGGATTATCTGTGTGTTTCTAGCTCAGAGTCTTGAGATTACAGTAAAGATGTTGTCTGGGACTGTAGTATTCCAAAGACTTGCGTGGGGCTGAAAGGCCTGCTTTCATGATATCTCACTCCTACGGTTGTTGGCTGTGTTGTGCCCAAGATTGCGAATCCGAGAAACCACCAAGGAGCCAACACTGATGCAAGCACATGAGGGTTTATTAACAAGCTCGAGCTTGGGTCCAAGTATACCCAACACAGCAGAGCAGGGACTTGGACCCTGAGGTGGGTTCCGCTTACTTTTATGGGCTGGTCTAGGGGACCTTTAGAAGGGGTGGAGGAACTTCTCAAGTTCTGTTTACATTCTGATATGGGGCTTTCAAGGGCATTAAGCTCTGTTCTCATTCTGATATGGGACTTTCAGCCACAGGCATTGAACTCTGTTCTCATTCTAATATGGGGCTTCCTAGGGTGTTAAGCTGTGTTTTTTTTTTTTTTTTTTTTTTTTTTTTCTGTAACTGAAGTAAGGTAAAGTTCAGCTCTTATTCACAGGGGCCTGAGATGGCTGTACTTGTGCTAACACTGAACTTAAGGTGGAATGGCCTTAATTTTCTCGGCCTCCACAGGCTGGAGGCTTCAGGTTTTTGCTACCTGTAGGAAGGAGGCCTCCATTCCTCACCACATGGATTTCACCAAAGAGCTTATTAAGAGTCCTCCCAATGTAGTAGCTAGCTTCCACCAGAGCAAGTGATCTAGGAGCAAGGGCAGAAACCACCATGTCTTTGATGATTTAGCCTTGAAAGTCACATAGTATCACCTCTCCCGTGTTTTCTTGGTCATACAGACCAACCTTGAAACGAAGTAGAAGGGGATTACATAAAGCTATGAATATTGGGGTGGAATAGGGGTCATTTGGGGCCATCTTGGAGATTGGCGATCACAGACACTATTGTGCCAGTGGTTTTGGGATTAAGACAACTGGGGTTTGAGACAACTGAGGCTTCCAGATCAGTGGCACCAAGATAAAGTGTTTGAGGCCAGATCACCTCATTGAGATAGGATAAAATGAGAAGGGGGAGCCAAGATGAGACGTGGAGTGGCATAAGGGGCACCCTGGCTTGCCTCTTGGGGAGACAGAGCTTATATGGCAGCTGGAGGAAGCCCTCGGCCTCAGAGTTGCAGGTGCTGGCGGTTGGCAGTTGGCAGTTGAAAGCTGGCCTGAAGGGACATGTTAAGTGCCAAAGAGAGATGGGAGGGGAACCAACAGCATTTTCTGTGAGTACCTTTAGAATTCAAATTAGGTATCAGCTCCTTTGAGAAGCACTCCATGGCCCCTCACTTTGTCTGGTGGGTTGGGTGCCTCTCAGCTCTGCTCCCATTGTACCCATCCCTCACTGTGTATGACTGTCTGCATCTCTCCTTGTAAACTCTGAGCTCACTGCGGATACAGACCGGTGTCTTCCATCTCCAAGTCTCCGTGGTGGCTAGAAGACATGACCCAGAATCCGGAGCATGCTGGGTGCTCAGTAAGTCTTGAGTGAACAAATGAATGAGGAATTCTTTTCATCATTTGGAATAACTTTGGTTATGCTCTATGTAGTCTTGTGTCTACACGCTTTAACATGAATTATCACCATTTCTACTCCAGTGGGCTTATTTTTAATGGGAATAATTTCCTACAGAGGGTTGGTTATTCCAGGTGCAGGAAAAGCACTAACATGTTTATGGTGGATCAGCTGGCACACCAGGCCCTGACTGATGTACTGCTGAGCATCCCCCTAGATTCCTGGAGAAAAGCTGGGATGGGGCACAAGTGGCTGCCATGCAGCAGTTTTGCACCTAGAAAACCCTCGTGTGGGGTGAGGTTGAGGGAGAAGGAATGGCAAGGTTTCTGCACAGACCAAGAGTGCCCCAGAGATCCCATCTAGTCTCATTTTAGATAGTCAGGATTTACTCATTGTCGTAGTCACTTAGCACTCTGGGAAGGAGGCATTGTCTCTGAGTAGAGTGCAGCAGTGATGATTTGGCTGTTATTATGGATAATAATTGTGTTTGCTGTCTGTGCTGCCTGGGCTTATTTGGGAGCATTGTTACCACTGCTATAATTTTAAATATTTTAATTAATGATACTTTGCTGTGCTCCTGCCTTGAGGCTCCTTAAGCAAAATGAGCAATTAAAAAAAACCACACACACAAAAGGCAAATGAATGAAAATAAAAGAAAGGGCATTTAAAAAATCATTCTGTTCTTATGATGTTTCAGGCTTGAAAAATGTATTCAGCTGTCTGCTGCAGGCAAGAGAAAATTCTCACTACTTCCGCCCGTTATCTTTTGCTCCCATAGTCATCCATCTCCTGTAGCTGCTGAGTGACATAGAATATACATAAAGTATCACCAAGAGAAACAGGAGAGGAGGAAAAGGGAAAAACAGTGCCCAGGAAACTTAGAGTCTTGTGCTTTTAAAAGTATGTCATTATCCTTGATCATCACCATCAATCATTGTTATCAATTATTTTTATGCTTTGCCAATATTGTGGATATCACCGAGAAGATAGCAAAGAACTGGTGTCTCTATCTGAGCTCTTTCCTTCCAATGTTAGTGTATGTGCTGCTGAAGTGAACACTGCATCTTTCAGTGTAGTAACTGGAAATGGTTCTGGCTGAGCAATCACAAGCCTCAGAATGTTCCATGAGGCTGATGGGTGAATGTGTGAGCAAGACTAGGAAGGTAGGGTAATCTGAAATGTTAATATGTTATTTTCATGATGGAGGAGACAGGAAGGACTCCCCTCTGTATCTCATCACCAGATGAGCTCTCTGGCGAGGTCAGGATTCTAAACTCAGGACTCTTGCTTGGCCTGCGCAACTTTGACTTCCAGAGTGTTTTTAAAAGGTTTGAGGGGTGCCTGGGTGGCTCAGTGGTTAAGTGTCTGCCTTTGGCTCAGGTTGTGATCTGGGGATCCTGGGATTGAGTCCCACATCAAGCTCCCCGCAGGGAGCCTGCTTCTCCCTCTGCCTACATCTCTCTCTCTATGTGTCTCTCATGAATAAAGTCTTTTAAAAAAAGTTTAAAAAAAGGTTTGAATTAGTAGCCAATATTTAGCAAGGGAGGCATTAAACATAAAAATTTAGTTTCCAGTCTTTTTGAAAGATTAGAAGATCTGCCGACGCCAACCCACATGGCAACACTGGGCTGGTGCCCCTTCTTTGGTGTGCTGGAACTGGCTCCTGCCAGCCTGTGAGAGAGAGCATGTGCACATCTTCTCAATTCTGTGTTCAGTGACTTCACATTGCTAGCTTGATATCACTGAGATCAGCCGTAGTGGGAATATATATACCATGAATACTAGCAAATGCAACAAATTAGGTTTTTTTTTTTTCCCCCCTCTTTCTCTGAGGGAGCCCATTGTCAGACATTTACCAGCATGGCACTGTGGCTGTCTCTTTATTTTTATTTTTTATTTTTTTTATTTTTGGCTGTCTCTTTAGATGGGAGTGCTGGGCACACATTCTTCACACCTACAGCTCCCCCTTGTCAACTCACAATGAGGCTGGATTGCCTGCCCTGTTCCCTGGGCTTGGACCCCAAGTCTAAGATCTTCTTGCACCATGTCTTTGTGTCCTGTGAAGAAAACTTCCTTCCTGGCCTTTGTTCAGAGGAAGAAGCTCATCAAAATAAGTGTCTGAAGGGGGAGAAGATGAGGGTTGGCTTCGAGCTGGGGGAGGAGGTGGCCTGATTTATGAGGGTGCAAGACCTATGTGAGCCAGGAAAGGGAAGCATTCCTTCTGGGAGAGAGAAGATAGGACTTCTTTGTGTGGCAGACACCCAGGCCCTATTTACATGGCATCCCATTTGTGTGTAGTTAGTCAAGGAGGCAGGGAAGTCATGGGTTACCAAACAGACCACTCATGCTCTAGGGCTGAGAGCTTGGGAGATACACCCTTGGCCAGACAGACTTTGTGGGCATGGGTGGCCTCTGCAGTTGCACTTTAATGCTCTGCTGACACTATCTTAAAATTTGTAATCCTTGTTGAACCACGGATCTACATTTTTATTTTGTACTAACTGGGCTCTACAATTAGGTAGCTGGTTCTGTCTCCTACCAATGGACAGCAGGGGACCCAATTGCTCTGGGCTGCATAGCCTTTACCAGGGCTTCCTGGGCAACCCCAAGCAACTGGAGAGAGGTCCTTCACAAGTTAACACCAACCCCTGTGGGAGGGGCTCAATCGGACTTGCATGGTCAGAAATCTAAGAAACATGGTTTTTTGGATGGGTTGAGAGCTGTCTTACAACGCTACATTTATTTTATTTTTTCCCTTGGATGAACAAGAGGTACAGTGCCAAATTTTGGTGAATATGCTAAGATCTCTTCCCAAAGAAGAGTCTAGTGGGAGGCATGCAGAGGTGACCCATACCTCTTACTCCACATAGCACATTAGAACTGAAATCTGTAAAATGTGCCATGGGGGTGCAGAAACAGGAGCAGTTGTTCTGTGTGAGTAGGATTAGGGGAATTTGTGGCAAGGTCCTGAAGGTGAGTAAGAGCTCATTGGCTCGAGAGGTGGGAATATAGAAGCCAGATGCTTGACTAGAACCTTCTTGCTTAGGGGTCTGCTGTGTTTTGATGGTGCTGCAATTTAGCAATACTAAGGTCCACTTAATGGCTTCCTAACAGCCTCTCTCCCATCTCCCTTTGGAGGCCGAGAAAATTAAGGCCATTCCACCTTAAATTCAGCATTAGCACAAGTACAGCCATCTCAGACCCCTGGGAATAAGAGCTGAACTTTACCTTACTTCAGTTAAGCCCCATATTAGAATGAGAACAGAGCTCAATGCCCATGGCAGAAAGTCCCATATCAGAATGAGAACAGAGCTTAATGCCCTTGAAAGCCCCATATCAGAATGTAAACAGAACTTGAGAAATTCCTCCACCCCTTCTGGAGGTCCTCTGGACCAGCCCATAAAAGTAAGCTGGAACCCACCTTGGGGGTCCAAGTCCCTGCTCCGTTGTGTCCTGTTGGGTATGCTTGGACCCAAGCTCGAGGTTGTAAATAAACCCTCGTGTGTTTGCATCGGTGTTGGCTCCTTGGTGGTTTCTCGGATACATAATCTTGGGCACAATATCCCCTGTCTTGTGCATGGCTATGATGAGGTCATGAAACCACTCTGGAGGCTGGTACAGACAACTACTTAGTAAGCAGATCTTTCTTGATTATGTGGTTGGAGAAGATTTGGAAATACTAGCAGACGTGTTTTCCCTAATACATGACTTACCTGGTGACTCTTCCTTTGTCTTGGTAGCATCCTTGCCTCAGAGAAGGGAGGTGACAGAAGATGCCTTGGCCAGGCTTTGGCTGTAAAAAACTGAGAATATGAAGGGCCCAAGGAATAGTGAAGTCAGAGGGAATCACAGACAACGTTTTTTGAACCCTTGGATTAGATGAGGTTTTCCTAGAGCGGGGAGGGGTGTCAGAAGGGGAAGAGAAAGGGATGGGATGGTAGGGGTCCATAGGGCTCCATGGCCACCCTTCCTCAACTTACCCTGGGAAGAGGAAAGAAAGTTACTTGAAGGCAGTGATCCTCGGTCCTATTAAAACTTAACTCCTTTATATAGTAAATACCTTGTGAAGTGCTCTTTACTATCTTGAAGTATGGTGAAATTCATAGGTGATATAACTCCCATCATTATGACAACCAATTAATACATCCACATATTTCCAAAATACTCCATGGGGAATGGGACTAGTCCTGGTTGAGAGCCATTTGGTTATGGATTTTCTTTCCTGGATAGGAACCAGGGAAAAGCAAACTGCTAGACTGGGAATAGGTGTGGGTTGGGTTGGGAAGGGCCTAGAGCAGTGGGCAGAGAGCATCCTTCTGTGAGGGTCCTCAGAGCTGCAAAAAACAGAGGTGAGGATGGGACAAGGCCACACAGAGTGTCCTGGGCATCACCATGAAGTGAAATGTGGCAGGAATGCTGGGAGAGAGAAGAGAGGGGCCAGATCCAAAGGAGCCTTGTGTTGGGAATGAAGAATGGCCTACCAGTGACCTGCATGGCCTGAGCATCCAAACCTGAAGGAGCCCAGATGTCTCTGCAGATGTCAGTATAGGTATACAGCTGCACCCCAGCCCCATCCTGCTTAAAGCTTACTGATGGAAACAATCATAATTTTCCACACATGGAGTTTGTGGATGAACATTCCTATTTGCTACAATTCTTTTTTTAAAAAGATTTTTAAAAAATTTATTTGAGAGACTGAGAGCACGAGCAGGGGGTGGGGTGGGGGTGCAGAGAGGAAAGCAGACTTTCCAGTGAGCAGGGAGCCTGATGCAAGTCTCGATCCTAGGACCCTGGGATCATGACCTGAGTTGAAGGCAGCCACTTAACCAACCGAGCCACCCGCATGCCCTACTTGCTACAGTTCTATTCAGAAGAATCTCTCACTTGATTGGATTCAGCCTCCCCTCACCTCCCCTACTGTGAAGAGTAATCATAGCTTATGATCTGTCACCTTAGCACAAATCTCTGCTGCTTAAAATCCAACTATGCCTGTTCCTTGGAAGATGAAGAATCTGGTACAGAATGAAGATAGTCTGTGGGTTTTAAGAAACATGAAAAAGAAAAGAGATCTCAAGTGTAGATACTTGGAAGGTAAAAACTGCTCCTTTGGGGGACAATAATCACATCATCTTACTTTCTACCTTTGCTAGGAAATGAGGATAGTGGTAGTGGTGAATATATTTGCTCAATTGACAACGGAATGGGTTGTAGAGGGAAAGAACCCTTCTTTTGAAACTTGGTTTAGTTTTTCAAGCCATTCAGTTAACTTCTTGGGAACTCAATTTCTTTATCTGTAGAATGGGTGTGGTAACATATAGAGAGCTCTTTGTCAGCTGTATGGTCATGGTTTTTAATTATTGTCATGAAAATCACAGCAGGAGCAGGTGAGTTTTGGCAACAAGTGGCTTGATAGGGGTAAGTAGATTGCCTTTGGTCTCAGTGGTTTCTGCCTCAGATAATTACTACTTAATTCTTTGATTGACACTTGAATCTAGAAAAATTTCTTTGAAATCACTGTAATCATTCTGTGAGTAAACTAAGAAATATATTTCACTATATAGTTGAGTGAAATGTTAACTATTTGCATATAGACTGTATCTGTAGGAGTTTAATTCTGATCATTAATTCCCTCACATTGACTCTTGGTTAGTTTTCAAGTTGGCTATGTATCTGTTAAAGGGTTGTCTGAAACCCATTCATCCTTCCAGGCAGCCAGCGTCCAACCAGTAAAAACACACTTGTTGAAGTATGTAATTTGTCCAACTACCTGGGAGAGATCCTGTGGGGATACAGCCATGAATCAGGTATAGCACTATTGTGGAGGCTGAGTATCAGCCTCCTGGACTCTTGACTATTTACTTTCTCTATTTTTGATGCTATTTCTTGAATCTTTATTAAAGATTGTATACTTTATTTAGTTTAGTTGTTTTATTTGTAATTTCTAATGGATTCTTTTTTTTTTTTTTTAGGCATGTGAAGAACATTTGGACTGAAAAGGATGAGAGTGATATCAGGAAGATGGTGTCTTCAAAAGTAAAGTAACTGATACCTGCCAACATATATCCTATTTATTTATGTTACAGATTTACCAAAGTAAAATTAAGAATTGAAAAAGGAAAAGGAAATCCAAAGTGTTAGAAAAATATATACCCTTGGGGTGGAGAAGATCTTCTAAAATAAGCCAGGAGACCCATAATCCAAAGAAGAAAACATTGATGTATTTGATAAGATAAATATTTAAAACTTTTATATATCATATGGTACCATAAACAAAATCTAAAGCCAAAACACTGGGGGGAAAGTACCTACAACTCATATGATAAACAAAAGGTTAGTGTCTCAAGGCTGTACCGAATGTTAAGAAAAAGGCATATAGCCATTGAAAGGAGAGGCAAAGGCAAGTCATACCTGAGGAGACAAACATGGTAACTAAGCATATGAAAAGATGTACAGCCCTACTGGAAATCAGGAGAGTACAAATTAAAAGGATGGGATACCATCTTCACTCAATTGATCGGTAAAACATAAAACGATTGAGAATTGCCAAAGCTTGGGATGGTTTGGGGAAATGGGCTCTTTAATCCACTGTTGTAGGAATATGAGTACTTACAACATTTTTGGGAAGTAATTTCAACATAATTTAAAAATAAAAAATGTACACATCCTTTGATCCAACAATCCCACTATTTTAGAGAAATAAAAGTACTAGTACATAGGGAGAAATATACAAAGTTACCTATTGTAGCAATGATTGTATAAAATAGGGACAGCGAGCTGGGAACATGGATGCTCAGGGACAATTGAATAACTTATAATACATCTGTAGTATGGGTTATTATACAGTCACTAAAATGCATGACTTGGATTTATGTTTATTGCCTGAAAAGGATCCACATTTTAAGGAAAAATTAGGTCAAACAGTAAATGCACATGTATGATTAAGGCCTGGAAGGAGTTATGGAAACAAATACCTCAAACTGCAGACACTAATTACTTCAAGGGGTTGAATTTGAGGGCAAGAGGAGCCTAAGAATGGGCATTTTTGTATGTTTCTGTTTTGTTTGAATTGTTACACAATAAGGCTTCCATTGAAGTAGAAGTGAAGTTAAAAAAAAATACAAAGGGGGGTAGGAGAGTGGGAGGGGAGAGAGAGAGAGAGGAGGGGAGAAAAGGGGAAAGAGAGAGAAAACAGGCTAGAGCATTAACATTTTAGACTTTAGCCTCATGGGGGAGAAACAGTGATTTCCTGACCATAAGTAAAAATGGTCATAAGTCAAAGTCAGTAAGAGTGAACAGAAACGCCGCTGTAGAGTTTGGCTTTTTAACCTGACGTCGTTATTCTTATAAATTAGAGATATGGGCTGTTTTGGGGTTAATACTCAGTATTATAGTAGTGAGGCTCTCTGAGTCTCCCTTTTAACAGTGAAGAATTTGTGTCCTCATTTTTTGTTGTTGTTAACATCTTAGCAGCTTTATTTGTTGAAGGCTTATTTGAGATCCTGGTTGTTTAAAAAGAAGAGAAAATAAGGAAAGATAAATAAGCCCAAGAATAGGGGGAAAATATTATTTGTGTCCCTCAGTAGTTTGAAGGTTGCTGTAGTTCATCTTCAGATACCGAGAGTCATGAAAGATTTATTTAACCACATTTCTCTTAAGGTCGAAGGAGTTGAGATGATCACTCTCTCATCCATGCTTCCTTTCTTCACCCAGGTCCTCTTATTTATTTCTCTCTTTTCCTAAGCCAAAATTTGAGCTGCTGTGAGAGATTCTTAGTCAGTTCCCAATATTTGAAACCGCTTTCAACAATGCCATCCATCTCCTCCCCCTGCAAGTGGCATTATCTCCACATCCTTGGAGATGAGCCGCCTCCTTCCTCTTTTATCACTCTGAGCTGTACACGTTTGGTTACAAATGCCCCGATAATGTTCTCGTTGGTCTCTCACAAGTGAAATAACAGATAACCATTCTCCCAGTGATGGCGATGCTGTCATCCTGCACCCAGATAACCAGGAAAGGAGGTATCCACTTCCATTGCGTGCCATGATTAAGATCTCACTGGAGAAGATACAAGTGAGATTGCCTTTACAAAATAATATCTGTGCTCAGATCATTTTACTCAGCTCAGATAGCAGCAAACATCATTTCTTGGGGACCTCCCCCTGTAATAATCTGCAGTGACTTTCAAACACGTATGCTACCACCTGCCCTACTGGTGAGATAAGAATAAAAGTATTAGATGGCATATTAAATTGTGCCACATTTTTTCATATTACTCATACAAATGAGATAACAGCTGCAGGATAGTCCGTTTCGTTTTTGGCAGAACTCCCAATCATTGTGCTGCAGAAACAAGAATAGCCTCCTGTCTCGGCAGCATGGGCTCTGGTCTGTGGGTATTGCTGTCTCCTAAGTCCACCTTCCTGGATTGCTTGATGTGAATCAACAGGGGACAAATCCTTTCATCCTAAACCAGATGTAGGCTTAATGTACAGTTACCTAAAGGAGGTGATCCACAGAGTGTTTCCCAAATTTCAGTTATGTCCTACTTTTTAATGATGTTTGTTGTACTGGAATATCACCAATAATGTTACTTAATACTTTCCTTTGAGTTTTAATTTTAACTACTAATTGCAATTAGCTTTATCTTGACCAGCAAGAGTGATGAAATCACAAGTTTGATATGCTGCTTTCATTTTATTATATCTGATACTAAAATAAACATGTAAACCATTAATATTGTTTTCTGGCATCATCTTAAATAATTTTGAGTGATACCCATGGATATTTAAGAAACATCCTGTTTAAAAAACACCATTAGAATAGTTCTCACTAAAGGGTACACTGCTAGCAGAGATAATTTCTACTATTAGTATAGTTCTCACTAAAGCATACACTACACAGATCATTTGTTGGTGGCTGCTTTTGGTGAGCAATCTCAGGCCTGGAAAAGGTAGAGAGAAAAAGCTATAGATATAAGAAGGATTCAGAAGGGAGATGTTGGAGGGAAGTGAAGTCCTGTCTAAGGTACCATCTCATCCTGGTCAGACTTGGATGAGTAAGATGGAGCCAGGGGCACTTTGACTGTCACCTTTCTGGGTTATTGGTTATTTCCTAGAGCCTTGACACATTTTCAGGCACTGTGACTCTGGGATGAGGCTTCTTCTGCCTCTTGCCCCTTCTGTGCTAGCTCACATCTGGACTCTCTCGGAGAGAGCTGACTTTCACAGATGATCCCAGTCAACACCATGCACAGGTTTGTGTTCAATCCATTAATGTCCAGACTGTGATCTGGGGCACCAATCCACCAGCATCATGAAGAAGAGGCAAGGATGGTATAGGATGGCAAGTGCCAAGTGTTGGAGGGCTAAGTATTCTGTTACAATTATCTTATTTATCCAAGGAAAATGGCTCCATTGTAAAGCCATTTTATACGTGTTTATATATGTGGTTTTACGTGCAAAAACAAAACAAAACAAAGCAAAAAAACAGTTTAAGAGGTGAGGGCTGGAAAACATTAATTTAGAGATAGCAGAAGCCCCTAACCACTGTCAGAGAAACTTCTGTTCCAAGCTTTTCTAGGTACCTGTAATCCCTGGCTCTGAGAACTCTGCTGTAGTAACCCCTTCTGTGACAGTGTTCAGCTATATACTTCCCAGTTATTACCCTGAACAAGGACTACCAGACTTCATGGTGGTGATCAAAACTGCTCTGGCCAGTTCATTAGAGTTCTGCCTTTTTATGGCCAGATGATGACCTCTGGCTGGCTGTCCCAAACATGGCCCTAAATGCCACAGTAGGGCTACCTTAGACATGTGGTCTCTTACAGAGCTTTCAGAAAGGCTGCATGGATATGGAGCTGAATAGGGCATACAGGTGGTTAATAGGCAGATGAGCAGGAAAGAGTTAATCTCCAAACCAACCAGGGTTTATTCGCAGGCCTGCCAAGCATCCAGGCTGAGCTTGTGGGAGCACCACAAGGGAGCGGTTAATCAGACATCAGTTTCCAGGTGTGTGCATGACCCGACTGATGACCAAAGATTGAACTAAATGTCTGTGAACAGTTCATGTGTACAAGCCTGAGGCTCACAGGAGACAACAATCAATCCCTGCTTCATCCTTTAATCCATATTCATTGCCAACAACAATCTAGCAAAATTCAGTGGGGGCTTTTTTGGTACTCTGGTTAAATAAAGCAGGAAGACATCTGTAGTGTTTTGTAAATAGCATTTTGCCCAGTTGTTCAGCACTGATTAGCCCATGTTTGCCCTTCACTTTCTCAAATTAACTTTTGCCATCATCTTGCATACCCATGAAACTTGGTTCCCCTGGGCTGCTGATTGCTGCTTTTCCTTAAAACTCACTGATTATACCTGCACCCACTGGCCACATCCCTGAACAGTTTTGCCTCTGGTTCTCTCAGTGCCTATTTCTCTCTAGCTTCCCTCTCTACCTTTTGCTAATACAAAAAGGAAAAAGAATTACTTCAAGAATTTGCACATTTAGTAGAATATTCTAATTTCTTAACTTCAAATTGTTCCTCTTTGCCCCATTAAAAATAGAGAAAAGGAAGGAAGGAGGAAGACAAGAAGGAAGTAAATAAAGGAGTGAGTGAGGACAGAGAAACACTTGACTAGGGTTGAATCTTTTCCCAATTAAAAAAAAATTGAACATTTATGTGTAATGTAGATTATTACAAAGGTAATAGAACCACATTAAAAAATGTTGGAGTGAACGAAAAGAAAAAACTCTGTAATACTAGTAATGTACCAGAATTGGTTTTAGCAAGTTGGTTATTTCCTACTAGACTCTTTGCTAAGCGCTCACTTTTAAAATCTAGTTGTACTCCTACTGAATATGCAAAATTGTTCTCTTCATTTTTCACTTAACATTCAACCATGAGCATTTTTCATGGTGCTGTGTGACCTTTATAACCATAGTTTTTAATGACTGCATGGTTTCCTTCAGTGAAAAAAAAGTACATATCTATTTCTTGATAATTTTGATATTTAGATTGTTTGCAATTAAAAATTTTCTACTGTATCATTGAAATGGTACCATTCATGGTTCTGTTCCCTTACCCCTATTTTTGCATTATTTTATTAGATTTTATTTCCAGAAGTCAGATAACCAGACAGAACCCATGGACATTTTACAGGGCCTGATTCATCATTTGAAGTTGGGTTCTTTTTTTTTTTTTAGATTTATTTATTTATTTGAGAGGGAGAGTATGCGCTAGTAGGAGGAAGGACAGTGGGAGAGAATCTTCAAACAGACTCCCCACTTCCCTCCCCACTTCAAGCAGACTCTCCACTGAGCATGGAGCCCAACATGGGGCTCAACCTCACAACCCATGAAATTGTGACCTGAGCTGAAATCAAGAATTGAACTCTTACTAGTTAAGCCCCCCAGGCACCCCTGAAGTTGCCTTCTAAAAAGCACATGTGCCCGCTGAGTCTTTACCAGTCATCTTAGAGAGCACATCATGTAACCTCACTGAATTCTCCCACTTGTTTTTGCTCCTTCCATAAAGGTGGGCTTCTCATATCCCTTATGGGGGGGGAGGGGAAGAGATTCTCATCACAGATTTCTTACCATTTGCCCCCAATTTGAAGCCAAAGAAGCTTAATTTATCTTGTGAATGGTCCCCATGCTATAGCGGATACCCTTAAAAAGTTGGTGTTCAGCCCTTTACCCTTGGTGAAGTTTGGCAGCTATTGAAGACAACTGAGTAATGATAAGAAGAAGAGCTTTAGGCCAATCAGGATCTTAGGAAGGGGATTGAGAAAGTGGATCCCCACAACTGATGATATCTGAATGACTATAATATATTTGATAATAAATAATTTATTGAGTACCCAGTCCCAGTTTATGATGTTTTGACTTAGGATTTTTTGACTTTAACATGGTGTGAAAGTGATTCATGTATTCAGTAGAAATTATACTTCAAATTTTGAATTTTGATCTTTTCCTGGACTAGTGATATGTGGTAGGACATTCTTTTGTGATGTTTGGCAGCAACAGTGAGCTGCTGCTCCCATGCAGTCATGTGGGTGAACAACCAATACATTTACAACAATTTGCACCCATATAACCATTCTGTTTCTCACTTTCAGTCCAGTCAAGAAACTACATGAGAGAGTCAACACTTTATTATAAAATAGGGTTTGTCTTACATGATTTTGCCCAACTGTAGGCTAATGAATGTGTCCTGAGCAAACTTAAGGCAGGATAGGCTAAGCTATGATATTTAGTAGGTGAGGTGTACTAAATGCACTTTTGACTTAAATTGTTTTTAACGATGGGCTTACTGAGACATAATCCATGGTAAGTCAAGGAAGATCTGTGTTTTTATGTGTATTAGCCACTGTGACAGGCATTGGGTATATAGTATAAATGCTCCCATGAAAGAACTTACAGAGCTTGTTGGGGAAATGACAAGCTGTGAATAACTGTTACAAAGACAGAAGGAGGGACAAGAAGGAATCAGGATAAGTTAGGAGTCAAAATTCTCACTGAAGAATCTTTACACATCAGGTCCTGTGTTTCCAAACTTTGTTTTGGTATGATAAGAGGGGCAGAGGAGGACAGAGCAGGAAGTCCTTGTGGCAGCTTCACTGAATTAAGATGAATACTGGTTGCAGGAGAAGATAAGACCCTGTGTGGAGGAGTTTGAAAAAGCATTTGCCTACCCACTGACTGTTCCTGACAGGGGGTGCATGTGTTCAGGTGGGACAGATACCTTGAGCACAAGTTGATGGCTTTCACTCTGGAGTTCCAAAGATTGAACAATCATATTGTCCCACCCTGGAAAATTTCTGGCCTAAGAGTGTGGGCTTATAATGAACGGCTGACTCTCAGAGTCAGACTGACAGATGACAGGAGTGGAATATTAAGGAAAACTAGGTATTATTTATTCCTGGGTATATATGGTTCTTTAAATCTTCCTACATAATGCATCTCTTCTTTTTCTTTTCTCTTATAGAATACTTAATTAAAATTGTAGAGTTTGAAAATAGAAGGTGACCTTAATCACCTCAAAGGACTCTCAGTAATATGACAGATTAAGGTAATAGATGTGATCATTCCCCTTTAACTTCAAATACATAGTAATGCTAGATAAAAGGAAAATGTAATGGACTTTTGGTGAAATTGCATTGCCGAACTTGGAAGAAAGAAAAGTTCATCTCAGATATAGGGAAAGAGAGTGAAATGAATATACTTATGGTGAGTGAGTGAGGGAGAGCTGTTGCAGGGGACTCATGGGAATTTAGCTTTGATGTGAGACTTGAGCTGGGCCCATAGTGTCCCCATGAGGACAAGTTATATGGCCTCCAGATCATAGGAAATGGAGGAAGGAGGAATCCTGTATACAGTCTGGAAAGTCAAAGAGCTGCCCACTCATAAAATGTGGACCAGAAAATTGCATCCACTGACCAGGGGAAGCAAATGGGAGCTTGTCATTTGCTCAGAGATTTAGGCAGAAAGAAAAAAAAAATCATTTAAGAAACCTAATCCCCGGGCCTGAACTATGTAGAGGTATGTGATCCAAATTTACACTACCTGTCTGGTGTGGGACACCCAAGCTGAGAATTTATCATAAACCTGGTCAAGGACCATTGAAACCCTATAGGCTCCAGTAAAAGCAAATATAAAACTTCTCAGCAGGAATTCTTTCACAATCCAGGGCACACAGAATTCCATAGACCTAATACCCCTGATGAAGAGAGGCTCACAATAAAAAGCAGACAAACCTCATGAATCAAACCATCACACATCAGAGTCAGGAGACACCACAAACAGGAATCCTTATCCACTACCGGCAAGAATGTCAAATGGTAAAACTACACCAGGGAGCAATTTAGCAAGATCTACTGCATTGAAGATGAGCAAACACTATACCCAGCAAGCTCATGTATAGGTATATGCTCTAGAAAATTGTCACATGTATATAAGATGTGCCCAGAGATCTTCACTGCCTCATTGCTTATAAAAGCAAAATTATAATGATGACTAAAAAAACCCAAATATTGAATCAGAATGGGAATGGATATGTAAAGGATGATTTATTCATATATTAGAATACTATCAATTCATTAAAATGAATGAACATATCCAAATGTATAAATCTTAGAAACATGATGTTGAGTGAGAATGCCAAGTTTCTCAAGGATAAGTATAGCATACCATTTATGTAAATTTTAAGAATATAAATAAATATTATATATTATTTATGAACATGTGCAAAGGTAGTAAAAGTATAAAAACAGAAAAAAACATGTCAATCTTAGACAAGTGGTTTCCTTTTGTGTGGGAGGGAAGGCAAAGGACTTGATTTAAATCTAGGTCTAACTCTTAAACCAGTAAAATACTAAAAGTATTCCATATGGACTCCCTGTAAACCAATACATTTAATTTTTTACTACAGAAAAAGAAATCCTTCCCCCTCCAATTTTTCCTACAGATTTTTTAAAAAAAGAAATAATGCATTGCAGATCTCTTGTAGCCTCATTTATATATCAATCCTATCTCATTGCCTTCCTTTGTTGTGTCTGTGTGATGTGCTGCCTCTTCAAATGTAAACCAAGGCCAAATCATGCATTTAATCACTCCTGACATACCAGGAAGGAAATGATGAAAGCAAAAGAATATAGCCACAATAAGATACTTCTTTTTGGAAAAAAAAATAGAGAATAGGGGAAATAATGCTGTTGGCACTAAGTGAATGTCATGTCCCATACCATTCCTGGTTGAATATTCACAGGATGCCCTGATGTGGTAGTGGAGGGAGTTCCCTGTTGGCTCTATCCTTGTTGTGTTTTGAAAGCATTCCCCATATCTTCTGTTCTCTACTACCATATATGAGATGGGCAGTGAGTTGTTTTTTGTTTTTGTTTTTTTTTTTTTTTTTTTTCCAGGAGCTATATTTATTTATTCTCATAGCTCACTTTCTGTTGTAGGGATTCCTGGGCTCTGGGGCTGACCTTAGGGATTGAACAATCACAGGCCTTTTTTTCAGGACTTGGAAGTTGGACCAATTAGCCAGTTGGTTAGCTTTCCAGAACCTTCAAGGGATATTAACCAAAGCCAGAGATCTTATGGAGTCATGGTCCATGAATTTTGACCCTGTTTTTATAATATCTGTCTCTTAGCAACAGGCTCAAGAGCTCTGTGCAAGTTCCTAACCCTGGGTTAACTGCTTCCATCTTGTCCTCTCAAACAATGGGTTGAGGCAAGGCTAATGTGCCTTCACTCTGGAGCTCTTTACAATGGAGTTAATTGTGTTTTTTGAGCAGCAAGTGAACTATAGAGGTGTTAGAGGGGGCCTGGGCCATTAGGCTCACTCCACTTTCCTGGTTTCTTCTGGGTCTTAATCTTAATTGCGTCTGTGTTTCTCACCTAACTACCTTTTCTTACACTAACTTTAGCTATAGGAAGATAATATCTGACTCTTAGCCCTCTTCAATTGCTGGCCACTGTCTCTTAGCGAGGCTCTCTTGCCTTCCCTTCCTGCTCTACTAAAATAGCAACTCACTCTAACATCATGATATTTTTTCTTCTAAGGTGAATCCAAAAATATAACATGTGACAGTCTAACCAACTCTTTTGCAATCCATGAAATGGATTACCAACTTGAATGTGGGGAGAGGGAATCCTCATTGCACCTCAGTCTACCTAAACACAGCCAATTCCATGTAGGTCTGTCACTCATTACATCCCACTCCTAGTACTGACTTACATGTTGTGTTAAGTTTTTTAGTAACTAAATGGAAATGAGACCGCCAAGGCAAGCGAGGGTCCAAGAACAGATTTTATTGCAGGCACCCTCTGGCGAGGTTCCATGACTCACGGGGGAGAGAGTGAGTCGGGGAAGTCGTGCCAAGACAAGGTGGTAGGGGGTTTACATAACGTTGTAAGGCAGAACGGTTTCCTATTGGTTGGCTCATATGCAAAGGAAGGATTGCAATCCAACCAGTCAGAGTGACCCTCACTATGCAAAGGAAGGATTGCAATTCGATCAGTCAAAGGTGACTTCCTCCTCTGGGGTTTGAAGGGCATTGGGTTCAGTTGGGGAAGTCCGAAGGAGAGGTGTAAGGGTCTGCTCAAGCTGTCAGCAGGTCATTGGTCCATTGGCGTCCCAAGTGGAGGTGGTGACAAGAACCCCAGCCATTTTGGCGTATCCACCATCTTGAGGAGTTTCCCTTCCCGCCTGGCCCCAACATGTTGGTTAGGACCCTTTGGTTGTAAATGAAAGAAAAACAATTCAAAAGAGCTTAAAAAAAAAAAAAAAAAAAAAAAAAAGCCCAGGGAAGATATTGGCCCATGTTTAGTAAGTACTGGGGTATAGGTGGCCTTTGGTGAGCCTAGGTCCAGAGATTCAGATAGCATCATCAGGACTCTATTTCTTTCTACTTTTTGGCTTATTTTGTCCTCAGAATTGGCCACATTCTTAAGCAGATTCTCCATGTGGTGGAAAGATGGTCACCTATTGTTGTTCTTGGCTTATATTGTTTTCACAGTTGGTATTGCAGCACATACAGAATGCCTCTTTCTAACAATTCCATCCAAAGTCCTGGCTTGTTTCAGGTTGGCCCTGTGCCCATAACTGTGGCCAGGGTCTGGGATTTCTTCATTGACCAGGTGGGGGCTATGGGCAGGTGGTATCAGTATCACTTGAAACACAAAGAATAAAATGAGTACAGAGATGGTTCCTCAAAGAGATCCTAGACAGACAAAAGTAAGGAGTGTTCTGAATCATTTGCATGGTCTCTTTGTCAGAGACCTTTGGAAGATTCCTTTGTATTTATGATCAAGTAATTTTTTTAGTGCATTTTTAGTGGAAAGACATTGGTACTTATGTTTAAATTCAAATTGTCGTCAAGTGATCCCCTTAAGTGAAAGTGTTTAACTTTTAATGTAGTGGCTCTCAAACTAGATTTTTAGAGTATCCATTGACTTAGGGAATACACATACTTTTTAAAAAAATTTTAATGGGGATTAAGTCATGTATTATTCACATTTGGAAAAGCCTCCATGTTTTTGGTGTAGTGCCATATGGAATGTTGTATGATATACAGTGTTGTATGGTGTAGTGCCATATGGAAATGTATGGTTCCCAGTGTTTCTAAATAAGATTTCTTTCTGACAGCCCCACATTTTGTGAATTTCTCACAACATAGTAATTGTACTTATATTACCTTAAGAAAAATACATGTGACAATTACTATGTAGTCAGCATTTTATTAAGCTCAGTAGCACTGGTAACACTTAAAAGGTAACTGTATACATTGGAGCTGGCCGGATAATTTAATCAGGCTGCAGAAAATACTTGGGTATATGTGAAGTTTTCTGGACTCCTCCTGAGATAGTACTTAGGAGAACTGGGTCTGTAGGTTAGAGACAGCTAGAGTAGTGAGTGCCTAAGAATATGGTTCAGTCCCAGCTTTACCACTTGTGAGCCATTTGACTTTGGGTGAGTTATTTAATCTCTAAGATTTCGGTTTCCTCAAATGGGAACTGGCAGTAACACCACCTGTTCTCCTAAGGCTGCTGTGAGGATTACAAATAATACAGGTAAAGCACCTGGTAGAGTCTCTGACATGTGGTTAGCACTCAGTATGTGGTAGCAGTTATTGTTGCCACTTTATATTACGATTATCTGTTTACTGTAAGTCTCCTTGAAGGTAGGCATCGTGTCTTTTGCACCATTATATTCCCAGCACCTAGCAGGGTCTTGACTGAGGCAGGATATGTTTACTGAGTGAATAAAGAAATTATTGGGAAATTAAATACAATAATATATTTTTTAAGATTTTATTTACTTATCTGAGAGATAACATATGCATGTACTTGCACATGTGATTTGGGGGAGGGGTAGAGAAAGAGGGAGAGAGAATCAAGCTGACTCTGCACTGAGCATGGAGCTTGATGCAGGGCTCCATCTCATGACCTTGAGATCATGACCTGAGCTGAAATCAAGAATCAGATGCTGGGATCCCTGGGTGGCGCAGTGGTTTAGCGCCTGCCTTTGGCCCAGGGCGCGATCCTGGAGACCCAGGATCGAATCCCACGTCGGGCTCCCGGTGCATGGAACCTGCTTCTCCCTCTGCCTGTGTCTCTGCCTCTCTCTCTCTCTCTGTGACTATCATAAATAAATAAAAATTAAAAAAAAATTAAAAAAAAAAAAAAGAATCAGATGCTTAGCGAACTGAACCACCCAGGCACCCCTTAAATGCAGTAATATAGCTAAAGAGTCTAGCCCAGTGGCCACAGCATGGTTAGTTCTCCTAAATGTGCCTTCTCTCCATTGTCGAGGCTTGGACATATAATCTTCAAACTTTAGTATACTCGAATCTCCTGTAGGGCGTGGCTTGTTAAAACAGGTTTCTGATTTAGTAGGTCTAGGTGAGACCTGGGCAGTAGTATTGCGTATTATTTTAAAGCTCCCCCCCTCCACCAGTGCTCTCTAATATGAGATGCAAATCATGGGCCTTACCACTGGGCTTACACAGCGTCCTACTCAGGGCACCGTTGTCATCTGTGTGTTGTCAGCTGGTGGCGCTGTAGGAATCGTCTTTGATAGTAAATAACCACCTTCAGTAAGTCTGGTCTTGTATTTCTAAATTGATTATGTAGATGTCACACACCATTCAAATCAGTTAGTCAATTGAGGCTTTTCCACAGGTACGGTATTATTTCTTCCAGGCCAGCGAGTGCTTGCAAGTCTCTTGGACAGTCTTTCTGTTTTATTCACTGTGTGTGTGTGTGTGTGTGTGTGTGCATGCGCACACACATGTGCACATGTGCCCCAAATGTAGTACACTTGTCTTGAGCTGTTTCTTATAATCCATTATATAATAAAGAGATTAACTCACTGGAGTCATAAGGGTAGGGAGGGGAGAGTTTCTGCTTTCCATTTTTAAAAATCAACCACTTTGGGGCACCTCATGCTCGCTCTCTCTCTCTCTCTCTCTCTCACACACACACACACACACACACAAATAAATAAATCTGAAAAAAAGAAAAAAAGAAATCAGCCACCTCTTCTCAGATATGAAATCCTTCCAAGACCCTAAATCTGTAGTCACAGGCTCATTAAAAGCAAGTTGCAATTACAAGCATGTTTGTGTGTTTCCTTCCCTCTTGGTGCCTATGTCTGATGCTCGTTTTTTCCTTGTGAACTTTAATACATGTTTAATATGAATCTTAATGATTTGATTACAATGGCATAATTACATAATTGGAATGTATTGTGCATGCTGGTGGGAAGGAGTCTGGAAGGTGCTCAGTGAGTGACGTTACATAAACAGAATAATAATGATGGTAAGATTGAGAGTGAGGCTAATGAGAAAATGATTAGAAAAACTTAGAAGGAATGGACACTTGTGGAATCAGGGGGGTAATATTTCTTTTGCTTTAATGATTAGTGTTTATTTTACCTTTGAGGCTTCTGAGAATCATTGCTATTAGAATGAGGTGGGTTCTGATGGTGGGCTTTTTGGAGGCCACTTTGGAGATTTGTTATAGGCCCAAGACCTACCTGTCTGGGCATGAAGAAAGCCAGACTCATCAGCAAGCTCTAATATACTGCTTCGCAAGATGATTCGGGCAGAAGCAAGCTCAAGTCTATTTCTTACCACTGTCCTTGCTTTGGAATGCTTTATGTGGCACATTTGTGTATCATCAGAACATTGAGAGTGCCATTAATGTGGAACGGAACCATCTTCCCCTCCCTAGTGCAATTCCACCATCTCTCGCTGGTAACATATTGCTGCTGAAGAGGACTGGCACTTAGCCAATCGTTTTGTGCTCCCAGTTAATGACCACCATTACTGTGTCATTTGGGCTAGAGAAACATGCCCACTGCCTAGAGCTCTTCCCATAGTAATTGGTCTGTGCAGTGTCATCCTTATTTGATGTTTACTGTGTGTTGCTATAATCACAATGATTATTTCCCCAACTTATTTTTCCTATTAACACAAAGCGTATCTGCTCATTGATTCAACAAACACCTGTATTTATTAAATACCTATATAAGTGCTAGTTGCTGTGTGTGATACAGAAAAATAGAAGACATGGCATTTATGGTTTAGGAGCTGAAACCTAGACAAGGCATTCATGGAAACTTAAATATTGCAAGTCCCTACATGGGGGGTAGGAGAAATGATTTGGAATATTTTCACTGAAGAATACTGAGACAAACTTGACCTGCCTTCTAGGGAATTTTGGAAGATAATCTGGCAATATCTAGTCAAGAAAAGAAATAGACACACTCTGATTCAGCTTTTTCATTTCTTGGTTTGTACCCAAGATAGACATTGTGCACAGAAAGGGCATACACAACTGGAGTTGGCATATACAATTGCAGTATTGTTTGTAATAGCAGAATACTACAAACAATCTAAATGTACAATAGGGGAGTGTATATACATAAACTGAGGTCAAAGCCATACAATGAAAATTATACAGAGGTGAAGGAGAATGAGGCAGTTCTATCAATAGATCTTTAGGATACACTTCCAAGGGTCTGTTTCTTTTCATTTATTCATGAATTACTGTTGAATTTTTTCAGATGCTTTTCTGTATCTGTTCTGATGATCATATTGATTTTTATTATTCTGTTACTGTGCTGATAATAAATATTTACTTCATTTTTCCCCTGTATTTTCTATTTGTATTTCTCTCTGTGCTTCTGTCTGGATATTTTCAGTGGATCCTTATTTAAGATTACTAATTCTTCTCTTGCCAAGGTGGAAGACTGCAACCAAGCCCCCACACTGCTTAATCTTTGACTAGATTGAATCCTTGGACTTAATCCTTTGTGCTTCTCTACTGAATGGAGCTTCCTCTGTGCAGAGATCCTGGTACTCGATCTCCCTTCCTTTCTCTCTGCTTGATGAGCGTGGCCAAACCCTGCTTATCTTCTTAGCCTTTTCACTACCCCTTTCTGCCCAGTTTCTCTTTTTTAGGAAGCAGCGAAGCCATGAGTAGAAGAGCTGTGCCTGATGTTGGCCTCACTCTGCATTTCTTTTCTCTCTTGGTTTCTGGGATTGGATGTCCAGGCTATCTTGGTATTCCTGAATTCCAGTTTTTATCTCCCCATGTCCATGATACCACATAAAGTTCTGTTCAGGTTTTCTAGTACTTAGCAGCTGCTTTCTGCTTGACCTGCAGCATCACTTAAGAAGTGGCAAGTGCCTTGAGGGGAAAAGCAGCATAGACTATTAGGACTCTCCTCAATGATTTTTCCTTCATTCTAGAATCTTGGGCCTTTAAGTCTGAGGGCATGATGGGTCTCTAGTGCCTTAAAACAGATTTTTCTCCCCCCAGTCTCTTTTTCTTTTTTTCAGTTGTTCTTGGCAGGAGGGTTGCTGTGTTACAACAGAAGCAGATGTCTCTTTAAGTATCAATCTAATGTGGGTTCAAGATGAAGCCTGGAATTCTGGGTGAGTCCCAGCTCAGGAACATACTCCTCATAATATAGGACCCAGCTATATTCTGTGGTAGCCACCATTGTGTTGTTAGCCAGTCACGTTCCCTTCAAAGTAAGTGTTTCTAGGCTCTTCTCAGGGAGTAGGCCTTGGCTCACACCACCGAGGGAGCTGCTTCTCTGAGAAGAGAATGTGGTTCACGGGAGCTTGTACCTGAGGTTTGGGCTAGAGTCCTGGGGTCTGAGTTCTCTTTATGTTCAGCCTTCAGGGCAAAGCTTGGGTATGTCTTAGCAAAATGTCTACACATTACACTAGGGGAGTTCTCCTGTGTTTCAAAGTGTTACAATCTAAAATTTATTTATCAAGATTTTAAATTCATCATGATTTTATCCTCTTCTGTTTTTCAATGTCAGATTTTAGCTGACCTCATTTCCTGATTTGTAGTCACTTAATTCAGTCCTCGGACTCTAAGATCTTTTCTGTTAATTCAGACTCACTCACTGTGTTGGACCCTCAGAGAATCACAACTATGTAGAGGGGTAGGTGAATGTGAGCATGGCCAGAGGGGGGCCAGTACAAGTCATGGGCCTACAAACCAGCTGGCTGAGAAGGTGATACTTGGTCTGCCCGTAAGAGAAAAGTCCCTCCTAGAATATGGTGATAGGACAAAGCATAGGAGATGAAGGGGTAGGTCTACACATTCTATACAAGATAGAGGAAATTCAGAGATATACCATTGGGTCACTTTGCAGCCTAAGACCTCAGTTTTGAGAACGATTTCCTTTAGAGTTGGAAGAGCAACCCTGGGCCTCGATGTGTCTGGGGTCAGATCTGCTGCAGGTTTAAGCCAACTTTTATCCTCCTGCACTTTATTACATCTTAGAAAACATCCTCAGATAAACTGTAGCATATTCTCTGATAAGGGTTACTTTTCTCTTAGTTGACATGCAGGACATATGTGAGCCTGGATGATTGGAGAGCTCTACTATTGAGCACACAAGGTGTTGAGGATGCACAGACAAGGAAGATCTCCCTCAGAAAAATACTTTTCCTTGGAGTGGAAGTGGCATTGATGAGCCCTGAGTTTCCCTGGTTAAGTTTGAAGGGGTCCCAATTGAGAGAGGACTAACAAGTGTGGTCCCCAGGAAAAGGTGTTTCTATTTCCTGTGTGAGCCTTATCTATATACAACCAGTGCCCTGTCTTCTCTGTCAACTGGATGTACACCATGATATTAATAAGATCTATGATTCTAGAGGCCAGACATGCTTTTCCTTTTTAAAATGTATTCCAGAACCCCAAAGACTATGACTACTGAAAAGGGAGTTTTGGCATTAATAATAACAACTCAGGAAGGCAAGGCACTGACTTTCATTGAATGCTGCCTATGTGCCAGGTGTGTATTAGGCACTTTGTATGAGTTGCCTTGTTAAACAAGCCTAGGTCTTTGACTTGTATGCTTTGTGTCTGTACTGTCTTGCTTCACGCTTGTCTTAAATATTGCCTTAAAGAGCGCTGTGTTCTCTTTTCAAACTGTGTGTTTCAGATACATGTGTCTGCAAAATTGTAAGCTGGCTTCAGCTGTCTTTCTGTTCCCCACTGAGCCTGGCAAAGACTGGGTACTCTGTAAGCCTTAAATGAGTGCTTGATGAATGAATAGATCTCCATGGAAATGGAGCTGACAGTGACAGAGAACTCCATCCTCCTACCTCCCAGCTCCTGGCCCTTCTGATCCCAATTAGGTTGTGTCTGCAAAGATAAGCATACTGGGGAGGATCTCAGCCAAGTTTCTCCCAGGCACATTCTACCTGTGTTAATGTTTGGAGACACCATGGAAAAGTTATCCTATTCATGTGAAAATCACAAACACTTAAATCAGGAAGGTAGTTAAATGATAAAATTTGGACTTTGTCATTTAATAGTAAAGTGACTTCCATTGCCTAAAGAAGGGATTCTCAAACTTGGTCATTGGGTTGGAGGACAAAATGCAGCTTTTTAATAAAATAAGCTTCTGGCTTAATCTGATTAATTGGGTCTGGGAGGAGGCCAAAGAATCTGTTTTCAAAAATGGTGCCTAGCAGATTCTAGGTGATTTTGAAGATCAGATTGATTTAGGCCATGGCGTGAGGTAAAGCTCCTCAGCATGGCAGGCAAAGATCTCTGTAAGCTGGTGGGCAAGTATGCCCATCTCTATAGACTCATCTTCTATCTCCCTCTCTCTTCTACCAGTGCATGCACACACATACACACACACACACACACACACACACACACACACAAGGACACATTGCATGTATTCACACAGACACATACTCCAACACATACAGTTAGTTCTATTGCTTCCCTGTGCCTTTGCACACACTATCCTTTTGCTTAGGGTATACTTCCCTTCCACCAACTCAGCTTCCCTTCCTCAAACTTAATGGTTAGTTTTATGTGTCAATTTGGCTAGTCGATAGTACCTAGTTATTTGATTAAACTAATCTAGGTTTGGCTGTGAAGATATTTTGTAGATATGGTTAACATCTACAATCAGTTGACTTTAAGTAAAGGAGATTATCCTTGATGATCTGGATGGGCCTCTTCTAATCAGTTGAAAGAGCTTAGGAGCAAAACAGGTTTCCTTGAGGAAGAAGAAATTCTTCTTGTGGACTTGAGTGTGTGTAATTAGGTTGCCATCAAATTTTAAAAATCAAGTTGCCAATTTTATCAAATAAAGGATTTTGGAGAGTTAAAAAATTAAATACATATAAATGTTTAATTTATTCTATTATATTTAGTTGCTAAAAATAATACCTAATAACTAATAACTAGCATTTATGGAATATTCACCATATGCCAAGCTTTCTTCTAGTGAGCATTAACCCATTTAATCTTTACACAATCTTAAAGATAGATACCCTTATTTCCATTTTATGTATAAGAAAAACTGAGGTAAAGACCCATTAATTAAGGTCAGGATTTACACCCAGGCAGTCTGACTCCAGAGCCCATGGTCTTAGCTACTCTAATTTTAAATAATATATTTATACCTTTATTTCTTATTGCATCTTCTTTCTTCAGTATCTTTGAGAGTAATTTCAACTATACTCCTTTCTAGAATAATTTCAGATAAGGTAAGTTACTTACTAGAAAATCCATTTGCTTTACTTCTTCAAAATTCTAAACTAAACATTAGTTAAAATGACAGTGATGCATGGTCCTAATGGTTCAGTTTTTGAAAGTCACTCTAAAAGTTTTGCCTAGTCCCATACTTAGACACTTGCTCTTACTTTGCCCTATTTCTATCTTAATAATTTATTGGGAAAAGTATGTTATGTTTACTTTTTGCTCTGTATGTTTTCTAGTAGTATTTGGCTGAAAGCAATACAATTCTGGTCTGACTGTATTCATTCATATCTGGTGCTCCTGAGTAGGAGAGGCTCTGATGGAACTCTTCCAGCCTACAGACCAACATGGCATCCAGCCCAGTCATTAGTTAATCCCCAAAAACCATGTGTGAGATCCATTTCCCAAGTGACTTGGCACCTAAAGACCCAGAAGAAGAAACACTGAACACCCTAGATGTCTGTGTACCCAGTTTTGCCTGTAGGCTTGGAAACCAGTCACACATGAGCTCAGTGTCCAGGAAGTGGGACTAGCATGCAGGCAGACCCTGTTTTCCCATCTCTGTTCAGGTTGGGACAATGGCTTGAGGTGCTCCATGCATCAGTTCCCCCAGCCTGGCTTTGTTCTAGCTGCCATGACCTGTGCACTGGCCTTTGTAAGTTTGCCACCCCAACTTGAGGTGTTGGAACATCATCCCAATTGTGCCCCAGATTTATGAGGTGGCTGTTCAAAAAAAAACAGCTTGGTACACACACCAGCTTTGATTCTCAGCCGTGTTGGGTGGGTTCTTCAGTCTTGCTGAGTCTTAGTTTCCACATGTGTGAAAATAGAGCTGATCCTGAGTTGTCTGGATGTTAGGTCTAAATTAGGTTAACATGATTGTGTATCATGGGCCACCACTGAATGGCAGGGAGGAACACAAAGGGTGGGTGTCTCACTCAGCCTGTGGAAAGGTACCAAAAAGGTCTTCCTAGAGGAAATTATACCTAAACAGAGTTTTAAGAATAACAAATACAATTGGCCTGGCCCCAGATTGGGTATGTGTGTGCGGATGACAGGTGTGTAGTCAGAAGGGAGGTGGTGCAGTCTGAGGCAGTGAGGGACCTGGGAATGAAAACTACAATGGTGCTTACACAAGAAGGCTATGCCTGGGTTTTTGTGGGCTGGAGGGCAAAAGTGTGAGGCAAAGAATAATGAAGATGGAATTGGAGAAGCACTCAGAGATCTGAAAGAGGGGCTGGAAACACTCATAAATTCAGTTTTTAGTTATGGTAGAGATGAATTTACTGTTTATTTAGAATATTCCAATATTAGCGTCATAGGGCTGATGCCTTTATCTGACAAACACAACAAAACAAAACCAATAAAAAACCCCTGAAGCCCCCAGAATTCCACTTGTGAAGGTGACACTGTTCTTTTTTCTTTTTTTTTTTTTTTAAGATTTTATTTATTTATTCATGAGAGACACACAGAGAGAGGGGCAGAGACCCAGGCAGAGGAAGAAGCAGGCTCCATGCAGGGAGCCCAACGTGGGATTCAATCCCAGGTCTCCAGGACTACACTCTGGGCTGAAGGCAGCACTAAACCGTTGAGCCACCCGGGCTGCCCAGTGACACTGTTCTTAATGGCAGATCACAAACCACAGCTGCTTACCTCCTCATAGACTAGTCTTGCTTTATCCATATTCCCCGTTCCCTTCCCCACTCAGACGTGGCCTCTACTAGTTCGCATGTTCACAGGCTCTGTTGTGTCTGTGTGGTTTATTGACGGCTCTGACAGCTCCCGTTTGGTATTCTTTTCTTTTTGTTTCTCTTTTCTTTTGTTTCATCAAAGTAATACTTGGTCTTGGTTTTAAGAGTCAAATCGTGTCATGATGCTTATAATGAAACACAGCAGTGGAAGCCCCCTAAGGCAGTTTTTCTGAGGCATAAATTGGCTGTTAGCCTAGTGTTATGCCTTCCTCTCAGAACGGGGATGCTGGGAGGAAGCTGGTGAGTGACACCTCAGATCTCAGTGAAAGATGGTCTTAGGGGCTGGTCTCTGGGGCCAGGCTTTCTGGGTTCAAATCCTGACCTGCCACTGCATAGTTATGTGACCTGGGGCAAGCTGTTGTTGACCTGTGCTCCTGGTGTGTGGTGCTATCTGCACTGTGCAGGTGCTACAGGGGACACAAAGAAGGCTGTCAAGGGGCTCTCAGGCCACAGCAGGATGGAATCAGGAGGCAGACACAAAGAAGGTCCTGGACAAATGGAGACGATACTTGTACTGCTACCGGTAGTTTGATGAACTAGAGTCCCAGTGCCAGCACTACCACTTTCTAGCTGTGACCTCTTAGAGAAGTCAGCTTTTCTAAGCTCAATTTTACTTCTGAAAAATGAGGTAATAATGAGTCTGTCATTGAATCATTGTGAAGTTCAAGATATGTGTTTGAAAGGAGGAAGAGGTAAAGGAATCCACCACAGCCTGTGAAACAAGAAAGGGATCTATCCCTACAGGTTCTGAAAAATTCCTGGGAGATAGAAAGCAGATGGGATCAGACTATAGAAACATAAGGGCAGGAAAATACCACAGCCCCCAACATAGACAATAGAAAACTACTGTGGAAGTAATACAAATTCCAGAAATATTTAAAGCTCAGACTCAACAAATAGAGAGATCAGGAGGGGCTTTGGGGCAACCATAAGGTTAATTAATAAAACTTAGTATTTGGAACAGCTGAGCCCACCAGGTCCCTTTCCCTCCCCACACCTACTGAGCAGAGAGCATGGGTGATGCTTAGATGCGGGATAAGACCTCCAGAAGGGGAGAGACAACCCAGAGAGGCAGAACAGAGCTGGAAGTCACCCCAGACATCTAAGGAAAAAAGAAAGAAAAAAGAAGGTGCCTGATTTGTGTATTTGCTGCCAGAATAAACTCTGAGCACAGCTGTCTCGAAGCAGAAGGAGTCCTGACCCAGGAAACTCAGATGGACAGTTGAGCCAGAGCAGGAGAGAAATGACTCCAGATGACTTATATTCCTGGGGTGGGGAAATGCACCTTCTCAGAAGGTGAGCAGTCTACTAGCTTGCAATTCTTACCCTCTTCCTCCCTCTCCCTCACTCCCCTCCTGTCTCCCAAAGTCACCAGAGGCAGCTGGAATCAGTACTTACATACTCAGGCAAACAGGAATTTTAAATTCAAGTGCAAACAGTAGTTAGGAATGTCCAAACATTTAAGAAAACAAGCATCATTAACAAAGAAACAAAGTCAACAAATAAAAGAACTAATATCTATGGGAAGGGAGAATTAACCTTAAGAAAAGTGTAATCAGATATGAGGGGTCCATACACCATTGATTAAAAACAAGTGGTACGAAAAAGAATTAATTAGGTTTCCATGATCACTACCTATTTTTGAAAATTTAATAGATGTGCTGAAGAGCAGAATGGATACTGATAAAGAATTAATTCTTGAATTAGTAAAAAAATAAGAAAAAGGAGAGACCAGAGAGTATAGAAGAGAAGAAATAAAAAGACAACATAAGAACTGAAAAGACCGGGGCAGCCCGGGTGGCTCAGCAGTTTAGCGCCGCCTTCAGCCCGCGGTATGATCCTGGAGACCTAGGATCAAGTCCCACGTCGGGCTCCTTGCATTGAGTCTGCTTCTCCCTCTGCCTGTCTCCTCTCTCTCTCTCTGTCTCTCACAAATAAATAAATAAAATCTTAAAAAAAAAAAAAAGAACTGAAAAAAACCCACAAGTATTCAGATGGGAAGGGCTCACAGAGAGACATGCAAAATGAATGACCAAAAACTTACAACTCGATAACTGGCGAAATTGTAGGATCTCAATAATAAAAGAAAATACTGGAAGCATCTGGAGAAAAAAAGAAGAGTTTACCTATAAAGGAACAAGATTCGGTGGGCATTACTTTTCTCTGCTAATCTTGGAAGCTCAAAGTCAATGGTATCATCTCTTAGTTTCTAAGGGGAAATCATTTTGAAGTTACAGCTCTATGCTGTGCAGATGGCTGTGGTCACATTGTCTCCTGGCCTACCTCTAATTTCCCCCCAAGGCCGCAGTGGACATTTCTCTGCGAGCTTCCAGAAATATCTAAAGCTCAGACTCAACAAATAGATCAGGAGGGGCTTTGGGGCAACCATAAGGTTGCCCAGGCTGACCTCCTGCTAATAGCCTCCCTTCTCAAGCTCAAGTTGTGAGTTTTTCTTCTTTTTGCCCCGGGATCTTCTCTGATGGCCACCCTGATGCTCTGCCTCAAGAGTGAGGTAAGGTAATGCCCTTAGCGGCAGCCCTCTACCTCTCCATCAGTTGGTGATGGAAACTGGTAAAAAACTAACCAGTTCAGTGTTCTTCATGGGGGATAATTCTAGAAGGTAATTCTACACAGTTCTCAAATGGTCCTGGCAGAATGGAGCATCCAACTATGGATGGACCTTCCTGAATAACACATCCTTGTACTGACTTTCCTCCCTTTCCTGAGATCGTCCTACCCTCATTGCTCCTGCTGGGGATCACCTGGCAAGTAAACTACCTACACCTAAATCCTGATCTCAGGGTTGGCTTCTGGAGGAATGCACACATGCCACTTAGCTGTGTTTAAGTATAAGGGCAACATGAGGACATGTTCAGATGTGAAGGCTTGCAAGTTTTTTTCACACATATTCAGGTAGATCATCTCCTCTCCCCTATACCTACAGGTTGAGTTGGCCCTGCCCTCTCCATACTGGTACCATTTTGGAGATGAGAAGGGGAGGGGGAAGAAACATTAACGTGGAACAAGTACTCCCCAAACATAGTCAATCACAAGCAGAACAGACAGTGGGAAAACCTGTAAATTGGCTGATTTTGAGCTTCTCATCTCCCCCACAGCAACCCCATAGTGAGGAGAGCTTTGTGGGCGATTAGAGGGTACTTCTCTGAGAGAGTGTCGTCAGCCTTTCAGGCAAAGCCGCTCTTCCTTGTGCAGGACTATCCCAAGCACTGAGGGACATTTAGCGACCCTGCCCTACATGAAATGCTAGTAGTGCCTCTGGTCATTGTGACAACCAGAATATTCCCTACCCCCATTCTTAAATTGCCTCTTGGGAGATAGGACCTATCTCCCAGGAATAATAAATAATGATTTAAATAACTATTCAGATTATTAAGATAATACTAATTTGAATAATCAAAAGCAATAGCTGGGGTAACTGAGGACTGCACCCTCTCTTGAGAGAGGACTGGGAGTCAGAGGCTCATGCTGTGTTTGTGCACACAATCACAGAAGAGGCTCGGGTCCTGAGTGTACCACAGCTCTGCTTCTCGAGGAGAGTGTATGACAGGGCAGGGTTGTGTCGAGATGATGGCAGATATGACAGTCTTTCCTTCCCTCAAGGGACTAGGGGGAAGAGGTGAAGGGGTTTCTTGTTGTGAAAAGGGCAGGCATCAGTGTCTCTAGCTAGTTCATTTCTTGTCTTCCAGATTGTAATAAACATTTATCTATGCTTTCATTGAACAGATATTTTTGTTCTTACCTTGTACAATTATAGGTATTGTAAATTATTGTGACACACTGTATTCCTGAGAGTGTTGGCAATTGAGGCGTTCTGAGTAAGAAATTACTCTAGCTAACCGAAAGCTTAGCCTTGTGATGGGTCACAAATTGTTTGACTCTCTTCCCCTTGAAAAATGGATTCCATGTTCCCTTCCTCTTTAGTTGAGTTGCTTCAGCTTATGGAGTACAGTGGTAGATAAGCTGTGACTTCTGAGGCTAGCTCAAAAAGGGTCATGTTCTTTCTTCCCTTGCCACCACATTAGAAGTTGTACTACTTTGGAGTATCTTTTGGGATTGGCCATGTGTATACCCTCAGGTCAGTAGTCCTGGTTGAACCCAACTTTCCATCCATCTATATCAAGGTGCCAGGGGATGTGAATAAACCCATCTTGGACCCTCTAGAACTTTCTCTAGCTGACACCACCCAGTGACCTATTGATGTCTTGTGCAACAGAAGGATCACCCAGCAAACCCTGCCCAGATCTCTAACCTTCAAAATCATTGGGTATAATAAAATACTGCTTGTTTCAAGCCACTAAGATTTGGGGCAATTTGTTATGCAGCAAGAGATAGTTGGAATAACTGTGGAAATAGACAGATTTTAGGTGTTTGCCTAGAAACTATTCTAAATCCCTGTTGGCCTTTCTTTGTAGGTAGTGGTTGTGGGGGTGCACCATTTGGATCTCCTTCAAGAGAACCTGCTGTAGGGGGAATATAGATGAGGTATGAACTCTGACCCTGTGAACAGATGAACTCTGCGCCTCTGAATGCAGAATTAGCAGACTAGAGGGGGTGGCCATCCTTCAGGATGCAATGTTGGGAGCTATGGTTCATCTCATTAACCTGCCTCTTCTGAATTTTATCTTCTAGAGAACCAGGAGGACCATAGAGTGGTGTAAGTCAGGAATTATGGTGGCCATGGGACATGCCATTCAGATTTCTTTCATGTGAACTTACTTCAGGGAATATAGTTGATTGACAGCTTCCAGCTGCTGCCCCATACTGTCTGTGCCTCTCCGCATTGGTCCTAGCCAATGAATGAGCATGGTAGTCTGATTCCTATCAAATGTGGAATTATGGAATTGTGCCAGTCCATTCTTGTCCAACATGGAATTCCTCTGATGGGCAGCTATGTATCATTTAAAGTTTTCTTGATGACTTAATGATATTGTCATTAACATCAAAGTCACAAACTTCAGTTCATCAGAGGCTTCCCATATTTCTAATGCCTTAATTCCTCCTCCATTCCAACCAATAAGATTTTCTTTTTTAAGAGACTGGGAATTTGTTGGTGGTTGTTTCTCGAACTGAAAGGTCATAGTATAAAAGGGTCTGGGGAGCCATTTGAGGGCATGTCATGATGGGTAGAAAGAACCACTTCGAATTCAGAAACAATAAAATAGAGCAGTAAGCAGCGAGAGGGATGAGGAGAGAGGGGCGTAGAAATCTCTGAGACTGACAGTTATATAGAGGATCAATTTCCTTTTGTTAGTAGGATATTTGCTCCTTTCTCCCCTTTTAAAAACTTTCAAACTTCTTGTCCTTATGTGTTGTGTGCCACTTGAAAACAGAGCTCATTAAAAAATCCACTTTGGTAATTTTTGCCCTTTAACTGAAAAAATGTAATCTGATTACATCTGCAGTCATTACTGATATATTAGGATTTATTTTTATATACCATTTATCTGATTTTTTTGGCATCATTGTTTCCCCTTTCTTTCCTTATTTAGTAATGAATGTTTTCATTCCTTCTCCCATGAAATTCAGGTTGTCTATTTCTGTACTTCTAGTGGTTACTCTTACATTTTAACATGCATTCTTGCCTTAGCAAAGCCTTATCATTAATCAGAATTGCTACCTTCTTCCTTAATACAAGGCTTATAGAATTCTTGGCTTGACATTCCTCCTGATTTTACATATTGTTCAGTACTTTGGTTCAACCTTATTTGTTTTTTAACCTCTCATATCACTTATTATTGCTTCATACTGTTAATGTGAGTTTTGATTTATAGCCATGCTCACCAATTCTTTTGCTCACTATTTTCTTATATCCCATTCCTTCTGGGTTCAATTTCCTACTTCCTGCAGTTATACCCTTTAGAATTACCTTCAGTGAGGGACTGTGAGTGTCAAATTCTCTAATTCATCCTTATTTATTTCACCCTCACTTATGAATGGAAGTTGAGAAAGGGGAAAAAAAAAAAAAAAAGAAAAGAAAAGAAAAGAAAAGCAGCTCCTGACATCTGGGACTGATCTAACTTCACAGTTAGGCCTCCATATTATTATAAACTGATCTGATGCTTACAGCTAAGCCTTGTTTTCTCTTGTTAGACATGAACAGTCTCACAGACTCTCCATTCAGACAAGGTCACTAAACACCAAACATCCCACTCTCTTGCTGAGGTAATTATTGAGATACACAATCATAAAATTGCTCCCATTTTCTGATAACACCCCATTCAGAATGAGTCCTCTGGGTCCTTAGACCCTCTCCAAAATTACTCAACCAAAGCCTAAATCTTGTAATAGATTATTTCTAGCACTCTCTTATTGAAACACACTACGATTCCCCCTCGGTGCAACAAGTAATAAATAAACCCAGTGTGTTCCACTGCAGATATGTTACCTGATGTCTTTGGCTAAAGGGCATTGACAAAGTTTAACATGGTCCAAAATTATTAGATTGATAGTTGTTTTTCCTCTAGAACTTTGAAGATAAAATTCTATTGTCTCTGACTTCTATTGTTGTTGGGAAATGTCAGAGTATTTTTGCTTGCTTCTATAAAATGACCTGTCTTTTCTTTCTGGTTGTCTTAAGATCTTTATTTCTTTTGTTCTGCATTTCCCCTTTGATGTGTCTGCCTGTAGATTCATTTTTTTAAAACTTTGCTTGAGATAAATTATGCTTCCTGAATCTGAGGTTTAATGTGTTTTATCAGTTCTAGAACTTTTTAAGCCATGATCTTCTTGAGTATTGCCTTTCCTCATTCTCTCTCTTTCCAGGTATGCTACTCTTCTTAGAGCTATATTAGGTCTTCTTATTTTATCTCCATTTCTCTTAACTTTTGATATTCCACTTGTTAGTTCCTCTGTGCTGTTCTGGGTGATTTCTTTAGATTTATCTTCCAGCTAACTAATTCTCTCTGTGTCTCATTTGTTGTTTAACCCATTTAAAAATTGTTAGGCTAATGATATTTTTCATTTCAAAAAGTTCTTTTTAATTGTCTTAAAAATTTAGTATCTTGTTTTTATCTCTTCTTAAAAGTTCCATCTTTTATTGCTTTATTTTAGACATGCTTATTCTCTAAGTCTCTAGCCATAGTTCTTATATCTATATTCCTAGTTTGTCTAATTCTACTGTTTGTATTTCTTTTATTTCTTGCAAAAGGTGGCTTATTACCTTGTGTGGGCTCATGTTTGGCAGGACTTTGTATGTGGGACTTCAACATTGTTATGTGGGTTAACAAATGTGTTCTTTAAGAGAAGTTTGTTTATACTTTGCTTCTGCAGTTTAGAGTCATCCCCCTGCCGGCCCCTTCTGACTCTTGTAGAAGAAATCCCTTACAATTTCTTTTTAATTCAGGTTTCATAGCCATGATTCTCACTTTTGGCTTCATAGAAAACTTTCATATAAATTTTTGAAGGATATTTTCTCAAGGTTTAGAATTCTAGGTTGGCCATTGTTCATTTATTTTTCTTCTGGCATAATTGAAAATCAGTCTGTTGTTCTTCTTTTATCATTTCTTTTTTTTTTTTTTTTTCTTTTATCATTTCTATTACAAAATCAGATGTCTCTCTCTTTGTGTCTCCTTTGAAGGTAATGTTTTTCTTTTTAGGCTATTCTTAAGATACTCTTTTTTTTTTTAAAGATTTTATTTATTTATTCATGAGAGACACAGAGAGAGGCAGAGACACAGGCAGAGGGAGGAGAAGCAGGCTCCATGCAGGAGCCCGATATGGGACTCTTTGATCCCGCATGTCCTGAGCTGAAGGCAGATGCTCAACCAACTAAGCCACCCAGGTATCCCCAAGATGCTCTTTTTCTTTCTATTTTCAACCACCTTACTAAGATGGGCCTCAGTGGGTTTTGTTTGTTTGTTTGTTTTGTTTTTTCTTTTTAAGGATTAATGGATTATTTAGAATCTGTGTGATTTGTCTCTCATCGCTTTGGAAAAATGTTGGTTATTATTTCTTCTTCTCATATTGCTCTGTCCCATTCCCATTATTTTTCACATTTCTCTAATGATCTTTTCCATATTTTCCCTTTATGTACTTACAGATTTTCTATTGACTTGTATTCCAGCTTCCTAAGCCGCTTTTTTTCACTAAGCTTTAGTTTTTATTTTCTACTGCTTTATCTTCTAGGTCAGTAGTACTCTCTTCTGCTGTGTTTAATCTCTGGTAAATCTATCTAATATTTTCTTCATTTCAAGATATTCTATTTTCTGATTTTAGAATTCATATATATTTAATTATTTGTAATAGATTGCAATATTCTGATGAATGTGTCTTGATGTTCTCTTTCTCTAGAGAGGACTTACCTTCCCTTCTAAGAGGAAATAAAGTGGTGGCTGATGGTGTTAATAAAATCAAGGACTGTCTTTAGTTGCAACTGAATTGCAAGTATTTTTTAATTAAAAGTAATAAACTTAAATGAATAATCACAAATTACTCACTTAAAATTTTTAATTATTAGAGAAAATGCTATTGTAAATAATATTAAAGAAATATGCTAAGTATTTAGGTATTTATTGATGTCTTTTTATCTAATCCTAAACTCATTCACTGTTTAGATAATTTGAAGTATTCTATGGTCCTAAGTGATAATTGATTTATATTCACTCAGATAATTCAGTTATTCATTAATTCAGTCAGGTATATCTAGTATATATACCATACAATCCTCAAGACACTCAAAGTTTAGAGAAGGAAATGACATATGCACAATTTCATTTCAGGGTAAAATTCAGTTTGTGCCAAAAGGCAGGTTTTCATCCTCTCTCCTTTCCCTTTTCTTACCATTGGCATATTACTTGGACACACATAAGGTAGACTGTAGCATATGGGTAGTTCTATGGTGTGGCTATCAGTCCACTATTGCTTTTGCGCTTAGGAGAATACACTGGACCACAAATGGTGCAGAGACCATTTGAGGATGCTGCTTATCTCACAATCATTATCTCTGTTCTGGGAATGGTCTGATAAAGAGGGGCCTCTGGGGGCCATGTCTGTGTAGTGTGGCTCTAGGTGCCCCCTCTCTGCTCTCTGGATGAAACCAGTCTGCAGGAAGAAAGAAGAAAGCCAAAGAATTCAGCATGCAGAAGGAAGCAGAGTCCTGGCAGTGTTTACTTCCTGTAGTTAAATAAAATAGCCCAGTGTGGTGGTTTAAAAACATGTCTACACATTATGTTGACATTCTTTCCACTGAAAAGTAGGGTTTATTTCCCCTCTCCTTGAATCTGAGTGGGCTTGTGACTTGCTTATAACCGACAAGAGTACAGCAGATGAAGCATTGTGTCTTGTAGCAGTAGGTCATGAAAGATGATACAACTTCAGCCTCATTATCTGGAAAATTGCACTTGAGCCTTGAGCCACCATGTGAAAAGTTCCATTACCATGAGACTGCTATGTTGTTAGGAAGCTCAGGCCATATGGAAGGACCATGTATAGATGCTCTGGTTGACAGACTTAGCTGAGATCCCAGATGACAGTTCACCTTGGCCACCCAGACATTTGGGTAAATATATCTTTAGTTAATTCTAGTCCCCAACTCTCCAGTCATCACCAGCCATTGAGTCCTCCTACCTGATGCCTCAGATGTCATGCAATAGAGCCATTCTCACATGCCCTCCAAATTCCTACCCACCTATTTCATGAACATGATGAAATGGTTGTTTTAAGTCACTTATATGGGGATAATATGTTACATGACAATACTATATTCAATATCCAATAACTTTCCAATAAATCTCCCTTTTGGCCTAAGCTGGTTTGAGTTAGATTTTTGTCTTTTCCAATCAAGAAGACCCAACTAATATAGCAAAGGAGTAAAATGATGTTACTGTGAAAATAACCACAATATTTTAAGAAAACACATACATTTAGTACTTTAATATGAGTAGCAAAATACTTTATACTCTCCAATAACTGACAGTACCTAATGACATATGATAACACAGGTTGAGAATCACTGCCTCAAGGAAGAGACAAAAAAAGTTTTGTGGGACAGTGGAGTATGGGGAGAGTGATTAAATCCTGTTGGCCTTGTGGGGAGGGCTATATATTCGTTGTCCAAGCAGTTAGAGCACCAAGTCCTTGCCACATGCCAGTTTGGCTTTGTGTTCATGCTCATGCTTTTGTCTTACCCTGCTGGTTCCAGCTCTACAAGGGGCCCAGTCTCCAGGAGGTGTAAGAGTCCTGCTTGTTGGCCCAGCACATGGAATACTTTTGCTTCCTGTGCTTCTCTTTAGACTACCTGTTCCCTGCATGTGACTTCCATTTCTTAGTTTCCAAATTGTTCTTTCACCTCTGATCCTTCCTTGTGCTGAAAAGAAGACACAATGGAGAAAAAGATCATGCTGTATTTCTTTTCCATACTGTGCAAAATGTCTCCAATCTGCTGATGATCTCCTCTAAAAAGGGGAGTTTTCTTATGGGAGCATGCATATAGGATCACTAGGCACTTCTGAATCCACCATTAACTGTTTGCATGGACCACTCAGGATGGCTAATGAAGTTAGCCATGGAACAGCTTAGGTTTCCCTGAAGTCAGAATCTTTTGCGGTGTTTTTATTCTGATTTCAGTAAAAACATTTTCTGTCCCCATGATCAGCTTTAAACCTAATAGTATGGCAGTTGGTGTCCAGGCTTCAGTGTGGCCCTGAGCTGTCCTGCAGTCTGTGAGGGTATGCCAGCTTGACTTCTCTTATTGAAACCCCCAACACACTGTGCTCCTCTGGTTGTGGTTTATTTCTCCATCTTTTTTTTTTGTAGTAAGTTTCTCCAATTCTCATTTCCACTGTTGCTGTGATCCATGTTGTGTCAACCTATTTCTCTTCCATTTTGTCTATTTGCTTTTTTATTTTTCATTTCTAAAACTTTTTCTAGGCCCTTGTATCTTTAGTTTAGAAAATGACCTCAGTGACCTGGAATAGATTTCACTGGTCAAGGAGGTAAAGGCCTATGGAAGAGGTGCAGAGAAATGACTCTCCTCTTACCTGGAGGTTTCTCCAAGCTTGCAGACTCTCTCGGGTTCTGCACTATGGAAACAAATCACAACTTGGCACAGGCTCCCAGTTCCCCACAGACATGAGTGGTGACGGTGTCTTTGGGAAGACACCAGCTTCCTGTGCCCCAGATTGTAAGAGCTAAGGCTGCAAAATATGGGCACTAGGGGGACTCTAAGCTCACACACTGGGGGACTCAAGAGGTGGCATTGGAGACTTGGTTAGTTCTCTTTGAAGACCTCTGAGAGCAACAGAACTGGCAGGAAAAGGCAACAGGGCTCTGGCAGTGAGGAGCACTCACTAGGGAGGAGGCTTTTTGGAGGCTGTCTGCCACAAGAGTGGACCAAGGATGAGGAGGCAGAGAGAAGGGATCAGGCCATGGTAGGGAGAGAGGAGTTGGTCTAGAGCAGGAATTTGCAGAGAACTGCTTAGTAGTTTTTCACTGGGAGTCAAAAGGATAGCTCTTTGGAATTCCTGCTGCTCATAGAATTGTCCTTTTTTTCTCACTGAGGGCCTGCATATTTGCACTGGATATTCTCCCCACCCCTAACATAAGGCAAGGAGATAACCAGGGTGAAAGGAGATAGCCATGGCTCAAGTTCACATGTCAAGACATCTTGGAAGCCTCTAGGAAGGAGGGAGGGTGCAGGCAGTTATCCAACTCACAGGAGAGGAAGCAGAGGGCCAGGCAAGTGAGCAGGTGTGCCCTGTTTACACTGCTGTGGAAATAAGTTAGTTATGTCCCCCAAATCTTTGATTCAGCTCTGATTAAAATTAAGTTTCTGCTAGTGTACAGAATTGTTTAATAGGCACTTTGAGAGAGTTAGAAGGTCTTGATACAAGTGTTTTTGAAAATGCAAATCAATTGGTAAAACTACAACTCTTCATTCAGAAAGAAAGATAAGACGATTAGTGAATATTTATATACCAATTACCAAAAGTTTTAAAAGTTTTAAACTAATCTGTACTTACTCTAAATCTTGTCATAAAGTTGAGTTTTTCTTTTTTTAAAGATTTTATTTATTTATTCATGAAAGACACAGAGAGAGAGAGGCAGAGACACAGGCAGAGGGAGAAGCAGACTCCATGCTGGGAGCCTGATGTGGAACTCTATGGGGTCTCCAGGATCATGCCCTGGGCTGAAGGTGGGGCTAAACCTCTGAGCCACCCAGGCTGCCCTAAGTTGAGTTCCTTAAAAGTATTTTTTGAAAGAGGCAAAGGCTAGCTTTCCTATCATATTAAAAGGTTTGTTCAATACTCTTAAGGCCTGTTCACTTGTAACTGGTAACCTTAAAAAGAAAAATTCATTTAGAAAGCAGAGCACTTACTGTAAAACACTGAATATATTTCTTTAGAGTTGTAATTTATGATTGCTATAGGAAGTGGATTTTATTCACCACCCTTGTGATAATTAACTTGTGACCATGACCTTATTGATTGAATTATAATGAACTCAACCAGTATAAAAGGTTTTCTTAGAATCAGGAATGCGCCTAAGGGCTTTTCTCTTTGAAAACATCTTACAAGTTAAAAAATAAGAATGTCTCTTAGGTTAATTTTCAAACACACTCAGAATGTTGATTTTCTGTAAGGCCTTGCTAGTCCCCACTGGGCCTGGGTGTTTGGTGTTTCCTCTGGTTCATTGTTACAGGCCTTCAGTCTCACCCAGGGTTCCTCCAGAAAGTCCTCCCTGACCTCCCCTCAGGAGGCCTACTGCATTCCCACAGCACTCTGAGCTCACCTCTATTATTTAGCTTGTGAGATCAGATTGAGGTGGGTGGTTTACTTGAATATGTTTCCACCTCACTGTGAGACCCCAGCAGACTGTGACAGCATCCTGATATGTCCTCTCTATCCTGTGCACATCCTATGGCCAAAAGTATTTATTCAACTGCAGTGGAAGCAGTGTTGGGACACTCCCTGGGACAGTGCCCTTCCCATCTCTGCCCCATGCTGTCTCTTGAGTTTACCATCCCTGGGGCAGAAGTGTGTGTGTGGTAGAGGGTGTGAGGTAGAGATGTGTATGTGTGACCCAGCTGTGAATGCTCAGATTAGATAGCTGAGCTGAACTGGGCCCCAATGGCCCTCAGTATTGGATGCAGTGGACTCTTCCAATCTTGCTACTCCTTTAACTGCAGGCAGGTCTCAACACCACTGCTGCTCACCATTTATTGAGAACCTACTGTGTTGTGGGCCATGCACTAAGCAGTTCACATGTATGTATATTGACTCCAAAGCTCCCCCTGCTAATCAGATGGACTAGGACAACAGGTAGAGCTTAATAAATGAAATCCACAAGCTGACTCAAACTTCATTCAAGCTGTTTGTTTCTACCTACTGTCCCATCCAGCCTCCTCCTAGTGACTAATATGCCCTTTCTTCTCTCTTCCCCAATTTGTCTCTTTGCGGAGCTACTAATGAGCAAGGAGAGGCCATAGGAAGCTCTTAAGGAGGCCTGGAAGAGGAAGAGGAGGAAATAGAGGAGGGGAGGGGCAGGCAGCCAGGGGCATGGGTATTCTACAAACCAGGTCATTTATCTTGCATGTCCCTGAGTGGGTGTCCCAATTACTTAAGGTATTTTAGGTTCAAAGACCTGTCAAGACACCTTTTTCTAAAGGACCCACCATATGCCCTATATCTGTCTTGTTTCTCAGCAGGAGATAATGATATATGGTGCATAAATCTTTACAGAGTGCCAATTAATGCCTGGTCTGCTTCTTTGAAGTGATGTGAGGACTGATTCCTCAGGCTGGGTTCTGTTTGAAAGCTGGGGAGGGCCCACTCCCTTGGTTAGGCAAGCTCCAGTCAGCTGAGAGAGATGGGCCTGGAAAAATGCTGCGTTTTCAGGGTGACTGGTCTGCAGAGTGAAATGCACTGTCAATAGCAGGGGAAGCCCTGCTGGGTTTTAGTTATAGTCATGGGGAAGGGCCCTATTAATCAAGAGCCTAATCAGCTGGTTCTGTGATATGGTGGTCAGGGTGGCCATATAATTTATTGTCCAATCTAGGACACTTTTGAGACCAAAATGAGAGTGCTATTAATAATTATGTTGAGAGAACAGGTGTAAATCGAGCCTGTCCCAGGCAAACCAGGACATATGGTTACCCTAAGGTAATATATTAACTTTATCAATTAATTCTTAAAAGCCTGTGGAATAGGCTCATTCCACATATCATGTTCTTCAGAGGAAAGCAGGTCTCATTTTAGTGTCACTCTCTTACATGTTTCTGGTCTGTGTGTTGAACACATATACAGTGTTTTGTGGGCTGATGCTTTGAAAGAACAGAGGTTTGGAAGCAGAATAGGCCTGTGTTTGCATTCCACATCTGCCACTTACTGTGTGACCTCAGAGGGTAACCAAACCATCTCGATTTGCCAGGGACTATTCCAATTTGAACACTGGAAATTTCATGACCCAGGAAGCCATATAAGGCATATAAGCTTAGGCAAACCAGGGAGAGCAGTTAGTCACCTTTATTTGGCAACCTCACTGAGCATAGAGTGTGGGCATAGAGAGCTCAAAGCAGTCCTAGCTGGGTTCCAGGCACTGTGGACCACCTGAAGAGAAGAGTGACATTCGACTGGAACTGTAGGTGTTAAGGTAGTGGGGATCCAGAGGTGGGTGGAGAGGGACCTATGGGAAGCTGCAGTGAAAAGGAAAGATGGCCTGGGGCTTTATTGGTCAAGTGAAGCATTGACAGTGCAGTGGGCAGATGCAGGAAGAATCAAAACAAAGAGGGGAGTGACACCAACAATAGCAAAGAAGGAGAGTTGGAGTAGTAGATGGAGTGGAGGGCAGGGAAATGCATAGACATCAGTGTAAATTATGAGAATCCCCCATCCCCACTTTGAAATCACCCTCAAAAGATGAAAGGGAGAACTGAGTTTCTGTTATTTGACAAAGGGTCTAATAAGCAAGTGGATCAGGGACCAACTACTAGAGTGACCACCAAGCAGTAGGCTTTGGGATGTATTTCAGGGTTCAGGAGCTT